>NC_077231.1:114955168-115555168 GCF_027887165.1 Monodelphis domestica
GCCACCACAAAAAGAGGTGCTGGAAATATTTTTATCGGTATAGGACCCTTCCCTCTTTATTTGATATTTTTAGGTTTAGGATTTACTAACATTTATCATTTTCCTGTTCTGTCATCTTTGCCAATCTACTGAGTGGAAGGCAGAATTGCTTAAATCTGCATGTCTCTAATTAGGAATTTAAAACTTTTTTTCATGTAGTTATACTTACTATGTGTTTCTTCCCTTGAAAGCTGCCTGTTCCTATGTTCATACCATTTATCAAATAGAGAATGTTTCTTAATCTTATAAATTTGAATCAATTACTTATATATCTTGAGCTGTTTATCAGAGAAATTTGCTTCAAAGATTTTTTTCTAGTTGTTTCCCATTGAATTTTAGCTTTATCAGATTGTTTATGCAAAAACTTTTTTTTTTTTAAACCCTTACCTTCCATCTTGGAGTCAATACTGTGTATTGGCTCTAAGGCAGAAGAGTGGTAAGGGCTAGGCAATGGGGGTTAAGTGACTTGCCCAGGGTCACACAGCTGGTAAGTGTCTGAGGCCAGATTTGTACCCAGGACCTCCTGTCTCTAAGCCTGGCTCTCAATCCACTAAGCTACCCAGCTGCCCCCTATGCAAAAACTTTTAAGTTTATTTAATCAAAAGTATTACTTTTCACTTCTACATCCTTTCTATCTCTTGTTTGGTCATGAACTTTTCTCATATCCATGGATTTGATAGGTAATGTTTTCCCATGTTTCTTTAATTTGTTCCTGATGTGGCCTTTATTTTTATGTCATGTATCCATTTGAAGTTTCCTCCTGGTGTGAGATGTTGGACTAAATTGAATTTCTTCCACACTGCTATCCAATTTTCCCAGCAATTTTTGTCAAATGCCCTCAATCTTGGGAAGTCCCCTTCTGCTTCTGAGGTAAGGTGCCAGAGCAATAGGAAAGAGGGGAGATGGTGCTAAGAATCATTCACTTTCCATAATGGAAGTTTTTCTAAGCTAACAGGGCACTAAAAAAGACCTTTGGGTTTTTTGAACCAAAGAATATTAGTGTGTATAGTAGAAGCAATACCTATCTTCATTGTATTTATTTATTTATTTGCAAAAGCCCTTACCTTCTGTTTTAGAGTCACTTTGCTGTGTAATGGTTCTAAGACAGAACAGTAAGGGCTAGGTAATGGGGGTTAAGTGACTTGCCCAGGGTCACAAAGCTAGGAGGTATCTGAGGCTAAATTTGAACCTAGGACCTCCCATCTCTAGATCTGGCTCTCAATCTACTGAGCCACCCAGCTGCCCTCTAAGACCTCTAGGTCAGTCTAAACCCTGGTTCTGGTACTCAGAGCTACGTGATTCTGTGCACATCATTTAACCTTTTTGAATCTATTTCTTTTTTTTCTTTTAAATTTCACTGAACAAAAATTTATTTTTCTCTTCCATCCCCTTTTCCTCTTCATTCCAATGAGAAAGAAAAAAGGGGGTGGGGAGACCCCGTAACAAATATATATCATCAAGCAAAACAAATTCCCACATCAGCCATTCTATACATTGAATCTATCACCTTTCTCTCAAGAGGTGGGTAGTATTCATCTTCACCATTTCTCCGAAATCTTGACTGGCCATAGCATTGGTCAAAATCCTTCTTAAAAGAGAGTAATATGAGATAAAACTTGAAAAGTAGGGTCTACCTCATAAAGTTGCTAAGAGGGAAGGAAATGCTAAATTCCTTGGCCTGAGTCTTATAGAAATTAAACCACCAAAGGAAACCATAATACTTATTTAAATCTCACCCCATATTTATATTGCACCAATTAAAGCAATATAACTTTCAACTGATTGGGAGTCCCTTAAATAATGATAAGGATTGTTAGAAGATGAGGTCCTACAGTTAAAGAACAAAGAGTCCACATGAGGTTAGTTTGTGATTAAAAGGGAGCATCTATAGACTCAGCATTGTTAGGTCTGTTTCCCAAGGAGATCAGGAAAAAAGGAAAGGGACCCATATGTTTCAAAATATCCAGCTATCTTTGTGGTGTCAAAGAACTAGAAGTTAAGGAGATGTCCTTGAATTGGGGAACGACTGAACAAATTATGCTATATGATTGTGGCAGAATACTACTGTGCCAAAAGAAACAATAAGCAGATTAATTTTTTAAAAAAAACTTGGAAAGACCTACACAAAATAACAAAGAATAAAATGAGTAGGACGAAGAGATCATTATGTGCAGCTACAGAATTATATTTAAAGAACAAGAACTGATAAACAGAAACATGAAGACATAATCCCAACATTGGGATTACCAAATCAAATTTAGTGACCAGTTTCAGGAATTCAGGAATATAGTTAGTTAGTGACTTTTTTCTTTTTGTTTGACATTTTAAATTTTATTACTACCAGATTAAAAATCTCTCTCTCTCTGACTCTCTCTGTCTCTCTCTCTCTCTCTCTCTCTCTGTCTCTGTGTCTCTGTCTCTGTCTCTCTCTCATACACACACACCTGTATACATAAACATGTTTTAAGAAAGGGCATGCTACAGTTCAGTCTTGTTACCCACCCCTCTGTTGTGTTCCATGAATATTCAAGTTTGTTGACACTTGTCCAGTTCCCAACCACAGTTTTAAAAAATATACAAACATCTATTTTGGAAGTGGTTCTAAGTAGCTACGCTACTCTTGTTCAATGAGAAAAGACTCCCTTCAACCCCAAGTAGTTTCCAACACATATCGTGTTTGTGAAACAAAAAATTAAAATTCTACTGAAATGGTAACAGCAAAAGTACATAGTTTCAGTTACGATTTTTAGAATGACTAACAAAGAGATCAATGATGATGTTGATACATGTTCTTGGAAAGAACTGAGCATTGTTAAAAAGAGTCAGAGGACCCAGGTTCCAAACCTACCTTTAATACTTCCCTATGAGATGTTGAGGAGATGACTTCGACTCTCTAGGTCTCCATTCCTCATTTGTAAAATGAAGTCATTGGATTAGATAGTGTCTGAAATCCCTTCTAGATCTAGATTCATGCTCCTTTGAGCCTATAAAGATGTCTGTATAATACTACTACTACAAAATTCCCCTATTTTCTTTTATACTTCCTTTTATATGCTGGTTAATAGTAAACAAAGGGGACCTCTGTCAGTAAACAAAAAATTCTCATTCTTAATTTGGCTACCATAAACTCTGACTAATGCATATTTTAGAGATATTAAGTATATTCTCTATTTTTATATTAAGTATTCTATTCAAGGGAAATTGATTAGATGTTTATTCAAGGGAGGCAGAGGCCATGAGGCCCTGATGCTATTATAATATTTGTTTAAGTTTTCTGATACCACTGAGACATTAGTGTTATAGATTTCCTCATTTTCTTTTATTTTTTTTACTTATTTGGCACTTATTTTAACATTTATTTTCATGATTCCAGGATCCTTTTAGGCAAATCTAGTTTTGTGGGAATGATATTAAAATTTCCATTTTTTAAAATAGGATTTATTTTCAGGTCTCTCAATCCCTACCTCCCCTTCCTGCACCACAAAGCACTGCTTCACAAAAATATATGTATAATTAGAAATAAACAAGGAAGGTTTTGACAAGAGAATGGCTGAACTAATCATAGTATGTGGATGTAAATGAATATAACTATCCTAAGAAATGAAAAATATGGGAAAATCATAGGAATGTAGTAAGACTTTGGACAGATATAAAACATATGCATCAAGCAATCTCAAGACAATGAATAAACAAGATCAGAAGTTTTTATTTCTTTTTTAAATTTGGGAAGGAGAGGAACTAGTGTTAATGAAGCCCAATAAAAAATAAGATCAATAAAAGAAAGTCATTTTAATATCTTTAAAAGTACATGGAACAGAGCAGAAAGAGGTGCAAGAGACAGACAAGCAAGACAGTACTGAAACCAATGTGCTAAATGTATTATATGTATTTGAATGCAAACTGTCCATAAAAGGGAATCATAGTCATGTAAAATCCTTCTTTTGCATTTTTCTGCATATATGGAAATGTTCTTTGTCTGAGAGTGCTTATCTTCTCAACAAGAGAAATAGACTCCACATTTTCTGATTCCACCCCCACCCTAGATTCCTGGGGAATAATTCTATTTTTTACTTTAGTCAATGGGGTAGTAAAAAGGCAATCAGAGTACAAACACAAATCAAGTATAGAACAGAAATTTTTATCTAGAGAGTAAAGGCAGGGACTCACATGAGCTCTCCCAAATCCCTCACCAAACAACATTAAAATGATGTCTCAAAACCAGTTCTGGAGCATCAGAACTAACAAATGAATGGGATGAAATAATTTTCCAGGCTACAACAATTGGAAAGGGCAGCAGGAAAGGTCTGTTTCACTGGGGTGAGAATAGAGCCCTAATCCATGGTACAGTGAGCCAGCACAGTCATTGAGGGTAACTGAAGCACTGGCTACAACTTCCAGAACTCTCAATTCACAGATCATAAAGAGATCAAACAACAGGTCAGAAGGAGATTACAGTGGAACCTTTGTTGACAATGGGAGGAGGGTTCTGTTACACTGCTCATATACCGATCTGGACCAAAATTCCAGGGCCAGGAGGAACATTAGGAGGAGTGAGGACCTTTAGAGTTCCAGGGCAGAAAAGAGTACTTGTGGTTGCTCACAGACCAGAGCAAAGATCAGAAAAGCAGTGACCCTATCACTCTTTAGATAATACCACCTCGGAAGAACTAAAAACTTACCAATCTACCAGAACTAGCTCTGAAAACAACAGATTAAAAAGCCTAAAGTTTTGGGCAGTTCCCCCTTCATCCCAGGAACAGAGGCCAATCTTTTTTTTTTTTTAAACCCTTACCTTCCATCTTGGAGTCAATACTGTGTATTGGCTCCAAGGCAGAAGAGTGGTAAGGGCTAGGCAATGGGGGTCAAGTGACTTGCCCAGGGTCACACAGTTAGGAAGTGGCTGAGGCCAGATATGAACCTAGGACCTCCCGTCTCTAGGCCTGGTTCTCAATCTATTGAGCTACCCAGCTGCCCCCAGAGGCCAATCTTAAAAGTCAAGAAATAAACTGGGAAAATGAGCAGACAACAATAACAACAAAAAAAGAACCTAAACATAAAAAGTTACTGTAGTGACAGGAGAGATCAAAACACAAACTCAAAAGATAACAGAGTCAAAATGGCTATATACAACACCTCAAAAAAAAAAGTGAATTTGTTTCAGGCCTTTGAAAAGATTAAAAAGAACGTTAAAAATCAAATAAGAGAGGTAGAGGAGAAATTAGAAGGTAAAATGAGAAGTAATGCAAGAAAGGTTAAAAAAGAGGTAATGCAATAAAATAATGGGGAAAAAAGAGTTAACTGCTATAAAGGAGGCACAAAAATACTGAAGAAAATAGTACCTTAGAAAGTAGAATAGGTCAAATGGTTAAAAAACAAACAAACAAAAAGGCACAGAAATTTACTGAAGATAACTCCTCAAAAATCAGAATTGGCCAAATGGAAAAAGAGGTACAAAAATTCACTGAAGAAAATAATTTCTCAAAAATTAGAATTGGGCAAGTAAATGCTACTGAATCCATGAGACATGTAATTCTATGAAATAATAAAAGAAAATTTTTAAATGAAAAAATAGAAGAAAATATGAACTATCTCATTGGAAAATAACTGATGTGGAAAATAGTTTGAGGAAAGATAATTTAATAATTATTGAACTATCTGAAAGCCATGATTTAAAAAAGTCTAAACATCCTATTTCAAAAATTATCAAGGAACACCACCCTGATGTCCTAGAATAAGAGGGTGAGATAGAAATTAAAAGAATCCACTTGTTACCTCCTGAAAAAAGATCCCAAAATGAAAACTTTCAGAAACATTATAGTCAAATTCCAGCATTCTTTAGTCTAGGAGATAAAAGCTAGAACTAAACAACTGTGATATCTCATGGAGCCATAGTCATAATAATACAAGATTTGGAAGCTTTTACATTAGAGGATTGGAATAGGATATTCTAAAAGGCAATGGAGCTAGGAAGACACCAAGAATGACCTACCTAGCAAAACAATATAATTTCTCAGGGGGGTGGGGTGGAATGGGTATTTAATGAAATTGAAGACTTTTTTTCCATTTGAATTAGTTTATTTAGTCAATTTAGAACATTATTCCTTAATTACAATAACCACATTATTTTCCTCCCTCCCCTTCACCCACCCTTCCCACAGCCAACGAGAAATTTCACTGGACATTACTTGTGACCTTGATCAGAACCTATTTCCATGGTGTTGATGTTTGCACTAGGGTGTTCATTTACAGTCTACATCCCCACTACATCCCTTCAATCCATGTATTCAAGCAGTTGTTTTCCTTCAGTGTTTTTCTCCCACAGTGTTTCCTATGAATGTGGAAAGTGGTTTTTCTCATAGATTCCTCCAAGTTTTTCAGGATCACTACATTGCCGCTAATAGAGAAGTTCATTACATTCAATTGTACCACAGTGTATCAGTCTCTGTGTACAATGTTTTCCTGGTTCTGCTCCTCTCGCTCTGCATCAATTCCTGGAGGTTGTTCCAGTTCCCATGGAATTGCTCCACTTTATTATTCCTCTGAACACAATAGTATTCCATCACCAACATATACCACAATTTGTTCAGCCATTCCCCAATTGAAGGGCACTCTTCATTTTCTAATTTTTTGCCACCACAAAGAGCGCAGCTATAAATATTCTAGTACAGGTCTTTTTCTTTTTTAAAAAAATGTTTTTCTTTCTTGTTTTTTTTTTTAAAACCCTTACCTTCCATCTTGGAGTCAATACTGTGTATTGGCTCCAAGGCAGAAGAGTGGTAAGGGCTAGGCAATGGGGATCAAGTGACTTGCCCAGGGTTACACAGCTGGGAAGTGTCTGAGTCCAGATTTGAACCTAGGATCTCCCATCTCTAGGCTTGGCTCTCAATCCAGTGAGCTACCCAACTGCTCCCAGGTCTTTTTCCTTATTATCTCTTTGGGGTAGAAACCCAGTAGTGCCAAGGCTGGATCAAAGGGCAGACAGTCTTTTACCACCCTTTTGGCATACTTCCAAATTGCCCTCCAGAATGGTTGGATCAATTCACAACTCCACCAGCAATACATTAATGTCTGGACTTTGCCACATCCCCTCCAGCATTCATTACTTTCCGTTGCTGTCATGTTAGCCAATCTGCTAGGTGTGAGGTGATACCTCAGAGTTGTTTTGATTTGCATTTCTCTGATTATAAGAGATCTAGAACACTTTTTCATTTGTTTTTTAATAGTTTTGATGTCTTTAACTAAAAATTACCTATTCATGTTCCTTGCCCATTTTTCAATTGGAGAATGGCTTGATTTTTTTGTAAATTCGTTTAGCTTTTTATAAATTTGAGTAATTAGGCCTTTGTCAGAGGTTTTTGTAATGAAGGTTGTTTCCCAATTTGTTGCTTCCCTTCTAATTTTGGGTGCATTAGTTTTGTTTGTACAAAATCTTTTTAATTTGATGTAATCAAAATTGTATATTTTACATTTTGTGATTTTTTTCTCCTGATCTTATTGGGAAGGCTTCTAATTTATCCCCATTGCACATGATGTTTGCTGATGGTTTTAGATATATACCATTTATTATTTTTAGGAAAAGTCCTTCTATTCCTATACTTTCTAGTGTTTTCAATAGGAATGAGTGTTGTATTTTATCAAAGGCTTTTTCTGCATCTATTGAGATAATCATGTGATTTTTGTCAGTTTGCTTGTTAATATGGTAAATTATGTGGATGGTTTTACTAATATTGAACCACCCTTGCATTCCTGGTATGAATCCTACTTGGTCATAGTGAATAACTCTTGTTGATGAGTTGCTGGAGTCTTTTTGCTAATATCCTATTTAAGATTTTTGCATTAATTAAGGAAATTGGTCTATAGTTTCCTTTCTCTGTTTTTGACCTTCCTGGCTTTGGGATCAGTACCATATTTATGTCATAAAATGAATTTGATAGAACTCCTCCTTTGCTTATTCTGTCAAATAGTTTGTATAATATTGGGATTAGTTGTTCTTTGGATGTTTGACATAATTCATTTGTGAATCCATTTGGAGCTGTGGATTTTTTCTTAGAGAGTTCTTTGATGGATTATTCAATTTCTTTTTCTGATATGGGGTTCTTTAGGTAATCTATTTCTTCCTCTGTTAGTCTAGGCAATTTATATTTTTGTAAGTATTCATCCATATCACCTAGATTGCCATATTTGTTTCCATAAAATTGGGCATAATAGTTCTTAATTATTGCCTTAATTTCCTCTTCATTAGAGGTGAGGTCTCCCTTTTCATCTTGGATACTGTCAATTTGGTTTTCTTCTTTCCTTTTTTTTAATTAAACAGACCAGTACTTTGTTTATTTTATTTGTTTTTTTCAAAGTACCAGCTTCTAGTCTTATTTATTAAATCAATAGTTCTTTGGCTTTCAATTTTATTAATTTCTCCTTTGATTTTTAGGATCTCTAATTTCATCTTCATCTGAGGATTTTTAATTTGTTCACTTTCTAGTTTTTTAATATGCATGCCCAATTCATTGACCTCTGCCCTCCCTAATTTGTTAATATATGAAATCAAGGATATAAATTTTCCCCTGAGTGCTGCTTTGGCTGCATCCCATAGGTTTTGAAAGGATGTCTCATTATTGTCATTTTCTTCAATGAAGTTATTAATTGTTTTTATGATTTGTTCTTTAACTAACTGGTTTTGAGAATCATATTGTTTAATTTCCAATTAATTTTTTATTTACCTCTCCATACATCCTTACTAATTATTATTTTAATTAACTGCAATCTGAGAAGGTTGCATTTATTATTTCTACTTTTTTGCACTTGTTTGCAATGTTTTCATGCCCTAATACATGGTCAATTTTTGTGAATGTACATGTGCTGCTGAAAAGAAGGTGTATTCCTTTTTGTCCCTATTTATTTTTCTCCACATATCTACTAACTCTAATTTTTCTAAGATTTCATTCATTTCTCTTACCTCATTCTTATTTATTTTATTTTTTGGTTTGATTTATCTAGTTGGGATAGAGGAAGTTTCAGGTCTCCCACTACTATAGTTTTTCTATCTATTTCATCCTTGAGCTCCAGTAGTTTCTCTTTTAGAAATTTGGATGCTATGCCATTTGGTACATACATGTTGAGTACTGATATATCCTCATTGTCTATACTGCCTTTTATCAGGATGTAATTACCTTCCCTATCTCTTTTACCTAAATCTATTTTTACTTTGCCTTTTTCAGATATCATTATTGTGACTCCTGCCTTCTTTTTATCAGTTAATACCCAATAGATTTGGCTCCATCCCCTTACTTTTACCCTATGCATATCTACCTTCCTCATTTGTTTTTCTTGTAGACAGCATATGGTAAGGGTTTGACTTCTAATCCACTCTGCTATTTGCTTGCATTTTATGGGTGAGTTCTTTCCATTCACATTCAGAGTTATGATTACTAGCTGTGTATTTCCCAGCATTTTGATTTCTACTCCTGGTCCTGCCTTTTCTTCTTTCCTATTTCCTTCTACACCAATGTTTGCTTTTAATCAGTCCCCCTAGTTCCCACCCTTATTTTACTTCCCTTTCTACCCCTTCCCTTCTTATTCCTCCCCTTCTTTTGCCTGCAATCTTTCTAAAACTACCCCCACCCTCTCCCTCTCTTGTACTGCTTCCCTCCCCACCAGTCCATTTGTTACCTTTCTACTCCCCTATAGGGCACAAATCTATTCTCTGCCCCAATGTATTGGATTGTTCTTCACTCTTTGGGTCAATTTCAGTACACTTAAGAGTTGAGCATTTCCTATCTCCAACCTCTTTACCCTTCCAGTGTATTGATATTCTCCCCCCTCCTGCCATGAGCTTCTTTATGACATATAAATTTACCCCATTTGTTTCTTTTCCCATTTCTTTTAGTATTAACCTCTTTTAAAAGTTCTAGTTGTATATATATGTGTATATATGTATATATATATATGTGCATGTATATGCATTTATGCATACATATATCTATATACCTATTTATGTCTTGTCATTTCATCCTATACAGTTTGTCACTGTTCCCTCTAAGTGTAATTCTTCTAGCTGCCCAGGGGATATAACAATTTTTAAGAGTTAACAATGACCTCTTTTCTTATAAGGATACATATCATTTTAACTTATTGAGTCTCTTTAAAAAAAGCTTTGTGGTTTTTTGTTTGTTTGTTTTGTTTCTCTTTTTCCCCTCTTTTTAAATTACCTTTTGATGATTCTCTTGAGTTTTGTGTTTGGGTATCAAATTTTCTGTTCAGGTCTGGTCTTTTCTTTACAAAATCTTGGAATTCTTCTATTTTGTTGAATGACCATATTTTCCCCTGAAAGAATATAATCGGTTTTGCTGGGTACTTGATTCTTGGTTGTAGACCTAGTTCCCTTGCTTTCCAGAATATCATATGCCATGCCTTTCAGTCCTTCAGTGTGGATGCAGCCAGATCCTGCATTATCCTCACTGTGGTTCCATGGTATCTGAATGACTTCTTGGAAGCTTGTAATGTCTTTTCTTTGGTCTGATAGTTCTTGAATTTGGCTATAACATTCCTGGGTGTTGTCAGTTGGGGATTAAGTACAAGAGGTGATATGTGGATTCTTTCCATCTCCATTTTCCCTTCTTGTTCTTCTTTTCTCATGGTCTTCTGGTAGACCAATGATTCTTAAATTGTCTCTCCTCGAATGATTTTCTAAATCCTCTGTTTTGTGAAAGAGATGCTTCATATTTTCCTCAATTTTTTCATTCTTTTGGTTTTGTTTTATAGGGTCCTGCTGCCTTGTAAGGTCACTTAATTCTAGTTGTAATCTTGTTCTTTAAGACTGGATTTCATCCCTGGCTTTTTGGTCATCCTCCTTCCGGTCTGATTTTCTTTGGAAGTCATCTTTCATTCTCTTTACCTCATCTCTCATCTCCTTTGCCTCATTTTCAAGCTGGTTGATTTTGGCTTTCAAGACACTATTTTCTGTTTCCAGGTGACCTATCTTAGTTTTTAAATTGTTTTCCCAATTGTCTTCAGTTTCTCTTAATTGTCTTTTGAACTGCATTTTGAGTTCTACCAAAGCTTGTATCCAATTTGCTGAGATTTCTGTTTTATTGCCTGCCTCCTCCTCTGTTCTGTTTGCTCTTTGTTCGTTGCCTGTACAGAAGCTGTTGATTGTAATTTCTTTCTTCTTTTTCTGTTGTTTGTTCATATTTACCCCTTCTTTGCTCCCTGTATTTGTCTGTGCTCTTGTTCCTCTCATTTTTTTGGTTTTGAGGCTTTCTGTCAGTCTCCCCTCTTGGAGCTTTGACAGAAGATCTCTTTGTGCAGTCTGTGGGAGAGGGGTATTAGAGTTTGAGCTTCCCTGTCCTCTGGAGGCCTTTTATTGGATTAAAGTCCAGCAGTCTGTGAGGGAGGGGTGTTGTAGCTTGGGCTTCCCTGACCTCTGAAGACTTTTGATGGGATTAAGTTCAGCTGGGTTGGGCTGGGTGTGCTCTGAGGCCAAAACCTCCTGGAAGGCTGGAGCAATATGGAGGGTCTCTGCTGCTCTTACAAGGCTGCCCGCTCTGCGCTCCCTCTCCTGCTCCTTCCCTGCCACCTGTGTTCAATGCTCTGAGCCTGGCACAGCCCTGCCCACTAGGTATACCCTCCAGACCAGTGCCTTTGCCCACCCAGAGTTTCCCATTGCCACTGGAGGCTTAGTGCTCTAGGTGGGGGGGGGAGGGGTACTGGGACCTTCCTTCTGCCTTCCCCTTAAACCTGAGTGTTCTCAGATTCCACCTTTGGGGGGGGTGTACCTTTGAGTCCAGCAGGAGGGTTCCTTGGCTCTGTCTTGTTGTTAAGTTTGATTTTCAGTCCCCTAGGAGGATTCAGTTTGTGATCTGTAAGGAAGGGTTTTCAGAGATTTGAACTTTTGCTGCTTCTATGCCACCATCTTGACTCTGCCTCCTGAAGACTTTCTTAATGAAAAGTTTAGAGCTGAATAAAAAAATTTGACTTTCTTATACAAGACTTAAGAAAAACAAAAATTTAAAGAAGGAAGAGAAATCATAAGAGAGTCAATAAGGCTGAACTCTTTATATTTCTACATGGTAAAATGATACTTGTTGCATTGCTAATAGTAGCAATACAACAAGCCAGGGCACTCCTGAAGGACTTATGCAAAAGAATACTATCCACATTGAGAGAAAGAACTATGAGAGTAGAAATGCAAAAGCAAAACATATGACATCACTTCTCACATGTATATATGGGTATGTAATTTTGAATTTGGGCTTTAAAAATCACTCTATAGCAAAATAAAAAATTATACTTGTAACTCCTAAGAATTAGGGCAGTAAGAAGGAGTATACTAGGTAGGAGTTGACAATGATGGCATGATATAAAAAAAATAAAATTAAATAGTGAGAAAGAGAAAAATTATCAAATAAAAAAAGGTGTGAAAGATCTTTTACAATGAAGGAGGAACTAGGGAATGGTGGTGACAAGCAATACTTGAACCTTACTCTTATTAGAATTGGCTCAAAGAGGGAATAATATATATACTCATTGTGAATATAAATCTCTCTTATCCTACGGAGAAGAAAGAGGGGAGGAGGGATTAGAGAATAAGAGTACTAATAGAAGGGAAGGTAGATTGGAGGAGACAGTGATGACAGAGGCAAAATAATTTTGAGGAAGGAAAGAATAAAAGGAGAGAGAAGGATATACAGGAGGAAAAAAACAGGATGGAGGGAAATGTACAGTTCATATTTATAACTATGGGAATGGTATAATTTCACCTACAAAAAAGAGACATAATGGTTTAAAATCCAGAATCCTATAATAAAAAAAAATGTTGTTTACAAGGATCACAGTTGAAGCACAGACACACACAGAGTAAATGATAAGGGGCTGGATCAGAATCTATTATGCTTCAACTGAATAAAAAAGCAAAGGTAGCCATAATGATCTCAGACAAAGCAAAAGCAAAAACAGATCTAATTAAAAGAGATAAGCAAGGAAACTACATTTTGCTAAAAGATATCAAAGATAATGAAGTAATATAAATACTAAACATATACAATATAGCTTTGAATTTTTAAAGGAAAAGTTAAATGAGTTATAAAAAGAAATATACAGTATACTACTGAGGGACTTTCTCAGAACTAAATAAATCTAATCAAAAAATAAACAAGAAATAAATTAAGGAAATTAATAAAATTTTAGAAAAATTAGATATCAGAGACCTCTGGAGAAAATTGAATGGTAATAAAAAGTAATATTCCTTTTTCTCAATTGTACAGGGCACCCACACAAAAATGACCATGTATTATGGCATAAAAACTTCACAAGCAAATGCAGAAAAGCAGAAATTAATATTTCTTAATATGTACTTTTCAGATCATGATGCAATAAAAATTACACTGAATAACATGCCATGGAAACATAAACAATTGGGGTTACTTGACTTGTCCAGGGTCACACAGCTAGAGCCCTCCTATCTTTAGGCCTCACACTTTATCCATCATGCTACCTACCTGCCTCAGATTAAAAATTTAAATTGGGCACCTAGGTGGTTTAATGAATTGAGAGTGAAGCCTGGAGGAAGTCCTGGATTTGAATTTGACCTCAACTCCTTCCTAACTGTGTGACCCTGAACAATTCACTTAATCCCCATTGCCTAGCCCTTTCTACTCTCTTCCTTAGAACCAATACACAGTATTCATTCTTTGGGAGAAGGTAAGAATTGTTTTTAAGTATTAGGAACTAAATAATTTAATCTAAAAAGTAAGTGTGTCAAAGGAAAAGGTCCTATTATGTATAAAAATATTTATAGCAGCTCATTTTATGATGGCAAAGGATTGACATTCAGGGGATGCTCATCAATTGAGGAATGGCTGAATAAGTTGTGTTATATGATTGTGATGGAATACTGTTGTGCTATAAGAAATGATGAGAAGATGATTTCAGAAAAACCTGGCAAGACGCATGAATTAATGCAAGGTCCTGTGAGCAGAACCAGGAAAACATTGTACACAATAACAGCAATATTTTTAGATAATCAGGTTGTGAAAGATTAAGCTATTCTCAGCAATATCATGATTTAAGACAATTCCAAAGACATGATTTAAAAAAAATCCTATCCACCTCCAAAGACAGAATATGAATATGGATCAAAGCATCTTCCAAACTTCATTTTTCTTGGGGATTTTTTTGGAGGGAGTTGTTTTCTTCCACAACATGAATATGAAAATCTATTTTGCATGATTACACATGTATAACCTATAATAAATTGCTTGACTTCTCAATGAGGTAAGAGAGGAAGGAGAGAGGGAGACAAGTTAGAACTAAATATTTTTTTAAAGAATGTTAAAATTTTTCACATGTAATTGGAAAAAAAAGATTTTAAAAGAAGAGAGAATGCAAGAATCCTAAAATTGCAATCACGAGGAATTAACATTCAAATTTCATTGGAATATTTGCAAACAGCTTCTTCACAAGATCTGCTTAAGAGACTTTAAAGAGGTGGTGACTGTTCCTTTAGCATATCCACAGAGTTCCATCCAAGCAGCCAATTAAAAATGTCATCATAGTCAATAGGAAACAGAGGATATCTGCACCTGTTCTGAAGTTGTGGGTGGTACGTGGAGGTGGGGAAAGTAGAGGGAGTATCTGTCAGTCATTAATCCCTAAAGGGACTGCTACACATTCAAAATGCTTTTTGAAATTTTCTTATTGCTCAAGATTTGGGGGGTAGATTTCAAGATATCTGGATTTAGTTCCAACTTTTATTGGTTTAGATTATTTGCAGAAATTTGGTAATAAAGTCACTTTAGAAATAATCATAGGTCACATAATTAATCAGTCAACAATGATTTATTGAAAACCTACCATGTGCTGGACTCAGTACTAAAGATACAAAATCAAAAAACAGCCCCTGTTCTTAAGAATCATAATCAAATGTATTAACATTTTATATATTACATGATAAGTTCAAGATAATCAACAAAGAGAAGTAAGGGAGATGAGGGAGACCTTCTCTAAAAGGAAAGATTTTAGCTGAAATCTGAAGGAAACCAGGAAAGCCAGGAATCAAAGAAGAGGAGGGACAGAATCCTAGACATGTGGGACAGCCAGGGGAAATGGATGGGGTTCAGAGACTGAATATTCCTTGTTCAAGGAAAAGAAAGGTAGCTGGGGCAGCTAAATGGAAAGTCCTAGAGATGTGAGGTCTTGGATCCAAATGTGTCCTCAGACACTTTCCAACTGTGTAACATTGAGCACGTCACCCCAATTGCCCAGCCCTTGCTGTTCTTCTGCCTTGAAACCAATACCCAGTGTTGATTCTAAGATGGGAGGTAAGAGTTGTTTGTTTTGTTTTGTTTTTAAAGAAAAGAAAAGAAATGAAGCTAGTATCTTTGGATCAAAGAATAGCTGATGGGAGGGAGAAGAGGTAGCATGTAAGAGGCCTGGAAAGGTAGGATGGGCCAGGTTATAAAGAGCTCTGTGAGCCAAATAATAGAGGAAGTGGCTAAAGCATTTGGTTGAGTTCCCACTGGGGCCTGAAGGTCTTCAGATTGAAATTTTAAATACTCTAACTCAGTGGTGGTGAACCTTTTAGAGATGGAGTGCCAGGCCCCACCCCCACCCCACTCTCAGACTGAGTGGCATACTCCTGCATCCTCCTCCCCCACCAAGTGTTAGGCATGCCTTGCCCCCCTCCTCCCTTGACCTCACACAGAGGAGGGAGAGATCACTCCCATTGAGCTGTTGGGCTGAAGAGTGGGTGAAGTGAGGAATGTCCTCTGTCAGTATAGAGAAGGGGAGGGAGAGTGGCCTGAGTGCTCCACTACCCTCCAGTTCTACTGGCTGTGAGCCACCCCCCCTTACCCTTGGTGATATGAAAAATTGTCATCAGGCATGGTAGAGAGAACAGCTCTGCCTGAGTCCCTCTGCCTTTCTAGTAATGAACTCTTGGGGCGGGGGGGGGGGGGGGGGGGAAGGCTACATGCTCCCAGAGAGTGCTCTGTGCCAACTTTGGCACCCATTCCATAGGTTCACTATCACTACTCTAACTGCTCTTTTTCCAAGTACATTTCCTCTCTGGGCTTTCCATTCTCTCAGTCTCTGCCCTTGTAATGTGAGCTCAGTAATTACTCTTCCTATCAAGTGGGATATCAGGCTGGTTAATGAGGTTGCTGTGGATAAGGTGTTTTGAGCTCCTCAGGAAAAATAAAGTTCTAATGCTCTTTGTAAAGCATCCATTTTAAGTCAAGGTAAAAGACTGCATACAAACTCTCAACAAATTTTATTTTTATAAGCTTGTCACTCTCCTCCTTCCAAAAAAATTTACCTAATTGAAGTTTTGATTTTTCCCACTTGGAGCTCAGCTTCAGGGTTTTATTGAGCTTCGTTGGGTGTGAAATGTGGTTCATTTGATGTTTTTAGGGAAGTAAGAAAATTCCCAGACAGGAAGGGACTTGCAACAGCTTTGAGTTGAAGCCCCTTCCTTTGGCATCATAATTCATGATATTTCATTTGGACACAAAGGCTTTATCTCATTGAATTGCATTTGAATACTTTGAAATCCTTGTCTTCTTTCAAGGCTCAAATCAGATACTTCTTTGGAAGCAACCTGATCCCCAATGACGGTCCAACCCACTATGTAAACTCTTTATTGCCCTGTGCCATTCTGTGTATATGTCACACCCACCTGGGACTTTTTTTTTCATCTTTGTATTCCTGGTATCTCTACAGTGTTCTAGTATGTGGTTAGCACTAAATAAATATATGTTGAACTAAATTGAACTGACTCAAAGTTCAGGTTATGCGAGATCTGAGTGTGACTCCAAGTCATCTTCTTGTAGGCAATTCATAAGATCACTAGATAGGAAGTCAAAAGACCTGGGTTCACATATTGTTTCTGCTACTAACTCTTAATGTGACTTCAAATAAGTTATATCCCTTCTCCCAGCCTCAGGTTTCTTATCTGTAAAATAAGAGGATCAGTGACCTTCAGGGTTCCTTTGAATTACATTCTGTACTGATAACTCATTTCTATAGCATTTTAAGATATACAAAGCACTTTTCTCATAACAATCTTATGAAGTAATTAGTTTAAGTATTATTGTTATCATTCCCATTTGAAAGATCAGGACACTGAGGATAAATGAAGTGGTCTCAAGTATGGATGACATTACTGGTAGAATCAAGAATGGAACCCATATCAATTTTAAGGCTAGCACCTTTTCTACTGGATTATGGGACCTTTTACTGAACATCTTTATAAATCTTCTAATTGTTGTGGTTGTTCCAAAATGTTTTAGTAGAACTAGCACACTACTCTCCTTCCCTGTCACTGAGCAACAGAAAACAGAAACAGAAAAATGGTAAGAGACAGAGACAGAGAGGAGGAAGGGGAGGGAAGATGGGAAAGGAAGCTACATTTAGTAAGATGGCCTTGAAATAAGGACGATTTTGATTCATGTCTCACCTATAATTACATATTAGCTATGTCTTAACCTCACAGTGTCCTAGACAGTTCTAAGACTATAAATGGCCGAGTAGGGGTCAATCTGTACCCATGAAAGAAATGTCTTAACTGGGAATTTTCTACAGAGCTAAAATCATAGACCCAGTCCCATGTGGATATATGTGTGTATACAAATATTTGTGTATGTATACACATGGATACATGCTTACATATATACAAATAGCATATATAAATGAGTGAATATACAGTTGGATGGAAAGTTGGATAGATAGGTAATAGATGATGAAGGATGGAAGGAGCTGAGGAAGGAAGAAAAACAAGTAAATTTGATCCTCTAGATCCAAACCAGAAAATAAATTAAGTTTTATTACTCCTGTCATTCCTACCCCATGTCAAACTTTGCCCTCCCCAGTTAGTCCTGCATTGAGATCTCATGGCTGGGTATATTAATATCTTGGATTAGAATTGTAATTCTATGACTTGGGTGGTAGAGTGGGATGATGTCAAAGAAGGAAGATGAAATCCTTTTTTTGTGGAAAACTCATAGTCTACATTGCTAGAATCTAAACATGTAAGAGACATAAACATTTATACAGATGACTTTTGTTGTTGTTTAGTCATCTTTCAGTCATGTCCAAGACTTTGTGATCTCACTTAGGATTTTCTTGGCAAAGATAGTGAAGTTGTTTGCCATTTCTTTGTCCAGGTTTTGTTTTGTTTTGTTTTACCAACAAGGAAACTATGGCAAATAGGGTTAAGTGATTTGCCCAGGATCACACAGCTAGTAAGTGTCTGAGGCCAGATTTGAACTCAAAAAGATAAGTCTCCCTGACCCTGGGCCTGGCACTCTATCATTGTGCCACCTAGCTATCCAATATAGATGACTAGTGGTAGTCAGAGTCATATATTCTCAAGAACTGAAAGAAACTTCAAAGATGTTGAGTCTAATCTGTACCTGAACCGGAATTACCCCTACAACAGATTCAACAACTGGTCCTTCAACCTTTGTTTGAAGACTTCCAGTAAAACAACTCTCACTATTTCTCACGGCAGCCCTTTCACTGGTGGATGGATATCTTGGGAAATTTTCCTTATGGTAATTTAAGTCTAAATCTTTCACTTTATACCTTGTATGCAGCAATCAATCAAGTATTCATTAAGTCCCTGCTATATGTATGTCATCATGCTAGGTAGTAGGCATGCCAAGAAGCAAAGAATGAAAGAAATAGTCTGTTTCCTTAAGGAGCATGTCATCTATCAGAGGAGACAGACAACACGCAACTATATATACAATAATACTTTGTTTTACAAGACCAATACATCACAGGACTCTTCATGTAAGTTGGAAATCATACATAATAGAGAAATTCATTACTTAATAAATATTTCTACAAACATCCATAGGCACTTTATTACTTTTCTTAAGCTTATCAGAGCTACCATTATCACTGCTCTTGTTTTTTGGGGTCATTATTAATAATTACATAGTGTTGATGAAATAAAGAGAAACATTGCTCTGATGGGGACATGACTTGTTACAAGTGAGAATTCCAGACAATGACAGATGCAGGTAATTTGATGCAAAACAAAGTAATGACTCACATTAACACTTCTCAGAGCAAGAATGATAGTGATTGAGGGAACTGCCATCGGACTTCACATTGCTTGGGAAAATGGTGTAGAATAAGCATGTAAATAAAATTTTTTTTCATTTTATATATTTTTCTGCCTGTATTTTTTCAATTACCAATTGTGTATACTTGAATTCATGTGTGCTGAGATTCTGTAAAATGAGATCCTAATGTATGTACATAAAGACTATATACAAATCTGGCCTCAGACACTTCCTACCTGTGTGACCCTGGACAAGTCACTGAACTCCAATTGCCTAGCTGTACTACTCTTCTGCCTTGGAACAGATATTTAATATTGATTCTAAGCCCCAAGGTAAGAATTGTTGTTGTTGTTTTAAGACTACATACAAAGTACATCTACTTTGTATGTCCTAGCCTATAGGGCCAAAAGAAACTAAATACCTTTTCCACAGAAGAACTTTCATGACTCTCTAAGACTTTTCTTTTCCAGGCTAAACATTTGTAGCTTCTTTAAACATTTATCTCGTGACATTGGGCTCCAAACCTTTTGTTATCCTAGGTTCCCTTCTCTCTCAAGCCAGTTAGGAAAACAGGTGTAGTTCCACATGTGTTTTAGCCATTAATTGCTGGAGGAGGGAGTGGGTGAAGAGGGTTGGCATTCTGGTGAAAAGCAAAAAAAAAAGGGGAGGGGGGACATTCTTTTAGAGACCATAGATATGAGTGGCCCCTCTAACAAGTGGCCTTTCCCATGAGACTTGATCCAATTATCTTGGAGACAGCCCTAGTCACTGGGAACCAGTTAGAAGAGCTCCCTTAATCCTCTCAGCAAAGTATAGGCAGGTACGCCTACTCTCTTAGGGGGAAGATCCTCAAAGATGCTTCCCAGCAAAGACTAGCATCCAATAATCTCATCAAGTTGATTCATAAATTAATCAGACCGATCAAAGTCCATCAATTTATAATAGAGAAAGGAGGGGTCCTATTCAAGTAGATCTGATTGGTTTTTTTTCCCATAAGTTCATAGGAAGGAGGCCACTAACAGCAAATTTCCAGCATAGAATGATCCAGGTATAAAAGTGTCTCAGTATGGGGATGGGAAAATCCAGGGAAGGATAGAGCAGGAGGGAAGGAATACCTGACAGGCAAATAGACAAATGAGTAGCTTGTTGAATAGAGAAAATTTGGGTAAGAAAAATAAGAGAATTTTTATAAAAATTCCTTTAATAATGCATTCTAATTTTTGAAAGGAGTCACAGCCAAGTGTGTTAGTTTATGGATTGTAGATTCTATCCTTTTCTGTTTTGTTTTGTTTTTTTTTTTTAAGTTGGGATAAGGTTAGCTCCTCTTCTCCATGATCTTTCCAAGGTTGCTAATGGTGAATGGTCCTGCTAACACATGTACCATTTCTTTCTTATGTAATTTAACTGAACAAGGTAACTTGAACTCATTCAGAGCAGTGAGTGCTCTCTTATCTCCCTAGCTATCTTGGGTTTAGGGAGAACTAGCACCTCTGGTATGAAGGCTTGCTGAACCCTTTTCAGGACTGATCATTCATATTTGGTTTCCACCTGTCACCCGACTCTCACTTGTGACTCCTAGAAGCTCTAGCTTGTGCATCAGACAGACCCCAGTAAAAACTATAATAATTAAAGGAATTGTAGAGAACAGAAGAGGTACATGGGGTAAGGAAGGCTTTGTAACAGGGAATGGAGGGGTTGAAGGGAGAGAGGGAATATGGCTGCCAGTGAGGTAAAAGGAGAGAGATGCAACTTTTGAGAGACTATTTTTGAAAATTAGGGTTCCCATGAAATGGGCCACCTATGATAGCCTGAGGGGATGTCTTCTCTATTGATTGATGTTGAAGATACCCCAGAGTAGGTAAGCATGGACCCACCCTGAGGGACAAGCCTCCCCTGGACCAAGGTTGCCCGGCAGGGGTTCAATAAGGACCATTTATGGTTGAATGGCTGTCCTTGGATTCAGCTCCCTAGATGTCCCCTGAAATGATAGTCCACTTATCTGACTGTGGTTATTTAAATATAGATGAATTTTAATAACAAGTTGGGATTGGGGAGGTGTCAGGGAAGAGGGAATTGGGATTTCCCTAGATTGGGTTGAGTCTCAACTTTTGAGCTGAGGCCAGGCCTTGCAGGCTGGTGGAGGGTTTCTTTTATTCCTGTCTATGCTAAGCTGTGCTAGCTTTCTTAAGTTAAAAGTCTTAGCAATAGACAGCAAGAGGAAGAAAAGGTTCTGACCTTCAGAGCTGGTTGGGCCTGTATCTTGGGGCTGATGTCCCTAAAGACTGGCCTCCCAGTTTAAACTGTTCCCCTTCAAATCCTTTTGTTCGATGACATGACCATAGGAATCCAGGTAGAGCACACAGTTGGGAAAGATCCAGGAATAGAGGTATTTCTATGCCAAGACAGGGAGAGAGGCTCCTTCCAGTCCGAAGGCCAGGAAAAGAGAGGTCCTTGAGACCAACTGTCACTCCAATTGCCCCTCCCCCAACCAACTGTCATTCTTGTCAATATGTTCTCTCTAACATTCCAACTGCTGTTTGTTCCACCTGAGTGGCGGAAAGTCCAAAAGTTGCTTCAGTTTTCCTTTCCACAATGGTTCCTTTTTAAAAAAATAATGTTCTATCATGTGTGCAACTCAATACATGCAGAAGGATATTATGGAACCCAAACTGTGATCAATTCAGTGAGACGATTTTGGACTGCACCAGGAATATCCTCATATGCCATAAGAGTCTATCAAAAATGTAAGATTTGTATGCAGTTCAATCAGGGATTTTATAAGACCAAAGAGTTAGGAGGTAGTCCCTTAGCATATACTCCTTTTGAATGCATACAGATAGATTTTATCTATCATATGCCAAAAGGCAAAGGTTTAAGTATTGCCTTGTCATCACAGACAGACTGACTAGATGGTCAGAAGTTTTTCCTGCCAAAAAGAACAGCTCAGCGTTTGTGGTCAAAATCCTATTAAAAGAAATCGTACCTAGATTTGAGATTCCCACAAAATTGGACTCAGACCATGGGAGTCACGTTATTCAATAAATATTAAGTGAAATTTATAAAAATCTAGGAATTCAAGCAACATACCACACACTATATCATCCCCAAAGTTCAGGGTAAGTGGAGAGATTAAATAAAGACATCAAAACATTGATAGGAAAATTTTTTTGCAGAAACACCAAAAATGGACAGACATTCTACCATTAGTTCTGTTTCATCTTAGAATAAGACCCAGTGGAGATCTGCACATTTCTCCATTTGAGATGATATATGGACATGCAATTTACCAAGGAAGGACTTTTAAAAAAATTTATTTTTTAATTGTATTGTGAATTTTAAAACTACTCCACCCTACTCAGGCCATACTTTAGAAGATCTGATTTAGCTATTTCCTGATTAGTAACAATAGAGATACTTGGTTTAACAGAATCAAGTCTTGGGAACTATACATTTCTCCACCCTACTTAGTTTTACAAGGTCAGGATGCCTGCACCATACTCAAAGATTTAATTATCTGAGGAAATGACCTTCAACAGACATGTGCAGAAAAAGCAGACAGACCCCTGGGTTGTCCTAAGTCAAGCTAAGCTATCATTGGTACAGATGAGATGCAGGAAAGTGACGTAAAACCGTCTATATAATGTACCGTCACTTGCTCTCTCTCTCTCTCTCTCTCTCTCTCTCTCTCTCTCTCTCTCTTTCCCCAGAGAGGCAACTCTGGCTGGCAGTGTGTAAGGGGTTCCGACATCTAGGCATGGTGGCAGCTATTGTCTGGGTTTGGCATTGAGTTTGCCCAAGTCAGGTTCAGGCATCTTGGCTGAGCCCTTTGGAGTTCAGGCTGATTCCTTCCTCCTTACTTTTCAAAAACCTTATCTTCCTAGAGCCTCTGGTCTTCCTCCTGGCACTAGCCAGGCGAGAGAAATCCTACACCCTTTTCCTTCTTCCTTCTTCTTAATTTCTTTCCACTATATTGATTAAATCACCATAAATTTCCAGCTGACTTGGTTATATATTTTTAAATATATTTGGGATACCCATGGCGACCAAATAATTAACATAGTTTAGGTAACAATGCTAAATTATCCTTTACGTTATTTAATTAGATGATTTAGAATAATTTTCCACAGTTACAAGACTCATGTTCCTTTCCTTCCCTCCTCACACCCCCTCCCATGGTCTAACATGTGCCATTGATCAAGACCCATTTCCTTATTAGTATTTGCACTAGGGTGATCTTTTAGAGTCCACTTTCCCAGTCATAGCCCCACCAACCCATGTGATCAAATGATTGTTTTTCTTCTGTGTTTCTTTTCCCATAGTTCTTCCTCTGGATGTGGATTGCATTCTTTCTCCTATGTCCCTCCAAATAGTTCTGGATCATTGCATTGCTACTAGTAGAGAAGTCCATTACATTCTCTTGTACCACAATGTGTCAGTCTCTGTGTACAATGTTCTCCTAGTTCTGCTCCTCTCACTCTGCATCACTTCCTGGAGGTCGTTCCAGTTCCCATGGAATTCCTCCACTTTATTATTCCTTTGAGAACAATAGTATTCCATAATGAACAAATACCACAATTTGTTCAGCCATTCCTCAATTGGAGGACATCCCCTCATTTTCCAATTTTTTGCCACCACAAACTGCGCAGCTATGAATATCCTTGTATAAATCTTTTTCCTTATTATCTCTTTTGAGGTATAAGCCCAACAGTGCTATGGCTGGCTCAAAGGGCAGACAGTCTTTTATTGACCTTTGGGCATAGTTCCAAATTGCCTTCCAGAATGGTTAGATCAGTTCACAACTCCACCAGCAAAACATTAATGTCCCAATTTTGCCACATCCCCTCCAGCATTCATTACTTTCCTTTGCTGTCGTGTTAGCCAATCTGCTAGGTGTGAGGTGATACCTCAGAGTTGTTTTGATTTGCATTTCTCTGATTATAAGAGATCTAGAACACTTTTTCATGTGCTTATTAATAGTTTTGATTTCTTTAACTGAAAATTGCCTGTTCATGTCCCTTGCTCATTTATCAATTGGGGAATGGCTTGATTTTTTGTACAATTGATTTAGTTCCTTATAAATTTGAGTGATTAGACCTTTCTTAGAGGTTTTTGTTATGAAGATTGTTTCCCAATTTGTTGCTTCCCTTCTAATTTTGACTGAATTGGTTTTGTTTGTACAAAACCTTTTTAATTTAATTTAATCAAAATTATCTATTTTGCATTTTGTGTTTTTTTCTAACTCTTGCCTGTTCTTAAAATCATTCCTTTCCCAAATATCTGACAAGTATACTATTCTGTATTCACCTAATTTACTTATTGCTTCCTTCTTTATATTCAAGTCATTTACCCAGTCTGAGTTTATCTTGGTGAAGGGTATGAGATGTTGATCTAAAGCTAATCTCTCCCATTCTGTTTTCCAATTTTCCCAGCAGTTTTTTTCAGATAGTGGATTTTTGTCCCAAAAGCTGGGGTCTTTCTGTTTATCATAGACTGTCTTACTGAGGTCACTTACCCCAAGTCTATTCCACTGATCCTCCCTTCTGTCTCTTAGCCATTACCATATGGTTTTGATGATTACTGATTTATAGTACAGCTTAAGATCTGGTACTGCTAGGCCACCTTCCTTCGCATTTTTTTTAATTTCCCTTGATATTCTTCATTTTTTGTTCTTCTAAATAAACTTTGTCATCGTTTTTTCTAATTCAGTCAAAACTTTTTTTGGTAGTTTGATGGGTGTGGCCCCAAATAAGTAAATTAATTTGAGTAGGATTGTCATTTTTATTATGTTAGCTCACTCAGCCCATGAGCAATTAATGTTTTTCCAATTATTTATATCTACTTTTAATTGTGTGGAGAGTGTTTTATAGTTGTGTTCATATAGTTCCTGCGTTTGTCTTGGCAGATAGATTCCTAAGTATTTTATACTGTCTGTGGTGATTTTAAAGGGAATTACTTTTTCTAACTCTTGCTACTGAGATGAGTTGGAAGTATATAGAAATGCTAATGATTTATGTGGGTTTATTTTGTATCCTGCTACTTTGCTAAAGTTGTTGATTATTTCCACTAGCTTTTTAGTTGATTCTCTAGGATTCCTTAAGTAGACCATCATATCATCTGCAAAGAATGATAGCTTGGTTTCCTTATTGCCTATTTTAATAACTTCAATTTCTTTTTCTTCTCTAATTGCTACTGTTAGTATTTCCAGTACAATGTTAAATAATAAAGGTGATAATGGGCATCCTTGTTTCACTCCTGATCTTATTGGGAAGGCTTCTAATTTATCCCCATTGCAGATGATGTTTGCTGATGGTTTTAAATATATACTGTTTATTATTTTTAGAAAAGGCCCATCTATTCCTATGCTTTATATTGTTTTCAATAGGAATGAGTATTGTATTTTGTCAAAGGCTTTTTCTGCGTCTATTGAGATAATCATGTGATTTTTGTTGGTTTTCTTCTTGATATGGTCAATTATGTGAATTGCTTTCCTAATGTTGAACCATCCTTGCATTCCTGGTGTAAATCCTACCTGATTATAATGAATAACTCTCATGATCACTTGCTGGAGTCTTTTGGCTAGTATTCTATTTAAGATTTTTTTCATCTATGTTCATTAAGGAGCTTGGTCTATAGTTTTCTTTCTCTGTTTTTGGTCTACCTGGCTTTGGAATAAGTACCATATTGGTGTCATAAAAGGAATTTGGTAGAACTCCTTCATTGCATATTATGTCAAATAGTTTGTATACTATTGGAGTTAGCTGTTCTTTGAATGTTTGATAGAATTCACCTGTGAATCCATCAGACCCTGGGGATTTTTTCTTAGGGAGTTCATTGATGAGTTCTTCAATTTCTTTTTCTGATATGGGGTTATTTAAGTATTCTATTTTTTCTTCTGCTTATGTAGGCAATTTATATTTTTGTAAATATTCATCCATTTCACCTAGATTGCCATATTTATTGTCATATAACTGGGCAAAATAGTTTTTAATGATTGCCTTAATTTCATCTTTATTTGAGGTGAGGTCTCCCTTTTCATCTTGGGTACTGTCAATTTGGTTTTCCTCTTTCCTTTTTTTTAATTAGACTGAACTTTGTCTATTTTATTTGTTTTTTCAAAGCACCAGCTTCTAGTCCTTTTTATTAAATTAATAGTTTTTTTACTTTCAATTTTATTAATTTCTACTTTAATTTTTAGGATCTCTAATTTAGTTTTCATCTGGGGATTTTTAATTTGTTCACTTTCTAAGTTTTTAATTTGCATGCCCAATTCATTGACCTCTGCCCTCTCTAATTAATTAATATATGAACTCAAGTATATAAATTTCCCTCTGAGTACTGCTTTAGCTGCATCCGATAGATTTTTAAAAGATGTCTCTTCATTGTCATTTTCTTTAATGAACTTATTAGTTGTTTCTATGATTTGTTCTTTAACTAACCGGTTTTAGAGAATCGTATTATTTAATTTCCAATTCACTTCCACCTTTCCCACTTTTCTTGCCACATCTCTTCCACTTTTCTGAAAGTCTTCAAGAACTTGGGACTGATTTCCATTTTTTCCCAGAAGGTTTGGGTGTGTTTAATTATTGGTTATCTTCCGCTGTCTTTTCTTTAATCTGGGTTTTTTCTGTATGAAAATTATCAAGGGTCAACATTTTCTTCTTGTTTGTTTTTTTTTTTTTTGGTATTTGTGGGTTTTAGTTCCTGGAAGTTGGTGACCATTGCCTTATTCCTTCCTGGTCAGATGTCTAAGTGAGGAATGTGGGTGATCTTTGTATTGGGCTCTGGAGAGGTTTTTCCCCTGAGGATATTTTTCCCCAGTCCTCAGCAGTGTCCAGCTGTTCTTAGGGGCAGGTACAGCCCCCAAGAACTTAAAGATGACCTTACAGAGGTATTGAGCACTGGAGATTTTTGTCCAGAGGCTATTTTTCAGGTCTCTGTGGCATTTTGCTTTTAGCTTCCCCTCTCTGCCTAAACTCCACAACTCCCTATCTCCATATTTCCTCTGCCTCCTGGGATCCCAAGTCTTGCTGTTATTATGGGCAGGTCTGGCCCCTGAGAACTTAGAGGTTGCCTTGTTAGATTTAAAATAGTTTTGAGCGTTAAATAGTTGTAGATAAGAGAGTAGGAGCCATAAACTATGATAATTAAAATGTTTTGGGAGCAAGGGAAATATATAACAATTATGACCGCTGAAATATGTTTCTACTGTGTCTTGGTTTTATATAAATATAAGATGGTCGCCAGGGAATATATTCCCAATTTATGAATATGCCCAAGCCAACTGGGTTTTATAGAGAAATTTAATTTATAATATACTGATTAATCAATAGAAAAAGAGAGAAAATAAGAAAGGAATAAGAATGAATAAATCAGTCAGTTGGTTTTATCAATCACCCAAGATCTCTCTAGGTAAGGCTTCTCATGCCAACCTCAGGCTCCACCTTCAAGAGAGCCTCCTTTCAAGAAATGTTTCCAGAGAATTCTCCTCCTTCAGAGCCAGCCTTCTCTCCTGGTCCTCCCACAGAGCAACCTCCTCAGTCCTCCTTCAGAGCCACCTTGCTCAGAGCAAAACCTCTTCTCTCTCTCCTCAGACCCCACTATCTTTAAGGAAACCATCTAAGTCCCCTCCCCTCAGTTCTCACATCTACCAATCACTGTCGATGTCTCCCCTGTGCCAATGGTGGCTCTAGCTTAACCCAGGACTGCCCAGAGGTCTGTTTCCTTTGTACATGTCTGTTGTAGGTCATATTCTCAAATAATTAAATCTTGATCTATGCTGCAGCCCTTCCTAAATCCTGTTAGACTGAGTAGGGTGGCGATTGTAAGTTCCAAGACCTGGTTCTGTCATTCCAAGTATCTCTATTGTATCAATTCTAAAATCAATCATGACTCAAAGAACTTCCTGTTCTATGCTTAAGCATAGGTCAAAGCCCTTTCCATTGTTTAGCAAAAGGTTTCTGTCCTAAAGTAGTCTTAAGTAGGGAGGAGAAGGACCCTCCCATGCCAAGGGTTTTCACATTCCAATAGAGTTCTTACTATCAGTAGGAAATTTTTTCCAAGTATGAAATTTCCTAATGGTGAAATTTCCAACATTCATAAGTCTAAGAAATTTTAAGGTTTACAGCCTGGAAGAGGTCTGGGTGTAGAGTATAGGAAGGTCTCTGTATTGAGCACTGGGAAGGTTTTAGTTTTGCTGTGAGCTACCCCCTCTCCCCAAGCTCCACAACCCCCTATCTCCACATATCCTTAGCTTCCCAGGGGTAGTCTATCCTCAGCCAGACTCCCTCCTAGAACTTATAAGTTTGTCCCATGCTCACTCAGACTCTGGAAAGGTAGGTAAAGTGGGGGAGGGGTGGTGAGTTTTCCCCTTGGTGGGGGAAATTTTGCCCCCTTTTAGAGTGACTTTGCCTACCTTCTGTGCTGTGTACTTCCGTGTAACTCCTTCACTCATTTGATTTTTGTTTTGTCTATTTGAGGTACTCTTCCTGGGTCAGTAGAGAGGAGAAGAGCTCTGCTTCTACACAGTAGCCATCTTGACCTGGGACAAGGAAGGACTTGTAAACCAGCTTACATTGCAATGATAGGTAGAGATTATCAATTAACAAAACATATACAAGCTTTACAAACAAGAATAGCAGAGTTGCACAAAATGGGCTTGATACAATAAACAGTACCCCCTGGATTGCAATTTGCACAACATCAAACCAGTAGACAAAGTATACTTAAAAAATTTCAATACAAATTTGGCTATGGACATAAAATGGACTAGACCACTTGAAGTATTGCTTACTACCCCAACAGCTATAAAAATTGCAGGGAAAGACTCATGGTTCCACTGTTCCCACATAAGACCAGAAAAATCTGATACCACTGTAACAGACATAGAAGATGAAGATAGCTATACAAAAAATAGTGCTGTGAAATTAACAAGAAAATGAAAACAAAAACTGATTAACATAAAAAAAATACACCATAAAGAAACAATAGTTACATATATTGTTTGAGATGAGATCCCAGCAGTCAGGCTGTGAACCTTAAAATTTCACAGACTTATGAATGTTAAAAATTTTACTCCACATTGAGGAATCCTCAAATTCCCTACTGAGAAACATTCCCCATTTTGATGTGAGAACTTGCCAGGATCAGAAATGGGAGGACCTCTATTCCACCCGTACATAAGAATGCTTTAGGGCAGAAAACTCCTTGCTAAACAAAGAAAGTACTTGGATCCATGCTTATGATGGGGCAAGAAGTTCTTTGAGCCAGGCCTGTTTTTAGAATTGATACAATGGGATGCTAGGTACCTAAAAGGGTCGGGCAAGTTTTCTCTTGATGAGATTAGCTGACTCAGCTGTGTTTTCTCTCGTTCAGACTTACTGAGGAGATTGGTCAACTTAGCAGGAATTTAGATGGGCAGTCCTTTGGAAAGCATCTACAGTGATTGGTAGATGTAGGGACTTAGGGGAGGTGACATGGGAGAAAAGCCCCTATATAAGAAAAAGCAGAATCTCTTGAGGAGATATCCTTTTGGAGAAATCCTTTTGGAGGATCTCTGATGAGGATCACTTGGGAAGAATCTCTTGAGAGAGGCTCTGGAGAAAGGCCCTTTGGAACAGTCTCTGGCTGGAAGGCTCTCTGGTGAAGTCAGCTGAGATGGAGCTGGCCTGGTGTCACTAGAATCCTTATTTAGACAGACCTTGTGGTGAGTGTTAAAAAACTGACTGATTTCTCTCTTAAGAGTCAGGTTCAGGCCATATTGGCTTGAGGCCCGTCATACTTATTCCTTTCTTACTCTCTCTCTCTTTCTTTGATTGCTCATTGTATTGTTAATTAAAATCTCTATAAAACTCAATTAACTTGGGTATTTGAATAATTGGGAATATTTCCCTGGCGGTCACCTTATATTTGATTTAAAAACCAAGACACTGTAGTGAAACATATTTCTGAGGTCAAATTTACTGACCCTCTCTTATATCTATCACAATTTATATCTTCCACCATTTTAACTCACTACAGTTTATGGACTTCACTATTTTAAATCTCACAAGGCATGCCATAGTGAGAAGAAGACAGCTTTCCAGCCCAGAGGAAAAGATTTTAAACCAGCCCAGAGGAAGATTTTAAAGTATCCCAGAGGAAAATCATCAAGAAAAGCTACTAGAGAGAAGAAACAAAGTGAAAAAACTGAAATGGACAGCTAAGACTTTATAAGTTTGTTTATATAAGAAGAGGACAGACAGAAAACAGAGCTTATATGTAAGACTGAGTGTGGCAAAATCATAATACAAAATTAATTTCACATATTAGGGAAACAGCATGCAACCCTATATAACTTGGAAGAAAGAAGAGATCCATCAGTCAACATGAGGAGTGGAAATCTGAAGAAAATTGATAAGCATTCATTCAATACAACACTATTAGGCACAAAACACAAAATCACAAACTGACATATGTTGGGAGACCTTGTTTAAATAAATAAGTGTCTGAAATTATCTTTACACAAAATGTAAATATGTATATAGTTAGTTCCATAAGGTCTTAAGCAAATAGAAAGATCAATAGATATTTCTATTTTACTGACATCAAGATTAGGGAACTATGTATATTATTGTATTATATGTAAATAATCTCTATAAATAATGTATGTACTATAATTGGGATAGTAACAGTGAGTCTATAAATATGTAGCATAGAATGTATATATGTTGTATATAAAATTAGGTAATAGATTGGACTAGGCATTTAGAGAAGAGTTATACTAAATAGGGAATAGATTAGGAGTAAGTTAAGTTAAGCATAGCATAGACAATTAGTTATACTTAGGAATAGACTTAAGCTGCATTTTCAGATAGTAAACTTTTAATTGTTTATTGTAAAGTTGATGCTGAAATTGCGTTTAATGGAAATATAGATAGATAAAATAGTTTGCAAATAACTATAGATGTACAAAATAGAAAAAAATGTTTGTATTAGTTTAACTTAGTAAGAGTAAGTAGTATTAGCACTAAGATTCAAATTTCTTTGTAATGGTTTTATTCAAACATTTATTGTACTGAATTTATCGTAAAACCCTAAAACCAACTTTGCCCAAACTTTCCTGCATAAAATTCCTTAGATTAGATAAGTTAGCATAGCATAGTGATTAAGTAATTGAGGGAAGTTTATTATTTTGAGGGGAGTAGTTAGAAAGTAGATTTAGTAGATTGGTAAGTATAATAAAAATAAGTGACCTTGGGAAGGTCACAACAAAAAAAGGGGATGATTGTGGAAAGGAAAACTGAAGCAACTTTTGGACTTTCTGCCACTCAGGTGGAACAAACAGCAGTTGGAATGTTAGAGAGAACATATTGACAAGAATGCAGTTGGTTGGGGGGAGGGGCAACTTGGAGTGACAGTTGGTCTCAAGGACCTCTCTTTTCCTGGCCTTCGGACTGGAAGGAGCCTCTCTCCCTGTCTTGGCATAGAAATACCTCTATTCCTGGATCTTTCCCAACTGTGTGCTCTACCTGGATTCCTATGGTCATGTCATCGAACAAAAGGATTTGAAGGGGAACAGTTTAAACTGGGAGGCCAGTCTTTAGGGACATCAGCCCCAAGATACAGGCCCAACCAGCTCTGAAGGTCAGAACCTTTTCTTCCTCTTGCTGTCTATTGCTAAGACTTTTAACTTAAGAAAGCTAGCACAGCTTAGCATAGACAGGAATAAAAGAAACCCTCCACCAGCCTGCAAGGCCTGGCCTCAGCTCAAAAGTTGAGACTCAACCCAATCTAGGGAAATCCCAATTCCCTCTTCCCTGACACCTCCCCAATCCCAACTTGTTATTAAAATTCATCTATATTTAAATAACCACAGTCAGATAAGTGGACTATCATTTCAGGGGACATCTAGGGAGCTGAATCCAAGGACAGCCATTCAACCATAAATGGTCCTTATTGAACCCCTGCCGGGCAACCTTGGTCTGGTCTGTGCTTACCTACTCTGGGGTATCTTCAACATCACTTAATAAAGAAGACATCCCCTCAGGCCCATTTCTTGGGAACCCCAATTTTCAAAAATAGCCTCTCGAAAGGAGCATCTCTCTCCTTTTACCTCTCTGGAAGCCATATTCCCTCTCTCCCTTCAACCTCTCCATTCCCTGTTACAAAACCTTCCTTACACCCTGTACCTCTTCTGTTCTCTACAATACTTTTGACTATTACAAAACCATCTTGGAAGATGGGCTAAATCAGGCTGAGGGTAACTGATTGGCATCAGACCCCCTTTGTAACTTAGGAGTATAAAATGAAAATTAAATCTCAAATAATAAAAATATGACATTTTAGGAGATTTATTAGTGATTGTTAGAAATAAAGGAATAAAAAAGGTAATAAAATAAAAAGACCATGTGCCCATGGCTAATCAGCCAGTTCAAAACCTCCATGCTTACCATCCTTGCCTTCAAGCCCAAGAGAGTGAGTAGGACCACCCACTGAATATTTATTCCCTGTCTACAGAAAGTAGGTAATGTCAGAAAGTCAGTGGGTTCTTGGGAAATGTAGTTCTTTTTTAGGGCAACGGATTTTAAATTATACAGGAGAATGTCTACTCCAAGCTTGTGAAAACTTGCCCCAGTGAGAAGATGATGGCCCTCTAATGACCATGAAGGTGTCTGAAGTAGGAGTTATGGAGTGCTTGGAGCTTGGTCAGACATTGAAGATGCCAAGGACATCCATTACATCCTTGGCCAACATCAGTTATCCTGACTTTTGTTTTGACACTGGACTTGGATAACTCTGGTAGAGAAAGGGAAGCTGATGACTGTGCAACTCTGTCTCACTTAAATCTGACTCAAGCATAAGTCAAGACATCACTCCATGATACCACTGGTCCTCTTTGAAGATGAAAAATAAACAATAATTCCCCATCAGTTCTTCTTGTTTAGTCCGTTCCAGTATAAATATCATTCCCCTTAAAGATGCCAGAGGTTTTAATCGGTACATATTGAAAACAAACACAAAGAAAGAAAACAAACAGAAAATAACAATTAAGCATCTCTACTGTCTCTCCATTGTCCTAAAGTGATGAAGCATCTTCCCTCGTTTTCATAACATAGCTCTTAAAATAAACTTTCCTTTTTATTCACAACTCATGCTAAGCCCTAGTGGTCCTGAAACTATTTCTTGGCAGTATGACACTTTTGTACTTATCCTCCATTATCTGTTTTTTCTAACCTTTGTACTTGTCATTTTGAGATCCAAGTTGGTTAATGTGGCTGATCTACATTTGTCATTTTAGACAATTCCCATTTTCCTAATTATACAGATTGTTTCTTTGTGTCTTCAGAATTTATTTCTTAAAAGATTCCTATTAAAATTAAGAGGTGATTTTCTTTATAAGATTTTAGTCCATGATAGGCAGTACTGGGTTCAAATGTGATCTCAGACTCTTCCTCGTTATGGGACTCTGGGCAAATCACTTAATCCCCATTGTCTAGCCCTTACTGCTCTTCTGCCTTGGAACCAATACACAGTATTGATTCTAAGATGGAAGGTAAGGGTTTAAAAAAAAACTTCTAGGAAAGAAGTTTCTACCATTTCCATGTTAGCACAACACAGCATAAAGGAAATTAGATTGTTACAATGGGAGGTGGGAAAGAATCAACCACAATCTGTCTTCAGAACATACTCTGGATCAGGCTTCAAACAGTGCATTTAAGCAAGAGGTAGTAGGACTTCCATTGCTGGTGTCCAGAAATTTGTATAATCTAGATACCTCTCTCCCCAATACCCTATCTCTGGGGTCACTCACTATGGTCCAAGTCTGGGTTCTATTTTGATAATCAGCCATTCAAATATATAATCCAAGAGTTCCCATCCACTTTTCTGTTATTAGACACATTAACCAAAAACTTGATCAAAACATGAAGGAAAGTAAATAATGACTAGCACTTATATTTCATTTCAAGACTTGCAAATGACATTAAATATTGCCTCATTTGATACTCAGAGCAACCCTTGGATATAGCTGCTAATATCTCCATTTTATAGGCAAGAAAAGGGAGGCATACAAAAGTCAAGTGACTTGCCCAGAGTCACACAGTATATGTCTGATGCTAGATTTGAACCCAGGTCTTCTTGATTCCAAATTCAGAGCTTTAACTACTTCACCACCTAGCTGCCAATTGCACAGGACATTATTTAAATAAATGGCACATATAGCTCCCATATTTAGAGACCAGCCAGGGCATCTCAAGGAAATCAGTGAGTCACAATTCTAATTAATCAGAGGAACTGGCAAGGCATTTAGAATGATGGAAAATAGTATCTGCTAAAAATTCCTGGTCATTCACCTCCCTCTCAGTCTTAGAACAGCAGCTAGCATCAATTAACTAACCATCTGCAATATTTATTAAGCACTTACTATGCAACAGGCTCTGGGCTAGATGCTCAGGAAACAAATACAAAGAAAAAAAAACAATTCCCACTTGTAAGGAGATTACGTTCAGGACAGCCATGTTCTAGACACTAGGATAATTAGACACTTTTACAATTATTATCTTATTTGATCCTCACAAATCTTCAAGGTAAGTGCTGTTATTATCCTCATTTTACAGTTGAGGAAACTAAGACAATCAGAGATTAAGTAACTTGCCCAGGGTCACACAGCTAGTTGAAGTCCTTCCTGTTTCTCACCCCAGTGCTTTATCCACTGTGCCACCAGCTGCCTCCATATTTACTTATCTTGTAAATATAATTTGCTTTGTACATACTTGTTTACATGTTATCACCCCCATTAGATTGTAAGCTCCCTGAGGACATATGCTGTTTTTTGCCTCTTTTTGTATCCACAGTGTTTAGTACAGTGTAGCACACAATATGTACTTAATAAATGTTTATTGATTAATTGATTGGGTCCTTTTAAGCTAGCCACTGAAAATTGATGGGTCTGTACACTAAGTTTTGGGGCCATACAATTTCAGAAGTAAACAGGAAGTAAACAGAGCCTGATCCCTGGACTCTCCTCTTAAACTAATAATACTTCTCTTTAAAATCTATTTGAATCTGTGAAAAGTATCAGGAAGGAAATTTGGGAATGCCTCATCATAGTGGAACAGTGCTGCTCTAGAGGAGAGGAGTATTCCTGAGTCCCTTTTGTTTTCATATTTGTTTGTGTATTTTTTGTTCTGTGATTGTGTTGATGATGGGGGAATGGGAGAAAGAGGAGGAGTCTGATGGACCTGCCCAAGATTCCAGCATGCATGACACCACTGGTAAATTATATGCATTGACTTCATACCATCTTTTTTTTTGTATCCTCTGAGATCCTGATCCCCTCCCTTCAATACTTATAGCATTTAGAAGTTTGAGATTACTTAGAAGCTAGATCTGGTGATTGTTTTATCATTCATCATCAGCATCTGCAAAGCTGACTTGTTAGGAAAAACATTCAGCATGAAGGGTGTGAATTTCAGATTTCCCATCAGGCCATGGAACAACAAGATTTAGTCTTGCTCTTCAAAAGTATGAGCCCCAAACTGGCAACAATCGGTCTTCTTATCATGGGTGTTAGTTAGTAGGTGTTTCCTGGGCCTTCTAGAGATTCACACATTGAACTGCTTTCTCTTTTTAGCTATCCTGTAATAATAGTCAACATCTTTTTTTGTGTATATGACAGTTTCTATTCCCTTGGCAAGTCCTTAGAGGAATAACTCCAGGCTCTGAGTAGAACTATTATTTTTTCACATGACTTCTTTATGGATTTTCTAAGGAAGCTTACTGTTCTGTCCATACTGTTAAGATAGGTAAGTCTGTTAAGTGTTTAGTACAGTGTAGCACACAATATGTAGCACACAATATGGCACAGCTGGGTGGCTCAATGGATTGAGAACCAAGCCTAAGAGATGGGAGGTTCTGGGTTCAAATGTGGCCTCAGACACTTCCTAGCTGTGTGACCCTGAGCAAGTCATTTAACCCCCATTGCCTTTGCCTTACTGCTCTTCTGTCTTGGAATCAATACCATGCATTGGTTCCAAGATGGAAGGTAAGGATTTAGAAAACAAAAACCAAAAATATCCTTACAGATGCTAACTAGCCAAGATCATCCTTTCAGTAAAGGCATCTGCCTGAGAAATTATCTTATTGGGCCTCTATTTGATTGCTTAAGAATAAGAAAGGGAGACAGCATGATATGGTAGAAAGCTCTATGGATCTCAAGTTATAAGTTTTGGGAGCAAACCCAAGTTTCCAGTCAAGCCTGGAGGTTTTTGTCTACGATTCTCCTAATTGGTGGAGAGAAGGATGACTCAGTCCTTCATTTCTACATGCAGGAGTCCCAGAGTCAGTGAGAGAACTTTGGAGGGGAAAGACTATCATTGCTCAGTCTATGAGAGAGGACACCTATAGTTTCAGTCACTTCTGAACTGACTCTATTGGAGGGGATGGGAAAAAAATGGACCTTGAAAGTGACAAATATGCAAGGGAAGTTGGTACCTCTCCATGTCTCTGAATTCCAATTCACCTCTGTAAGGACTTTGTGGTTTCCTCTTGAGTATGATTAGAGCCTTTCTCTTGGCTGATCTGATCTATCTTGCTCCTTGTAAAAGAGTTCATCCACTTGGTGTATTTTTTGATATATTCTAATCTCTATAACTTTTCTAGTTCCTATTTGTTATTTTTTTTAGATGAATGGATTTGATTGCTTCACTACTTGTAATGGTCTTTTCTGTAACTTGCATTTGGTAAGAAAGAGTTAAACTGGAGGTACCCATTGTCTTTAAAAAATAATAGACATGAGCAACTTGTTAGCATAGTGGATGGAGCATCAAGCCATAGAGACAGGAAGTCTTGGGTTCAAATTTGACCTCAGACCCTTCCTAGGTGTGTAATCCTGGGCAAGTCAACTCCAGTTACCTACCTCTTACCCCTCTTCTGCCTTAGAATCAAACTAAGACGTAAGGAAAGGGTTGGGTTTTTTTTTTTTTAAATAAAAAGAAGCAACAAACAAGAAAGCAGCATTTTGCACTTGCCCCTCCATCAGTAATATTGAGGTGGAGGTAAAGAAGGAAGTGGCAGATAGATACCATTCTAGTCCTTCTCTCAGAGGTGAACAGAGTGGCCAGCCTTATAATATCTTCCCATGCCCCACTAAGGCAGGAATCAAGGTCTCCAGTGGAAAGAAGTAGGCAAGATTCCAAAGATATCTCTCCATGCCTCCCCTCAAGCTACATTTGGCCAATTCATATGCACATAGCCTACAAAGACAACACACACAGCTTACACTTATTCTTCAGCTCTGGGCAAGGCACTTAAAATAGCCAGGTCTCAGATTTCTGATCTCTACAATGAGGTGGAACATTAGATAGCCTCTGAGGCCCCTTCTCACTCTAGAGCTAGGATCTTATGCAAATTCTTTTACATCTCCTCCAAAGATTAGTGACTCATTAATTTCCATAACTCCTCTAATTCACAGGCTTTGAGGATAGAAGAGGTTTATTGTTGTTTTTCAAGTATGTGAAATATTAGGATTAAATCTAATTTAGATCATTTGGAAAACTAGCTTGAATTCATTAAACTCTAATTGCACAGATGGAGAAAAAAGATAGTCATTTTAATTAAAGAAGAGGTATGATGATAGAACTGAATCAGGTTGTTGAAGCTGCATATTTATGGCCTTCTGGGAGGGAGTCTGCACATCTAGAAATCTCAGCCCATACCCTCAAGGCACCTTAATCTTCAGTATCTGCCAGGGATCTCAAGTCTATCATTATTTTCCTTGGGAACTTATTTGGGAGGGGAAACTCTCTTGCCACTTTTGGATCCAACTCAAAGGCCAGAGTGACTTCAGAAAAAATAAATGCAACATGGGGGTTTGGTTTCTCTTTAACAGGCAGAGACTTGAGGGTCTTGGAAGTGTAGTTCCACCCCTGCAAAAATAGCTCTCTATTAGTTTGTCACTCATGCAGAAATTCTATCATTAAAAATGTTTTCAGTTCAGTATTGCTCACTTGTTCATATCCTCCTTTAAATGAAAATATTACTGCCATTCCTATTATCAAGGTGAAGGTTAGAGATGACCTCAGAGGTCTTATCTAACTCACAGATTCATGGATTTTCAATCTCAGATACTTAAATACAGATTACAATTCTTGCACCTCAAATGGAAAAGACAAAAGAGTCTCAGTATTGGCTGCCTTGGAGGATATAAGAAAAGATCAGTAAAATCTCTGAAGATATAGAAATTCATCAATTAATTGGGATAAAACAAAAATAAAATTGTTAACTTTATGATAAATCTTACAATTTTTTTATCTCTTAAAAATCTGTAACTATATTCCTTTTGCTGCATCTACTTGCTTTTTATGATTTGTTGAGTTCACAAGATAAGTCAAATGAGTCAAAACTCATTTTCTTTATTTCCTAATCATGAAACCATGCATGACATTATTTAGTGTCTCTTTGACAATCTATTTTTGCAAGTCAAGCCTTGATTATTACCCATAGTTTTTCTTTTTTTTTAAACCCTTACCTTCCATCTTGAAATCAATACTACATATTGGTTCTAAGCAGAATAGCAGTATGGCCAAGCAGTGGAGGTTAAGTGACTTGCTCAGGGTCACACAGTTAGGAAATGTCTGAGGCAAAATTTGAACCCAGAACCTCACATCTCTAGGCCTGGCTCTTAATACACTGAGCCACCTAGCTGTCCCGTGCCTATAGTTTTTCAATGAGTTTTAAAATCAAGCACGTCCCTGAAACAAGTTTATCTCCACCTCTCAGATAAATTGCTTAAGTTTTGTTGACATGGGGCATGGTCCAGGGTTGCGTTGCAGTATTTCCATTTTTATATACAAATTTCTGTAATTTCTGACCATTATGCTTCTCATTGTAACACCTCATAGGGGCTCATTCTCCCAAAACCCATTCCCATACCTAGTGGCATGCTAGATCTCCACAATGACAATTTCTGCTTCTCCTTTCAAAGTTCTATCACTTAGTACCCTTGAGGGACTGGGGGCTTATAGTACTATTGCCATCAAGGTACCATTTGATGTACTCCACCATATTGATTAACCAGGTAACATTTCCCCAAAATCAAGCAGCTAACTGATGCCAATTAACTTTTACAAAGAAATGTTTACTGAGATATTAAGAATAACAACTGAGGAATGGTTAAATAAGTTGTGGTACATGTTTGTAGGAATACTACTACTGTGCTATAAGAAATTATGTGTGATGAATCCAAAGATTCCTGGAAAGATTTATATGAACTAATGCAGATAAAGTAAGCAGAACCAAGAAAATAATATGCTCATTAACCAAATATTGTAAAGGGAAAGAGCAATACACCAAAAAAAATCAAAATTAAATATAACAAAATGATAAAGATTAACTAGAACTTGATTGAAAAAATACGAGAAGATGCCCTCAACCTACCCCTTTGTGGAAGTCAGGGTAAACATTGCATATGTTTTCAAAGTTTTTAATATATTTTTAATATATTGATCAATTAGTTGTACTTTTTTTTCCTCTAAAATACATATACATATACATATCTTATTTGTCATATGGCCATAGCTCCTTGGGAAGTGAAGGGATATATAGGATATTATGGTGATGTAAGTAACAACATAGCAATAAAAACTTATGAAAAATAAAATATGTAAGGCTTTTTAAAAAGAAATGGCTAAATCCGACCTTTTGTTTTATTGCCTTTCTCTGTCCTTCCAGCTTCAAGAAATCTATATTGCACTTACTATAGAGGAATTGATAACAACCCCTTCAGATTCCAGATCCTTCTGAATAATTTTGCTTGCCTCCAGGGGTTAATTGGGTTGTTTTGTAGCATTAATAATTCAGAACAAAACAAATTATATACTGCTCTATGGACTTCAAATAGCTAAGCCTAAGGAATTCAAAAAAGTAGATTCTTTTTTTAAAGATTCACTTCTTTTTTTGTTTATTAGACTAAAATTCCCAGGTATTTCCCATCCTATCTCTCCTCTTGCACTAGAGAAGACATCATTTAACAAAAAGATAAATGTATATACAAAATGATGTCTTATTTCATTCTATTTTTCACTTCTTTCTCTGGAGGAGGAGACATACAAGTCATTCTTCAAACAGAATTTCTGTTGTATATAATGTTCTGTTGGTTCTGCTCATTTCACTCTTCATAACTTCACATAGGTCTTTCTGTGTTTTTCTAAAATTAACCTATACTCATCGTTTCTTGCAGCATATCATAATCTCAAAGCAGTTGTGGGTCAAGATCTCTGTAAAGGGAGGAAGGGGGTTTTCTCTTCTCCTTCCTCCTCTTCCCTCGAGGAAGCCAGATAGCTTTGAAGGAGAGCTACCTGACCAGTAGAAGTTGCAGTCATACTACACATTGACAAAGATGCAGGGAAACAATTGCCAGGAGGAAATAGCATCAGGGACCTTCAAGGAGATTCCAAGATTCAAGTTTCTACCCCTTGAAGTAGAAAAGAGCATCAGACTGTGCAGAGGAGCCGTCCCCTAGAAGCCCAGGAGAGCAGCCCACTAGGGAGAGATGCTCCCCCCAAAAAAAAACTCCATAAAAACTATATAAAGAGACAAATGAGTTCACGCTCCACAGGACCTGGAATTGTGAGTTGCCTTGAGCAGCCATATAGCCGACACGTGTTTCATTCCCAATACAACTCTGTTTGAGTCACCATTCTCCACTGATGCTGTTATGTATTTGTGAGAGAATATGCCCTGGGTTTATGGGCGGTGTGTTCCATGACTCCTTTTCTTACTATGGCCTCTGAGGAAATGTGTGCTATGAACTAGCTGAGCTGACTGGATGATTCTTAATAGGAAGCATGGGGTTTTGGCGAATTATCGTGTTACTGGTGTATCCCAACAGGGTTACCCCTAGATATCTGCAAGTATAAGTGCAAGTTCAGAGAGCAGCCCAGAAGGTGTATATATATATATACACATATACAGATACAAATACATACATATACACATATAAATAGATGTATACATGTTTATATGCACATACTCCTGTGTACGTATGTGTGAATCATGCATGTGCATATATAGATTGTACCTATAGATGTAGATGTATAAATCATATGTGTAGACAAATATACACATTTATGTATTTATTTGTCCATTCGTTCATTTATTTAGTCATTTGTTTAATTATCCACTCATTCATTTGTATGTTTGTTCTGTCCTTATATATATGTTTTTCCCAGTAGAATATAAGCTCCTTGATGACAAGGACTGATTAATTTTTGTTTCAGAAGCCCCATAGCCTATTATAGTGCTTAACACGTAGCAGGTTTTTAATAAATTCTTGTTAATTTGCTCATTGATTGACTGTCTAATCAACATCACAATCTTCAAGCCTAGAAGGGCTATTGCATATGAGAAGGTTTTGATTTGTTCTGCTAGGCCCCAGGGAAGGGGGTAGGAGGAATGGGTAGAAATCATAAAGAGGCAAATTTTGACCTGATGTCAGGCAAGATTTCCTCAGACTTAGAGCTGTGTGAAAGTGGGATTGACTGCCTTGGGAAATTGTGGCTCCCCCCCAACTAGAGACCATCAGACAAAGGTCAGACAGCACATCATCACCTCTTTTGTAACAGAGATTCTTGTTCAGGTATGCATTGAACAAGATGGCCCCAGAAGTATCTTTCAGCCCAGAGAATGGTATTATGGGGGGACATCCCCGGGTTATCTACTGCATCCCCCTGCCTCTAGACAAGATTGATCTTAAACCAGTAGACAGAAAGACGTTTCTCACTCTCTAAAGCTCCCTAAGAGAATTCTTCAGCCTAGACAGGTGGAAAGTTCTATCTGATGCATAAACAGAATCTCTCATGGCTCCATTCCTGCCTCTCTATCTCTAGTGGAAGCCAGAGGGAAGCTGGTACCTCATTCTTTACAGACTTACTTGTCTACACTTGAACCCCTGGGAAAACTATTTCTCCTAGGGTGTGTGTGTCTATGGGACAGCTCCCCATGGCAGAGTGCCAGGTGACAAAAGGGCCGAGGCTTTTGAAATTGTCAGAGAAGCTGATTTCCCTGTCATGTCTTGTCCTATACAGCTGGAGGGCCCAATTCTACTTCTGTGTTAGCTGCCATAGAGATCAAAGGGGGCTGCTGACAAGGGGCTGGAGGACTCACGCCTGGCCTGCTTCAGCCTTTCCTCAGCCCACTGTGGGGAATGTTCTCCTTTTGGGGCTTTCTCAAAGGCTATAATCAATCCCACTCCTTGGTCCAAGTGATTAGGGCCCTAAGGAGTCCAGGGGACATGAACCAATCACTTTTCAGTAAGGGAAATAGTTCAGCAGGTCTTGAAATTGGGATGGGAAAGTACTGGAGAAGTGTGAGGGAAGAGGAACTAAGACAGGCTAAGAGACTATTATTTTTGACAAAAGCTACAAGTTTGTCAGAAGCCTGTCTAAACAAATACTAGGCTCAGGGCTTTAGTGACAGTGTCAGAGGAACAGCAGAGATGAAGAAGAGACATTGACAGCCGAAGATGGTAAGAGAGTTTCTTTCCCAAAGGAACTTAGAAATTAAAGGAGAGTGTGTCTACTGGCCTTCAAAGAGTAGTTCTGTGTGAAAGAGCATGGATGAGATAACCTCTGAAACGTTAGTAAAAATGCCATAAGCCTCTACTTAAATTAATTCATTTATTCAATGTCATATCAACCTAGCAAAGGATTGCTTTAGAGTCAGACAAATTAATAACAAAATATCTCTGGAGCCACATGCAGGAAAATAATGAAAAAATGGGGGGAAAGGACTGAGAAGTATAAGATTTAAAATTTCACTGTTCATCAAAACAAATTTGTTTTTAAAAATCAACAAAGAGGCTTAAATTTGTGTACATAACATGCCGAAATAAATGAACCTAGTTCCCTAGATTTCAACAACTCAAAGACTATAGTTCCTGGGGAATAAGAATTCATTGTTTGACAAAAACTGCTGAAAAAAATGGAAAACAGTCTGGCAGAATTAAGGCTCCTAGACCAACATTTCACACTTGTATACCAAGAAAACCCCAAATAGATCTTTGATTTAGACAGAAAATGGGATATCACAAACAGATTAGAAGAGCAAAGAAGAAATTACCTTTCAGATCTAGAGCTGGGAAAAAAAGTATATAACAAAAGAATGGATAAAAGAAGATCAAATGAACAACTCTGTATAAAATTTAAGTTTTGCACAAATAAAACCAATGTAGTTAGAATTAGAAAAGAAAGAAGGCAATTGGGGGAAAGATATTTATAGCAAAGGATAATTAGACAAAGGTTACAGTCAGTTTTCCAAAGAAGTTCAAGCTATCACATGAAAATATAAAAAAATTACTATTCATTAGAGACCCTAGTCTCATTAGAAATAGGTAAAAACATTGAGTTCCCTCTTCATTCCCATCAAATTAGCAAAAATGACCAAAAGGGAAGATTACAAATGTCGGAGGGGATATTGGGAAATAAGCACACTAATGCATTGCTGGTGGAGCTGTAAATTGGTCCATATTCTAGAAAGCAAGTTGGAACCATGTTCCAAAAGTCACTAAACTGTGCATCAATACTGCTACTAAGCCTGTTTACTAAAGAGACCAAAGAATAGAACTCATATGTAAAAAAAAATATTGAATGTAAACCTTTTGGTATTAATGGAATCTGAATGCAGATTGAGGCATACTATTTTTTACTTCATTTTCTTTTGTGAGGATGTCTTTTTAATATGTTTTCCTCAGTATGGAAATATGTTTTGTATATTGTACACATGTATAAACTACATCAAATTGCTTATTGCCCCAGGAAGGGGGAGGGGAGGAGAGAGAAGGAGGGAGAGAATTTAGAACTCCAAATTTTAGAAGGCAAATATTAAAAATTATTTTTATATGTAAAATTGGGGGAAAATTAAATGTCACATAAGAAAATAGCTCTTTTGGTAGCAGCTCAGAAAAAATTATTTTTAATATTTATCTTCTGCCTTAGAAATAGGACTAAGTATTGATTCCAATGTAGAAAAATAGTAAGAGAAACGGAATTGGGATTAAATAACTTGCCTAGGATCACATAGCTAGGAAGTGTCTGAGACAAGATTTGAACGCAGGCTCACCCATCCCTAGGCCTGGATCTGTATCCACTGAAGGCCCCCCAGAACTGAAAGTTAAGACCACACCATCTATTTGGGAATAATAAGCAAATCATAGTATATGAATATAATGGCATATTATAATACCATGAAAAATGATGCCATGAACAATTTCAGAGGAAAATGGGAAGATCTCTATGAACTGATGCAGAGTGAAGCAATCAGAATAATAATAATAATGACTTCAATGTTTATAGAAAAGTAGCTTTGAAAGACTTTATTAATCTCATCAATGCAATTATAAATTGTGATTTCAGAGGCCTGAAGTCAAAGAATGTCACCTACCTTGGACATGGCCAATGAGGGCATTTTGTTTTGCTTTACTATGCATATTTGTTACAAGGTTTTTATTTGCCTTTTTGTTGTTGTAGTTTAAAAGGGCAGGTGACAAAATAAGTGTGTTTTTTTTTTCACTTAAAACATTAAAATAAAAAGAAACAAAATAAGCAAATATAATTGATATAGAGGAGTATAAGAAGAATATATGAATTGTATTGAAAGTATAAAATTTGTATAAAAATTGAAAGTATAAGAAGAATATATGAATTGACAAAGAGTGAAATAAGCAGAACCTGGATAATCAACATAAATATAAAAATAGATAAAACAAATTCAATGACTACAATAACCAATGATCATGTTTTATATAGTTATAACTCTGAATAAAGAGAATTGGAATGCATACAACTTCAATGGATTCATTATTTGTACTAATTAAGGTCTAGCTATACATACAAGACATGTTCAAATTAGAAGAATGTTAACCCCATAAATGAAAATGGAAAGGATAACTAGGACAAAAGAATAAAAACCAAACATTGTTAAGTTATAATGGCTAATCCTGGCCCCAAAGAAAATATATGAGAAGATATCATTCCTTGTTTTTTTTGTAGAGGTTGAAGGTCTGATGGTATGGAACAATTGCTCGTTTTCTTAAACTTTTCGATATAATTTTTAGTTCTGCTGAACTGTTTCTTCTCTTTTTGGTTCTTTGCTATCTTTGGGATAAGAAAGTGGGAAAAAAACCATTGGAACTGTTGTTCAGTCATTTTCTTGGCAAGGATACTGAAGTAGTTTACCATTTACTTCTCTAGATCTTTTACAGATAAGGACACTAAGGTAAACAAGATTAGGTGACTTTTGGGGAGTCCCACAGCTAGTAGACATCAGAGGCAGGATTTGAATTCAAGTCTTTCTGAATCCAGGTCCAGTGCTCTCCACTGCACCACCTGGTGATCCAGAAAAATATAATGAAAATACAGGTGATGTAAAATTTTTTAAAGCCAATAAAAGAAACATCTGCTTTCTCCATATGTAAAGGCAGAAGAGATAAAATTCCTTTACCCTGAAATGGGGAGTGTGGGTGCTGGCTGAAAATGAAAAAAATGGAAGTGCCACTCTGAAGATGGAAAAGCCAGTAATGAGATAGAGGAGTCCCAGACTGACAGTAATAGAAGTCATCTTAAAGGATCGAAAGCATCTGACTCCAGGAAATGCTATAAAGGCTTATTGCAGGATGAGGTATAGACATTAAAGCTTTTATGAATTGAATCCAATTTAATTAGATAATTATTGTGTCTGCTGTGTAAAAGGTGAGAGTAAATGGTAACATAATGGATAGAGACAGACTCTGAGGCAGCTCCTTGAAGGCAGTGAGTATTTTTTGTCTTTAGCCCAGTGTTAATGACATAGCTGATGACAACTTGTCAGTGTCCCAGGAAACTCTGGCATTTATAGCTTTTTACAACCTGGCCCCTTCTTAACTTTCCAGGCTTCTTATATTTTACTCCTCTCTACCTACTCTACAATCCAGTACCACTTGTTTTCAGCACATATGATACTCCATCTCCAGTCTCAATATCTTTGTCCTAACTGTTGCCCTTGCCTAGAATGTTCTTCCTAGCCTTCTCTTTGCCTCCTAGTTTCTCTGGTCTCCTTCTAGACTCAATTCAAATGCTTTCTATCTCTTGTTTATTCATAAATTCTTCTCCTATCCATAAATCTGATAGGTAATATATTCCCTGTTCTTCTAATCTCCCTTTATGCTCAGACCATGTATCCATTTTGATCTTATCTTGATAAATAGCATAAGATATTGGTCTATGTCTAGTTTCTGCCAGACTGCTTTCTAATTTTCCCAACCATTTTTACCAAAGAGCAAAATTTTTTCCTCAAAAACTTGGATCTTTACTTTAAAAAAAAAATCTTTCCCTCATATCTTAGAATCAGTACTAAATTCCAAGACAGAAGGGTAGTAAAGGTGAGGCATTGGAATTAAGTGACTTGCCTACAGTCAGGATCTTTACTTTTATAAAAAACAAGGTTACTATAATCTTTTTTTTTTTAACCCACCTACTGTCTTAAAATTGATGTTTCAAGGCAGGAGAAGTAAAGGCTAGGCAATGCTGATTAAGTGACTTGCCCAGGATGACACAGCTAGAAAGTGTTTGAGGTCAAATTTGAACCCAGGATCTTCCATCTCTGGTCCTGACTCTCAAGCCACTGAGCCACTTAATAGCCACCTTCTGTAATCTCTTACAAGTGTTTGTTGTATGTCTGTTATGTTCCACTAATTTGCTTTTCTATTTCTTAACCACAACCAGATAGTTTTTATAATTATTGCATTATAAAATAGTTCAAAATCTGGTACTGCTAGAGTTCTTTCCTTTTTTCCCCCATTAATTCCTTTGTTATTCTTAACCTTTTGTTTTTCCAAATGAATTTTGTTATTATTCTTTCTAGTTTAATAAATTCCTGCAGGAAGTTCTTCTAGGTCCCTTCCTGTGTGTAAAAAGGAATTCTTTATTCCTTTTATAATTTAATGGGGGACCCAGTGATAGGAAGTAGAAACCATAGAGATAGGAAGGAAGAACCATAGAGACAGGAAATGAAGTAGGAGGAGGTTATAAAAGGAGCTGAGCATTGGTTGGTTGGCTTGTCAGTTGCTGACAGTTGCAGTCTGTCAGTTGTGGGAAGTTGGCCGCTGGGCCTGAATTGGTCATTGGGGGTTAGTTGCCGGTGGTGTGGGTTGGTGATTAGTTGGTGATTGCTGTTTAGTTGCTGGAATATAAAGGCGGGCCTGAGATTACTGAGAGGACTTTTGGTGTTAGTTCTTAGAGGCCTTTTTAGCTTTTGGGGTTTTGGCTTTTGGTTTGGGCTGTTGGGTTTTTTTTTCCCCTTCCTTGAACCTTTTGGAAGGTTCACTGATTGGTTTGGTTTTGATTGGGTTGGATTGGGTTGGAGCTTTGTGGGGTGGTTGTTATTAGTAGTAGTTATGGGCATTTATATAAATATAGGCAATTATAGTTAGTAGTTATAGGCAGTTGTAGGATAACTAGTATAAACATTAGGAAATTTTTTTTTCTCTACCTCTTTCCTATATTTCCCTCTTTTACTATATTCTTTTACTATCTCTATTTTAATTAAACTAAATTGTTAATTGCCAAAAGCTGCTAGAAGCTTTTTTTTCTCTGGCTTAAAGGGATAATATTAATTTATAACTCTACTATATTCTCATTAAAACTCAAGTTATTAAAAGCTGCTCTCTTTATTTTGTAAAAATCCCTATTTTAGCCCTTACATGTGTAAATGCCTTCTTCTCTAAGGTTCCTTTCCATTCACTCTATACATGTATTGCATGGAACAGCTAGGTTCCAATTAGTGTAAAAAAGGGGGAGAAAAGAATCTAATGAAGTGGTTGTATGTACTCCAATTTGTCCTTTTTAAAGTTATAATTATGTAAAGTATGATCACTGGTTTCAGCCCACATACCTAGTTATATTTTGTCTCCCCTATTAAACTGTGAGCTCCTTGAGGGCAGAGACTGTTTTTGCCTTTTGTGTGTGTGCCTCTAGCATTTAGCCCAATGCCCGGCACTTAGAAAGTTCTTGACAAATTCTTGCTAACTATCTGACCTTCCTTTCAGTACATTTGCACATACCATTGGTGTGGTACATTACCCATACCAATGAAATTACAGTACTGGAGGGGGGAAAATTATATACACATATACATATTTTTTTCTTCATAGAGATACAACTATAAAAATCAACACAGACTCTACCACAAAGTAGCTTAGAATTTTATATCTGGGGATACAAGAAATACTTTGACAAGTTAGAGTAAAAAATTATAGAGAAGTCAAAGAGGTTCCAGAGGAAGATAATTCTTTCTAGCTGGGGATCAATCGAGGAAGACCTCAGGAAGAAGATGATACCTGAGCTGAGCATTGAAGAAAAGGAAGTATTTCAGGAAGCTAAGATGATGGAGGTTATTCCAGAGATGGGGAGATAGTGTGTGCAAATGTGAGGGCAGAATAAAATTGGGAAGAGCTAGTACACATATTTTCTTGGAACATAAAGTAACCATTATACCAGTTCCAATTCTATCTAATGACAATTAATCTAATCTAGGACTTGATTCCTAGTTCAGCAATCTCTACTATGCTATCCCTATGAATTGACATCCTGCCCTCCTGAAATGCCACCACCTCCATTACGTCCTTCCAGATTCTCACAGCTGGAGTGATTTCTTTTTCCCCTAAGCATCTTGTGTAATCCTCTTAGAGCTATAGTATTGTCAGCACCATGATCAAAGACAGCAATGAAAAGGGGAACATGGAGCTCAGTCACATTATGGTAGCAAAGAAGAGTATGGCATCACTTTTGAGTTGAATTGCACCATCATTTTGTGCACCAACCAGGAATATATATCATGGAGATTTAAGGAAGAGAGAGCAAAATTTACTGGCAGTGGTTAATTGACTAGCCATGTTTGGTTGCTTGTGGAAAGACATATATATCCAAGTAAACCTCTAGCATTCAGAAAATGCTGTGGCTACATTTCAAGGATATCTAGTAGAGTTCCCTCTTGGGGATGTTTCACTGGATGTCTTTCCCCGGATGATCATAGAGCACTGGACCTGGAGTCAGGAAGACCGAAGTTCAAATATGGCCTCAGACACTTCCCAGGTGTGTAACCCTGGGCAAGTCACTTAACCCCAATTGCCTAGTCCTTACAACTCTTGAGCCTTGGAACCAATACTAAGAATCAATTCCAAGAGAGAAGGTAATGGTTTGGGGGGAAAATATTGATAGGGAAATAAAACTGCCTCCATCAACTTCAAGATATATATTTATTTAGAGCCCTGGACATATAATGGATAGGGAAGATGGAAGGAAGGAAACAAGCATTTATTAAGTCCCTACTATTTTTAGTCAATGTACTAAGTGCTTTATAAATATTAAATCACTTGAGATAACATTCACAATAATCCTATGAGGTAGATATAATTATCACCATTTTACAATTGAGGAAATAGAGGCAAACAGAGGTTAAATGACTTACCCAGGGTCACACAGTGACTGAGACCAGATTGAGCTCACATCTTCCTGACTTCAAGTTTAGCAGTCTATTTATTGTGTCACAGAGAGATACAGATCCAACTCCTGACTCTTGACACAATAATCGTGTGATCCTAACCAAGTCACCACCTCTGTAAGTCTCAGTTTTCTCCTCTGTATAATAGGATAAAAAATACTTGTACTATCTACTTCATAGGAGTATTACAAAGTCTTTAAAGAGGCATACAAATGTAAGGCATTGTCATATTCTAATATCTCTTCTCTTATCAGGCTCATTTCTAATCTCTCCTATTAGATTATTATTTTACTTTTTATTTTCCCTAGAATCTAGCACAAGGCTCTGAAGTTCCTTAGTCAGCGTTTCTCAAATAAATGTTTGGTTGTTATTCAACTGCATAATGATTTTGAATTATCCAGAATATCCTAAAGCTAAGCGATCTATTTAGTAGCATAGTATTTTAGGTCTAGGAAGTGTCAGCACCTTGGCCTGTTACATCCAGACAGATGGGACTGTCTCTTACAGCTCTGCTGAGCACTTGGTCACCAAGGCCATGCAGACCACCCACACAGTCACAGCTGTCAATGCTAAGAGTTGTAGAGTTAGGATAGATCTGCCTATCTGGAGAGCCAAGTGGAGAAATACCTACTGGGTCATTAACATCTTTAGTAGCTAGCTCCCTGTGCCTTTGATGAGGAAACCCATCCTTCTCAGTCTGTCTATCATGTAAAACCCTTCCCAGTCTGACTCCAGCCTAGCTTGAGAGCCTTCTGTGGGGGCCTCCTGCATTCTAGCCAAAGTGGCCTGCTTATTATTCCTTGACCTCAGCATTTCCACTCAAATCTGGACCTGTCTTCTGTGTCTCTAATGTACTCCCTCCTCACCTCCACTACATAAAATTCACTTCTTTCAAAGCTCCACTCAAGGGCTGCCTCTTATGGAACTTGATCCCCCAAATTAGCAGAGCGCACTGCCTCCTCAAATCATCGTTTTTGCTTTGTCTATCTGTGAACGTGTCGTATCATTACAGAAAAATAGAAGTTCTTTTAGGACAGGGTCTGTTTCCTTTTTGGATAACTTGTCTTATGCTCAGTAGATGTTTAATACATGTTTATTAAATTGTACTAAATTCTATGATGGGCAGAGTGTGATGAATAGGAACTGGGAGAAAATTATATACAATGACTACAACAGTGAAATCATTGCTGAAGAGTAGCTGAAGTCTGGTTGGCTGTAATGAACAATCTATCTATCTACCAAAGAACAAATGATTAATTGCATTCTTTAAACACATTCCTGCCTCTCAGTAGAGAAGTGAGAAACCATTGGTGCAGAACATTGCATACTCTGTCAGGTATGGTCATTGTAGTGGTTTGTTTTGCTAAACTTTTTTTTTTTTAAGTATTCTAAAAAGAGAAGATTCAAAGCTAGGTTATCAATAGAGTTTATCAGGACAGGAATTAAATATAAAATCAAAAGGCATCAAATAAAAAATAATAAAGCAAGTATATAGGGCTCAATCATCTCTAAAGTTTCTTTCTAGTTATAAATTCTATGAGTAACATAAATGTACAAGGAATGGAAGACATCCAGTCAGTCACACTCCATAGTTGGCAATTGGTCAACAACAGGAATCACAGGATCATAGAATCACAGAAAATGACCTGAAATGATCCTCCATTGACACATAGTATAACACATAAAGTAAAGCAATTCCCTCTATAACTATATACCTTTCTTTGAAGTCTTAAAAGAAGCAGGAACTGCCTTTTCTTGAAGCAATCTATTCCCCTTTTGGAAAGTAATAATTTTTAGAAAGACTTTCTTGACATCATCTAAATTTGCCTCTTTAGAAATTCCAACCATTATTCCTGGTTCCACCTTCTGAGGCCAGATGAAATGAATCTGATCCCTCCTCCATCTAAACATCCCCTCCTTTGAGTCTTCTCAAGGCTAAACATGTCCAGTTCATTCAAATAATATTTATAAGAAATATTCTTAAGTCTCTTTACCACCCTCGTTGCCTTCAGTTTGTCAATGTCGTTCTTGAATGATGGTGCCTAAAACTCAAAACAATACTCCTAATGAGATATTTTGAGAGCAGATTTCAGTGGGAATATTATTTTCTTTGCCCCTCCTAATGTAGGCTAAGATCACATTATCCCTTTTTTTGGCTGCTACTTGACATTACTGACCCAGATTGAACTTACAGTCCACTGAAACCCCCTGATCTTTTTCAGAACAACTGCTTATCTAACCGTGCCTCCACCATCTTATACAGTTGAATTTTCATACCCAAATGGGACTTTAAATTTATCCTTATTTAATTAATCCTATTAGATTCGACCCCATTCTTTAGCTTGTCAAACTCCTTTTGTATACTATGTCATCCAGTGGTTTAGATTTTCCTCACATTCTTTTGTGTCATCTTCAGATTTGATGAGCATGCCATTTATGTCTTTATCCAAGTCACTGGAAAAAAAAAATTAGACAGCATAGAGCCAAGCTTAGATCCCTATGGCACTACCATGGAGATGTCTTGCCAGACTGACATTGAACCATTAACAATTGCTTTTTCTTTGATCCCAGATTTCCAACCAGTTCTGACATCATCAAACTATATTATCTGATCTGAACCTCTCCATAAGAATGGTATGATATACTTTATCAAAATCTTTCTAAAGTTTAGGAAAACAACAGCAAAAGATTATAGTTAACTGGTATTTGACAAAACCATAGAACCAGGGATATGAGGACAACAAATCACTATTTGGTCAAAATTACTGGGATAACAGGAAACTAGTTTGGCAGAAATTAGGAATAGATCAATATTCACTAAAATGAGATTAAAATGGATACTTGATCTAGTCATAAAAGGAGATATCAAAAGTAAATTGGAAGAACAAAGAAGATACTACCTATCAGATTTATGGATAGGAAAGGAATTTATGAATCAAGAGATGGAGAGCACTTTGAAATGTAAAATGGATAATTTTGAGTCCATCCAATTGAAAAGTTTTTGTACTGTAAAAAATAGACTCGAATACAGGACTACAATCCCCACGAGCCTTTGCTCCACTTCCCCAGAATGCCTTGTAATCTCACCTGGGCCAAGATCGAGAAGGTATTTAAGCTGATTCAAAGGCTTTTGAAAGGGCTCTCGCACTCTTGGACTTCTGTTTTGAGGCAGACCTGGCTTTTTTTCATAATGTAGGTTAGGTTGTGTCTAGGCCACTCTATGGCCTGGACACGTGTTTCTTACCCTGTATTTTCTTTAATCCTTAATCTTCAATAAACCTCTAATAAAATATAATACTCCTTGCAGAGAGAAACTAATTTCTACCTGCCTCAGTCTCCCCATATTCCCTAAAATTTAATCTTTATAGTACAAATCAAATAAACACTGCCAAGGTTAAAAGGGAAAAAGGAAATTGGAAAAAAAAATTATAGAGAGCCCATTAGATATCTATCTAAAATATAGTCAACTTTGTCAAATGCTCCAAATCACCACTGATTAAAGAAATGCAAACCAAAACAGTTCTGATATATCATTTCCAACTGACCAGACTGGTTAAAATGACAAAAGGGCAAAGTCTTAGATGTTGGAGGTGATGTGGAAAAATGAAGACACTAATGCACTGTTGGAGCTATGAACTGATTCAACCTTTTGGAGATCAATTTGGAATTACACTCATAGAATTATAAAATTGTGTATACCTATATAATTCATTTCTGGATCTGTTTCCCAAGGTGATGAGAGAAAGAAGAAAAGAACTCATAGGTTCCAAAATATTTAGATCAGTTATCTTTGTGGTGGCAAAGAATTGGAAACTGAGGTAATGATGGGGACTAGCTTTGTAAATTGGAGTAGATGATTATAATGGAGTACTACAGAACCATAAGAAACAACAAACAGATTGATTATAGAAAAACTTGGCAAGAACTATACAAGACAATGAACAATGAAATGAGTAGAACCAGGAGAACATTATACACAGCCATGAGACTAATACTTAAAGAATAAACTGAGAATGTTAGCTCCAAAAAGTGAACAGAAAGATAAAACATGAAAGACTTAATTTATATGAACATGTTTGCTTTCCTGATGATATCCTATGTGATACAGTACAGGGAGGGTGGGGAGAAGCTGCACACACTTGTGGGCAGGATCTATGATGTGAATATGAAGAAAAGTAAGCTAAACATATAAGAGATTTGTGGTTTCATTTGTGTAACATCTTTTTCTTTATGGAAATGCATGTTTGGTTTTGTAAACATTTGGAATGAAAAAGATAAAACAGAAACAAAATTAGAATTGAGCAACTCTGTCTCCTCTGTTGTCAGTCCTATTCACTCCAAAAAAAGGTTCTTTTCCTCCTAATACTGCTTTAAAATATCTTTTAGTTGTTCTCAGCTTCCCTTGCTCATTCTTAGCATTAGTGTTCTTGATAATATTTACACAGCCCTAATGTACTCATATTTATTCTCTGTTACCTGGTTTTGCTTTCACATCTTCTATACTTTTCTTTTAAAAACCTAAGTTGTTTGGTGATCTTCCTTGATTGATGCATCCAGACTGGTCTCTTCAGACATCCCATTTTCTTCCCCATTGGAATGATTTCCCTTTGTCTTCAGAATTCCATTCTTGATTATTTCCCATCCTTCCTGGCCTTATTTCTCCTGTAGCATATTTGGCCAGAGAATCCTACCTATCTATCTTTCCTCTTAATTCTTTGAAATATGCTTTCCCAAAACACAGGATACAAGATGGAGTATTCCCAGATTTCTCTGTCCTTTATCATAAACTCTGCGTTGGAGTGGGAAATAGAAGTCCATGTATGATGAATAGCAAGATCAGTGTGCCTGGACTTTCAGGCATGGGAAGGTGATCTGGAGAGATAGGTTGGGGGCAAGTTGAGAAAAGCTTTAAAAACCAAACAGAGGAGCTTATATTTGATCCTAGAGGCAAAATAGAACCATTGGGGTTTATTGAGTAGGGGTAGCACAGGGTCAGATTCATAATTTAGGAAGACTATTTTGACATCTTTATATAGGAAGGATTAGAGAGGAGAGAGATCTGAGGAAGGAAGACTGATTAGGGGGTTATGGCAATAGTCAGGAGGTGAGAGGCGATAAAAGCCTGGACTAAGGTCATGGCCAGGTGATGAATGAGGAGGTGCTCTGAAGAAAGAAACTTTAAAATTTGGTTACTGGTTTGGTATGTTGTGTGAGGAAGAATGAGCAGTCAAGGACATTAGTGAGGCTGCAACCCTTGGTAACAAGAAAGGATGGTGGTGCCATCATTAGAAGCTGGAAAATTCAGAAAGAGATTTTTTTTTCAGAAGTTGAAGGCATGGTATGGAAGGAAGGGAAACAGAGAATTTGAGATGAATATAGGATATCCAGTTTGTAATGTCCACTGGGTAACTGATGACAAATGCTCAGGAAAGAAACTGATGTTGGATAAATAAAGAAAGAGGGTCCAGCTTTGGGGAACAACTAGTAAGGGGACAAAATACAGGTAACTTATCAGTGTAGAAAACTTAGAGAGGAGGAAAAAGAGAGGGCAGTTTTACATAGAAAAAGAGAAGAAAATGTCCAAGATTGCAAGGGTGGTCAACAGTGTTAAATGCAGAGAGGTTGAGGATACAGATTAAGAAAAGAACTTCAAATTTGGAGCAATTTCTCTTGAGGAATGAGGTTTGAGATAATAATTGGAAAGAGTTGAGAAGTGACTGAGAGGATAGGAAGTGGAGGCATAGATAGCTTTCTCTAGAAATTTGGCTGAGAAAGAGAGGAAAGATATAGAACCATATTTTAACCCTCATCTTCTGTCTTAGAATCAATAGTAAGGAGAGGAAAACAGAAGGGGCTAGTTGATTGGGGTTAAGTGACTTGCCCAGGGTCACACAGGTAGGAAGTGTCTGAAACTGGTTTTAAACCGAGGACCTCCTGACTCAAAGCCTGGTATAGAACCACACTTTGAAAGGATGGTAGGGATTAGTAAAAGATTTTCTTTCAGAATCATGGAGGAGAGTTATTATTAGGCAAAAGGGAAGGAGTCAGCAGACATGGAAGATTAGAGCAATCTGGAATAATAGTGGGCACAATCCAATGAAGAAAATGAAGGAGGATGGCCTTAGGGGGAAAGGTCAACTCTTCATCAGAAACTGGAATGAAGAAGAGAATAAAAACTGATTTTAAGGAGTTTTCAGAAGTAGAGAAGAGAATTGTAGGTAAGGCTTGAGGAGGAAAGAAAAGCTTTGGAACAGCTTCTATGGAGAATAGGATAGTGAGTCAATTAGAGAGCAGTAAAAGGATTGTCTTTCTATGTTGTTCATTCCTTTTGGTCTCATCCAGCTCCTGAGCACTCTGTACACAAGAGTGTTAACAAATAGTTGTTGAATGAATCAATGATTTAAGTGGGAGTAAAGCTAGACCTTGAAGGATTTAATTGAGAAGAGTGGAGAAAAAAGGGCATTTTAGGATAGGAGAACAGGATGGTTAGTGACTCTGAGTTCATAATGTGGGTAGCATGTCTGAGGAACCATAAAGAGATTGGCCTGCCTGGAGCAAAGTATTTGTGTTGTGAAGTAGAGGGAGATAAGTTGGATTGACAGGATTTGGTTGGATTATGGGCAGCTTTGAATACCAAAAAGCACCTTGGATTTTATCCTATAAGCAATGTGGAGTCCTTTGAACTTTGAACTTGAAGAAAAGCAAATAGTGAGTTCCTCTGAGTTGAGAAAACTCAACCTAATAAATCTAAAACTCTGGTCGCTTTAACAGGTCTTTTTAAAAACATTCAGTGTTCAAGAACTTTGCTTTAATTACTTTGAGAGGCAGCACAACTAGTTCCCACTTGAATAGGAATTTGTTTAGTCTGCTTAGCTCAAGTCAGAGCCAGTGGTTCTAATGGATTAGCCCTATGTGGTTGAAAAAAGCAATGTATCCAGGGACATAAGGAAAGGGGAGAAAGGGTCTTCTAAGCAGTGATTAACAAGGTCAAATGAACTGTGTAGATTTCATTATAACCTGGGGTTTGCATTTGGGGTCTAATCTTCTTCCTCTTTCTATCCACTAAGTAGATCCAGTCTTTCCTACTCCCTCCTACAGTGGAACTAGAGCAACTAGCATTCAGGGAAATCAAAAGAAGACTCTGGAGGGCCATGACAAGGAAAAACAAAGGATTTTGCTTTTATCTCTTTAGATAATTGGATTTCATCAGGTAACTGTGGATCTTGTACCCTCATTTTCTGTCTGCTTCTGTCTGCTAAATAAGTTTATGTTTATCCCCTAAACAAGGCCAGAGAGCTTAGTGTCCAAAGAAGAGGAAATTAACTGGAAATCAGTAGCAAGAAGAAACATGACAAATGGGTCTTATATTTTGTATTTTGAGGCTCTTGACTGCTCACTCTTCCTCATACCACATACTCAACCACTTGCCAAATCTTATAAAAAGACAGCTTGCCTTATTAGTTATCTGTAAGAATTAATCAAAATAACTACCAAAAAGATAACTGTGGTTCTTGTCTTATTCAAATATAGAAGAAAGGGAAAATTTTGTTTACATATAGGAAAAATGTACTATGTGTTTCAGCCAAGAGCATGTAATGCATATGTCTGTAATATGTCATATATAATACATGTAATATATTATATGTATAATGTGCACACAGTGAGCATGTAACATGTACAAAATGAAAGTGGAATGTGGAAAATGTAAAAGGGCAGGGTGAAGACAATTCTACTCTCCTGATTAGAATGAAATGTTCCTTAAAAGACTTGTACAAAAATATTCATAGCTGCGCTCTTTGTGGTGGCCAAAAATTGGAAAATGAGGGGATGCCCTTCAATTGGGGAATGGCTGAACAAACTGTGGTATATGTTGGTGATGGAATACTATTGTGCTAAAAGGAATAAGAAACTGGAGGAATTCCATGGAGACTGGAACAACCTCCAGGAAGTGATGCAGAGTGAGAGGAGCAGAACCAGGAAATCATTGTACACAGAGACTGATACACTGTGGTATAATCGAGCGTAATGGACTTCTCCATTAGTGTCAATGCAATGTCCCTGAACAATCTGCAGGGATCCAGGAGAAAAAACACTATCCACAAGCAGAGGACAAGTTGTGGGAGTAAAAACGCTGAGGAAAAGCAACTGCTTGACTACAGGGGTTGAGGGGATATGACTGAGGAGAGACTCTAAATGAACACTCTAATGCAAATACCAACAACATGGAAATGGGTTTGAATCAAGAACACATGTGATACCCAGACTAATCGCGCGTCGGCTATGAGGAGGGGGGGGGAGGAAAAGAAAATGATCTTTGTCTCTAATGAATAATGCTTGGAAATGATCAAATAAAATATTGTTTAAAAATAAATAAATAAATAAATAAATATTCTATGTTAAAAAAAAGAATGAAATGTTCCTTTTTAAAAATGAAGTATGTGTTTCAAGAAAAAAACAAAGAAGAAAAAAGGATATAAAGAAGTTGAGGGAATTCTCACCTATGTCAGGAAGTTGATGGGTAGAATTTGATACAGAGAAAGAAGGGAAGAGGTTCACTGAACAACTGTAGTTCTGTAATAGGTAGGAAGGTAATCCTGGAGGGGAAAAGGGTATGGGACATCTTTTAAAAAATAGTTACTTGTACTTCCAGAAAGTATAATGTGGATCCATCCATAGGTGATAGCAGATGAGAGTTCATCCAATAATGGTGAAAAGATGGAGAGAAGATCCATGGAAGTAAGTGATGGTCCAACTCCCTGTTGAATCATACGATGGCAACTATTTGTCCACATGATATGAATAACTGAGATTAACTGTCTCCTCTGGACACATATGCAATATGAGATTGTTCCCTCTAACAAGAATTAAACCTGACTGCCACTACCAACAAATGGTGATTAACTACCTAGGAAGTATTACTAAGATTATAAAGTTTGAGGCAAATGACCAAATATTTCCAGTCAAGTGGTATCTTTTTTTTTAACCCTTACTTTCCATCTTAGAATCAATACTAGGTATCAGTTCCAAGGTAGAAGAACGCTAAGGGTTAGGCAACTAGAATTAAGTGACTTGCCCAGGGGTCACATAGCTAGGAAGTGTCTAAGGCCAGAACTGAACTCAGGCATGAGTCCACTTAGCCACTTAGCTACTCCTACATGTAGTGCCTTTAGAAGACAGAAGCAGATTTGTGAGGTGAAGAGCTGGCTAAGAAGATGATGTCAGAGAATGGGAATTGGATTTCCTGACCATGACCATTTAAGTATAGTAATGCTGGATCCTTGGCAAAGGATGAAGTATATTTGTCTGAAGACTTAAAAAATGGAAGCCTAGGGGGCAGCTGGGTGGCTCAGTGGATTGAGAGTCAGGCCTAGAGACGGGAGGTCCTAGGTTCAAATCTGGCCTCAGACACTTCCCAGCTATGTGACCCTGGGCAAGTCACTTGCCCCCCATTGCCTAGCCCTTACCACTCTTCTGCCTTGGAGCCAATACACAGTATTGACTCCAAGATGGAAGGTAAGGGTTTAAAAAAAAAATGGAAGCCTTCTGTAATGGGGGGAGTCAAAGGAGGGAGGGAGTTAACTGGGTATTTAAATGTAACAAGGAAACAATTATATTTTTAAAAATCTAGATGAGAATTTTAAACTGAAAAGGGAGGGGGAGACAGAACAATGCACAAAGACATGACAGTCCTGATATTACCAACATAGCAAATAAAGCAAGGGAGCATGAACAGCAGAAGAAAGGACTAGTAATTCATAGGAGCTAATATACAAAAAGAGATTTCACATTTCAATAAGTATTTATTAAGCGCCTGCTATTTTTGTGAATTCAGAAAGAAAAGCTTCAGACATCTCTGAAATTGGAATAATCAGATATCTCCCCACCATCACCAATATGGAACTTCCCATGGAACTAGGTACATGCTCTGGACTCTTGTTGAGGGATATGCACAGTACACTGTAAATTTGTTGGTCTATATGATTTTCAAAAAGGATTGGTTACTGTCCCTGTCAGAGGGTGTGGAATAGACCATAAGAGTCATAAAAGGTTCTACCTTCTCTCTTTTTTGAGCATATCACTTTGCATTTCTGCATTTATCCCTATCACTTTCATTAAGATATACCCCCCTCCCCAAGGAAAGAACCTATTTATACAAAAATATTTATAGCAGCTCTTTTTGTGGGGCAAAGAATTGGAAACTGAGGGGATGTTCTCCACATGAGGAATGACTGAACAAATTGTGCTATGTGATAGTGATGGAATACATTTGTGCTATAAGATGAACAGGATGATTTCAGGAAAAAACTAGAAAAACCTACATAAATGGATGCAGATCAAAATACACAGAATCGGGAGCACACTGTGCACAGTAACAGCAATATTATACAATGATCAATTGTGAAAGATTTAGTTATTCTCAGCAATAAAATGATCTAGGACAATTCCAAAGGACTTAAGACAAAAAATGCTATTTACCTCCAGAGAAAGAATGAACGAATGGAGTCAGACTACACATCAAAGCATGCTATTTTTCACATTAGTTTATCTGTGTTTTAATTTGGGGATTTTGGTTTTATAAGAGCATTCTCTTACAACAATGGCCAAACTGCTTTCAATCTCTGGGGGAGGGGAGGGGAGGGAAGGGAAGGGAAGGGGAGGGAAGGGAAGGGAAGGAAAGGGAAGGGAGACAATTTGGATCTTATAATTTGGGGAAATGTATATGAAATTTGTTATTACATGTAATTAGGAAAATAAAATAACTTAAAAAAAGATACTACCCCAGGATGGCTGAACAATTCATAGTGTATAATTGTTATGGAATACTTTTTTGTATAAGAAATGACAAGGATTCAGAAAAAAGTTAGGAAAACTTGTATGAACTGATGCAAAGTGCAGTGAGCAGGAAGCAAGAGAATACTGTATATAGTAAGAGCAACATTGTAACAACAATCAAAGATTTACCCATTCTGATCAATACAATAATCCATTACATTAAAATAATGGTGGCTCCAAGTACATGGCAGTAAGAGCACAAACTTGCCAAAGTGAACCTGAAACTGAGCTTTCAGTATTTGATTGTTTTGGGGGGCTGTTTTTTTGGGTGGGCCAAGGGGGCGGGGGAGGGGAAGGTGGGGATGGAGGTGAGAATTGGCTGTATTTTTCTTTCCTTAAGCACAAGTAGTCAAACTAATGGGCATTTCTAGCCCAGGTATCTGCATGGTGAGTTTAAGAGTTTCCTGAACTGGTGTCAGCTACACACACACAAAAAAAGTGCTTCCTACATCTTCCCTACTTCTCCAAGAAGGTAATAGCTGAATCAACTAAAGAGCCATGACTGGCTAGCAAACTTTGAACAGATTACCTAACCAGTGCAGGTCTGAAGTTAAAAGAAATATCTGTTTAGTAGTCCTACAGAATTATTTTTACCTCTAATAAGAGCATAATAAATATCATGGATAATTGTGTAATATCTTAAGTATTTATTAATATGCACTTATAAGTCTTGTGTTTTAAGCATTCTTTTTCTAGTGAAGGAAATAAATAGCTGTCCTATACTGTCCATTGAATACCTTTTCTAGAAGACAATCTATTAATCCCTTTCAGGAGACCCTTTAGATGTGAATTACACTAAGTTTTGTTGTAGAGATTTCCTCTGGAACTCTAGAGTAATAGTATAATGAGGCTAATAGTGAGAGAAAAAGAACTATTTCCTACTCTGTTATTGGTCAGGCCATCCCTTCCTGCCACCAAAGAATTTGGATCCACTAAAGTCCTACTTATGATAATGGAAGACATAGGGTTATGGGTCATCTATATACAAATGCAAAATTTAGAGATCTCCATGCCCAGAGGAAAACTTGACTAAGTAAGAACAGGAAGGATAGGATTTCTTAGCTAAAATTGGGCTCAGGAAGGCTATATGTTTTCTTAAAAGGAATAAAATAACTAAAAAGAAGTGGATGGAGTAGCGTTATATATTAAAAATGTGTTCTAGGGGCTCAGTGGATTGAGAACTCAGTTTAGAAATGAGAGGTTCTAGATTCAAGTCTGGCTTAAGACACTTCCTAGCTGTGTGACCCTGGGCAAGTCACTTAACCCCCATTGCCGAGGCCTTACTCTTCTTCTGCCTAGGAACCAATATTTACTATTCATTCCAAGATAGGAGGTAAGGGTTTAAAACTTAAAAAAATAATAATAATTTATTCTCATATAAGGAAATTCAAACCCTAAGTAGAGAAGAATGATGAAGAGCATTTGAGTGACCAATGTGGAGAAACACAGAAGTTGCATTGTTTGTTGCAGGGGTCCACCATAGACAGGAGGAGCAGTTTGAGAGACAGATCACATACCTGGTACAGAGCCATGACACTGTAGTGATATGGAATTTCAACTACACAAACATCAGCTGACACATTCTCTTACTCTGCCAAAAGGAGAGCAGCTGATAAACTTGTGACTTGGCTTAATGATAATTTCATCCTTCAAAAGGTAAGGGCAAACAATAAGGAGGACTGCTATTTTGGAACCAATTCTGACCAACAAGGAGGGAATGGTCATTGGAGTAGAAATGATAGGAAACTTGGGGGTAAATGACCACACCATTGCCCAATTCATGGTAGAGGAGGAAAGGAAAACCTTGGGTTTTTTGGAAAGCATATTTCAAAGGGTTTGTAGAAAAAAGAAATTGGATGCAATGGCTTAGTATTTTATAGTGGAAGTCAGGCAATGGAAGCTCTCAAAAATGAAATTCTACAGACCTAAACATAAATTATTCTGATGAAGAGGAAAACGAAAAGAATTACCTAAAGAGATTGATTTGGATGAAGAGGGATTTCATCAACAAGCTCAAATGTAATGTTTTACATGAGTGTACATGTAAAATCTATATGAGATTGCTTACCATCTCTTGTGGGGAAGAGGGGGAAAATTCAAGATTTTTTAAAAAATGTGATTGGGGAAAATATTAAATTAATTTTTTAAAAAGTCACATTTATAAAAGGCATGTATATTTAGAGGGAAGCTCCCCATGGAGCATGCTCAGCATTCTCCTTCCTGATTTTAGGAGATCCCAGAAAGAGGGTTCCATGTCTCAGTCTGGATGGTTTTGGACTCTGATATGATGAAGAGTTTTCTTATTGACTACAGGGCTTAAAGAGCTGATGACTCAATGAATATTCAATGGAAGAAGCCAGTGGCTCAGCTCCTTAGTCTCTATTTTCTGGCTTCAAATTGTGCCATGATGCTTTGAGCTGCATTCAAAAAGGATCATATGAGAAAGGCATCTTGTTCTATAATCCCTACTCCATGAGCACCTAAAGTACATTATCCTGTCTAAGAAAACTTGAGCTTGGGTTCAATCCATCAGTTTTGTGTTTGTTCTTTCCTGATTATAGGTAGAATATCTATCCCAAGATGTCTCAGCTTTCAAAGTGACCTTGTGAGTTGGAGAGATCTTGGGGCTCATTGGGTCAGAGCTGAATGATGGCAGGGGAAGGTCTAGCAACTATTCCAGTCCTCTGGAAGAGGATGGACGCCACACCAAGAGAATGTTCCAAATGGGCCATTTCCTCAGCAAAAACATTTAAGTGGTTTGGAAAGAACAGAGTTGATGTGCAATGTAAAAAATGCCTACTTAGAAGTCCTCCAAACTGATTAATATTCTGATGAGGCTTAAGTATCAACCTCCCAGACAATTGTTATAGTAGTTATAAATTAAGTTACTTAATCTCATTTTCAGTTTTTTGTTTGATTGTTTATCAAATACACACTTAGCTCAGTGCTTTGGCGCTGTAGCAGGAGCTTAATAAATATTTATTGACTTTTAAAAGTTCTATATTTTTTATTGTTGTTTAGTCATTTCAGTCCTCCTCTTTGTGACCCCATTTGGGGGTTTCTTGGCATACTGGGCTGGTTTGCCATTTCCTTCTCCATATCATTTTACAGAGGAGAAAACTGAGTCAAACAGAGTTCAGTGACTTGTCCAAGGTCACATAGCTAGTAAGTATCTGAGGAGAAATTTGAACTCAGGAAAATGAGTCTTCTTGACTCCAGGCTTGGCACTCTATCCATTGTGACATCTAGCTGCCCTATATTTATTATTGCTTTTGTGTACAGTATTAAATTATCTGTTCCATATCTAACTCATATTATATATTGAGCAACTTTTTTGCTGCCCTATTTTGGGGAGAAACAGTGGGTATAGGCCAAAACTTAAGTTTTAATTTGTCTCCAGGGTGCCAAAGTGGAGGTTAATGAACCAGTGAATGTGAGAAAAGAGAGCCAAACTCCTCTCATTAGAAGCCAAACTCAGGAAGGACCACCTGTCTGGGTCCAGAGCAGAGGGCCCCCCTCAGTGGTGAATGGAAAGACATAAGACCACAATCCTCGTAGGCCCAAGTTTATCAATACTAGATGAAACAATGAAAGGAAGGGCAAGTAATGGGCAACAAAAACAAAATAGTGGCATTATCTTACAACTGCACCTATATTACTAAAACTAAGAATGAGCTGAGGCCAGAAAGGAACACCAAGGACAGCTGTGGAAAGGAAAACTAAAGCAAGTTCTGGACTTTTATAGCTACTGGTTCCAACTCAGTGGCAGAAAGTCCAGAACTTGCTTTAGTTTTCCTTTCCACATAGCAAAACTATTATTTAAAGCTGTGATGGGCAAGATAAGGACAAAAAAAAGGGGGGGGGGATAGAAAGAGCCTGTGGAGGGGATGATGAAAACAGACAACAATAAAAAAATGTATCATTCAGGTCTCTTTTCGTTTCTGTTAGAAAAATGAAAATAACATTTTGACAGAGAAAGATAGCTGCCAAACAAGAAAGTTTCTATTTTGTAGAAACCCAAGATAATTGAAGAAATGGTGAAGCAACAGCTAGCTATTGTTAATGAGTTCAAGTCACTAGGATCAGATGAACTAAATCCAGGAGTTCTGGAGTAAATGGCAAATGTGATTGATGAACTACCCCAAAATCTTTAGATTCTTCAAGGTTAGAAGGTCTAGAGAAAAAGAACAAAGATTTTAAGAAACAAAGAGCTGGGAAGAGAATTATGTGCATTTTTTATAAATAGCATTTTATTTTTAAATAAAAACACATATATTAACTTTTCTAAAAATAAAAAAACAACTTACCTTTCATCTTAGAATCAATATTATGTATTAGTTCCAAGGCAGAAGAGTAGTTGGGCTAAACAATGGCAGTTAAGTGGTTTGCCTAGTCACACCTCTAGAAATGTCTGAGGCCAAATTTGAACCCAGGCCCTCCCATTTCTAGGCCTAGCTTTCAATCCATCAAGCCCCTTAGTTGCCCCCTGGCTGCCCCCTCATATGTTAACTTTTAAAAGATCGTAACAAAAATGTGCTCTATTTTCATACTGTTTCCACTTCATTTTTCTTCTATGTATTTGAAAAATATTTTATTGATGCTCTTTTCCCCTTTAATTCCTTCACTATCCATTAATCCACCTCACTCTCCCAGCAGAAACCCTCCCTTGTAAGAAATATGCAAAGTTAAGTAAAATAAATGAACACAGTGGCCATGCATGGAAAAAATGTCTCATTCTATAACTCTAGTTCAGAGGTGTCAAATTCAGGGCCTCAAGCAACCTGCAAAACACCCCGTATAATACAAACCAGATCAAAACGAAATCAGTAAATATTTAATAAATAAAAATACAATGCAACATAGGTAATGCTAACTTTTGGTTTTCTAAGTCAATGTATTACTACAGGGATCTATTTTCTATAACCTGTTTGAATCTAGTCCATGACCTTCCTACCAACAGGTTGAAAATTTGTGTTCTCATTGGTCTTCTTGAGGCATGATTGCCTGCTTTTGTGGAATGTGATGATGTTAACTCTTCTACTCTTTTTTTTTTTTTAAACTCCTACCTTCTGTCTTGGAATCAAAACTGTGTAAAGTGTAAAGGGTGACTATTATGGTTGAGACTGAAAAAATCTAAATTTAAATGGTCACCAAGGGAAATCCCAAATAATAAAATACCCAAGTCAGCTTCCAAATTTTTATGGTGATTTAATTACAACAGGAAGAAGAAAATATTAGAGGGAGAGACAGAGAGGAAAAGAGGAGAAGGAAAGAAGGAGAAAGGGAAAGGAGTTTAACTCAGAACCACTCTGGCTCAGGCTGAGCCAAAGGGGGCATTAAGGTCTTGGAAAGCCAAGACAAAGAAAGGGGTCAGTCTTATCACTCACATGACCAGTCTGAAGGAAAGCTGTCTGTGGGGCTCCTCCAAGCTCAAGCTCCAGGATTGAACTGAATTCTAGCCCTCTCCACAGGAAGTCACAAGAACTCCAGAGGCTGTTCTTTACCTCACTTCCTGCGTCTCACATGTGCCAATGGTGACTCAAGCTTGACTTAAGACTGCCCAGAGGTCTGTCCTTTTTTTGCACATGTCTGTTGAAGGCCATCTCCTCAGATAATTAAATCTTCAGTTTAATGCAGACCTTCCTAATCTTGTTAAACTAAGAAGGGAGGAGAAATTTAATTTCCGAGACCTGATTTGGTTATTCCAAGTATCTCTATTGTTATTGATCAGGAAATAGCTAAATCAGATCTTCTAAAGAATGGTCTGATTAGGGTGGAATAGTTTTAAAATTCACACAAGGCAAAAGAGTGGTAAGGGCTAGGCAAAGGGGGTAGGTAAAGTGACTTGCCCAGGGTCACATAGCTGATCTACTCTTTCTGCCTGGAAATCACTGACCACTTGGCTTTCTTACTCTAGTTAAGCTTTGTCTATTTGCTCCCTGTAGTGTTATAATGGATTTTTGTCTCCAGATGGAAATAAACTGGTTTTTGCTGCATTCTGAGTGAGTATTTTGCTATAAAGGAATGAACCACACTATGAAGGGAAGGTCAAAATGGAGCCCAAGATCACTTGACTTAGACTCAACTACAAGTCAATATTAAACTCCTTTGTTGGTTGTGCAAAGTGTTTCATACATATGGACAAAGTATAAGTGGCCAATACATAATTTATATATCTGTGCATCTATATGGTATACGTGGATTGGAACTAGTTGAAAAGCTAGACTCGGAAAGTCGTCCTTAATGGTTCCATGTCACCTGGATAGGCAATGTTGAGGAGAACCTTCCCAGAGATCTCAAGTATTATTTCCTACTTTAATCAATGACTTGTACAACTGCATAGAGGCTATGCTTTTCAGATTTGCATATCACTGATTGAATGAAAGATCTCCCCAAAACATTCTCTAGAAGAAATTCTTGCTCCACTATAGGTGAATCCTTTTTCTATAGTCTTAAGAGTGCTAAGTAAGGGATTAAAGGACTTGTCCAGGGCCACATAGCCAGTATGTGTCCCAGATGGGTCTATTCGAACCCTGGTCTTGTGGGCTTCAAAGCTGGCTCTCTATTCACGAAGCCAATTCATGTATTGGAAGGATACTTGTTGTGTAAGAAAGGGATTAGATGTGCTCTGCTTGGTCCCACTAGGCAGAATAGGAACAATGGGTGAGAGTTGTTGGGCAGATTTCAGCTTGCTGTAAGGAGAAACTTGCTCCCAATGAGAACGATCCCAAAGTGGGATGGATTCCCTCAGGAAGCAGTGCGTGCCTCTTCTTTGGAAGTCTTCAAAAAGACCCTGGATTGCGTGCTTGCCAGGTGTTTCTTAGAAAGCGTGCTTCATCAGAAAGAGGTGAAATCTGAGGGCCCTTCCAGTGACGGAGGAATCTCGGGCGGGCAGGGCTCATTTGGCAATATGTAGAGGTTTATGCATGTAGTGGCACACCCCTGCATTTAGCCTGGAGAAGGGAAGATCCAAGGCAGATGTGCTAATATGTAGAGACTTACACGGACATCCACATACAGATGAACCTCATATAGTTGGAAACTGCCCTGAAAGGAGGAGTGCCTGGACCCCCATTTGGGCTACTCCACAGTGCATAATCGATAGGGTGCCACCTACACGTGCAGGGAGCCTGTCTCTCTTCCCCACACTGAGCAGCCAGTCCGCTGGAAAAGCTGTCTGTAAAGCATGTGCAATGGGAAATAGGGAGGCTAGAGGAAGAACGCCCGCCTGGACACTCAGCCCAGCTGGGAGAAGCCTGGATGCTTGGAGGTCCAGGGGGCTGGAGCAAATATTTAACTTACATTTTGAAACGTTACACTTGGGTAGCTCTCACCATTGTCGAAGACAAGCTGTATGGTCTAAATATTTACATTTTCCAATTGTTCTCACCAAACTCCCAGGAGTCCCCAATAACACTCTATGTTATTTGTTTATTAGGCTGGGAAGTAACAGGGTCATGAGCAGAATCCAAGATGGAGGATAGCCCATGGTTCCATGGGTAAAACACTTAACCCTGTTTGCCTTAGTTTCCTCATCTACCAAATGAAGTGGAGGAGGAAATGGCAAACCATGTGTGTGCTTTTCCTGTGCATGTCATTAAAATGTATAAATATCCATCGATACCGAGGTAGTGTGGTGAAATAATGCTGAGCCTGGAGCCTCAGCACTTTGGGGATGGGTCTTCTCTCTTAACTACTTGTGTAAGGTTAGACAAGTCACTTAATAATTCAGGCTCAGTTTCCTCATCTTAGGAAAGGGAATAATAATATTTGCACAATCAATCTCCCAAGATTGTTGTGATGAAAGCATTCAGTAAACCTTAAAGCACAAGCACTGTGGAAATGTATTCTTGCAATAATGATAAAATAGAGTCATGTTAAAAATCGACATTTGAGAAATAGATTTTTGAGCACTGATATAAAAGCCATTCAAAACTGATTGATTCACTTCTATTCGATTCAAAAATGCACAATTACAGATCTAACAGACTGAATTTTTCTCAAAAACTTTGAGGACCATTTCATGTGGTGTCACATTAAAAAAATCTGTCCAATCTACAAAAGAAAACCACTGAGGCAGAGCTCTGAGGCAGAAGTTATTTATTAAAGGGATCTGGCCTCCTTCAATGAATAGTATCCCAGGTCTTCCCATGATCCCTCCCTCCAGAGCACAGATTTTTATAATGCTTGTTACAGATGATACGGAGGAGACAGAGTAAAATACAAAATTAGTCAATAAATTGATACCCTTACTCTTTAGGAGAATCTACCAGGAAAGCAAATGCCTGCAAGGGTGATCACAGGGTGGGCTAGGCATAGGACATCTCCACTACCTCTGGGCCAGCAAACTGGATGCCTCCCATGTTTGGTAATCCTGGGGAACAACAAAGGGTAGGAGCAGAGGGACTCCTAAAATAACTGAGGGACTTTCCATAGTATTATTCCAGCACTATCATTTTGAACCTGAATGATCAGATTTGGAGTGGAGATTGGCTCGAGTCTTCTGCTTAAGATGGAGGTCAGCAAGATTAAGCAAAGCAAATGTAATTTATGTGTACATCTAATATGAGAGAGAGGATCTTTAATCTAATTCAATCATTCTAAATGTAATTAATATACCTGACTAAATATGTGATTAAATATCGATGTATAATCATTTTCCCTGTGAAATCACACAATACTAATTGGAAATAAACTAAGAATAGAACATAGATCAATAAATCAATTATTTCTCACAGCTCAAGTTTGAAGTCCAAATACAAATAACTGGTAATAGGTCAGCTTTAATATCATCAGTTTCATGGCCAGAATTTGATCAAATTTGGCTAAAATTTTCAAGTAGAAAGGTCCAAAGTAGATGCTAGCAGTTACGGCAAGAAGCATATTGAGAGGAGAGAGCAGTGATCAGCTGGGATGTGGCTACAGCAAAATGGGTGAAGTCCTTCCCATTTCCTTTTCAGATCCAAATATCCTTCCTTGTCATGAATAGGTATGGGCACATTTGGGTTGAAGCTGGGCATGTGAGTAACACATGGATTGGCAATAAATGGGTTTGGGGTATCACTAGTCAACTCCAGGAGGAGGGAGGGAAGAGGGAAGGGAGACAACAAGAATCATGTAACCATGGGGAAAAAACTTAAAAATAAAATAAAATTTAGAAATTTAAAAAAATGGGTTTGAGAATCAAGACTGTGAAGCTAGGGTGATGGCGCTGCAGCCTGAGAGACTTCCCAGCTACATCCAATTGCAGATGCTCACTGAGCTGGCAGCTCTTAGCCTGGAGAGGATCTAGTTTCTACTGTGGAGCCTGGATATGGCAGGCTGAGAAATGGGCCAGCATGTTACCGGGAAGAGCCAGTACCTAGAAGAACCCATTGCAGACCAATTCAAAAGCCAGAATGGTTGCTGAAACCTCAAGATCAGGTCAGGAGACCAAGAGGTCATTCCAAAGCCCAGACCATTTTGCCTATGTGCAGTCCCAGACATACAACACTTTCTTTAATCCTTTTTTGTGATTTGCAGATTATTGGTGGTGCAGGACTGTTCAAAGCATCACCCATTTGGATCTGGAAGGGACCTTAGAAACCATCAAATGCAGCACCCAATCCTGATTTTACAGAAGACGTAGCCAAGATATAGATTTGCACGGGGTTAGACAGCTAGCTAGTTAAATGTCTGAGGCAGAGTTGAAACTCAAGCATTTGACTCCAAGTGCATTCCTTATTCTAGCTGCCTCTTTTCCAGGCACTGTCCAGAAGTGGGGGAGGAAATGGGAGGCTTCGAGACAATGGACAAAGTGCTCTAATCTCATGGATGATTTCTCTGCAATGTTATTTAGCATTCATTCCCAAGGAGACTGAGGTCATTCAAAATGAGCACTGCCCTCTTCTCTTTGCTTCTCTCCATCTCCAAACCTCTTTCCACCCCAACCTAGCAATTCCTCCTTTCCTTCTTCCTCCTTCAAACTAACCCCTGTGGGAAAAGAAAACATCTTTGAATTAAAAAAAAAAGACACTGACCCCTTAAAGTCTGCCCTTAATCACATTGCCTCCTATAGCTGCATGCAGATTTCCTTCACAGTCAAAATCTCCCCCTTACATTTGAAAATGTTTTTCATCATTGTGTCCTGAATACCTTATACAGGTACATCCTGGATTCAAATGTGCTTAGGTACAACCTAATGTCTCATAAATATTTATATATTGTGCTTTGTTCCTTGTACTTTTAAGTAAATTGTTATGTTTTAATTTCTTTAGTTTGATAAATAAAAATAATATTCAGCAATAGCTAAGGACCTGGAGATGGGAGGTCCTGATTTCAAATCTGGCCTCAGACACTTCCTAAGCTGTGTGACCCTGGGCAAGTCACCTTACCCCAGTTGTCTAGCCTTTAAAAGCCTTGGAACCGATACTTAATATTGATTCTAAGACAGAAGACTGAAGGCAAGAGCTTGAAAAATAAAAAATAAAAATATTACATACTTTATGATTGAATCTTCCATAAATACATTTTTGTTCACTTTAAAAATAATTTTTAAATTTTTAAAATTAAATTTAAATTAAATTTTAAAAAACTTCCTTGGTGGACACACCAATGAAATGGATTATGCACCTCTACCCTCACAATAAAAAGCTTTACTGACAAGTTTGCCAAGTACAGTATGAGAAGTAATAAAATTATGAAATAGGAATATTTCCATTATTTCATGAGAGGAGGCATGATGTAACAGAGTACTGGATTTAGAGCATGATTTCAAGTAAGTTCTCCATCACTCGTGAGCAGCCTGACCCGTGGGGCAAGATTCTCCCAGTCTCTCCATCTCTAAAACAGAGATAATAATACTCATGCTATCTCCCTCATAAACTCCTTACTGCAGAGACCAGATGAGATCTCATACGTAGAGCCCTTTGTCGCCACAAAATACCATGTGAATGAAAACTCATTTGTTAGGGGAGGCATTTTTCAATATTCTGAAGTTTTGAAATGGGGATATATGCCCAGGGTCAGACCACAAAAGGCAGGGCAAATTCCCATGAAGCGAGGCCACTGGGCAGAAATTCCAGCAGCTCAGGCCACAGTAACTCCCTCCTCCCTCCTCTTCCCTCCAGCCTCGTGTTCTAATACAAAGGTTAGCCATGCCCTCTTTCACACATCATAGCCAACCAGATACATCAGCCATTGTCTACACACCCTAGAAGAGAAGACGTCTTTTAAATAGAACAGGTATAGGGCACGATTGGCATGGAAACCTACAGAAATCTGTCACCAAATGAAGAGCCAGAAAACCGAGAGGAATTTTGGATCCCTTCCCCAGGGGCTGGCGCAGGCTCTGCCCACATCTGCCCAGAGCAAATTCCCAATCCAGGGCATCCTATCAGCTACTCCACCCCCACCCTCACACATGAGACCTTCAGTCCCTTTGCCTTCCCAGTGTGGGACCTGGGTGGACAAGCCCCCACCCAACAGCCTCTGTGTGTACATCACGTGAGAGAGAAAAAAATGTTCCTGAGGGACTGCCCTGAGAAATGTTTTCTTTTCCCAGGAGATATATTGGGCACAAGATAAAGGGTCTGTGTGGAAAACAAACTTTACAAAGTTGTGTTTTGTAGTCCTGCTTGCTTTGTGTGTGTGTGTGTGTGTGTGTGTGTGTGTGTGTGTGTGTGTGTGTGTGTTTCTCTCCTGCTCATTTGAAGATACAAGACTGTAAATCTGACTCCCTTTCTCAGGAATTCTCTTTGTTGAAAACCCTTTTCTCTCACGTTAGCTGCCCCATTGGTAACATTTTTAATCCATCCTCTTTGGGCCCTAAATGGACAAAAATCCAAACTTTATTCACAAGTTACAATATTTCCAAAGTGGGGGGAAATTGCCTGGAGATAAGTTGGTTTTGTGTTGGTCTGAGTCCATTACCTCTGCCCTGGTGGCGTTGAGAGCCAAATTCTCTTGAAGGCCACTTGCAGTTTTTACAATGACTTGGTTTTCTCGAGTATCTTCACATTCAGACTCTTTTCTAAACAGACCAGAAAGACCCCTGAGCTTTCAGGCCACCATGGCTCTCGCTCTGTCTCAGAAATGCAGAGAGTAGGCACTTTTAATAAAATTTTATGAAAGAAAGAAAGAATGAATGAATGAATGAATGAATGAGTGAGTGAGTGAGTGAGTGAAGGACCCAAAGAATACAAATTACTCCTACTATTTGTAGGCTATTTGGTGAGTATGATTATAATATGACAGTTGTGCTAATAAGAGCATACATTTATTTACATAGTACTTTAGGGTTTAGAAAAACTTTCCTATAACACAGTTGTTCTTACTGTTTATCCTTCATGACGACCACTCACGTGGCAGGTTGGCAGGTTGATGTCTTGACTTGTGAGTGAATTGAAGTGAAATAGAGTTGTGCAGTCATCAGCCTCACTGTCTCTCCCAGAGTCACTGAGGTCCAGTAGCAAGAAAAAAGTCAAGATGACTGGTGATGCACTCAGAGTCTTTATGCCAAAGCCAGCACTCAGTATCCTTCAAAGGAAGTCTCACCAAAGAATGATGGGTCGCTCGACTAGCAATAAGCATATATAAAGCTTCTAATATGTGTCAAGCACTGGGCTAAATGTAGACACATGTACTAAGTCGAGATAGTCCCTTTCCTCAAAAAGTTTCTATTCTGAGACAGGAGGTCCTGGGTTCAAATTTGCCCTCAGACACTTCCCAGCTATGTGATTCTGTGCAAATCACTTAGTCCCAGCTGCCTAGTCCTTAACACTCTTCTGCTTTGGAACCAATACTTAGCATTAACTAAGACAAAAGGTAAAGGATTTTTGTTCTGTTTTGTTTTCTGAAAGCTTATATTCTGCTGTGGGATTCAACATATCCTCCCTCAAGTTAGTAAAACAGGTTATACACAAGATAAGCGGGGGGACTGGACCTATAATTTCATGAATCTAAGGAGCTCTCTAGTGAGGAAACTCTCTCCTGTAATACAGATAGATCAGCACCTTCTCTGCAACTTAGAATCTTACACAGATGCTTAGTACATTAAGAAGTTAAATAATTTGCTTGACCCCAAGTCATCTCGTCTCTGAGTTCTATTCTCTATCCTCTATGCCTACTATCGCAAAATTCACAGCATTTTGGGGAGGCGCCAATGTAGCCCTCCTGCGGGTTACCTCCTCTAACTCATACTTATTGGCTTGGATTCCTGGGGAACAACCACTCCAGGGTCTATTCTCCTAAAATTATAGCTTTCAAGCCCCCACTGATACATGGACCTTTTTTAGTCAGCCTATTGACACAATGACCTCAAAATCAAGGCATTTACTTGTATGTCATCATAAAAACAATGGCTACATATCCCTGATAGTCCTTTGGCATGCTCTTCCACACTGAATACTCAAGCAACCCCCATCTCCAGCACTTCTGAACCCTAATTTCTTCACAGAGTATCCCCAATACTAAGTGTCATTGCTGGGAGTACTGTTGCCTAATTCAAAGCTCAATTTGACTTTCACTTGGAACTCTCTAGACCTACTCTCTGTTGGGTTCAGCACTTCCTACTAGAGGAGTTACTCCACTGCAAGGTGCCACTGCTAACAGAGGGAAAGGAGGTAGACATTCTCTCTGCCTCCTGTTGGAAGCCAAGTGAGATATATGGGATAAGGTGAAGATCTAGACTCCCTAAAGAGCCAGGTTCTTCCTCCACAGCTGGCTCTCTTTTCAACTGCCAAAGATGCTTCTGTCTCAACTCACTGCAGAGTTGTCAAGCTTGATTTCTAAAGGCCCCTGGAGAGATGGGGTTTGTTTCTGTGTGTATGTGTGTGTGATCCCTGAACTCTGAAATTCCTTTTATCTGATTATTGTGTGCGTGTTTTTTATCATTCCATCTTTCCTTGTGCCTATTCTTTATCTATTCACAGAAGTCTATTTTCTACCCATTATGCCTATTATCAGAAAATCCACAGCATTTTGGGGGAGGCACTAATGTAGCACTGCCTTTGGGTTACTCCTTCTAACTCATATTTGTTGACTTGGTCATGATCTCCATTCATTTTCCCTACAATTCTTTCCCAGGATATCACTCCTGTACTGGCTACTCTCTGCCCCTCTCCCCCTCCCTCTCTTAATAGGGATCAATCATTTCAACACTACATTGTAATCCAACTCCTCTTTGTTTTACCTCTTATAATATCTCGCCAAATACCAAGCTTGGATTATTTCCACCAGCATCTCCTTTCATGCTGCTAAATTGAGCTTTTTTTTAAATCATGTAATTATACCAATTCAGTAAAGTACACATTTAAGTTACATAATTTCATTTGAGTCCTCACAGCAGCAAGGCAAGACTTTGGTCTGGTCCCTCAATTTACTATTCCACTCATCTCAGCCACTACCCCAGATCTCATGGCTTGGTATGTAGATCTAGGACTCTTCTGAAGAAAGAAGAGAATGGAATCCATGGAAGTTAATCAAGTGGGTGTAGGAAAAATGTTAAAAAAAAAATAAGAGGAGATCCACGTTAAAGCCCTGAGATACAGCCTAACAGAGGAGACAAAACATGGATGATGAATCTTCAAAGGAGCCTGAGAATGAATAATCTTCTAAGGCAGGAAGTGAACCATGAGAAATCAGTTTCATGAAAACCCAGGAAAGAGAAAATATCCCAAGGAGATGATAGTTAACAGTATCAACAAAAGATGAGAACTGAGAAAAGAAAGGCCACTGAATTTAGAAAAAAAAAAAAGATAATTGGTGACATTGGAGAGTATGGTTTCAGGCAAAAAACTGAATGTGAATCATTGATTGGTTCTTGGGAATTCTGGTAAATTGCCACTGACAGATGCTAACTACATTTGGGGAAGAGTAGAAAGACAGGGCTTTCAGGGTATCCCAAAGTCTTCCTTGCCCCTGATCATGCCATTGTCGTTGAGTGACCAGCAGAGCATGGGTCCCCAGAGTAATCAGCATAAAAATATCACCATTCAGGTGCAGTCACACGAGCGTAGGATTGGAGAAAGGAAAGCACTGGCAAAGGGACATGATGGAGACAGAACACTCAGCAGGTGACACCTTGAACCAGGTTAAAGGAGGAAACAAGAATTTTCCTCCCAAGATGCTAACATGGGTGGGGTAGAGGACAGAGGACACTTCCTTTGAGAAGCAGATTCTAGTTCCTCTATGTAGGCTCCATAGTCATCCTTACTTGGGGAATGTGGCACACTCCCTTTTGTAATGGCTCTAGGAATGAGGGGTTATATTGACTGTGCTGTGATTTGGAACTTGGGATGTAGAAACATGGTGTAAATTCTTGCAGTGTGCAGTATGAAGTCAGGTCCCCTCCTTTTCCATACTTTCCCAACTCTTCTCAATTCCTCTGTTCAAATGAGCTCTCTTGCATCCAGCTCACGGGCCATAGGATACGTTATCTGGAGTCCTCAGTTTTTCTCCTATTTTTAGAAAACAACCTTAAAAAAAACAGAATAGTGGCAGGCCAGCAATCTATCCACTGTGCTACGTAGCTGCCTTAGTTACTCTTCATGGACCTTAGCTATTTCTTCCTCCAAATGGCTATGAATTCTTTGCTAGCAACTACATGCCTTACACAACTTCTTATCCCCCCATAGCTCTAACTCTTGCCCACAGTAAGTGCTCAGTAAATACTTGCTAATTGATGAATCTGTTAAGTCTCAGATAAACTGAAGTACATGGACTACTAAAATGGAGAGGCTGGCCATTTCTACCTATCACACTCTTCCCCTGCTTTCAATTATTTACCTTCCCTTATTATATAGATCAATTTCCTCTGGACTCACTGAAAAGTATTGGGTAGATCCATAAGGATGGTGGTATTCCTCCAGAAACAGCACTCAGTCAAAAGAAGCATCTCTTCAAAGGATTGTACTTTCAATAGCATGGTTCCTTTTTTAGTGGAAGAACCAGAAGTTTAAGTTTGACTTAGTGCAATGTTTTCCAAGTGTATTGATTCTAAGACAGATGGTAAGGGAGAAAGAAGAAAGAAGAAAAGAAAGGAGGAATGTGGAGGAAAGAGAAGAAAGGAGAAGAAAGATGACAGAAGTCAAGACTTTTTGTCCTTCCCTACTACATACACAAACTTGACTGGAATACCCTGGATCATCATCAGAGCTTCCTTCTTTGCAATCCTATGCATTGCGAGTAGAGAACAGATTAATGGTTAGAAAGCTAGACTTCATACCAAATTATTATTCTCTTCCTTCTAGTCTCAAGAGTAATTTTGAGTAAAGAAATTGAGAAAAGCACAAAGATAGCATTTGGGAGTCAGGAGGAAAAGATTTTTATTCTGAATTTTCCATTGCCTCCCTGTGAGTCAGCTAAATCCACCAATTCTGGGCCTCAGTTTCCCCATCTATAAAATAAGAATAACCACTTTCCCCTTCCAACCTTACAGCATGTTTTAAGAATAAATCAAATGATAATCAGATACAGCAATAATACCTTAAATCATAACTCTATGTGGATGAGCCTTATCTTAAGAAATGTTTCATCTTTCCTTGCCTCCTACCTACCTGACAGTGGTAATGAGAGGAAAGGATTTTGTAAACTTTTAAGAATTATTTTTTAAAAAGAATTATTTCAAAAAGTGGCTCAGTGGATTGAGAGTCAGGCCTTGAGGTGAGAGGTCCTGGGTTCAAATCTGGCTTCAGACACTTCCTAGCTGTGTGACCCTGGGCAAGGCACTTAACCCCCATTACCTAGCCCTTACCACTCTCCTGCCTTGCAACCAATGCACAGTATTGATTCTAAGATGGAAGGTATAAGGGTTTTTAAAAAATAATTTCTCTTGGTGATCTCATCAGATCCTATGCATTTAAATATCATTTCTACACATAGGTCACCCAAATCAATATATCCACTATATCTGAATTCAAGTTCTCCATTACCAATAGCATGTTAGATCTCTCTTTCTGATCTATAGGCAACCCAAACTCAACACAGCCAAAATAGAAATTTTCTGTTTTGACTAAAGATGCTAACATCTCCCTGATCATCCAGGATAACAATAGAGTCATCTTTGATTCTTCCACCCCTCCCTTTTCTGATTAGTTGGCAAGTCTTGTTGCTCTAAGTAAATGCAATAACAATGACTAACATTTATACAGCATTTACTATGTGCCAGCCACTGTGCCAACTGCTTTACAATTATTATCTCATTTGATCTTCACAAGGTAAGGTAGGTGCTATAATTATACTCATTTTATAGTTAAGGAAAGTGAGAACAAATTAAAATTAAGTGACTTACCCAAAGTCACATAAATATTTGAAGCTGCATTTGAACTTGGATCTTATTGACTTTATATGTATCCATCATCCTGATTAAGTCCCTCAGCACCTCTCTCCTGAACAATTATAGAAGCATCCTTATTCTGGCCTCTCCTCATTCCATTCCATTCCATTCTCCACATAATAATCTTTCCAAAGTCTCCTTTCCAACACTTCCCAATACTCACTGTTCCACTACTTAAAAATTATATTGTCTTCGAGATAAAATATAAATTTCTTTGCCTAAGATCCTTCACCATCTTGCTCCCAACTATTGTTATTTATCCTTCATTTTTGAAGAGGACTAATAATATCACAAGGGGGGTGAGTTGACTTGTGCTGGCGCTGGATTGAATTGAGGGAGAATTGCACAGTCATCAACCTCCCTCTCTCTTCTGGAGTCATTCATCAAAATCCAATCCAAATGAAAGTCAAGACAACTGGTGATAGTCCAGGATGACTTCAGATGGCAGTGGATGATCTTGGCATCTTCAATGTCTGACCAGGCTCTAAGGGCGCCATAGTAACAGCTTCAGTGCACTTCATAACCATTGGAACAAATTGTTCTCCTGGTCCCATTCCGCAAAGGGGAGTCTTCACATGCTTGAAGTAGACATCCCGATAACTCACCAACACGTTTGAGACTTGTCGGTTACCCTCACCCTGGTTCAGTCCATGTGCTGAGATGGTTTTACCAAGGTGTTTCTTGGAGTCATGATTGAGAGTTGGGTGAAAAGTGGACACCAAAGGTAGGTGAACAGCCCTGAGAATGGTTCAGCAAGCCCTCACACCAGAGGTGCTCGTTCTTCCTGAATACCCCATACATCCCAACTAGATCTCCCACCTCATTTCATTCTCCTCTTCATCAATTCTGCATTCTAGTCACCTGAACTATTCATTGTTCCTGAACTCAACCTTCTAGTCCTCTTACCTCAGAGCACTCATACAAGCTGAACCCTGCGCTGGGCATGTGTCATCTCCATATGTGTCACCTCCCAGAACACTTGTCTTCCTTCAAGACCTGATTCAGGTGAGAGAACAGAAGCATGTCAGGATACAGCATCCTAGAGCCCCAGAAAATACTCCATCAGGGCTCAGAGATGTCCTACTCTAATAACACATACACTGAATCACTACAATGTTTCCCCCAACCCTTTCTCTGATCTAGAGAGGGATTACCAGGACCCTGCAGTGACCCTGGGATAAAAAACTACTGGGATGAAATTAGGTCAATGTACAGATTAAAAAATGAATGAGAGGGGGAGGGCAGCTGGGTAGCTCAGTGGATTGAGAGCCAGGTCTAGAGATGGGAGGTCCTGGGTTCAAATCTGGCCTCAGACACTTCCCAGCTGTGTGACCCTGGGCAAGTCACTTGATCCCCATGGCCTAGCCCTTACCACTCTTCTGCCTTGGAAACAATACCCGGTATTGACTCTAAGACAGAAAGTAAAGGTTTAAAAAAAAATGAAAAGGAGTGAGGAGAACAGCTGATGGCACAGTAGATAGACCACCAGGCCAGGAATTAGGAGAAATCTTCTATCTGGCCGCAGACACGTCCTAGCTGTGTGACCTTGGGCAAGTCACTTAGCCCCATTTGCCTTGGCCCTTTGCCCTTCTGTCTTAGAACTGTCACTAAGACAGAAAGTAAGGGTTGAAAAAATGAACAGGATATCAGTGGTGTCAAATTCAAATAGAAACCAGGGCTGCAAATTCCCTGCTGGCTGAATATTGACTTGGAAAACAACACATTACATTACGTATGTTTTATCATATTTTTATTTATTTTGTTCAATATTTCCCAGTCACATTTTAGACCAATGTAGGAGGCACTGAGGAGTGTTGTGGGCCACACTGCAGCCCTGTTTTACGTTTCTGAACGAGACCACCTTTAGGGATCATTCTTGCTCTAAAAGTCTGTGACCTAAATAGAGAGTTGGTGCAGGGCAATAGTGTAAAATTAGACTGGAGAGGTAAGTGGTGATTGTATTCTTGAGAGTCCTGAATGCCTGCCTAAGGAGTCTGGTCTTCATCTTTGAGGCAGTGGAAGCCACTAAAGGCTTTTGAACCATGATTCCAATGAGGATTCCATTCTTGACTTACAAATATGCTTGTTTCCCTCTGGAGTTGTTCCAGTGTCCTCGTTTGAGACTGCAAAGTGTTCAGAGCTATAACTTGTGAAGGACAACCAGGGTTTCTTCTGGCAGTAAATCAGGAGGACCCTGATGTCACCTGCAGTGTTCTAGCATCCTAAGAAGAGTATATTTTAACCTCCAGTTAAGGAGAATAATTATTTAAAATAGGAAACTTCCAGATGGCAGACTAGGCTGAGTTCTTCCCACGTCACTCCTCCTACTTACATGGAGATTTTCCCAGCAGAGGCCTTGAACTAGTGTCTCAGGTCTCTTTCTATCTCCACCCACCTCTGCTTGGTGCAGGCTCTGGGCCTATCCCCCTAAGTGTCATCTTTGGTACTTACGTATGTCAGGAACAAGACTGCCCTGTAACAGTTCTGAAAGTGTTACAAAGACAACGTGTTATCGTTAGGTTTCTATTTCCTGAACTTTCTCCCTCAAACAGAGCTCAGGAATACTCAGAGACCACAAAGTGACAACAAGACAGGGATGGGGGAGCTTTTCTCTTACCAGTGACCTAGTCCTTTTTGTAGCAAAATTGAGAGGACGTTAGCTGAAATCTTAACCTTCTCTTCTTGGCCGCAAACCATTTCATGTCTTCAAATTGTCATTCAAAAAGCAATTATTAAGTGTCTACTATGGGCCAGGCACTATCCCAGGCTCTGGGGTTTCAGAAAAAGAAGAAAATAGTCCCTGTCTTCAAAAACCTTGTACTCTAGTGAAGGAGCAGCATTTAAACATAATGAGTGTCCCCCAAAATGCAGCTTGTAAGGCTTTTGGTCCTATACATTAAAAATATGCAACTTCCAGGTCACATGAGCAACAAGATGACCGATTGGACATTTTTGCTGAACCCTATGACCTCTCAAACCTCTCCAAAACATAAATTGTGTACCTAAGATAAAGCAACTTGGGTTATCTCCATAAGAAACCCAACATGAACTTACAGTCACTGACCTGAGTTCACTCAGGGTCATCCTCCTGCCTCCCATCCTACTGGTACTGAGGCTACACTAGCAGACCCAAAAGATGACCCAGGCTTACAATAACACAAGGGGCCTGGGGGGCAAAGAACGTTGCTGCCACGTTAGTGAAGGAAGCCATTCCCATCAACTGAATGCCTCAGAGGTGTGCCTCCCTCTTTCTCAGAGAGAGAGAAGAAGTTAAAAACAGGTTACACTAATTTCAGTTCCAAATGAGCAGCACTGCCTGAATATTTTCATAACCAATGAACATTACCAATCTCCTTTATTCTCTGTCTTTTCATCGTTCTCATTTCATTTCCCCTTTTTATATTAAAAAGTTCTGATGACTGTTAATCCTCACTGTATTATTAATTCCAGTAAGCAATGAGTAGAACTTTGGGAAAGAGTTGGTCTAGTCTAGAGAGAGACATCCTATTTCAGAATCAGGTACAAGGATGGGGCAGAGATCTCAATTCCCTTCAGGATTCACAATTTCATTGTAAGGGCATTGAGAGAGTATTCCCGAGTTAGTTCAGGTTTTATAAGCAAGAGAGAAATTAGTAAGTGAATTGAAGGTCTCTAGATGTGAGAGATCAGCCCTGGAAGTATAAGCAAGCTGGGGAATCAAGAAGGGGAGTTTATTGCAAGGCATCTTTCATGGGGAACTTCTCCAGCTTCTTATTGGTTTCACCTAGTCCTAACTGCCTTTAACTGAATAGATCATCTTGTAGTCTGGTAACTTCCACCTGGCCTCGCTCCTGTGGGATAAGCCGAGAGGATTGGTCAAGTAAATTTATTACTTGTAGGAGCCACATTATCATATATTGGTCACTAATAGGTCAGCCTCATATAAACTTACATGGGACGCCCTTTTTCAAGAGCTGATTGTTAAATTTTCAATGCCAGCATTTACAACTCCAAAATTGGCCAATGCTATAAATGTATTGGTTTTCTGGAGTGAACAAAGTGTTAATAATGTGGATGAAACTTTTTAAATGTGTCATAGGTACTTCATTTTCTCAGACAGATGGTTGTTAAACATTTACGAGATAAAGACCTTATCTAACGTATATATGCCAAGGAAATATCGAGACTAAAGTCTTTGATCTTGAAGCTAGAGGTCAAATTGAACTAATGTACAAAGGCTATCCAAACACCTTAGTCTTCTTAAGGCCAGATACACTGGGCATAAAGCTATCAAGGAAAAGGCTATGACTGTATATGGAAAGAGACTTAGCATCTTGAAGTCAAAAATTAGAAGGAATAGTCTGCTTAGAGTAATTAACACCTATGCATCTTTAGAACAGAGATGGGACAATAAAGCATTTTGAAAGCATCTGAATAAAAATCCACACAATAATAAGAAATAAATCAATCACCTCAAAGCACTATGGAAAGAGTAATGTTCTTGTCTGTCCTTCATTTTCAAAGAGGATCAATGACTTCATGGGGTGATGTCTCTACTTATGTATGAGTTGGATTTATGTGAGGCAGAGTTGCACCAAGTTGTCAGTCTAACTCTCTCTTCCAGTCATCAAAGTCCAGTGGCAAGACAAAGGTCCCGATGACCAGTGATGATCTGGGACACAGGGGATGGCCTTGGAGTAGTTGATGTCTGGCCAAGCTCTAAGCTCTCCACAGAACTTACTTCAGCCTTCTTTATAATCAGTGGGACAAATTATTCTCACATAACCATTCTGCCAGGAGAAGTCTTCACACACTTGAGATGGACACCCCTTAATTCATCAACAGGTTTGTGCCCATCAATGACTCCCAACCTGGGCAATAGCCCATTTACTGAGATGGTTTACTAGGATGCAGCTGCTGTGTATGCTGCAGCTTCTTGGAGCCACAGGTAAGAGTTGATTGCCAGGTGGACACCAAGGTGGATGAGCATCCTCAAAAAGGGCTCAGAAAACCCTTATTCCACAGGAGCTAGCCCTCCTTGAATACCCATACACCCCAGAGAAATTGATACTTCCTTTTCAAAGAGGAAGAATAGGATTGTTAGATGTTTTCAGAGCACATATAGGTTAAAAACTTACAGAAATACTGGTGTTATGTCTGGTGGACTGGTGGACGAGGTGGTCCAGTGGATAGAGAATCATCCCTGAATATGGGAGGGCCTGGTCTCAGATACTTCCTAGCTGTGTGACCCCGGTCAAGTCATTTAACTTCAATTACCTAGCCCTTATCATTCTTCATATCATATCTTGGAACTAATATTCAGGATCCATTCTAACACAGAAGGTAAGATTTTTTTTTTAAACTTGCAGAAATAATTCTGGCACAAATGACCATCACTTATCAAAGCAATAAGTACATATTATCTGATTTGTCAAACATAACCAAAAATAGTTGCTCTCCAAAGGGATCCTATGACAGTTAAGTCCAAGAATAGAATCCAAAGGTTCTCCATGGAAAATATCTTCATAAACTCAACTAATAATATGTGGTGTGCTTAGGAGATTTACCTACTCTCCACCCACTCTAGTCTGGGGACACGCAAATGACATCAAGTCCTGTAGCTCTATTGTGTGAAGGAAATCATTGGGTGAATTGAGTCAGGAAGATAGAATGGTAGCCCGAAAGGGGCAGCAATGGAGCCAAGAGATCACGAGACAAGGGGCAGGGCAATATCTCCTGCACTGCCCACTTGACTGCCCCCCCACCCCCGTGACCCATGCAAAATAGAAAGCCATAATTGGTTCCCAAGATGTGACGTGTGAGTTAGTGGGCAGAGAAAAGGTTTGATAAACTGAGGCAAGAGCAGATTTCACTCTCTTCTCTTCCATGTTTGCTGCTGACTGGACTGCATTGCAGAACAGCAAGCTAAATAGAGCAATAAGGAAATTACCTTTTATATCTCCTGTCTATTTTTCTTTTTCCTCCTATTATTTTTGATTAATAAAATTATTAATTTATAGCCAGTCTTATTGAGCAAATGACTGTCATGCAGATTTGGGCATAGAAAAGGAAAGTTTTATGATAACAAATCAAGACTAGTTCATTGACACCAAAAATTACAGAAAGCCTTACAGAGCCTGGACTTACTGATTGGTACAGTTTTTGCAATCCTGTTGGATGATGAGGTCCTCCAAATGTTCCTGTTTATGGATGACATTGTGCCAATGGCATCAAGTCATTGCAGAACCTCTGAGAATTTAAACTAATCACTCAAAGGAATTTTATCCATCCATCCATTTTATGCATAGATGGAAAATGTCTATGTACCAAATTTCAACATGCATCTGAATGGATACCCTAGGACCATGTTGGTGAACCTATGGCATGCATGCAAGAGAGCGCTTCTCCATTCTCCCTCTCCACCACGCCTGAGGACATTTTTCACATCATCTGCCCCCTCTGTCTAGCAGCCCAATGGGGTTCCTCCCTCCCCAGTCTGGGGCAAAGAGGCGGATCACATACATATAAGGGGCTGCTGTTTGGCACTCAGTCTCTAAAAGGTACACCATCACTGCCCTAGGGAGTTTTTCCACCAGAATATATATCTAGGTCAGATAGTATGAGATGGATGGTGAAGCCCAGAGTTGAAAAGAAGAATGGATTGTCATCAAGGAATTGCAAAGTACTTTTACTGACCCCAAGCTTTCTATTACATCAATAACCCATATTATTTATGTAAAATATTTGATCAGTCTAAATGTCTGCCTCTTAAGAATTAAAGATGATCATTTACACAGTGGAAAATGGAAAGGTGAATGGTCAGTTTGCAATATATAACAAATAGGGACTAAAAATGACATCAAAGAATCATGTTATGAGGGGCAGTTGAGTGGCTGAGTACATTGCAAGTCAGGCCTAGAGGCAGGAGGTTATGTGGCTTGAGTGAGAAATGACAGACAGCCATAATGCTCTACTGGTACCTTTGTGATATAAGGAGAAAGGGACAAAAGTTTCCAGATTGTTAAATGAACCACCTTGTGACAAACTTTTGGAAGAATGTAAAGTCACACAGGGATGGGCAGGCAATGATAGGTTATGATCTACATAGTAGTAGAAGATTCTCAAATCAATAAATCACAGATCCATTTGTGTTGAATTTTTGAGAGCATGCCTTCTATGTTCATTCCCCAAAATTTCAATCATACTTGGAGGTACCACTACTTTCAGAGTTCTGGAGATAACTCTGAGGGGTTCTGCTTATAGTACAACAGCTCATGAGCCCCTACTAGTGTTCACCCCATTAACAACAACTCATCCACACTTAATTGTGTTTTAGACAAGGCATTAACTAGAATGATGTAGTAAAAACTTGATGCAAAACATTTCTCTCAAAATTTGGAACACAGCTTCTTACAAGTACACACAAAGGGAAAATGAACATTAACTTAGAGTACAATGGTGGTGAGATGTACCTACAGAGAACACATGTGGCAAAGGGGTTGCTAATAAGCTTGCATTGGAAGTTATTTTTTCCTATTGTAGAGTCCTCATGAATTTTCCCTTAAGTGTAGCTCTCTGGTGGGCCACCAATATCTTTGGTTTCCTGGAATCCACAACCAGTAATTCTCTCCACCATGAGGTATCACACTTGGAAAATGCCACATCCTCAGGTGACTCTGCATACATTGCAGGTGCTTCCAAAACCACAGAATACTACCATTCCAGAGGATACTGCCACCTCCTCTAGTGTGCATTACTACTATTATAATTCAGCTCCAACTACCTGTGAAGAGTGACTCAAACTCTCTTTGTCAATCAGCAACTTTAAAATTAATCAATCAAAAACTTACCAATCACTAAGTATGAGAGTTCACAATCACTTGCTAGAGTGGGTGACAATTCCAGGGGCCACTGCCCCCCCCAACTTGGGCAGTGTTACGCAAATTGAAGGACTGTGATTGGTTCCCATAAAGTGGAGGAGCAACAGGAAGTAACGTTGAGAAAACTTCTTTAAAAAGGCCAGCTTGAAGATTCAGTCTGGCTCTGCATCAGTGAGCCAGACAGGAGGAGGAAATTCTTTTCTTGGATCTTGCAGTGGTGAGTGGAGTGATTCCTTCCTTGGTTCTTCAGTGAGGAGACCCTCTCTGCTTGTTGGTCCTTTAGTGGGACACTCCCTTCAGTGTGAGTTCTGGTGAGATTCTTGGCAGTCTTAGCCTCGTGTGCACTGAAGATTCTTGGAGGATTCTTCAGCATCTCTTAGCTCTTCGGATTTTGGCTTCCTTATTAGGACTTTGGATTCTGGTAAGATTTGCTTTGAGATTCACTTGGGGTCTGGAGACATTAGGATTAAACTCAGGGTATTTGTAGCTAGGCAGTACTTTCTGTCTCTTTATCTACATTTTTCCACTTTCACTCTTTCCACCTCTTTGTAAATAAAGCTGCGAAGTCATTTTGACTTGAGCATATTTAGCACAAAACCTAAATTTTAAATTCTTACATACTGTTGGAACCTCTGGACTTCTAGGCACTTCCCTTCCAAAATACTTGTTCATCCAAGATCAGGAAAGAATAACACAACAGATAGAGTAGACATATGCTCACAGTATCACCATGACTGAGGTGGGGGCAGGGTGTGGGATATAAGTCAGCTGCCCTTTCTCCCATGCAACTCAGGTAACCCTGAGTAATTCTACCTCCTTGTAGCTGCAAGGAAAAATTGAGACATAAGGGAGGTTTGCCTTTTCTGTATACCCACTTAGTTCTGATTCAGCAACCTGTGAGTCATCAGTTATTTCAGCTCTATAGCCAATGAGAAGATTTTTGTTATTACACAGTACCAGCTCCTCAGTTATGCATAGCCAGAACCAGGCTCCTTTTAAGTCACTTGGCCTGAAACTAGGTAGAGAATGTCTGCACATGCCCTGAATAATCCATTGGGAAGGGCAAATCTGAGCGTGCTTCCTCTACTGCACAAGGAAAAGTTAAAAACAGAGCAATACGTCATTTCAGTTTTCCAAAATTTAGCATCTCCCCAAATCCTAGAAAGATGTCAGCTGGCAAGAATCTCCCTAAGCCTTATAAACCAAGGAATGATAAATTGCCTTGCAAATCCAGGCTTCAGAGTATCCTTGAGAATTCAGCAACTAAACAACACTAGACGGAGAGTGCCATATTATCACAGATCAAACTGTTGCACAGTCCCCAGACATAACACTGATTCATAAAAATTCAAGAACAATGTTTTTAATAGATATTAGCACGCCTGATAACCCTGGTCTCCAAAATAGATGGAATGAAAAGGGTTCAAAAATATAAAGACCTTGGAGGGAAAATCAAAACTGTGTGAGATCAGGCACACATCACCCTCCTTATCTTGTCGGCAACAGGAATTGTCTTGAAGGTACTTTTTAGGGAGCCTATGGAAGCTGAGTTTGCATCCCAAATCTTTGATTAATTACAAAAGGCAATTATTTTAGCCACCTAAGCAATAGTCCAGAGAACCTTAAATATGTAAGAAAAATAGTAGGATAGTAACTTGTGCTAGGACCATTCTAGCTGAACTGCATGAAAAAATATAACATGGTTATAATAACAATAAATATCTACTCACCTTTATATAATGCCTTAGGAATTTTTTTCCTATGAGAATATGTTCAAAGCTAATATGTGCTTGTAAGTAAAGTGTACTTTTTATCAGAAAGTTGACCATTAGGAAATTAAATTTTTCAGCTACAGAAAATCACAATAGCAACTTCATAAAGTCTAAAAGGGTGGCTATCTGCTTTGGTAAAGGAGTTTCCACAGTAATGAAATCATGACCACTTAAACTATTTAAGTATTTCAGCTTTACCAAGTGCCTCCCAACAACCCTGAGAGGTAGATCATTCAAGAATTATCTTCACTTACAAATGTGGAAACTAAGGTTCAGAGAGGACCCTGACTTGTCCTACTGGGTTACTCTTTGAACTCTGGCCTCCAGATTCCTAGTCTAGCATTTTTTACATGGTTATTGGTCATCCTGAGAGTGATTTTGTCTCTGATCTCATCAAGTGGCTGATGTATTCAGCTAGACAGTCCGTATTCCGGCTTCCCTGTATCTTTAGCAAATAAAGACAAAGCAGACACTTTCTTTTAGCTGTCACTTAAGGCAAAGCTCCACTTCAGCTCATTTGTCTTAGGGAGATTTATGCAGCTTCCCTTGTGATAGAATCTGATCCACTGATTGGTTGAGGAATGAGAGTCTGGGGAGTTAGCGGTGTAGGACACTACACAAGAAGATAAGCCTCCAAATGAGTTCAAATCTCCTATCTTGCTCTGTGACCTGGAGAAAGCCCCTTACCCTCACTGGACCTCTTCAGCTATGTAAACACAAGGGTGACTATTAAGCATGGCTTATACACACTGTTGCTGAGTTCTTTCTCTATTGTGATTGTTTTTATTATAACAGACATGTGCATTTCTTTTTTTTTCTAGAAGTCATTTCTTCTTGTATTATGTTCTATGTTTTATATTCTAGAGTCTTTTTATTTTCATTTTGGTTTTGGTTTTAAGAGGTAGAAGGGAAGTTGGAAAGAAAAACACTGTGGTTTCCTAGTGTATACAAGGGAAAGGCCCTGTAGGTAAACTTGCTCTAACAGATAAAAGCCCAATAATACCTTTCACATAATATCCTTCTTCCTACACTTAAGAATCTTTTGTCTCTTATGTTTCTATTTTCAAAATAATCTCCTGAGAGAGTCAGCGTAGGCATTTTTCTTTCTTTTATGATGGAGGAAACATAATTTGCCTAAGAACACTAAACTAGTCAGCCACAAGTTTGGATGAGAACCCAGGTCAGTGTGAACAATCTAACAGTTGAAGAAGCTGCCAGGAGAACTGAGGAAATTGTCATTCCATGAGATCTTTTTCAGATGAGGAGAAAAATTCCATCTGGAACGGTTTAGATTCATGCCTGCCTGCAGGCAGGAGGATAGACGAAATGACCCCTGGAATTCCCTTCCAGCCCTGTGCTTCTCCAATTACCTTCTCTAATTTCTAGTGAACACTTTCTCTAGGGAAAAATGAATCTTGGGTCTTTAGCTTCCCTTGGGAATCTGTAAAAGATTTCACTTTCCAGTTTGGGGAATATGAGCTCCATGGGAGAAAATGCTTAGCAGGCTGTCAAAAGAAAACATTTCAATGACACACTATATATTTAGATTGTTGCTAGCAACAGATGCTCTTAGTGGGTACAGTGTGAGTCTGGGAAGCCAAAGACATAGGTTCTATTCCTGGCTCCAACACTGTAATCCAAAGTCAGGTCACACAATTGCCCAGTTTCTTCCTTAATATGTTGGGCATAAAAATCCTGCCTTCTCCTTACCTGGCACAGATATTAGACATTCTATTTAATTTTTTAAATATGTCACGAAGTGCCTACTATGTGCAGAGCACTATAAAGAACATTGTATTCATTTCTAGGTCCTAGAAGCAATGACTCACAAAATAGTGACAATGTGGTTCCTACCCTAATAGAGCTTATACTCTAGCTGTCTTCAAATACTTAAAGAGCTATCACAAGGATAAGGGATTAGACTCAGTCATAGTTGGGCAAAGAGTAATGGTAGATCCATGATTGGTATGTGGGAACTTCCTAGTACTACAGAAAGGTAGAAGGGTCTGTTCCAGTCGGGAATGGATTCCTCACTATTAGAGTTCTTCGAGTTGAGGCCAGATGACCACTCACCAGAATCCATCAATAAATAGTCATTTAGGGGGCAGCTGGGTGGCTCAGTGGATTGAGAGTCAGGCCTAGAGATGGGAGGTCCTGGGTTCAAATATGACCTCAGACACTTCCCAGCTGTATAACCCTGGGCAAGTCACTAAACCCCCATTGCCTAGCCCTTACCACTCTGCCTTGGAGCCAATACACAGTATTGACTCTAAGACGGAAGGTAAGGGTTAAAAATACATACATACATACATACATACATACATAAATAGTCATTTATCAGTCTTACTTTGTGTTAGGCATTGAATACAGATATTATAGGAGGGATAGCTCCTGTTCAGGTATAGGTTATAGTAGGTAACCAAGACTCTATGATTCTAAGAAATAACTATGATGTAAATGCTTAAATGACAAAACAAAGGCAAAAATTAAAATGACAAAATCTCCCAAAGGAGGAAGGGAAGGAACATCACAATAACTTCTTAGAAGTAGCATTACAGGTAAAACTTTTGGCTCTCTTGGGAATCAACAGCCAAAGAAGGACATTAGAGATATAGAGAGGCATTATAGGTCTAGAGCCCAAGGACTCAAGTTCAAATCTTCACTCTATTACCATGATTGTCCCTAATCAAGTTATATAAATTCCATGGACATCAGTTTCTTCATCTGTAAAATGAAGGGATTAGATCTCTAAGTTACTCATCAGTTCTGAATTATGATCCTATTATCTTATGAAATGGATGAGCAAAGGTAGAAGGCTGAAAAGGTTAAGGATGGTGAGTAGTCTAATTAGATTGGAGTATACAGTATGCATAAAGGAGTTATATGTGAGATGGTAATAGTAGGTCAGTAGCAGAAGATGGAATGTTGGGCTTGGAACTCAGAAGACCTGAGTTCAAATACTGTTTCAAACACTTGTGTGACCCTGGGCTAATCATTTAACCTATTTCCATTTAAGTTTCCTTACCTGTAAAATGAGTCTAATAATAGCCTCTACCTTCTAAGGTTGTAAAAGAATCAAATGAGATAATATATGTAAACCTCTTTGCAAACCTTAAAGAACCATATTAATGTTAGCTGTCATTATTATTACACAATTGGGAATGAAGGATGAGTAATGTCAAGTTGAGGGGAGGGGCATGAATGCCTGAAGAGGAATTAGAGTTTTTTCTCAATAGACTATAGGATGTGGATTCTGGGAAAAAGGCAGAATAGGACAGAAGATTACCTCACTTTCAAAATTCTCCCAAAAGTAATTTAAAATAGTCCCTCTGAATGAACTTTAAAATTAGCAAAAATAGTTGTCAGGGAGAAACAATTGTTCATTGTAAGGCAACTTGAGCAAAACTTACAGGGCTCTAGGTGTTTGTCTAATAGCCATATAAATAGATGGCAGGACATGGAGGTAACTATGGAGGATATAGCCTCAGTTTCAGAAGCTCCAACCAACTGACTGGGGGAGGGGGGGAAGCTAACTAAGAGAAAGATTAAAGACCCTAAGTGGGTTGACTGGATACTATATCATACTAGGGCTATAGAAGAGAGGGATGAAATACATAAAAGTGAATGTAGTTAGAGGTAAGAACCCTTAGAGTATGGAGTTCCTGATGGCAGCTCCAGAACAGAAGAGTAAGAAGACACAGTCTCTGGAGAAACCACAGAAAATAATACTGTTAAATGTGTTAACATTGCAGAGGACTCTACAGTATAGAAACTAGAAGAGCCAAGGGATCAAAGACTCCTAGAGAATTCAGGAAATAACAACAACAAAACTAAGCCCTGAGACATTATCTCCCACATACAGAGAGAACTTTACACTTGCGTAAAATTTACAATTAAGAAATAGACTGCTAAAAAATTAAAAATAAGAAAAAAATGAGTAAGCAGAAGAGAAAGAACTCAACCAAAGGATAGTTTCTTAGGAAACAAGATCAGGATTCAAATTCAGAAGACAGTGAAATTAAAGGATTCAGTTCTAAAACATAAAATAAAATGGACACAAGCCCAAAGAGTTCTTAGAAGAGCTTTAAAGACATTTTAAAAACCAAATGAGAGAGGTTGAGGAAAAATTAGAGAAAAAAAGCAATGCAAGAAAATAAAGAAAATTATGAAAGAAATGTAACTCAATAGGAAAAAGAGACCAAAAAAACTCATCAAAGAAAATAATTCATTAAAAATTAAAATTGGGCAAGAGGAAGCTGATAACACCTTAAGACAATAAAAAAATAATAAAACTAAATCCACAAAATGAAAAAACAGAAGAGGATAGGAAACATTTTATCACAAAAGAACTGACCTGGAAAACAGATGGAGAAGAGATAATATTAAGAATTCTTGGATTACTTGAAAGTTATGATTTTAAAAAAGTTTAAACAATATACTTCAAGAAATTTTTTTTAATTTCCCTAAAATTTGGAATTATATGATAAAGTATAACTTGAAAGAACTTATCATTTACTACCAGTAAGGGATCTCAATAGGAAAACTCACAGGAATATTGTAACTAAGTTTTGTGATTCCCAGGTTAAGGAAAAAATGCTATAAACAACTAGAAAGAAAAAGTTTAAATACTATGGAGTAAAATTAGGATGACGCAAGATTTAGCAGCTATTACAATACAACAACCAAGGGCATGGTATATAATCCTGCAAAAAGCAAATGAGTAACCTTCTCAAGGAACCAAGAGTAACCTACCCAAGAAAGCTAAGTAGTATCATTCAAGGCGGAGAATGATCATTTCATGAAATAAAAGACTTTCAAATATTCTTGAAGAAAAGACCAGAGCTGAATGAAAAATTTAATTTCCAGAAATGAGAAGAAGTGTAAGAAGATAACATGAAAGACCAATTATAAAGAATTCAATAAGATTAAACTGTTTGCTTCTCATGGGAAAAAATGGTATATTTAAACCATAAGAATATTAATTGGAGGGTGTGGTGAAGCATTTATTGATAGAAGCTTCAAGATTGAATTGAATATAATGAGATACATTATAAAATAAAACTGGATAGGGAGGGAAAAAATAGAACAATAACTTTACATGTAAAAGGCATAAATGTTACAGTGAAGGGAAGGAGAGGACAGAGGACTAGTAATGTTGGTACCTTATTTTCATTGGATCTTTGTAAAAGAGGGAATCACACACACACACACACACACACACACACACACACACACATATATATAGGTAAAATTGTTCTTGACTTATGTGGAGATAGGAGGAGGAGGAGGGATAAAGATTAAGAGAAGGGAATCTTAAAAGGGCATATAGATAAAGAAAAAAGTGAGCACAGGAATAAGACAAGGGTGGGTATAATAGAAGTCTTTTCTAATAAGAAATAAGAGAGTAAGAGAGAGATAAGGGAAGGACCCATAGAAAGGTAAATAGATTAACAACTAGGAGAATAAGGGAATGACACAAAAAAAGGGAACCTTAGACAAGCTAGGGAGGAAATTAAGGGAGGTACTGAAAAAGAGGTGGAGATTAGAGATGTAGTAGTTAGAGGAAAATTAGATTTCTGAGGAGGAATGAGATAAAAAGAGGCAAAGAAGGAAGGAAAAATAGAATGGAAGGAAATACATAACTAAGAATTATAACTTTTTGACATGAATGGAATGAATTTATCCATAAAATAAGAGCGGGTAAAAGAATGAATAAAAACCAAAACTCAACAATATGTTCCTTATAAGGAACAAATTTTAAAATGAGAGACACACAGAGTTTTTAAAATAGAGGAATGGAGTAAAATGTTATGTGTCAACTGACCAAAAAAAAAAGCAATTTAATGATCAATAATGATTTCAGGTAAAGTTAAAGTTAAAATAGATCTAATTAAAAGAAATAAATGGGGAAACCACATTATGTTAAAAGGTGCTATAGATAATGAAGCATTATCAATACTAAATCCATATACAACAAATGTTATAGCAGTCAGATTTTAAAAGGAATTACAGGTGGGAATCGATAACAAAATTATAATAGTGAGGGATTTTAACTCTCCACTCTAAGAAATGGATAAATCTAACCAAAAATTAATAAGAAAGAAAACAAAGATAAATAAAATCTTAGACAACCTAGATATGAGAGATATATGGAGATAAATGAATAGGAATAGAAAGAAATATACCTTTTTCTCACTGGTGCATGGTACCTTTAGAAAAATTGACCATATACTAAGACACAAAAACTTTATAGTTAAACGTGGAAAAGCAGAAATATTAAATGCATCCTTTTCAGATAATAATGTAGTAAAAATTATATTTAATAAAGGACCATGGAAAGACAAAATAAAAATTAATTAGAACCTAATTAACTTACTTTTAAAGAATGAATGGGTTAAAAACAAGTCATAGAAACAATAAATAATTTTATTAAAGAGAACTACAATAATGAGACAAAATAACAAAATCTGTGGGACATAGAAAAAGCAGTAATTAGAAGAAAATTTATAGTTCTAAATGCTTATATCAATAAAATAAAGAACAAATCAATGCATTGAATATATAATTTTTAAAAATTAGAAAAGGAACAAATTTAAAATTTCCAACTAATACCAAATTGGAAATCCTAAAGTTAAAGAAAAAATTAACAAAATTGAATGTAAGAAATCCATTGAATTTATAAATAAAACTGAGTTGTTTTTATGGAAAAAAAACAACAAAGTGAAAAATTATTGGTTAATATGATTTTTTAAAATAAGAAAAGTAAGTCACTAGCATCAAAAATGAAAAAGGGTTGAATTCAACACTAATGAAGAGTAAATCAAAACAATTATTAGGAGTTATTTTACCCAATTTTATGATAACAAATTGAACAATACTAATGGCCTAGATTAACAAAGGAAGAAATCAAATATCTAATTAAACCTACTTTAGAAAAAGAAATTGAACAAGCCATAAATGAATTGCCTACTGCATGGGACAGAATTGAATGTGCTATTCTCAGAATGAGCAGTTCGCTTATAAAAGGTAGTTTGTTTACCTTTCTGTTGGTTGAGGACTCTGGAACAGGCTTGGGAGGGAGACTGATGAAGAGCAGAAGAGGCAGTAAACAGCTCCATTGCTTCCCTTGCCTCACCTGAATTGGGTTGGAAGCAGAGGTGTTTTGATTCTCAAGGGCCTGACGGACAGGGGAGGAGCCTTGGGTGTATATTGACTGCTTGCTGCCTAGACAGTCAGTACTTCTTAGTTCATCATTGAACAGCTCTCTTTCATGAAAGGGAATAAACAACTGCCTCTTTTTACTCCTACCTTCTGACTCTGATTTTGTTTATTTGAGTGAATGAGGCACTTGTATCTTACACAGATTGGTGTGGGGTACTTGTAATCAATTTTTATCCCACAAACCTAAGGAAAAAAAAACCATCAGGACCAAATGGATTTACAAGTGAAATTTGTCAACTATGTAAAGATCATAAAACTCCAATATTAAATAAATTCTTAAGAACAATTGGTAAAGAAGAAATCCTATCAAACTCCTTTTATGAAACAAATATGTTGCTGATGCCTAAACCAGGTAGAGCAAAAACAAAGAAAGATAATTAGAAGACAAGTATATTAATGAATATAGATGTAAAAATCCTAAATAAAATATTAGCCTGGAGTCTACAATAATATTTCACAAAGATTATACATTATGACCAAATTGGAGTTATGCCAGATATCTAGCATTAATATAGAAAACCCATTAACATAATTGATTACATCCACAAAAAAGTTTTTAAAAAATAATATAATTATATCAGTAGATATAGGGAAAATTTGTGACAAAAAATAACACTCATTCCTAATAAAAATACTTTAAAGTATAAATATAAATGAAATTTTCCTTAGAATAATAAGCATATACTTAAAACAATCAGACAATATTATCTATAATGGGGATAAACTAAAAGCCTTCCCTATAAGATCAAGAATGAAATAAGGATGCTCATTATCACTAATATTATTAATATTGTATTAGAAATGCTAGCAATAGTAGTAAGAGAAGAAAAAGAAGTGGAAAGAATCAAAATGGGCAAAGTGCTAATAAAACTGTTTCTTTTCTCAAAGTGATGATAATCCCAGAGATTCAAGTAAAAAAATTAGTTGACACTCAATAATTTTAGCAACATAGCAGGACATAAAATAAATCCACATAAATAATCAGTATTTCTATATTATCACCAACAATGTCCTGCAAGAAAGGATAGTAAGATATAACCTATTTAAACTACCTATAGGTAGAATAAAATACCTAGAAGTATATCTGCCAAAACACATATGGAAACTATATGAAAATAATTCAAACATTGTTCATACAAATAAGGTCATATTTAAATAATTGTAAAAATGTCACTTTTTTGTTTCCCTTTCTGTATCCTGAGGATAGACCCTCATTGCCATGTTCCTCTTCTTCTACAATGGTCCTTCAACAGAATTTTCTGCCTCTACACTCATCCACTGCATTTATTCTACATACCTTTTAATTGTTTATAGGGGTGTAGAGTCAATATAATTAAAATAACAATGCTACCTAAATTCATCTATTCAATGCCATCCCAATTAAATTACCAAAAATTATTTTATTGAACTAAAAAAAATAGCAAATTCACTTGGAAAAACAAAAGATTAAGAAGACCAAAAGAATTAATGAAAAGAATGTAAAAGAAGTAAGTTTAGCAGTACCAGAGTTTGAACTATAATATAAAATAGGAATGATCAAAATTATCTGGGAAGACAACAAACAGTTGTAAAAGATTACCTTATGTTTGTCAAAAGTAGAGATTCTTGAAATAAGGATTCACTATTTGGTAAAAATTACCAGGAACTTGAAAATATTTTAGCAAAAACTAGATATAGACCAATTATCTTCCACCATTTACAAAATAAGAACAAAATGAATACATGATCTAAGCATAAATGGAGATATCATAAGCAAGTTAAAAGAACAAGGAATATATTACCCATCAGATTTATGGATAGGAGAAATTTTTATTAATAAACAAGAAATAGAAAGCATTATGAGATGTAAAATGGATAATTTTGAATACATTAAATTGAAAAGTTTTTATATAAATAAAACTAAAGAAGCCAAGATTAAAAGGAAAGCAAGTTGAGAAAAAAATTTTATTGACAGTTTCTCAAAAAGAAGTCTCATATCTAAAATAAGTAGAAAACTTTGTCAAATATAAGAATGTGAGCCATTCACCAATTGATAAGTGGTCAAAAGATATGAACAGACAGGTTTTGGAGGAAGAAATCAAAGTTATATATATAATTATGTGAAAAAATGCTCTAAACTATTATTGATTAGAGGAATGCAAATAAAAACAGCTCTGAGACATCATTTCACCTATCAGATTCATTCACCCCTATCAGACTGGCTAAAATAATGAAAGGGCAAAGTGACAAATGTTTGAGGGGATGTGAAAAATGAGGAAACTAATATGCTGTTGATGAAATTGTAAACTAATCCAACCATTTTGGAGAGCAATCTGGAATTATGCTCAAAGAGTTAAAAATCAGTGTATACCTTTTGACCCAGAAATACCACCATTAGGTTTATTTCCTAAGGAGATCAAGGAAAACAAAAAAGAAATTATATGTTCTAAAATATATTCATAGCAGATTTTTTTGAGTGGCAAAGAATTGGAAATTGAAGGGATGCCCATCAATTGGGGAATGACTATAAGCAAGTTGTGGTGTATTATTGGGATATACTATGTAAAGATAATTTTAGCATTGTGACTTAAATCTAAATTTAAATGGTTCCCAGGGAAAATCTCAAATAATAAAATACCCAAGTCAGCTGGAAATTTTATGGTGATTTGACCACTTATCAATTAAGGAGAAGGAAGAAGGAAAAGGAGTAAGGTTTTCTCCCGCCTGGCTAGTACTGGGCAGGAAGATTAGAAGATCTAGAAAGTAAGGTTTTGGAGTGTGAAGGAGGAAGGAGTCAGCCTGAACTCCAAAAGGGGCTCAGCCAAGATGTCCGAACCTGAGTCAGCTCAAGGGCAAACTCACCCCCAAACCCAGACAAACAACTGCCACCACTCCAAGATGTTGGAACACCTAGCATGATGCCAGCCAGAGTCGCCTCTCCAGGGAAAGAGAGCGAAGAGAGCCAGTGACCTGCCTTATATAGACGGTTTTATGTCACTTTCCTGCATCTTATCTGTACCAATCATAGCTTAGCTTCACTTAGGACAGTCCAGGAGTCTGTTCACTTTTTTTGCACATGTCTGTTGAAGGCCATTTTTCTCAGATACTTAATCCTTGAGTTTGGTGCAGACCTTCCTAATCTTGTTAAACTAAGGAGGGTGGAGAAATGTAGAGTTCCCAAGACCTGATTCTGTTAGTCCAAGTATCTCTATTGTTATTGATCAGGAAATAGCTAAATCAGATCTTCTAAAGTACAGTCTGATTAGGGTGGAATAGTTTTAAAATTCACAACTACTGTGCCATAGGAAATTATAAATAGGTTAATTTTGGAGAAACAAAGAAAGACATATATGAAATTCTGAAGAGATAAACAAGAAGAACCAAGAGAACATTATAAAGAAAAACATTGTTTGAAGAATGATTTGTCTACTTCAAGAGAAAAATTTGATAAATATAAATAAGACATAGTTTTATATATCCAAATATCTTTTTGTCAAATGATACCTTCTCTAATGCAGGAAGGAGGAGTGAAGATGGAAGTTAACTGGGTATTTAAATATAACAAGCAAATAAATAAAAAGAATGTTCATATCAGAAAAAAATAAAAGAGGTGACATGTAGAAGACTTTACAGTGGTAGAATTAATATATATTGGCAATGATTTAGATACAGAAGGTAAGAAGAGAAAAGGGTCAAAAAGAACACAGATTTCAAGCCTGGGAGATAGGGTGAAGAAGTCATTATTTTGGCATATATTGAGCTGTTGTTAGGGAGAAGGTCCTGTCTAGAATTAGAGATGTTGTTCTGGACCCTGAGAAACGATTGCATTTGAAAACAACTCAATCTTGTCCCCTACCAGTGTAAGAATGGTAAAGGGACTTGGATAGAATCCTGCATGTGTGATGGACAAGCAGCTTGGTGGCAGTTGAGAGGCAGCAAAGGATTGTGGGTAGAGAACTGTGAGCTGAAGAGAATTCTGGCCAGCCCCAGGACTTCCAGCTCTGGAAGGGAAGTGAGAGGACTTTTCCTCAAAGCCGAGAGAGAGAGAGAGAGAGAGAGAGAGAGAGAGAGAGAGAGAGAGAGAGAGAGAGAGAGAGAGAGAGAGAGAGAGAGAAGAGCAAGACTTTCCTGCCTATCTGTGAACCTGTTTCCATAAGGAATCTTCTACTTTTCCTCCATCTGCCAACAAGAATCCTTGACTCAGAAAGAGTTTGGTTTGGACTCTCTCATCAGAGCCAGCCTTCCTACTTCTTTCTGGGTCTCCCTTTGCCTTCTTTGTATTTGATTTGGACTTAGAGATTAGAGATAATAGCTTAGAAATATAGGAGACTGAAAGCTGGAAAGGAGGCAGGGTCCTTTGGGGCTTGGACTAAAACCTCTAGATCTGGCTATTTGGGGTTTTAGCTTGTCAGGGCATCCTGCTCTTTCCCCCCTTCCTTTCCCTTTCAAAATAAATTCTTTAGTTCAAGTCAGATTTGGGGTTGGCCTGTTCCATAACAAGAGAGAAGTTGGGTGATTGAGAGCAGGATTCAAGAGTGAATCCTGTCTCATCTGTGGCAAACGCAGACCGGGTCTGCCATAATCCTCCAGAGAGAGGGGTCTGACAACAAACCTCTGCTCTGTAGCAGCTGACTGGGAATACAGACGTTTTCTCTTCAGCTAGTCCCCACATTGGTGATCAAAGGGATATAGTTATAAAATACCCCTTATGGGAAGAGACAGAAGGCGTCCTTCTGTCTCTCTAGAAGTCCCTCAAGCTCTGGTTACAGTTAACCCTAGGGAGGGAGAGATCTCACCATCTTCTCAGCCTCCACAGCTTCCCTCAGCTGTTTCACTGTAGCTTACATCTTTCCAGGGAGACAAACCTTTCCACCCCTTCTCCATTTAAAAAGAAGGAAAAGCCCCTTCCTTCTTTTCTTCTCCAGCTTAGACTGTATGGGAGAGGCTTCCCCTGCACTTACTGCTCCCCCATTTTCATTCCAACTTTACTTTTATTTTCCACTAATTATCACTTTTTCTCTTTTCTCATAGATTTAGAAGTCAGGCAACCTAACTTCTGCCTTGAGCATCAGTCTCTACAACATCTCAAGTAACATGGCAGCCTCAAGAATCCATGGCATAGAGAGAGAGCTAGAAGGAGGTGGGAGAGCTGAGGACAGGTGGAAATCCTTCCAACAAGGTCCATATAGAGTGTTACTTACATCACTGGGACTAGCCTAGGACCTGTGGTCTTGACCAGGTCAAGGAGCAATTGTAGGTCCAGGGCTGAGAACAGAAAGAAGTAGGCTCGGTGGGGACCCTCTGCCGTCTGAGCCCTCTGAAAGGCTGAGGCTAGAGGCTAAGGCTACATATTAGTATAAGATCACTAAAGTAGAACCACCAGCCAGTGCCTAAGGGGTAAACTTCTATTGTTTCTCTGAGCCCATGACACAATCTTGAGTTCATCTCCCATGACCAGGAAACAGGAAAGGAAGGAAACAAGCCTTTTTAATGCATCCATCACATGCCAGGCATTCACAAATATTTCTTTCATCCTTATAACAACCTTGCAAAGAAGGTACAATTGTTATTACTACTTTAAAATTGAGGAGACTAAGAGATATAGAGGGCTAAGTGACTCGCCCAGGATCATATATCTAGGAAGTGTTAGAGGCTGGATTCCTGTAAAATCTTTGTTCCTGAAAGCTCTTTGTCCAGCATCCTATATGTTGTGCCACCTAGCTGCCCAGAACCAAATTGGAAAGGAAAGAAGGAAGGAAGGAAGGAAGGAAGGAAGGAAGGAAGGAAGGAAGGAAGGAAGGAAGGAAGGAAGGAAGGAAGGAAGGAAGGAAGGAGGGAAGGAAGGAAGGAACTAAGCATCTGAATATAACTTTAATAAAACTAGATATGCTAGATCTGTCAATTAATGAATTGACATGAAAGGAAATGTATTTATGTCTCAGCTTTACATAGCTCTGTTACAAAAACTGACCATGGATTAAGGTATAAGAACCTTACAAACAAATGTAGAAATATTAACTACAACCTCCTCTTTGCAGTAAATATTATATTCAATATATATTGAAGAAAGGATTCAAAATTAGTTGGACTCTAAATAATTCAAACTTTAAAAATTGATGGGTCAAAGAACAGAAACAGAGATAATTACATTAAAGATAACAATAGCATTAAGATGGCATACTGAAGTTTTTAGGATATAACCAAAGTGCTTTAGATGAAAATTTGTATCTGTAAACAGTTTCATCAAAAGTGAGAAAGGACAGATCAACACAACATGAAATTTAAAAAACTGGAAATCAAAGAATTAAAAAACGTCAAGTAAACAAACTAGAAATTCTGAAAAATCACAAAATTGAAAGCAAAAAAGGTTACTGAATTAAAAAAAAAATAAGAACTAGATTTTTTAACAAAACAAAAAAGTAAACTATTAGCTAATTTGATTTTGTTGTCATTTAGTCATTCATTCTTATCCAAATTTATGAGAAATGGACTTTGTCTAAGGGATTTTACTGAAATGGTTTGCTGTTTCCTTCTCCAAGCATGGATGAGGAACTGGGGCAAATAAGGATCAAGTAACTTGCCCAGAGTTACACAGCTAGTAAGTGAATGAGGTCATATTTGAACTCAGATCTTTCTGCCTCCAGGCCTAGTGTTCTATCCTTTCTACCACCTGGTTGCCTCAATTTGATTATGAGATAGAAAAAACCAACTTTGTATGGCCAAAAACAAACATGAAGAATTCATAACAAAGTAAAAAGAAATTATTAGATATTATTTTGCCTAACCATATGCCAATAAACTAACAATTTAAATAAAATAGATAAATATCTACAAAAATATAAAATGCCTATATTAACAGATCAAGAAATAGAAATTTTAAATTACAATCTTAGAAAAAGAAATTGAATCCATAAATAAATTCCCAGGGAAGGAAAAAGCCCAGGATCAGATGGATTTGCAAGTAAATGCTATAAAATATGCAAAGAACAATTGATTCCATTATAAAAACAATGTGCAAAAATAGAAAAAGATGAGATCCTACCAAACTTTTTCTATATTACTAATATGGTCTTGATTCCTAAACAGAGAAAAGGAATTATAGCCCAAAAACAATTTTTAGTTTAATGCAATATTAACATTTTTCCATCACTTTCTTAAGTCTAAATAATAAACAAAACCATAATCCAAGCCAATCAATGATTTATAGCATTTGTTTATTTCCCAGGTGTTAAGGTATAGTAAAAACTTAACAATTGGTTCTAGAGAGTCAACTCCAGTCTGATATTGAATATCCCTAATGAACATCAAAGCAAAAATTCTAAATAAAATGCTAGCAGAGAAACTACAGCAATTTATCAAAAAAAGATTATACACTATGACCAAGTTGGGGTTATATTGGGAATGCAGAGTTGGTTCAATATTAGGCTGCTAAGTAACAAAGAGGATAGAACTAGAACAAGTGCTAATCTGGAGTCAGGGAAACTAAGAGTTCAAATCCAGCTTCAATTTCTTACCAGCCAGTGTAACCCTGTGCAAGTTGCTTAACTGCCGTCCCCTCAGTTTCCTCATTTGTACTTCTCCATACAGAAACTTCTCTTTGTATCTGCCCACTTTTCCCCTGGTAAATAGATCATCTGGCCTGGTATCTCAAACTCAAGGTGTTTTCTTGTTAGATCTTTACTTAGCTCAAATTTCTGTTCTTTACTAGTCATTTCTGTTGTCATTTATTTATAATTCAAATATTGTATTTGGCTGGAGAGAAAGAGACCAAGACAGAAAGACAAGAAGAGGAAGAGAGAGACAGAGACAGAGAGAGAGACAGAGAGAAAGGGGGAAGGGGAAGAGAGAGAGAGAGAGAGACCGAGAGAGAGAAGAATTGAGAACTTGAGATCTCCTGACTTCTCTTTCATAATGATCTCATTCATTTGGAGCACCATTTATCTTCTGTTTGAGCTTCCAATTTTTCACAATATATCTAAAGCTTACTTTATTCTCTCTATATGGGAAATGTTTCAAACACCTCTCACTTCAAAAAACATACATTTCAAGATATTCTTGCCTAACAAGTCTAATGTAACAAGATAATCCCTTTATCAGGTGAGAACACCTCTTTGACAGAATCAAATTTGGAAAAAAAACACAATTTCTACATGCCTCTATTGAATCAATCAATCAAAGGAAAGAACTAAGTAGAAGGAGTAGTTATTCAAGCCATCGAATAAAATCATATGATGAAATACATCAGAACTGGTTAAAAGAATTAAACAGAGCTCTTGACCCATGTATACTAGAGAAGGAGATTCCAGCAAAACCTGAAGCATCAATATTGTGAATCACCTAAAGGGCCATGGATAGGTATATTGTGGGTGTAAGTAAGTTGACATGTGTTACCAACTGGAAATTGCTTGTGCAAAGCAACATAAAAGTCATCAAAAAGATAAATTACCCAAAAGAGAAGGCAGACTAGTCACACATAGAAAGTGAGAGATAATAGATCATCAGGGACAGCTAGTGGCCCAAGTGGATAGAGTGCCAGGCCTGGAGTCAGCAAGACCAAAGTTTGAGTGTGATCTCAGACACTTCAGAGCTGTGTGATCCTGGGCAAGTCACTTAATCCTGTTGGCCTCAGTTTTCTCATCTGTAAAATGAGCTAGAAAAGGAAATGTCAAACCATTCCAGTATCTTTACCAAGAAACCACCCAACAAAGTCACAAAAAGTATGACAAGACTGAAATGAACAAATGATATATAGATGGACAATTTGTGTATTTCATTGATGTGATATCAAGAGGTCTAGAACAAAACCTTCAAAACATTTGGTAGACCCTCTATGATAAAAGGACAATAGTCAAAATTTAATAAACATGTCTTGGAAACCTACTATGTGCCAAGCACTAATCCAAGCACAGGGAATACAAACACAAATTTAAAAACAATCCATGGGAGCAGCTGAGTGGCTCAGTGGATTGAGAGCCAGGCCTGGAGACAGGTTCAAATCTAGCCTCACACACCTCTTAACTGTGTGACCCTGGGCAAATCACTTCACACACACACACACACACACACACACACACACACACACACTGTCTGTCCTTACTACTCTTAAGCCTTAGAACTAATACTTGGTATTGGTCTTAAGATGAAAGATAAAGTTTCAAAAAAAAGGGCAATCTATGACTTTGCCCTCCATTCAGAGGGACCAACCAATGGGGCAGAGAGATCTGATTTGACATGAGTACTAAAACTGACTCAATCTTAGAAGATGATGAGATTTTGCAATGTTGAGATTTCTGAGACAAGATGGAATGATGGAGAAGGGCAAAGAAATCCAAAAGGAGTATGATTGGTGAGAAATGAAGGCCTGACTGTTTTGGGTCCCTCCCTTAAGTGGAAGACATGGACAAGTTAATAATCTATACTGTTTGAGAGGCTGCCCTCTTTATGAGGTCACCAAACCATAAAGGCTCCAGAAAAGCCCTTTCTGTTGGCTTTGGCATTCCTTATCACCTTTAGTGCATTATGAGTTGTTATCTTACTGACACTGCTTCAAGCTACACTGCCTATCTCTATCTCTCTCTCTCTCTCTCTCTCTCTCTCTCTCTATATATATATATATATATATATATATATATATATATATATATATATATATTTCTCTCTCTCTTTCTCTCTCTCTCTATATATATTTCTCTCTCTCTCTTTCTCTCTCTCTCTCTATATATATATTTCTCTCTCTCTCTTTCTATATATATATTTCTCTCTCTCTTTCTCTCTCTCTCTCTATATATATATATATTTCTTTCTCTCTCTCTCTCTTTCTCTCTCTCTCTCTATATTTCTCTCTATATATATATATTTCTCTCTCTTTCTCTCTCTCTCTCTCTCTATATATATATATATATTTCTCTATATATATATATATATATTTCTTTCTCTCTCTTTCTCTCTCTCTATATATATATATATTTCTTTCTCTCTCTCTCTCTCTCTCTCTCTCTCTCTCTCTCTCTCTCCTATTCTGGGCATATTTTCTAAAAGTCTTTATGTTCTTTCTGCATACACATCCATCTCGTCAGACAATCCTCCCTTTTTTCTCTTCCTCAGAATTGTGTTCTGTAAACCTTTAAGTGCTCTCTCTCTATGTATGGGTAATATTGTTATTGCACTCAAGGAATGGCATAAAATACATAATCAAGAACAGAAAACAAAGTGGACCAGTCATGTAACAAAAGTGAGGGAAGGCAGATGGACAGCTGGAATGCTGCACAGTTATCCATGAAACATGAAAGGAGCCATCCAGTTCACTGGCTAGATATGGCCCTGCCTAACAGCTCTGATTGCGGGGCTTGGGCAGGAGTAGCTCTGACTGTACAGTAGATTTGTTATGATGCTAACATCTTCTTCACCAGCTGTTCAGTTTCCAAATCTGCCTTCCCCTTCAGAGGCCCCTGTCTTCAACTGGCAGCAGTGATGAAAATACCACCTGCGTGGTTTGGCAGCCAAAAAAACTAATGCTTTCTAAGCTGCATTAAAAGTGTACAGAATGAAGGAGGTAAGAATTCCACTGGATTTTACCATGTCCAGACTGTATCAGGACTATTGCAAGCAGTTTGGGGTGCAACATTTTAGGGAGGACAAAGACAACTTCTGGGCCATAATCTTAAAAGAGTGATTAAAATCACAAAGAATGGGGAGGCAGCTAGATGGTTCAGTGGATTGAGAGATGGGAGGCCCTGATTCAAATCTGGCCTCAGACACTTCCTAGCTGTGTGACCCTGAACAAGTCACTTAACCCCCATTGCCTAGCCCTTATCACTCTTCTGCCTTGGAACCTATACACAGTATTGATTCTAAAATGGAAGAGAAGGTTAAAAAAAAAAGATGACAAAGAATTTGGAGATCATGGCACACAAGGTAGGCAGGCAACAAGCATTTATTAAGTATTTTACAAAGTGCCAGGCACTGTGATGGTCACTGAGAATACAAATACAAGCAAAAAGGATGACTATTCTTGCCCTCAAGGATCTAACATTCCAGTGGAGGAAGAGAACACACAAAAGGGAACAGAAAAGGGAGAGACGATACTGGACCAGGAATATGGAGGTGATATCAGGAAAGCCAGAGCAGGCAGGAGGAGAACTAAGTACGGCCAACCTGAGACCCTCCCTAAAAATGGAGGCATGGTAAGGAACTTAGCAATGAGGGAAGGAACAGAGAGATGTTCCCAGGTGAGAAAACACCAGAAGTTAAGAGAAGTTGTAGGTGAGAAAGCAGCTGAATCATGTTGATAAAGTCCAGAAAGTCAGAAACATGGCCAGGAAGGGAATGAAAAATGACCAGCCTATTATGTCCCTCCCCAAATAAAAGACCCAGAAGGAATTTACACCAAGATCAATGGAAGGGAACGGTTATGTTTAAGAGAAGATTTAGGGGCATCATAAAAACTATCTTCAAGTATTTAAAAAGCTAGCACAGGGGATGAGGGTTTAACTTGTTCTATTAAACCAAGAGGGCAGAATAAGAGAAAAAGGTTGAAGCTGTAAAGAATCAGGTCAAGGCTTGATCTAAGTGGGGGGAAGCTGTTCAAAGTGGAATGTAAAGCTTTTCGAGATGGCTAGTTCCCTCTCCCTGAAGTTCTTCAAGCAAAGTGTGGATAGCCACTTGTGAACAATAGTAGAAGGAAGGCAGAGATTCAGTATGTATGGCCCAGGAGGTCCCTTCCACCTCTTAGACTGGGTGAAATGCTGTGTCTTTAAGTCTTCAGCTTATTTAATTAAAAATATACATAGTGGAGTCTTATATCCTCTATACCTCCAATAATCATGTAATTATGGAGGAAGGTAGGTGGCTCAGTGAATAGAAAACCAGACCTAGAGATGGGAGGTCCTGGATTCAAATGTGACCTCAGACAATCTTCTAGCCCCGTGACCCTGGGCAAGTCACTTAACCCCCATTGCCCAGCCCTTACCACCCTTCTGCCTTGAAACCAATACTTACTATCAATTCTAAGACAGAAGGGAGAGGTTTAAAAAAATCCTATAACCATGTATCTATTACAGAAAATCATCTGCAGAAGCCCGCTTATTCCATTTTTACATTTTCATTACAGATACCATGGATAAATGCTTAAGCCATTCATTTTTAGAAATTTAGAAACAGGCAGCTTGATAGTTGCTCATGTGTTCAAGGTGGTTTTTACTTGGTAATAACACCACCAATAATCTTTTTCATTCAAGATAGCTTGAAAATTTATTCTTAAGTGCCTCAGCAATTAGCATCTTCTCCAGCATATACTTCTTCAGGCTCGATTGGATCATGCCTAGCTTTTCTTCCTGAATTCACTTTTTTAAGGGCTACTTCTACTCCCTCAATGGCACATCAGGCTCTGAGGTCACATTCCTAACGTGACATCTCCACTGTGACAGTTGATAACAAGAAATTGCTATACAAATGCTGGCAAATCTGCTCTGTAATTGTCTATTGAATGTTTTTTGTTTAGATACTATTGTTACTTCTTATTTATAATTAATTTTTATCTGGTATAAACATATTGTAACAGGATAGGACCCAATGGCCAAAGAGATGACAATATATTGTGTAGCTGAGTATACATACCAGCAGAGAAGTCATGTAATTATAAGATTTAGAATTGGAAGAGCTCTTAGTGATCATCTGGCCCAACACACTCCTTCTACAGATGAGGAAACAGATCAGGAGAGGTTAAGTAAATTTCCCACAGTCAATGCATATAGAAAATAGGAATGTTATTATATAAACTTAACTCTTTTAACTCCAGATGCATTGCTTTTTCCTCATGCATTCTGCTATCTTTAATTTTCCTCACCACAGCAACCTGGAATAGCAGATAAGGGCCCTGGACTTGCAATCAGAAGATATGAGTGTAATTTCCAGCTCATCCACTGTGCAGGCTAATATGACTGCAGTTCCAGCAGCCAGGGGTTTGCCAAAAAAAAGTTTAACAACCAGCTCTGGGAGCAGTGGGGAGGGATGAGTTTATAAGATATACTTTTAAGTTTAATTTGTACTACCAACATTTTCAACACCATTTCCTCAAGTCTAGACAATCAACAAAATAGTAAATCAAGGCTTGCTGATTTCTAAGGTTTTCTAATTTTTTATTATCATGAAAAACACATTTCCATATTGGCCATTATAAGAGCACACTCGTACAAAACCAAAACCCCAAAATAAAACCATAAATACACTGATGTGAAAGATAGTCTGCTTTGATCTGCATCCATCCAACTCCAACAGTTCTTTCTCGAGAAGGATTACATTCCCCATCATAAGTCTTTCAGGATTGTCCCAGATTACTGCATTGCTGAGAGTAGCCAAGTTTTTACTGTTTTCACAATAAAACTAAACAATTTGCCCTTGCAAGTGAATTTGGGCTCTCTCCATCCAGCATACCCCTTGCCAAAAGCTGACATTTAGATAATTTTCATAATGCTTTTTAAACATGATTTCTTAGTCCTCATAACAGCCCTGTGGCATAGGTATTATTATCTCCTATTTATAGATAAATGGACTCAAAAGCGACTAGTGCCCTATGCAGAACAGTATAATTAGTAAATGTCAGAAGCAGTGTTCAAACCCAAGTCCTTTCGACTCCAAGGCCAATATTCTATCCATTATGACACACAACCCCACTGGAAGTCACTAAGTCTCAGTTTCCTCATCTATAAAATGAGAGAGTAGAATGAGACACTCTCAAAGATCCTTTCTAAGTCTAGATCCTAGAATCTTACAGTCTCGGAGGTCTTTGATATCAATATTCTTTGATTCTTCAAGAATCCCTTAAGATTGATCCTTTGACCCTGTGCTTCTATCCTTAGGTACAGCTGATAGGACACAGACCTCATAGCCTGCTGCTCAAGCAGCTTCTGAGGAATTGAAACCAACCCAGCCCTATTAGCTCACTAGCAGCTGCTTAAATATAGACCGGAGGGCCCCTTGCTTCTGACTGGTTCTGGCTGCTGAGAGCAGGGGTGGAGAATTGACTCATTCTTGGTGCATTAGTCAACTCCAATTTGGGGGAAGATTTTTTTTTTTTAACCTGAAAAAGTTAACTTGAGAGACAGCATGGTATGGTAAAATGAGCACAGGACTAGAAGTCAGAATAACTGGGTTTAAATCTGAAAGTACCCTGAGTTATCATTCCTGTGGTGCTATGTGCCCATTTGTCAGGTACGTTGTAGAGGAGATTCCTGTTCAGGTACAGTTGAACTAGAAGATCTCTAAGAGTTTGTAAGATTCTGAAGAATTAGAGACCCAGCGGATGAACCCTTTGCAAAGGTTTGCATTAAGCATGAACAATCCTGTTGGCGTACCCAGAAGGATCATTCTCCCGCTCATCCTCCAATAGGAACACTTCTCTGGGTGTGCTTATAATCCAACATGTGTATTCAAATTGAAGACATGAAATGACATGGTCTAATGACTCCTGCTTCAATGGAAATTTAACTTTCTCCTGCCCTTTTTGTGTTTGGGAATTCTGCAGAATCCCTAACATTCCTGCTCTACTATTTACTACCCTGGGCAAGTCATGTACCCACTCTCAGCTACCTCAAAGGGATGTTACTAGAAAAATGTTTTGTGAAACTTAAAGAACTTTATAAATAAAGGCTATCATTATGTGTTATTATTTTTACAGCAAGTTCTAATTTGTTTGGAGTGGCTAAGCATTTTGGTTAGTAGAATATCTGGCTGGTTGACGGTGTTCAATTAGAACTAAGGAAGAACTAGAACCAATAGAGATCTCATATCAATATCATGAACTCCCTGTTTGTGGTGTCCAAAGGTCATAGGATAATAGATTGAAAGCTGGAAGGGACCTTAAGGATCATATAATCCAGCTCCCTCCTTGTAGAGACAAAATTATCTCAGATTGTAGCAGAAGAAAAGGAGCTGTTTTATTTCCTTTTTTTAGTATGAACTTTATAATAATCAACATTTCAATATATAAAGATTAGAAGAGGGTGGTATATGAAACTGTGAACTTCTGTTAGGTAATTTTATTACATATTAAATCCAACATAGTAATAATGAACTCTCTCTGCTTGTCTGTATCCCTATTAGACTTCCTTCTGTTTTTCTCTTCTGATTTTTAGTGTTTCATCAATGTTTTTTCTTTTATTTTTTTACATTAATATTACTCTCCACCAACTCGATCCCTCAATCCCAAATAGAAACTGATCCTTTTAATAAATATAGCCAAACAAAACAAATCAATACATTGCTTATGCCTGAAAAATATGTGTATCTTTGTCTACCTGTAGTCTATTGTCTCTCTGTCAAGAGATGAGAAACTTGTTTGATTATGTCTTAGGAAGTCATGAGTGATTACTGCATTGATCAAAGCAATGTAGTCTTTGCAAATTCCTTTCTCTTATATCACTGTAATTATTATATAGGTTGTTTTCCTGATTCTTCACTCCATATATGTTCATACAAGTCTTCCCAGGTTTCTCTGAATCCATCATATATTTCATTTCTTATAAGACAATAATATTATATATTATATTCTTATGTCTATTTGTTCAACTATTCTCCTATTGAAAGGCATTCAGTGTTTCCAGTTCTATGCTAAAATGAAGAGGGCTGTTATAAATATTTTGTATACATAGATCTTTTCCATTTTCTTTGAATTCTCTAGTGTATATGCCTAGTAGTGCTATCATCATACCAAAGGGCACATATAGACTAATGACTTTTGACTATTATTTCTATGATTTATTCTTTTATCTATACATTCTTTATGGCTACAATATTTAGTCACTACCCAACTATGAATCATTTTTTCCCCCAATTATTATCTCATTGATCTTAATTTTTATTGCTATGTGATCAGTAAAGGATATGTTTAGCATTTCTCCTTTTTTCTACTTTTGTATGTTTTTTAATGCTCCAAGACATAATAATTCTTATAAAGAAGTCATACAACCTAATAAATTATGTGTACTTCTTTTACCTCCCATTCAGTAATTTCCAAAGGTTTACCTCATCAAATTTCTATTCAGTCTTTGCTTTTTTGTTTTTATTTTCCTAGTTCCAAAAGAGGCACATTGAAGTTTCCAACCATAATAACTTTAGTGTCTCTTTCATTTTGCAATCTGATTAGGTTTCAATTACTTAGATGCTATGCCAAACCAGATGTTTGGTAGTGATACTGTAAAATGAAGATAATAACAGAACCTTCCTTAGAAGGTACGCAGTGACTGGCACATAATATATAACATTATATAGTAGATTATTATCATTGTCATCATCTTTTTCATTGTCAGCATCATTATCATTTCCTCTAAGCATAATGTCATTTATCTTAACCATCTTTGTTTAACCATTGTTTTGTCTCTAAGATGATCATCACATCTGCTTTTGGGGTTTCACTTGAGGTACAACAGATTATAGGTTAGGTTTTTCCAGTAGGATGCAAGAGTTGGAGTATTAGAAAAGCAGAGTGGGGCAGCTAGGTAGTTCAGTGGATTAAGAGCCAGGCCCAGAGATGGGAGGTCCTTTGTTCAAATCTGACCTCATACACTTCCTAGCTGTATCATCCCAGGCAAGTCACAAAACCCCAGTTGCCTAGCCCTTACTGCTCTTCTGCTTTAGAACCAAAACACAGTATTGATTCTAAGATGGAAGGTAAGGGATTTTTTTTTTAAAGAAAGGAACAAAAAAGAAAAGCTGAAAACCATAGAATTGATTGTGGTGCTGGAGAAGACTTTTGAGAGTCAGTTGGACATCAAGAAAATAAAATCATTCAATACTTAAAGAAATTAATTCAGACTATTCACTGGAAGGTCAAATAGTGAAGCTGAAGCTTAAACACTTTGATCACATAATGAGAAGACAAGACACATTGGAAAAGACCGTGACTGGGAAAGATTGAAGGCAAAAGGAGAAGGGGACAAAAGAGGATGAGATGGATAGATAGTGTCATGGAAACAATGAACATGAACTTGGACAGACTTCAAGAGATAATGGAGGATAGAAGGGCTTGGTGTGCTATGGTCAATGGAGTCATGAAGAATCAGACAGAATCGAATGACTGAACAATAACAAAAAAAAAATAAATTATGCTATGGGTCCTCATTTTAATTCTGTGAATGTTTATGTTTCAAACGTACTTCTTATTAACAGCCTAAATTTGGAATCTGTTTTCTAATCTATTCTATACCACCTTATAGATAAGTTCATATTACTTAAATTTATTATTATAATTGTTAGTTGTGGTTTTCCATCCATCACATATGATTTTAATTTGTCATCTCTTTGTCATCCTTACCTCCATTTCACTCCCTTTTGCAAAGAAAAGAAAGGTGAGGAAAGAAAGTGAATGGGATCAACATTAATAATCTACAATTAAAATTAGCTGACCCTTCTCTTCATCTAAGATTGACTTGTTCTTACCTTTTATTATCCTTATATTTCTGCTTCCCTCCCTTATGACAAGTTCTCTTTAATAGAAGTTTATTTTGTTTGAGATTATTCCCAACCTAATTCTACTCTGATTTTTAAAAACTCTCACCTTTTGTAACTTCTCTAAACTTAAATTCATTTCTTCACCATTTTGGGGCTGAATTTATTGTGTATATGTGTTCAACTCACCATTTCCCAGTTCGGATAAGAGATGCCCACCCCAAATTCAGGTTTTGTCTTTTTTTTTTTTCAAATAGTAGGTCGCTTATATGTTCTTTTGATGTGTCAGTCTTTTTACTTTGTTTTAATGTTTCTGGCTATCTCCTCAAATCACTGAATTGTTTGTTAATTCAATTTTTCAAGCATTACTTGCATAAGGTTTTCCATTTCTTGTTCTAAGCTATTTTATCTCTTTCAATAGTTTCTTTAAATGTTCAGCTTTCATTTTCTTATTCTTAACTTCTTCCATCTGATCTGGAAGTTTATCATTAATTCATTCTTTTTATTAAGACTCTATTTGTAATTATTATGAACTTGCCCTTTTCTTCTGTGTAAATCTCCAAGACTCCTCTTAAATCTATAGTATTTTTTCAGTGTATTAGGAGGGTTTTTTCCTTTCAGACTCTCACTTCTCTACTATGGGAATTTGGTGCAAGGCCTGGCTCTGTTGCATCTCACACTTCTGGATGGTCAATATACCCAGATCCCATCCCCATTTGTGCATGTCTCTGCCACTGTCCCACTATAGCTATGGATGGATTGTAGTCTTCCTCCATGCTTTCTTCCATAGCCTTTGACTAGGACCAACATACATGCTGAATTTTGCTTAGCCCCTATTTCCTTTCACAGTCACTTACTTTGTCATCTAATACTGTCCTGAAAAACCAAAACTGGATATTGAAGATCATATTGACTTCAGAAGTCCTGCAAGGCCCAAGTTGTGCTTTGCTTGGCCTCTTCAGTGCCCCCATTTCTTTGCACATCCTCATACCAAGAGCTACATGTCTTGGTTCCAAGGCAGAAGATTGGTAAGGATTAGGCAACGAGGGTTAAGTGACTTGTCCAGGGTCACACAGCTAAGAAGTTTCTGAGACCAAATTTGAACCCAGGACCTCCTGCCTCTAAGCCTTGATCTCAATCCGCTGGGCCTCCTAGTTGCCCCCTTAGTATAGATTCTAAGACAGAAGGTAAGGGCTTAAAAAATGGCTTGTTCAAAGTCACACAGTCAGAATATATCAAATTCAGGGCTTGAACCCAGGTCTTTTGGGCTTCAGGGCTGGCTGTCTACTAGTTACTCGTATTCCTATTTTATAAACGAAGGGATGAGAACTCAGAAAGGGTAAGTCACTTACTTGTCCAGAATCACCCAGCCCTGAAGTGGCCGAGGCAAGCTTGATCTCCTAGTGCCACACTGGAGATGTGTGAAGGATTAGAGAGCTGTGCTGTGTTGGGTACATGTTCCCGGCACACTGGCCTCCCTCGGAAGACTGTAGTAAAAAGTAGAGACATTTTATTTGAGATCTACAGCATTTCGATTCCAACTTAATATGAGCTTCGTGTATTGTTATTGCTGTTATTGTTGCTTTTCTGCAGTAAAGCTACCCAGCACCCCAGCTCTGTTGACTTTTACTCTCTAATAAGAGGGGGAAGGGGGAGAAAGAGAGAAGAGAGAAGCTGAGAAACCAGACTCCAGCAGACACAGGGGGAGGAGGATCCAGACTCCATTTCAAGAAAAGGAAAACATGAATAAAGGCCTCCTAGGGTCCACTGGCATCTCAGTCTGCTTTAGTCTGAACATTCCCCAAACCCCCAAGCCCTGGGCCTCTGCTACTCTGCTAGCAGCTTGGCCTCATGATCCAGAAGGAGACTGGGGACAGGAATTGCTTCAGCTGCAGGCCAGTTCCTAGAAAGCCTGATGGAATGGATGTTATTTCTTTAATCTGTGTAATCAGTCCAAAGCCTGATGGTATTTCCGAATACATTTCCAGTGCCCAGAACTAGGCTAAGGAGGAACGTCAGCTGCTCCCTGGTGTTGGGGGGATGGAATGTGGTTCTCTGATCCTTCCCAGCATTGAGCCTTCAGGGGGATCCTCCTCAACAAAGGGAAGATTGTGGGATTCTCTCTTTAAAAAAAAAAAACAACCTCATCTTCTGTCTTAGAATTGATACTAAGTATTAGTTCCAAGGCAGAAGAGTGGTAAGGGCTGGCAATTGGGGTAAAGTGACTTGCCCAGGGTCATATACCTGGGAAGTGTCTGAGGCCAGATTTGAACCTAGGACCTCTATATTTGAATCTCTATCCACTGAACCACTTAGTTGTATCTCTAGGGTTTTCTTGATCATTCCTCTGTCTCTGGCCACAAAATGGTAGGCTTTGGGGGAATGGGGTTTGGATTAATAAGAAAAACTCATAATATTTTAAGGTTTACAAATCACTTTCTCTGAAGTAATCCTGTAGGTAGTAACGCTTATATGATTGTGTCCATTTTACAGATTAGAAAATAGAATTAGAGTTATTAAATGACATATCTGTGGTCTTACATCCAAAAGTTTCAGAGCTCAGATTCCCGTCCAGGTCTCCTGACTTCCTGTAAAACATCATGATTTCATCCAACTTTGATAGCTGTGATATGACCACCCAAGGGTAGGAAATCAGGAAACCAACCTGAGGAAAATAAGTAAGAAGTGAGAGATAGAGAGCAGAATGGGAATAGTTCCCTTTCAACAAAAAGAAAGGAAGGAGAAAGACAGGAGAGGAGAGGAAAAGAGAAGGGAGAAGAGGAGAGGAGAAAGAAGAGGAGGAAGACTTGGGAGGGGAGGTGAAGGGAGGGGAGGAAAGAGGAAGGAAGGGAAGGGGGAAGGTAATGAAAAAAAGAAACTTAAGGACCTGAAAGTTGTCTTCTAATATCTGAATTACTATCCTGTCAAAGAAAGATTGGATTTGATCTGCCTAGCAAAACCAAGTCTCTTTGCAGAACTTAGAACAATGGATGGAGGTTAAAGGAAAGTATTTTGACTTGATATATGGGGAAAACACTTTCTAACAATTAGGGTGCTGTCTAAAAATGGAATAGTAAAATGAGGCAAAGTGATATTATGAATAAAGACATAGCTTTGGAGTCAGGAGTACTAGGGTCAAGTCAGGTCTGTGGCATACATGGGCTATAGACTCCTGGGCAAAGCAATTAACTTCTCAGGGCCCTGAGCAACTCTCTAATACTCTATATTACCAAACAGGCCCTAATCTGCATCGAGAGGATTTTCCTCACCAGGAACATCTTCTTACCCATAAGTCTGTAGTAAAAGAATGAAATTAATTACCCAGGTAAGGAAGGTGTGATATCCACATTACTAGAACACCTCAAAAAAGAAGCTAGATGACCACTTGGGGGTTGAGGTGGTGTTAAGGGGTCATGGGTTGAGGAGAAGTTGCATGAAATGACCTCTAATGTGCCTTAAGACCCTGAGATTCTGTGTTTCAATGACTGTGGAAGGAGAGAAGAGTTGGGGGGAACAGAGGAAACAAGCCAAAGTTCATGGTATATCCTACTTCCTGCAGCTTTCCCTCTTCCTCATTCTGTGGACAATCCCCCTGCTCTACAATGCTTATTTTGGGTATTCCTCACATCCTCCAAAACACCTCTCCACTGCCTTTGAGAACAGTTCCACAATCTGCTGCTGTACTATTATGGAAATAGTACAGATTCTCACACACCTTTAGATTCTCCAAGATCTTAGAACAGCTTTGTTAGAATCCAATACTTGGTTCAACCCATATATGAACAAGAATTCCTTCTACATCATGAAAACTTGTCCAGACCTTTGAAACTGTGGTCCACAGCAGAGTAGACCAATGAAGAGATTAAATGAGCCAATGCAGAGTACTGGCTGGCATATACTTTTGGCATATACTAGCTACTATTATGGGCATATACTACTTATGGGCAGAGACTATTCTTTATTCATTACAAATTTCACCTACTTAATAAATGTAATGTTTTTTATAATTTTTGCTTGATGTTCTTAATATCTTGAGTCATAGAATAAAAGTTGGAAGAGATCTTAGAGATTGTGAAGATAGGATTAACTTTCCCCTTGCCTAATTTTAGCTAATCAAATCAAGAATTTAAAGTACCCTTACTTGGCACTAAGTAAGAAGCTCTCAAGTCACTTACTAGAATAAGCTCACACCTCCAAAGGTCACTGCTCCACCACCTCCCCTTGGGCAGTGCTAGGCAAATTGAAAGACTACAATTGGGTAAGGTGAGGGAGCAACAGGAAGTGATGTTGAGAAAACTGCTTTAAAAGGCCAGCTCAAGGATTCATTCACTCTGTGTCAGTGAGCCAGACTAGAGGAGGAGACTCTATCCCTGGATACTGCATCAGTATGCTGGGTAGTAGCTGACCTTCCTTTCCTGGCTTCTGGAGAGATTGGTTCCAGAGATTCCTGCCTTGGCTTTGGAGGAGGCTGTGTTGGTTGAACTCTAGCTGAAGACATCACTGGGACTTCTAGCTGAGGATTACTGGGAAATCCACTTGGGGACAAGGTGGAAGTCCCTGGGGACTGAGCCTCACTTCACAGGAGAAGGGCTGGTAAGCTTATTAAAATCTGTCTCTTTAGCTACATTTTTCCACTTTCACTCTTTCCACCTCTTTGTAAACAAAGCTGCTAAAAGTAATTTTGACTTAAGCTATAATATTTTTTAATCAGTGACCATAATATTACTTTATAATTCTCATATTTAGCATAAAACCTAAATTCAAATTCTTATAAGATGATTATACAGTTATCTGATGGGGCTCTTGGAATAGAGGGCAGGACTGGGGGACATGAATGAAAGAGCATAAATAAATCAAATATCCCAAAGTCATTCCAACCCAGAACTTGACTGAGGCATCTAGAATTGTGTCAAATAACCCAGAGGTACATAGGCCCTAGCTATAGCTTTCTTTCCTTTCTTTCTTTCTTTCTTTCTTTCTTTCTTTCTTTCTTTCTTTCTTTCTTTCTTTCTTTCTTTCTTTCTTTCTTTCTTTCTTTCTTTCTTTCTTTCTTTCTCCTTCCTTCCTTCCTTCCTTCCTTCCTTCCTTCCTTCCTTCCTTCCTTCCTTCCTTCCTTCCTTCCTTCCTTCCTTCCTTCCTTCCTTCCTTTCTTTCCTTCTTTCTCTTCTTTCTTTTTCTTTCTTATAAAACCCTTACCCTTTGTCTTAGAACCAATACTGGGTATTGGTTCTTTTTTTTTTATTTAGTCAAATTAGAACATTATTCTTTGGTTACAAGTATCATAATCTTTCCCTCCCTCCCTTCCACCCACTCTTCCTGTAGCCAACACACAATTCTACTGGGTATTACTTGTGTCCTTGATCAGAAACTATTTCCATGTTACTGATTTTTGGGTATTGGTTCTAAGTGTGAATTTCAAAACTATTCCACCATTCAGACCAGACAGAAGATTGGATTTAGCTATTTCCTGATCAATAACAATAGAGATACTTGGAATAACAGAATCAGGTCTTGGAAACTACATTCTCCACCCTACTAGTGTAACAACATTAGGAAGGGCTGTAGCAAACTCAAGATTTAATTATTTGAGAATATGGCCTTCAACAGACATGTGCAAAAAAAGGACAGACCTCTGGGCAGTCCTAGGTCAAGCTTGAGCCACCATTGGCACATGTGAGATGCAGGGAGTGAGGTAGAGAACAGCCTCTGGAGTTCTTGGGACTTGCTGGGAGGAGGGCTAGATTTCAGTTTGAGGTTGGAGCTTGAGGTTGGAGGAGCCCCGCAGACTGCTTTCTTTCAGATTGGTCAGGTGAGTGATAAGGACTGATCCCTTTCCCTGCCTTGGCTCTCGCTTTGGCTCGGCCTGAGCCAGAGTGGTTCTGAGTTAAACTTCTTTCCTTCTCTCCCTCTTTCCTTCTCTCCCTTTTTCCTTCTCTCTCTTTCTCTCTCTCTATCTAATATTTTCTTCCTCCTGTTGTAATTAAAACACCATAAAAATTTGGCAGCTGACAGGTATTTTATTATTTGGGATTTCCCTTGGCAACCATTTAAATTTAGATTTTTCTCAGTCTCAAACATAATATTCACTCTTTACAGTTTGGCTGACCACATCGGTGTGACGAAAAACCCTCAATCTTCTTAACTTTCCAAAACTTTTTTCTACTGTGACTATTTTTAATAGCTTATTTTGATCAGCTATACAGGTAAGTAAATGTGGATTTTTTTTTCTTTTCTCCCTCTCTCCTTAAATTAGATAGAACACAGCTGTTTTAAATCTTAGCAACAGGGCCCTACGGTCCTGGCTGGGAGAGCTGTTTCTAAATCTCCTTTACCTTAGGGAACAACTGCCTAGATTAGGAGTGGGAAAAAAAACCTGTAGAAAGTTTTGGCTTTGTGAAGACCTTTAGAAAAATAATTAAAATATCTATCTATCTATCTATTTATCTATCTATCTATATATATATATATAAATGAATACTATATTCTTCTACATTTATATAGCAGTTGAAGAATTAGGGACATTGAGGAATATAGAATACCTCCAATTTTTTATATTAATAGGTAATGTCATTTTTGTACTCCTCAGCACTGTGTTTAGAGATGCTAACATAAAAAAATTAATTGAAGCTGAAATTCAGAAAAACACTCAAAAAATTGAGGACATAAAAAAATGCAAGAGAACATGCAAGCCCAATTTGAAAACTTAAAATGTTTCTTACAGGATCAATTGGCAAACATCCACCCTACCAGAAACAGACCTGTTTCAGAACCTTTGAATGAGGAAATTTCCTTCCCTGAAATAGAGATGGAAAACACCTTCCCTATAGCTCAGTTAACAGACTGCTTCTCTTATGTAGTGCAAATCTTCACTGAATTTAATCCCCAAAACCCTTCCCCTGCAATCCCAGTTTCTCATGTTCCCTCTCCTACAGAAAACCAAATTCCAACACAAAGGAGATCTTGTCCTCCTAGAGAAACTTGTCCTAGTCAAACTGACCCACAGGTACAAAATTCAACTAGAGGCCTGTTTCCTCTAAGAGAAGTACCTGAAATAGGACAGAATGGGGATGTGGTGACTTTAAGACATGGGATACTGTTTTCTCCCCAAGAAATAAATGAATTTACACGAAATATCCACACATATGAACAGGATCCCTTTCTAGTAACAAAAAAGATGGGAGACATATTTTTTTAGTATAATCCATTTTACAAGGACGCTGAGAACTTGCTACAGGCTTTTTTAACTGAACATGAGAAAAATAAAATAATTGCTCATGTCAACAAAACCTGGGGGCATAATGCAGCACATTGGCCATCTCAGGATCCCGAATGGGACTATAACAACCCTGAGGATTATCTACAACTATACTGTTGTAGAGAAGCCATCCTTACAGCAATGAGGGAATGTGCAGACAGTACAGATAAGTGGATGGAACCTGAAAAAAATTAAGCAAAATGAGGAGGAAATACCCTCCAGATTCATGGATAGAATAATTGAGTTTGGGGACAGATACCTGGATTGAGACCTAACTAAAGAGAATAGCTTAAGATAAGTTAGAGGGATCTTTGTCAATAACTCTTGCAAAGCGATTAAGGATTATTTTAGAACACATTGTCCAAGATGGTCAGAGATGGACCTTGAAGAATTGTGAAAAACAGCTATATATGTTTTAAAGGGAAACAAAGAAAAGGAGGAAGAAAATAATGATGCCGTGAAGGAAATGAAGAAAGAAATGAGATGTTTAAAAGATAAGATAGCTAAACTAGAAAGTGGGGATGATAATGAACCAATGATACTTGCCCCTCTCCAAAAATCTAATTATCATTTCATTATCTGCCACTTCTGTGGGAAGAAGGGCCACAATATGGTAGAGTGTAGAGCTTTTCTCAAGATTATAGGAAGGAATATGCTGTTTAAATAACTACAGAAGTGATAATTATAGAAATGAATAAAATTATGACAATGCAAATCACAACTTTAGGAATGATGACTATAGGAATAGATATTCAGAAAATGATAACTCAAATCAAATGACTCTACAACAATATATAAAAAATGGTGCTTGTCCAAAAAAATACTCGAGGTGCTAATGCCCCTCAGAGGGGTGCCCTTCAGGGAGGTGCCTTTCAGGAGGGTGCCCAAGTAACTTCACAAACACAATGAAGGTGTCTGGGGGGGGGGGGACTAGACGCACAGGAATCAGAGGATATAACCTTTGATTTTCTGGACCCTGATGTCCTACTACCCATTGTCCCTATCCACTACCCCCCCATACTAATGAACCCCATGTTACTTTAAAGGTTGGTAACACCTATTATGATTGTCTATTAGACACTGGAGCTTCCTGGCCTGTATTAAAGAGAACACCTGATTTACAATGCTATTTTGTTGGCTCAGAGAATGTAATGGGAGTATCAGGAATACCCCAAAGAGTTAAAAGACTTCCCCCTAGAATGGTGTCTGTAGGACCCCTAGAGGTACAACATTCTTTCCTTTTGATGTCTGACTCCCTTTTAAATTTACTGGGGAGGGACCTTCTTTGCAAACTCAGAGCCACAATAACTTGCTCCCCAGATGGTTCCTTATCAATGGAAGTACCAAAGGAGTCTTTAAATTTACTCCCTGTAACTCTCTCAGAGAGTCAGGAGGAAAAAGAGCATCCCACCTTTGCAATACCTGAAGATATACTGGAGTCTCTTTGGGCCACATCTTCTTCCGATGTAGGCTTACTTAAGTTGGCTGTTCCTGTGCAGATAAAAACTAAATCTAGCCCACCTCCTTCTATTCCTCAGTATCCCCTCTCAAAAGAGGCAATTGAAGGAATTACCCCAGTAATTAACTCATTCATTGCACAGGGAATAATAATCCCTTGTAAATCTGAATACAACACGCCCATCCTGCCAGTTAAAAAACCAAAAAGAGGGCCCAATGGCAAACACCTCTATAGAGTCGTGCAGGATTTGAAGGTTGTGAACAATCACATTATAAAGAGATACTCCATAGTTTCCAACATCAATACTATTATTTCTTCTATTCCTAGCACAGCTATATACTTTACAGTAGTAGACTTGTGCTCAGTCTTCTTTTCCATACCCATACATGAGAACTCCAGGCATAACTTTGCTTTCACCTGGCAGGGCCATAAAATACTCCTGGAGTTGTTTGCCAGAAGGTTTCGTAGATAGCCCAAGCTTATTTGCACAAATTTTGAGCCAAGATACAGATAATATAAAATTTAAAAACATGAAATTAATCAAATACGTAGATGATCTAATCTTGGCTTCAACAGATGTGGAAGCATGTCAGGATGATAGCTAACACCTTCTTTTGGAATTGAACAAAAGAGGGCATAAGATCTCGAAGGATAAGGTTCAGTGGTGCCTCCCTAAAGTAGAATATTTGGGCTTCATCCTGACTGTGAGTGCACTTTATTTCTCCCAAACGAATTGAGAATATTCAAAATGTAAGTGCTCCTACCACTAAGAAGCAGTTGAGAGCAATTTTGGGAGCAAAAGGGTTTTGTAGACAATGGATTCCTTGCTATGGGGAAATTACTAAACTCCTTATAGTACTAACAAGGGATTCGGTCCCTAAAACCCTCAAATTAGAACCAGAGCACCTGTCAGCTCTATCAGATCTAAAAAAGGCTATCCTGTCTTCCCCTGCTCTAGGCAACCCAGATTACAACAAGCCATTTACTTTGTATGTACATGAGTGAAAAGGGGTAGTGTCAGGTGTTTTAACTCAGACTTTGGGACCTTCTCAGCGCCCAATTGCTTATTATTCTGCCCAATTGGACCCAGTAGCATCAGGAGCACCACCATGTCTTAGAGGAGTAGCTGCCTTACTATAGCCTTACTAGTGACAAAAATTGTTGATCTAGTATTGGGATGCCCATTAACAATTATGTTCCCAAATGAAGTAGAAGCATTGTTGCTAAGACATAGAACATAGGCATTTTTCTGATCAGCTAATTACAAGGTATAAAATAACCTTGTTAAATAATGAAAACATTACCTTGAAGCACTGTTCAACTCTTAACCCTGCCACCTTGCTTCCAGATTTACCAATTTCAGGAGAACCATTACATAGCTGTGAAACACTAGTGTACATGGCAGAAAAGCCTTGAGATAATCTCTTGGACACTCCCTTAAACAACTCAGATCTGGTCTTATTTACTGATGGTTCTTCTTTTATGAGAGACGGCATACACTACACTGGAGCTGCTGTAGTCACAGAATTTGCCACTGAGTGGTCAGCTTCACTGCCTTCTAATATTAGCACTTAAGGGGCAGAACTCAGTCTGAAACATGCCTGTATAATTGCCAAAGGTAAAAAGGCAACAATTTATATGGATTCTAGATATGCTTTTGGCATTTGTCACTCAGTCAGGATGCTATGGCTCCAGAGAGGATTTTTAACCTCAGCTGAAAAATCCATAGCTAATGCAGAAATTATTAATGAAGTTCTTTCTGCTCTCAAACTGCCTGAAGCCCTAGCTGTGGTTCATTGCTCTGCCCATACAGGTGGCTCTGACCCTGTCTCTAGGGGAAATGACTGAGCAGATACTGCTGCAAAGCTAGCAGCCATGGACGGGCCTGAATTAATTTTAACATTAACAACCACTGATGATTTAAATTTATCACTTTCCTATAATGAAAAAGAAGTGGAAAAATGGAAACAAAAATTCAAAGCAAAACAGATTAATGGAGTATGGGTGTCGTCTGAAGGAAAACTCCTGCTCCCTAGAAGTTTCTATCACCAAATTTGCCAATCTGGATTCTGTTAAGAGAGTATGGATAGCCCCCAGTATAACTACCATAGCCTCTAAAGTGTGTTCAGCCTGCTCTACCTACCAGGCATATAACCAACATGCCTTTCATGGCAAGGCTTTCGGTGGGCATCCTCTGGTTTACATACCTTTTGAGCACCTACAGATAGATTTCATAACAATGCCAAAGGCTGGAAATTATAAATTTTGTCTAGTCATAGTAGATCAACTGACCAGATGACCAGAAGCTTTTCCTGCAACCCGAGTCACAGTGGTTTTTGTTGCTAAGGTGCTTTTAAAAGAAAGTATTCCTTGTTTTGGCCTGCCAGCATGTATTGATTCAGATAGAGGAAGTCATTTTACTAATTCTGTCTTAAACCAAATATATGCTGGCTTGGGTATAACTCCCAAATTCCATGTTCCATATCATCCCCAGATGGCCCCTCAGGCCAAGTTGAAAGAATGAATAAAGAACTTAAAACTATGATTGGCAAATTATGCACTGAGACCCATTTAAAATGGCCTGAAATTCTCCCTCTGACCCTATTTTATCTTAGAAGCAGGCCTAGAGGAGACTTACACATCTCACCATTTGAAATGCTTTTTGGACATCCACCTATACAGGCTAAGCCTTTCTCCCCGGCATATATATCACTATTAGGGGGAGATACTACTATTGCTTCCTATATACAGGAATTACAGCATAAACTCCATGAACTCCATGAATCCAGAACTGCAGTACAAGCCAGACCACTAGATTTTTCACTTCACTACCTGAACCCAGGAGACAATAAGAATTTCCAGTGTGCTGGAGAAAATCAGCCTTCCTGGGAAGGACCATTCCAAATATTGTTAACTACTCCAACATCTATAAAGGTCAGAGAGAAGAACTCTTGGATTCATTGCTCATATGTAAAGAGAGCATCTTCTGTTGAGACTGATTGACTGTATCCTTTCACATGCATTGAAGATAATAATCCAGTGACAAGTGGATGCTGTTTTTCAAAAACACATTGAATTCCTGATTTTTTTCCTTCTCTTTCCCTTATTTTTTTATTTCTTTTCTTTTGAATATTTGATTTTTCCCCTTTCCTCATTTCTTGTACAAAAGGTACATACAAATAATTTTTTCTCTCTCTCTGCAGTAATATAAGTTTAACTATACATACTTGCTATATTATTAATACATACCCAAACAGCTTTAGACTGTGGGAACCTACCATTTATTGATAAAATGTTATGGGACTATGATTAATGTTTGTGTCTGATTCCAGGAAAAGGGATAAAAACAAGGAGCACAGACTTAACCTGAATAGTGCCAAAAGAATACACAGGAAATACTAATGTGGACTCGAGGTTGCAACGCTTGACATATGTTAAGTTGTAGGACTTCCTTGTATCTGCACTCTTTATGAAGTACTCAAACAAGTACCAAAATTTGACTATCATGCTGGCTCCCTATATCCCTGAGAATGAAAAAAGTCAAACCAGGGAATGACGCTTCCCTATCAAAATAGAATTCTAGTTCCTTTCCTTCTTATAGTATGGCAACTTCCTGTAGTTGTGGCTGCAAATGGGTAAGTGAAATATTACTGCATTCTGTCCTACAGACTTGTGGCATAGAAATTACTTTAAATTGGACCTGTACAAGGGCCTATTATGAATTTATTCTTGCTTACTCAACATTTTATATACATAGATTTTGATATTTTGATTTTGATTTTTTCTTCCCTTTCTCCCAAAAGTTTAACTTTCTTCCATATTTTCCCTTTATATTTTTGTTTTGTTTTTTGCTTGTTTTATTTTTATCATTTTTGAATTCTTTTAATAAATGACTCATACAACCCCATAACTCAACAATGCATCCTGAACTGAAGTGGATTTTTTTTAACACCCACTTCGGGGGGGGGGGGGGAGGAGGGGGCCGTATTTTAATAAAAATCCAAGATTTTGAAAAGGTTTTTTTTGTTTGTTTAAGAAAGATCTTCAAGGAAGAAGCTTGCTAACTCCTAAATCCAGAGAATGAACTATTGTAGAAATATGCTAGAAAATCTACATTACATCAAGATCAAGAATGAGCCTTGGGGTGTGGTTGATTGAAGTGAAGGTTGATTGAATTTATTTTGAATGTACACTCTTCTGCCAAAGGGGACTGCCCCCTAATTGGCTTTTGTCAATTCACCCAGCAAAACATTGGTTTTGTTGTCTCTCTCTATCTCTATCTTTCCTATTTCCCCTTATCTCTAACTATTGTAATTTCATAGCTGGTATGTTTACAAGACCCATCCGAGAGACTAGTCTTCCTCATGCCTCAGGGGGAATTGTGAATTTCAAAACTACTCCACCCTATTCAGACCATTCTTTAGAAGATCTGATTTGCTATTTCCTGATCAATAACAATAGAGATACTTGGAATAACAGAATCAGGTCTTGGAAACTACATTCTCCACCCTATTAGTGTAACAACATTAGGAAGGGCTGTAGCAAACTCAAGATTTAATTATTTGAGAATATGGCCTTCAACAGACATGTGCAAAAAAAGGACAGACCTCTGGGCAGTCCTAGGTCAAGCTTGAGCCACCATTGGCACATGTGAGATGCAGGGAGTGAGGTAGAGAACAGCCTCTGGAGTTCTTGGGACTTGCTGGGAGGAGGGCTAGGTTTCAGTTTGAGGTTGGAGCTTGAAGTTGGAGGAGCCCTGCAGACTGCTTTCCTTCAAATTGGTCAGGTGAGTGATAAGGACTGATCCCTTTCCCTGCCTTGGCTCTCCAAGGCCTTAACACTTGCTTTGGCTCAGCTTGAGCCAGAGTGGTTCTGAGTTAAACTTCTTTCCTTCTCTCCCTCTTTCCTTCTCTCCCTTTTTCCTTCTCTCTCTCTCTCTCTTCCTCTAATATTTTCTTCCTCCTGTTGTAATTAAAACACCATAAAAATTTGGCAGCTGACGGGTATTTTATTATTTGGGATTTCCCTTGGCAACCATTTAAATTTAGATTTTTCTCACCCTCAAACATAATATTCACCCTTTACATAAGGCAGAAGAGTGGTAAGGGCTATGGGGGTTAAGTGACTTGCCCAGGGTCACACAGTTAGCAAGTGTCTGAGGCCAGGACCTCTCGTCTCTAGGCCTGACTCTCAATCCACTGAGCGACCCAGCTGCCCCCACCCCCAGTTATAGCTTTCTAAATGAGCTATGACACCTTACTGAGTAAAACAGCAGACCACAGGAAGCAATGACAACTGTGGGAAAAGACATTGTAGAGATGCATGCCACTAGGACTATAGCAAAAAGTCAGTGGGGTCACACCATCAGCCAGATACAGAAGCAGAGTGAAATGGCAGTGTAGAGAGAGATAATGATAGTGACATCCAGAAAAGAACCTCCAAGCACAAAGGGACAAGAGGGGCACCAACAGCAACAGAGCGCCTTATAAAGAGGAGCCGTCCCAGATGCTGTCTCTCACTCAAGGTCTCATTCAAAATAGCATTTTAAGTCAAATGGACTAGATGGTGTCTTGAAACTTGAGTTCTTTTCCCATGTGAAGGAGCTAAACAGTAAGCATTGTAAGTCACCAAGAGTATATAGATTGCTGGGAGAGGAGGAAGTCAGAAATGGGGCTTCACATTCCATTGACTGTTGCCCTCTAGGTAGTGTTGTAAGTTGACACAGGATAGTACAGAGGTGCCTTAACACACAAGTTTAATTCATTCCATGGCCAAGCTTGAAACTCAATTTGCTCATGTGTCAAATCAAATTTCCCCACTTAAATTAATGGAAATGCAATTAATGTGTTCCGGCTCCTCAAAAACCCACAGATTTTTTGTTTGATATGCTTTTAAATACAAAAATATACTTTATAAATAACAAATAAACATATTTATAGATAATAAGAAAGAATGTAAAGAAATAAAATTGCTTATGAAATGTTATTTACCTTCAAGGTCAGGTGAAGATGCTGGCATAGGTTTTCATTTCATGTGCTATCGCTTAACATTACTTACTCTCTACACACATAAGGCTACGTTTAAATGCAAATTTGGTCTTACACATTACTTATGATATGTAACTTTATTGCTAAAATTAATAGCTATTTTTTTACTTAATTATCATCATTTTCTTCATTGAATTTTGGCTGTTTTGCCACACTTCCCTCCATTTCACTTAGAGTCATTTCAACAAAAACCTTTCCATGGAAGTTTGTTTCTTCCTCCCATTTAGAACATTTCAATAATGTGTGAAACAAGTTGTCACACAGCTCCAACTCATGATCTGTTGCATCTTTTTCTGGGTGTGTCTTTTTAATAAACTGTTTATTTTTCCCCAAATCCTCAACATTTCCTTAATCTCGCTTGTACTGATTACCTCATCCACCTCCCTTGGGCTCCTCCCCATGAATTTCCTGCAAAACTTCTGTATGCTACTGCTGCTTTAACTCCATCAATTCCTCTGTTGTCAGTCCTTACTATCTAATGGAGGGTGGCAAGAGCTCGTGATTCAAATATCTGCTCATTTAAAGCAAGAAGCCCAGATTGTGACTGCTTGTATCTCAAATTGCTCATGACTTTAGGTGCTCGTGTATCAAGGTCCCACTGTACTATGAGTCTGTGGAAGAACTGAGGCCTATCAAAGAAGGAATAAGAATTTTCTTGACTATATATGGACTCAGAGTCTTTTCTGTATCCATTACTGTGTGGAATGAAACCCATTTTGTACTTGATACCTTTAATATCTTGAGTCCCTACAGGGGATGCTGATATTCCCAGGTTCCCTAGCAAGGAATAAATGAACTGGATTAATGATATGAGTGAGAGACTTGCCATTCTTTGAGAAGATCCATGTTGCTTAGGTTTTCCCTAGATAGGGATATGGGCCAAAGAGACTTTATAGGAGTTTCCAAAAATGATCTGGATCTTTCCTATCAGAAGCCAGGCACTCTGACACCAGGGTTACAATTTTTATAATAATCATAATAACAGCTCTGAGCAATATGGGCACAAAAGCACTAGTATAACCTATATCAGACTATTTACCACCTGGGGGAGGAGGAGAATCTGAATTGTGAGATGTCAGAAAACAATTGGCAAAAAGTGTTTCTATGTGTAATTGAAAAACTAGTATCAGTTGCTACTCTATACCAGCTCCTTTGCAGGAGTTCATCCTATAATTTACCCTAAATCTTTCCTGCTATTCATATTCATACTTGCCTCCTCCTTTCCCTTAAGCAACTTTAACTAGGATGGGATGACACCCACAAAACTAGATAAGCAGAACCTTTTGCCCAAACTGTAGCAAAATTTCCAACAGGGTGAGGAAGGCAGGGGATGAGAATTGAGGGGACGGAGATAATATTCATTTCATCTTCATATCTCATTCCCATCTAATGGTGCAAAAAGGGGAAATTGTCCCACAAGTCACAAATTCCTTTTTAACTCCTTAGAATGGACTGTAATGGTCTCTTCCTGCAAAAATAGGGTCCCTTCCCCCTTTCTAAGGTACTGATAGAGAAGTAGCTTGGCAGAGTAGGTAGAAAGCAGGTCTCAAACCCAGGGGGGAGAACTGGGTTCAACTCCTGATCCTGTCACACACTGGCTGTGTGACCCTGGGCCAGTCACTTAACCTACCAGTGATCCTCAGCAATGTTAAAAAATGAGAAGTTGTAGAAGTTTGGACCTGCACTGGTAGGGGGAAGTCTCCTTGTTAGAGAATTCTCTATTCCAGGGAAATCACAAGCCTAGTTCCTATCTCTAATGTAATAAGAAAGGCTCTCAAGGGCTCCAAAGCAATAATCCCTGGCTGTGCTCATTTGTAGAAATATTTCCTGCCACAGTATGTATTTATGCCTCCCGTGCTTCCTGGGAACATCAGCAAGCCTCCTCCAAAGAGATGCTCAGGGGAAATGCCCTCAGGATCCCTGCAACTGGCAAACACCCTGCTCCCTTTGCCCTGGTTTTCCAGCTCAGTAAATGAGCTGCCTAGGAAGCAGCAGACCCGCCTGGGGCTAGAGTTGACCTCCAACCACTTCTAGTTTCTCCTCACTCTCCCCCACCCACTTCTCTACCATACCAGCTGCCTCGGATACCCTGAAAGTGAAAGAACTCTGCTGAATGGGGAGAGTGGAAACTACAGGAAGCCAATTTAAGCAGCTCTTTCCCCATTCATAAAAAACAACTCACTTCCTTATTGCCAGAGCAGCAGTTCTCACTTTCACAATCTCGGCCTCTCTCTGCCAATTTGTTTCTCTATCTCCCATTTCCCTTCTCTTGCCCTCTTATTTTTCTTCTCCCCTCGATCTTCTTATTTTTCCTCCTCCTCTTCCTCTTTTTTCATTTTCCTCTCTTTCCATTCTTCCCATCTTTACTGCTTCTCCTCCTCCTCCATCAGTCTCACTTGTCTCTTCATGAAATTCAAAGTCAATATGCAGAAACCCACATAATAGGACTGAAGAAATTAGGGGAAAGATAAAACTGCACAATTCTTCAACTGAAACTTGAGGTCGTTCAGAAAGGATGATGTGTGACTGATCTCTGGGTTAAACTCCAGGGCTACCCAGCTGACCGGCACATTTCCCGACTCTATATGTCCTCCCCTCTTGTCACTTCTGCAGAGAAGGAAGATTATGAAGCTATGAGGATGATGCACAACAAGTCAACTAGATGGAAGCAGAGTTAAGTGTGAGGCTGCTAATAAAATTTAGCAAAGAGACAGTTCAGGTTTGACTGAAGAATATGGATGGGGATTCCACTGGTAGAGAAATCCGTAGCTCTTTTCTGTGAGCTAAAATCCAGAGACCATTCCTATAGCTGACTTGCCAGGCCTCTGGCTGGGCCAACCTCCTCAGTGGTGTGTGACTTCTGAGACCCTGCAAAGGCCCAAACCCGACCCAATTCTACCAGATCTTGACTTAAATACCTTTCACTTAAGTTACTAATCCTAACTACTAGATTTAAAAATAGATGGTGGGGTGGAAGGAAAAGGGCAGATTTGATAAGGATCACCCTAAAGGAGAAGGAAGAATTGTAGAGCAAGTTTTCTTAGGACGGTTGCCATTTAATAATAGAATCAGAATCTCAAAGTTGAAATGAATCTTAAAGGCAGTCTAGCTCAACTCATGCCAGGGAAAACTGAGGCCCAGAGAAATCACAGAAGATTGAACTGTATCACGAGGCAGGGCCTGAAATCAAACCTGGGTTCTCTAATTCCAAAAGCAGCAGCACCCTTTCTACTGCAAAGGTAAGCAAGCTGTTGGAAGAGAGGAGGAGATTCTTTTCCATTTCTCCCTTTACCTCCTTCTTCTAGTGAAGAGACCTGTAGCACTTGAGAGTGTCTACATTCTGGGTTATTTCCAGGTATCCTGTGTAGTGGGGCTAGCACATTCTTATTACCCATGACAGATTATTTTAGATTGCACTGGAGAAATCCTCCTGTCTCCATTCTCAATAGCACTCTGCCTGGAGTCTTTTCCAAGAGGTAGATCAGATGAAATTGCAAGAAAAAGACTTGAACTTCCTCATCATGGATGAAGCAGGTCAGAAAGAATAGCCTATATCAGGCAGTGACTTGGAAGCCTCTCGAGCAGAAGCATTTCTTTTGGGAAGCAGCCATGGATCCAATTTTAATTAAAATCATGTTGTCCAAGTGCTGATGCCAATATATTGATAATGAGTCATGAAGCTTGCATGAGAAATATGTTTAGTTACTTTGTCACTGAATTCAATCCTACTTTCCCAGCAACTCTAAACGATTTAATCATTTCAGATCAAGGAACTAGTCAACAGGATCAAATAAGATAATATTTGTCAAAGCACGGTGCCTGGCACATAATTGACACTTAATAAATGCTTATTTTTCTCCTTCCTTCCTTGTCGATTTGACTTGATTTGTAGTCCTTTGCCTTGCTGGTTGCCTTCCACTGAAAGCCCTCAGTTCATCAGTTCCATTCCTAAAATATCAGGTCCAGAATTGAAGAAAACACCTCAGACAAGGCCTGTCCTCCAAACACCTCATCTGTTTCCTCATTCTGTTCAGGTAGTGCGTAGCATGTTCTAATAAGGTGGCACAGTAGCTGACAGAGCCATGGACTCAAATCTTGTCTCAAATACTCCAGCTGCTGTGGGCCCATGAGCAAGTCACTTAACCATTTCCTCCCCTCCAAAATAAGGAGCATCTACCTCTCAGGGGTGTGGTGAGAATCAAACAAGGTAACATGTAAAGTGCTTTGCAGACCTTAAAACACTACTGAAATACTAGTATTTCTGACTCCATTCCTCTTTCCCCACAGGCTTAGTTCCTCTCTTACTTTGGGGGGTTCCTGTATCTCCTTATATGAATATATCTTCCTAATAAACAATGCTTCCTAGTTCCCATTTTGCCTATCCTTCTTATGAATGAGACGTTCTCTTCCAGTAGGGAGTCCTCTGGGATAGTGGATAGAGGGTCAGCTTTAGAGTCAGGAATATCCAGGTTCAAGTCCTGCCTTTGATCCAGCACAGCTGTGGATCATAGGTGAGTCACTTAAGCTCTTAATATATCAAAGAGCTCTAAAATATATACATATGTACACACATAAAACAATAGAGCAAAGATAACACAACACAATATAACATAGAAGAAGCAATATATATAACACAATTTAAAATAACAATGCAATATGGGTGATGTTCTATATTATATTATATGACATATTATTACATTGGTTTGGCGCATGGGCGACTTTATCATCTCATTTGGAATGGCATCTTTGCACATTCAGGACACTAGCGAGCTGCTCCTAGGAGAATCATAAAGACTCGTTCCAGTTGGCTAACCCCATGGTAAAGGGGGGTCTCTCTGATTTGTTTTTGGAGGCTTTTAAAAGGGCTGTCAGCTTTGGCTACTTCCTCTTTGCTGCTCCTCACTTCATTGTCTTCAGCTGTGTTCTGGTAGTGAGTGCATCCAGTGACAGAAGGGTTGTGGGCTCTTCTTTCCACCATCCTTCCCTGTGAGGTCACAAAGCCCCCTAAAACATGGGATCCTCTTGGCCTTTTCATGTATTCTTTTCTACTCTTGCTGAGGGGAGTGGAGTCTCCAATCTTGACCAGAAGCAAGAGCTTCAGGAAAACAGGAGTCAGAATCCAAGTCAGTTTGGGCAGCTAGGACAGCAGCAATGACCCAAGAAACAAGGAGTGATCCTTGGCCTTTAGGATCTTTAGGAATAGCTTTGGGGATTCTAGCCCAGAGGAAGGATTCAGCCCGTAGTCACATCATGTCTGAACCAAATTGTGAGCCTAATCTTCCCCCAGACATTGAGGTAGTATAGGTGGGATGATGCCCCTGAGGTGATATTCCTGCACATGTTTGTATATTTGTTCTTGCCCTATATTTGAAGTACATATCTCTTTGTAAAAGCCAATTAAGGAGATAATGAGACCCCCTCAGCGATAGAGATCCAGGCCTAGAGACTGGAGTTTGGAGTTCAAATGGGACCTCAGATACTTCCTAGCTGGGTGACCCTGGGCAAATCACTTCACCCCCATTGCCTAGCGCTCACCTCTCTTCTGCCTTGGAATCAATACACAGTACTGATTCTAAGACAGAAAAATAAGGGTTAAAAAAATCCTATTAAAGACATTGATTAGCTATAAAATATCCATAGGAGGGTAACCAGGTGGATGAAAGGACTCAAGTTTATTCCACACATGTGCAGCCTTTATTTTGAGTTTTCTTTACTGGAAGAGAAAACAAATAGAAAACACACTGGACACTTCTCTTGCCTCTACCAGCCTAGTCAAGACATTTCCTTTGACCTTCTACTCAGCAAATCCTTCTTTCTAGTCACTGCCTTCACACCCACAAGGAGAATTGGGGAGTTGGAGCAAGAGAAAGAGAAGCAACGGAGAAGGAAGTGAGACCAAATAATCCAAACTCTTCCTAGATAGCAGTAACAATTGCCAAAAATCAACTAAGGACAAAAGCTCCAGATTTTGCTGAACCTAATTAGGGACATTTATATCAGTACATTAAAACCTTTTTCTCTCTGTTCTTTCCCTCAACACCTTGCCCTCTTGGCAACTACCTATTTTCCAATTTTTTTAATATGCAAATCAAAGGTAGTTAGGATTGACTACCTTCTTTAGCTATTATTAGTAGCAATTAGAGTAGCAATGAAGTAATTTTAAAATTTAGGAAACTTTGTAATCACTACTGCCCATCTGTGAGGAAGAGGAGGAGAAGGGGAGGGGAGGGTGAAGGCTTTTTTTCAATCTTTCTCCTGGAGAGAAAAGTTCTTCAAGCTGTAGTCCATTCCAGCCACATCTCTATTCAAAGTACTCTCCAGAGGAGGAATGGTAGTGGAAGCAATCTATAATCTAGAAGAATGTCAGTCAACTGCCTCAGTGCCCTCCATCCAACCTTCATTCTATCTCCTCAGTGTCTCAGCTGACTTTCTTGACTCTTCTGACCAACCATGAGTAAAACTTCAAATGAAAACTTTGCCAATCTTCTCCAGTTACAAGCTCAGCATCTTCCTCCCACAGCAGTGTGTACCAGGTCCCAACTAAAAAAAGAATATATGGGAGAGAACCACAGATGCAGATAGTGGTAGATCCACTCAGGGATCCCCCTGAATACCCAGCAGGGTATTCTAACCTTCCGTTAGTGAGAGTGAAACTGAATCACTTTCTCTCACTGGGCCAGTTGCACAAATGCCTTGGAGACAATTGATATAAAAAACAGTATCTCTTTTATTTTAAGAGGGAATACAAACTGAGGATCAGAACAAGGGGTCCCTAACTCTAAGGAATCTAGCTAATTTCCCACAATCCTTTATGTCCCTAACAAGAGGAAGCCTTCTGGTCTTCTGGCTAACTTAATAGCTCTCTGTTTCTATCTAGGTGTCCCCAAAACTGACTAAGCTAACTATCTATGACCCTCAGTAGTTGGTTAGATTTATTTCCCAAAACTGTTATAAATCTCAAAGTCTATCTGAAAGGATTTTTTAGATAAAACCTTCTGAAAAGCACAGCAGATATGGTCAGATCCTTTTCTAGATCTTTCCAAATCAAATAGAGTACCTCAAAAGATGATTTAGGGGTTTACTCCTTCTCCACACTCAGGTTGAGGTAGATGAGCTCTCACAAACTCACCTTTCCTCCACCATTCCCAGACAGGAAGCTCTTAACCTCCAACAGGAAGTCACTACTCTCTAACAGTTGTCACTTCCAAACTGTTCCTCCTCTGCCTTCTGCCTGCTAAAATCCTTTCCCTTGAGTTCCTGGTATGTGTTCCTTAAAGACAGCCTTCCGCTTCTCTTAAATTTTATCTTATCTCTATCCTTTTCCCATTACACATCTCCTCATCAGAACAAGATAAGAGGTCCTGTTCTGATCCTAGTACAAATATCAACAAAATGGAAATAGGTTCTGATCAAGGACACATGTAATACCCAGTGGAATTGCTTGAGGGCTACGGCTACGGGAAGGGTGGGGATAGGGGAGGGAGGGATAGAATATGATTCTTGTAACCAAGGAATAATGTTCTAAATTGGCTAAATAAAATTAAAAAAAAAAAAGAGGTCCTATTCTGAGTAGAACTTCAATTCCCATCATACAATTTCTGAAAATCTAAGAGATGCCAACTGTTACACAAGAATCAGTTGGAGAAATTATATATGCTTAAGCTGGAGAAAAGATTTAGGAAAGAATCATATACAAAAAAGACATGGAAGAGAATAGACCTATTTTACTTATCTCCAAATGGTAGAACAAGGAACAAAAGGTAGAAGATGTAAAGAAGTAAGTTTAGGCATGAGGGAAACTCTTCCAATCATTAGAGATAATCTCAAAGTGGAATGAGAGGTCTTAAGAGAAAGTCAGTTCCTCCTCTCTGGAGAACTTCAAGCCAAAGGCAAAAGAACTAAGCCAAGTCAGAGGCACATATCCCATGGATATGTTGTAGAGAGGTATCTTGTCCAATGATACACTGGCCCAGATCAAGGATTCTTAACCTGGAGAACATGGTCACCCAAAAGATCTATGGATGGCTTTCAAGGGGTCCATGAACTTGAATGGGAAAAAAAATATATATGTTTCTGTTTTATTAACTTGAAACTGAAATTTACCATTTCCTTCAATTATGATTTTTTAAACAAAATCATTCTGAGAAAGGGTCCCAAGTGTTCACTGTACTACCCAACGGGTCCATCACACACACACAAGAATCCCTGCACCAGTTGGTCTTTGAGGATACTATCAGCTCTGAGATTCTGTGCTTTGATAGTCACATGAAGATATTAAGTGAAACTAAGGAAAAGTATGTTTTTGTCCAATTGCTGGCATTTGCTAGAGTAAATTGCACTATTTGCTCTTAGGTTTTAACTTGAGATATAAATCAAATCTCTATTGATGGAATCCAGCGTTACAATGATTAACATTATAACTTTGTTACAGTGTTGAAGCATAAGATTATCCAAGACTCTTGGAACCTGTAATTTATTATCATATGTTTATTTCAATGTGTCTTTATTGTAAAGTGTATTAGCACAGAGGAAAGTATTTTTAATGATATCTCCAAGATTAATAAAGAAATTATCTCATATAGAAGAACTTATTTTCTTTAGAATCAACTGTGACTAGATTCTGTGTTTAAGATATATGATTCTTTTGGGGAGTTTTTGTTGTTTTTTTAACTTTCTCTCTCCTGTGTTGATCTTTGTCATTGACTATCAACTTAATGAGTAAACACAGAGGTGAACCTTTGTTTAGACTTTGAATCCCTTTGTAGAAATATCAAGCATTCCTGGCCTGAGATGCTATCCAAATTGTCTTTGGACCTTTAGGAACAGCAAGGAATTGATCTCTATGACAGAGGAACAGGAACCTGATCTTTGACCTTTGCTACTTCCATGAGTCATGTGGAAGGAGTCGGTCCAATGGGAAAGGAAATGCTTCTCTAGAAACTCCAAGTTTGTTTTCCTTCTGAAGGGATAATACCATATAGGCTGAAACCTCATATAAGTCCCTGAGGTAAATACAGGGAATGCACCAAAAATGACAGGGAATTGCCTCTCTAGAAGCCCCAAGTTCATGTCTCCTTTGGAGGCAGTTCAAACCCTTAGAGTAGTATTATAAGTCTGGAGGCTTTTACAGGTCTCTGGGGTAAAGGAGGAATTCGCCCATATTGGGGGAGATTGTAGCAACCATTTACAAGCTACTGTGAATTCTTTGGGTTGTTTTAAATTTTCTCTGGGATGAAATGAAGGCAGTCCCAATTTCACAAATATTGTTTCCAAGCATCAGGATTCTTTTTTTCCAGATCAATGGAAATCTGGACACAAGTTGTATTCATAGCTTAAGACAAGACAAAGAGAAGAATCATAGTCAAAATAAACCAAAGAGAAAAGACTTGAGGACTGAACCCATTCCCTGGAACCAAAGAGCTTGGGGTACTAAGCCATGGATTCCCTAATATAATGAACACATATTACCAATATGTCAAAAAATTCTACCCTCTAAACTTAAATAAAAAACAAAACTTACAAAATCACAGACTCCTGGATTTGGAAGGGATTTGTAGGATTATTTAGACCAGCCAAATAAACAAGAAATCCCCTCCGTAGCACACCCCACTAACAATAATTTGAGTTTTTCTTGAAGATCCTCAGTGGGTTGGAACCTACTACCTCCTACAATAATTCATTCCACTTCTGTATAATGCTACTTGTTAGGGAATGTTCCTTTATATCAACCTCCAGTCTGTTTCTTTTCTATTTCTAACCATTCCTCCTGGTTCTGCCCTCTTGGACAAATCTAATTAGTCTTCAAAATAGTGATCTCCAAAACATTTGAAGACAATTGCTGACACAATATCTGAATCTTGCCCTAATCTTCCCCCCAGGTCTTCTTTTCTCTAGCATCTCCGGTTCCCTCAGTATGATTTTATAAAAAAATAGGAGAACATTAAAATTCCTTATGTAGAAATGAATTGTTTGAATATTTTTTAATCAGTTCACAGAAAGTAAAAACAAGTATGAATTATTGGGCTAGGAGGGCTAATGTGCCCCAGACACTTGAAGGTATTGCTAGATATAGAGATGAGAAGAAAAGAAACTAAGAGAAAAGAAAAGAAAAGAAAAGAAAAGAAAAGAAAAGAAAAGAAAAGAAAAGAAAAGAAAAGAAAAGAAAAGAAAAGAAAAGAAACTAAGAGAAAAGAAAAGAAAAGAAAAGAAAAGAAAAGAAAAGAAAAGAAAAGAAAAGAAAAGAAAAGAAAAGAAAAGAAAAGAAAAGAAAATGAAAATTAGCATACTATAGGGGAAAGAGCAAGGCACTGAAATGCAGGAAACCTAAGGCTTGAGGACCAGTTCTACTGCTTATTCCTTGCATAATCTTTAGCAAGGCACTCCATTTTTCTGAGCCTTTCTGGGCCTTGAACATTTTTCAAGTTCATTTCTTGTATAATTTTTTTTCTTGGGGGGGGTAACACTGATTCTCCTCGAGGATTTCTAACATCTCTTGTAGTTTTGATGGTCTCTGGTTCAGTGTGGGAGAGGAGACATATCAACTCTTTCTAAACACAAATTCAACAACAAACATTTCTCAAGCACGTAACTATGCAAGTACCAGGACAAATCATTTGACTTTCTAAATCTCAGTTTCCTCATCTGTAAAGTAGGGAATAATAATTCCTGGGGAACCTACCTCCCAAGGTTTGGGGGAAGTTCAAAGATGACAAAGCATATAACCACTATTTGTAAAGTACTTTCCAAACTTTAAAGCATTATATAAATGTTAATCATTGTTATTACTATCTCATTTCTTCTACTTAATATCTCTTTGAGCAAGTCGCTTCATTGCTTTGCTTCAGACCTTGGTTTCTTCATCTGTAAAATAAGGAAGTTAGACTAGATAACTTTTGCAGTCCCTTATAGCTATGAATCCCAAAACTGGCCCCATCTCACATCCTATAGCTTAACTGTGATCTTTTGTGACCAAAAGTGGCTTTTTGATTGACACCCTTCCTGTAGCTTCTTAGCATTGCCAGGAATAGACATTCCAAGCCAGGGCTGTCCTGACCAATCCCTCACATACAAACTCCAAATCCTGTCTAGGGACTATGGGGGAGCAGGAGCAGGCCCAATGAGGAGAAAGGTTCAGAGTCCCTCTGAAAGGAGAAGAATCTCACTCTGCTCATTTCCTTCCTTCTCCCCTCCCCCCCACCCCCCATGTCCCAGGCCATTGATAGTGAAAGAGAGGAAACATCTGGTTCCCGGGTAAGTTCCCTGGCCCTCATGCCAGGAGGCTTTATAGGAAGAAATGGTTGGAGTCCTTGCAACCTTGAAATAAACGGTTGCAGTTCCCCCTCTCTCTCCCCCCTCCAATATTGCTCCACCCTCTAACCCCCATCCTTTTCCGGATGTTTCATGAACTCTGAGGGTTTCATGAGGGACACAGGGCTCAGACATGCCTCAGCCAAGACCCTGCAGAATCCCTGTGGGACCGGTGCCAAGGAGGAAGGGGCAGGACACTCTCCCAAAGGCTTCCGAAAGTTTATCTCTAGCCACATTCCCTGTCCACCCGCCCTCCACTCCCAGATTCCCTCTCTATCCTTCTCTGCCACCATCTAGCTCAGAAACCAGAAGCCAGTGTCTGCTTAGGATACTACTAGTTTCCCTAAGTCTTTTTCATGTCATAAATGATTTATCTAATACTAATCATTCACATTACGTTACATTTTCACATTTGGATTTTAGCTACAAAATGTTTTACCATGTCACCTGATTTACTACAACAATTCTATAAGGTAGGGCAGGATTTATTATCCCTGCTTTGTACATGATAAAACTGAGATTCCAAAAGTTTAAATGGCTTGCCCTTGGTCTCAGAGTAAGCAAGTTTCAGAGTGGAGATTTGAGTTCAGGTCTATAAAATGAGGGCACTGGACTAAATTGTTTTTGAGGCACCTTCTAACTCAGAATCCTCTGATCCTATAAATCGCTTGCCCAAAGTCATTCAGCTTTAGTCAATGATCAAGCAAGGATCTGAAGATAAGTTTTCTGATCGATAGCCAGTGTTCCTCCCACTTGGCGTGTGCCAAGCAAGGGTCAAGAAAGGCAGAAGAGAGCAGTCATTAGCATCAGGAACAGAAAAGCCCATGACAAGACATTAAAAGTTCAGAGGTTCAAAGGCTCTCTGCTAGGTAGAGAGCTCCATCGAGGCTTCAAGGAGAGAGAGGTTTAGAACATACCAATGTCAAGTTCAAGATCAAGAAGAGATGCCCTAGAATTGGCCACATATTTATTCTCTGCTCAGTAAGTAACAGCAAGTTAGTTTAGTAGAAGAGGAACTGGAGAGAGACTTGGGGGGTTGAATCACACTGCAGACACTTTCTAGTTGTATGATTACAGTGGGAAGATCATTGTTTTGGAGTCAGAGGACACAAGATCTAATCCCAACTCTGCCGAGTGGCTTTTGGCAATTCACTTAAGCTCTCTATGCCTCAGTTTACTCATCTGTAAAATGAGAGGGTTGAATTAGATGATCTCTAAGGTTCCTTTCAACTCTAAATTGATAGAAATTCTTAGTAATGAATGCTGGAGGGGTGTAGCAAAATTGGGACATTAAGGCTTTGCTGGTGGAGTTGTGAATTGATCCAACCATTCTGGAGGGCAATTTGGAACTATGCCCAAAGGGCGCTAAAAGACTGCCCTTTGATCCAGCCATAGCACTGCTGAGTTTGTACCCCAAAGAGATAATAAGGAAATGTAAATGTACAAGAATATTCATAGCTGCGCTCTTTGTGGTAGCAAAAAAATTGGAAAATGAGGGGATTCCCTTCAATTGGGGAATGGCTGAACAAATTGTGGCATATGTTGGTGATGGAATACTATTGTGCTCAAAGGAATAATAAAGTGGAGGAGTTCCATGGAGACTGGAACAACCTCCAGGAAGTGATGCAGAGCGAGAGAAGCAGAACCAGGAGAACATTGTACACAGAGATTGATATACTGTGGTACGATCAAATGTAATGGACTTCTCTACTAGCAGCAATGCAATGATCCAGGACAATTCTGAGGGACTTATGAGAAAGATGCTATCCAAATCCAGAGGAAGAACTGTGGGAGCAGAAACACAGAAGGAAAACAGCTGCTTGATCACATGGATTGATGGAGCTATGACTGAGAAAGTAGACTCTAAACAATCACCCTAGCACAAATATTAATAATATGGAAATGGATCTTGATCAATGACACATGTAAAACCTAGTGGAATTGTGCGTCAGATAAGGGAAGGCGGGAGGGGGAGGGGAGCAAATATTCTAAATCATCTAATTAAATAAAATTTAAAAAATAATAAATCGATAGAAATTCTTTCCAGCTGTCATCGGCATTGGGTCTGGCATATATTCTTCTGTCCTTCTTGAGAGACCCCAGGTAGGTAAGAAGGCAGTCTTACACTGGCAGGTGGTTGCCCAAGCCTGCGGCAGCTTGAAAGGAACTGAAATTTTGCCTTGCCTCACCTCCCCCACCCTACATACACACACACACACATAATATATGAGAGAGACAATAAATGCCCCCAAGCAGCTGGACTAATGAGCCTTTGAATCATTAAGAAACAGAAAAAGGAGGAGCTTTTTGGTGATTTGGGGAACTAGGGAGATGAACTCCCACGCTCACCTCTGCAGTTACCGCTATAAGAATGTCAAGCCTGAGCGAAGACTTTTTCCCTTTGGGCACTCTTTGTGGGTGTTGGTTGGATCATGTGTATGAGTGTAATTATTCATGTCTGTGTTCATAGGCCATGTCTGCGTGCATATACATGGACGTGGGTTTCCTCCTTTAACAGCATCGCAGCCCCCAGAGAGAACAGCAGAAGGTTTCCATTAGTAGAACACATTTTTTTGCACTGTGGCTATTCAATCAGAGAAAAAAAGGTAGAGCCTTGCCCAGGGTGGATGGGTTCTCTTCAGTACCACCTTGAAGGGAGAGAAAACTGAGTCAGAGATCCAGCTTCTGAATGCCCTTTTTGTCTGAGTTCTATGTCCCCATGGAAGGAACTGACTACATTCCATTCCATCTCTCTCCAGAAGGGTAGAAGCGGGGGACTAGGAAACCCAGTTGAAGAACTAAAGAAAGTTAAGCAACTTATCCATGGTAATATGGCTATGAAGTGTCAGAGGCAAGATTGGAAGCCATATTTGAACCCATGAGGGGCAGCTAGATTGCACAGTGCATAGAGAACTGGACCTGATGACAAGAAAACATGAGTTCAAATCCAACCTCAACATTTACTGGCCAGTCAGTTAACCCTGTTTGTCTCAGTTTCCTCATCTATAAAATGAGCTAGAGAAGGAAATAGCAAACCATTCCCATGTCTCTGCCAAGGACACTACAAGTGGGGTCACAAAGAGTCAGAAACCGCTAAATAACAATACCTTAGCCTCATAAATAACTACCTATGTCCAGAAGAAGCTAAAAGTATAGCTTATTTTTATTTTAACTTAATCATTATTATTCATTTTCATTATCTTCATGTAATTCTAATCTGATTCCTTTTCTTGATTCTAGGTTTATAAGTAAAAACACTGGGTATATGTTTATTTGACAAATGCCTGGTCGTATGGCTGGATTTAATGAAACATGGCAAGGAGGAAGTATGGTTTCCCAGTGGAAAAGGGACTCAGAGTCATTCTATTTAGGTAAATCTATGTGACCACTCTTCCTTTACCCTTCAACCCCATCAAGACTGAAGCCTAGCCACCCAGAGAGAGGCAGAACTGGGGATGGTCATCAGTTTTCTAAAAACCACAAAGAGCTTGGACGGTTCCTCAAGTTTCTTATGGTATCTGGTGAAGCACATAGCCACTAAGATGAATGTAAGATTTCCAAGTGCTTTACTTTATACTTTACAGTATTGAGATACCACTGTTGGGTCCACAGAGGCTGGAACACTATGGCACGCCTTGTCTTATACCCAGATATATGGTTTGGGATGTTTTCAGTCTTGGAAAGCCTACTTTTAATGAGAAGGAACTCCCTTTTCTAATACTCATTAACTTCTTAATCTCTCACTCTGGCATCCTGGACAATAGTAAGAAAGTTAAACATAGAAACAGAGCATTTCTGCAGAACTTGCTATGTGCCAGGCACTGAGCTAAATGCAAATACATAGTTATAATCAAATAAAGTAGTCTCTGACATTCCAAGGCAGAAAAACAATACATTAAGAATGAGAAAAATGGGAGAGTATTCAATATGTACTATGACTAGAGTGTTCTTTCACAGATAAAAATCATTCTTACACAAAAAGAAATGCTAACCATAAGAAAATCACAAGAACCATTAATCCAATGAAAGTAATATAAATATAATAGGCTAAAGGCTAATATTTAAACATCCTCAAAACACAAAGCAGTTCAAAACACTTCTAATTAGTCATTTTATATTTTACCTTGATGAAGTCCAAACTACTCCCCATTCATATCTGTTGGCAAAACTGACTAGACTCAAATTAATTCTTTTGTCACTGACTATTCTCTCTCATGTAGAAGTGTCTGATACCACTAGTCAGCTTCAACTCAGGATCTCTGAACCTTTTGTATTCTTCTGCTTGTTCTAGTCCTGGACATGTCCACCTCTGGTTATTCTTTTACCTGAAAACAGAAAAGGACAATCACAAAAGAATCAGCAATGGCCATGGACCTTGGTACAAGTCCACATAGTCGAATCTACATGAGAAGGAGAAAAAACAAGGTAACCATGATATTAGGTTAAAGGGTATCTGTCCTTCCACAGCTCTCAATGGATTCACATGATGATACCTGGAGAGTCACAGCCAAGAAAGCAGCTGGATAGAAAGAGAGAGACAGATCAATCTCTTTCAAAATCATCCACTGAATCACAAACTTCTACAGCTTAATAGTAAATTAAGGGACCTCATCTCATATTTTAGGTCCTTTAGTCCTGAGTCCTACTGTCCAGAAGATAGCTCAAAACTTCATTGTTGTCAATGATAAGCAAGCAAGGAATATCTGTACATGTTCTGAACAACTGACTTTACACAATGATCAGGATCAGGCTAGTGTTCAGCAGCACCACCTTGTGGTTAAATATATGTGTATTTACAAATATCTATAGACACCTATATATGTGTATGTATGCCCAGGAAAACAGTATCTATTATTGCCTACACTCAGGTGTTATATGAGCAAAAGTGTATGGGGAAAATTATTGTCTATGTTAAATCAATTAACAGTAAACCAAATGAATGCTACAAAATCATCATGGGCTGGGGTCATCAGGAAGAACTTAACAGAAGAGATTGAAGTTGAGTTTAGACAGTGACAGATTTATACCATCCATGACCCCTCAGTATCAGTCTTTAGGACCCTTGCGCTAAAATTTAAAGAAAATAAATAGTATACCGGAAGCTTTTTTTTTTTCATCACTAGCATAGTACCTGAGACAAAAATATGGATAGAGAATGGAACTGTGATTTCACTGATACAGGGAATTCACTTTTGAAAAAACCCTCTACTAATGTAGGTCAGTACTTCTTTTGCAATTTATATTCTTAGAGAAGTTAAGTGACTTACTGATAGTCATGTGGCCAACATGTTTTAGAAACAGGAATTGAATCCAGGTACATCTAGTTCTGATGTCCGATCTCTATCTATGCTATAATGCTAATTTTTAGCACTTAAAAATGCTTATTGATTAATCAGTTGACTGAAGGAAAGATACAACCATCTTGGAAAGGCATTGTGGATGGGTCTGGTGGATGGGTGTATTTTTTATCAGAACATCAGCTCAATCACTCATTAACACACTAATTAAATCAACTCATTAACAAGTGGCTTCTGAGTGATGAATATTTCTGCCATAGTAGCACCTAAAGACCCCCTAGTCTTTCTCTCTATGTTATATAGGTATGTTGCAATTTGCAATGAAGTCAGCAGTGCTTTCACCAATTAAGTTATAGATTCTTGAAATATTAAAGTCTATCATCAGGGCAACTAGGTGGCACCGTGGATAAAGCAGTGGGCTTAGAATCAGGAAGGCTCATTTTCCTGAGTTTGAATCCAGCCTCAGACACGTATTCACTCTTTGACCCTTCTAGGGGATGTCAGAAAGATCCCATGATCTCACCCTGGGGTATCCAGAAAGTAAAAGGGAAAAAAAAATTATCTGACCTAGGAAGGGAAGGATGTTAGAGGAGCTAGTTTCCCTTCTAGTAACTTTGTGGGCTCCTCTACCTTAAAACTTAGAGATCACCAAGTCTAGCCCACCCACTTTACAAGAGAGAAAGACTAGCAGAATTCATGAATGATTTACCAAAGATCCCAAAAATATTAAGTAGCAGACCTGAGATCTGAATATTGATCATCTGATGCAATAGTCAATCCTCTTTTCTATCATTGGAAAGTCTAGATATGTGTCTAATGAACCCATTGAAAGGAGTATCTAGCATCATGTGTCTATCAGTGTATTCCCAGATCACTGGGAAAGAGGGCCATCAACCTGGGCAGGTATCTTTCCACAAATGATTCACCACACTGAAGGAGCCTGGCTTCAAAGGATGAGGTGGAAGGGACATTGGTTTTTCTAGAAAAAGTTTGCTGAAATGTCTTATCTGATCAGTCTATTGTGGTTCTACCTCTCCTTCTTCTTTACCACCCCAAACCCTATTCTTCATCCACATTTTGACCTCCAATCCCCTAACTTCTCAGTTCTATCCCAGGCTGTCATCTCTATACTAACTATATTCTCCTTTTGCATTGTGACCCTTTAATGAATAAAGGGGTTCACTCGACTTTTCTCTTCAGAATTTTGCCCCTTCATCTGACCCTCACTGAGGGAAGACAATTCTTTTATGCCTCCCTAATTAACTCGCAACCCCACTCACAGTGGCTTTTCCAAACCTTTTTAACCCTCCTCAAATGTCCTCTTCCCTACATCTTCTTTGCCTCATATTTTACAGAAAAATTTGGAATTATTTGCTGCAAGTTTCCTCTTCTCCCCTCCTACTCATATCGTATTTCCCAGATGCCTTCTGCCATTACCTCCTTTGCTCCTGTCTCAGTCAGCCAGCTAGGTGACACGATAGATAAAGTGCTAAACTTGGAGTCAGGAAGACCTGGGTTCAAATTCATACTCAGATGCTTCCTAGATATGTGACCCTGGACAAGTCACTTAACCTCTGTCTGCTTCAGTTTCCCAACTATAAAATAAGGATAATAATATCACTTAATACACAAAGTCATTGTGAGAACCTAAAGGAATAATTTTTATAAAGCATTTGTCACAGTGTCTGGCACATTATAGGTACTTACTAAATGTATACTCCTCATAATGAGAGATTCTTTCTCTTTGCCAAGGCAATCCCTTCTACAATACTTCTGTCTTTTCCAGCACACTGTCCCCTCTTTTATTCCCACTCTCTTTTATCTTCAATCTCCCCTTATCTTCTCACTGCTTTCTTACAGCCTACAAATATGACTATGTTTCCCTCATCATCAAAAATATCCCTACTATTCATCCTTGCTAGCTATTGTCCCAGAACTCTCCTCACACATGATGATGTGGCCATATTTCTTACCAGGAAAACTGCTCTACTTATATGAGTGATTCCAATCCTTCCCATTGTCTCCTATAGATTACTCCCCCAATCATCCCTATTCTGTCACTTATTTTCAATCTTTCCCTATCTACTGACTCCTCCCTACTGCCTACAAACATGCCCAAATCTTCTCCATCCTCAAAAAACTCCCTAATAATCCTGTTACCTTCACTATCATCTTATATCTCTTTGGTCCTTTGTGGATAAACTCCTTTAAAAGACCATCTACAATAGGTGCTGCCATTTTCTTTCTTTTCATTCTCTTCTTAACTCTCTACAGGCTGTTTTCAGATATCATCATTCAACTAAAACTATTCTATCCAAAGTTACTAATTAATGATTTCTTAATTCTCAGATCTAATGGCTTTTTCTCAATCTTTATCTTTCTTGACCTCTCTGCAGCTTTTGACACTATTGACCATTCTCTTCTTGATATTTTCTTATCTCTAGGTTTTAGAACATGACTCTCTCTTGGTTCTCCTCCTACCTATATTACTGCTTCCTCTTAGTCTGTTTCATTCAGTCTTCAACCAGGTTCTGCCCTTAAATCACTGGTATCCCACAGTGCTCTATCCTGGATCCTCTTGTCTTCTCCCTCTATACTATTTTATTTGATGATTTCATCAACTTCTATGGATTCAATTATTATCTGTATGCTGATTATTCTTAAATCTATCTATCTTGCCTCAAACTCTCTGCTGACCTTTAGTCTTACATCTTCGGTAGTCTTCAGATATCTCAGTTTGGATGTCCAATGGACATCTTGAACTCAACATGTCCAAAACTAAGAAACAAGTCCAAAATTTTAACATTGTCATCATTCTAGTTCAGGCCCACATCACTTCACACCTAGACTATTGCAACAGTTTGCTGGTTGGTCCCCAGATCACAAGGTTTTCCTCATTCCAATCTATTCTGTACTCAACTTTCAAGGTGATCTTCATAAAGCATAGATCTGACAATGTATTTGTTCTGCCCCACAACCTCCCACTCAGTAAATCTCTGTGACTCCCCATTACTTCCAGGATTAAATATAAAATCCTCTATTGAAATTAAAAGACTTACTCTCTGCCTTTACAGTCTTCCTGCACATTTTGCACTCAACCTCCCATGTACTCTGTGTTCCAATGATACTGGTTTCTTTGCTTTTCCTCAAATGATGTACTCCTGGCTCAAAAAATTTTCACTGGTTGCTTTCCATGTAAGGAATATTCTTCTTCCTCATTTCTGCCTCTTGGTTTCCCTGTCTTCCTTTAAGTTTTATCTAACATTGCACCCTTTACAAGAAGCCTTTCCTAACCCTTCTTCCCCCTCCAATGCTGGTGCATTTTCTCTGCTGATTATCTCCATTATATCCTCTAATCATCATTTATATATTGTAGTTTTTCTGTTGCTTCGCCCATTAGACTATGAAGTCCTTGAAGGCAGGCACTGTCTTTTGCTTTACTTTGTTTCCCCAGTGCTTAGCAAAGTGTCTAGTTCATAGAAGGCACTCAATAAGCATTTATTTTTTTCACTGAATGATGCAAGATTTAACAGCTATCAATGTAAAAGAGGAGAGAGCATGGAATTCAATATTCTAAAAGATGAAAATATAGGTTTACAACCAAGAATAATGTATGCAGGAAAACTGAATATGATACCAAAGATGTTTCTTTTAATGAAATAGAAGGCTTCCAAGCCTTCCTAATGAGAAAACTAGAGATTAGTAGAAAATTTGAAGTATAAATCCAGGCTTCAGGATAAACATTAAAAGTAAATATAAAGGGGGCAGCTGGGTAGCTCAGTGGATTGAGAGCCAGGCCTAGAGATGGGAGGTCCTAGGTTCAAATCTGGCCTCAGACATTCCCATCTGGGTGACCCTGGGCAAGTCACTTGATCCCCATTGCCTAGCCCTTACCACTCTTCTGCCTTGGAGACAATACACAGTATTGTCTCCAAGACAGAAGGTAAGGGTTATAAAAGAAAAAAGTAAATATAAAAAAGCAATCAAGAGTAGCCATATAAAAATAAATTATTTACATTCTAATGGGAAAACTGACACAAGTGTCTTCTGAGCACTCATACATCAGTAGTCATAGAGTTAAATAAAATAAAGAACATGGGAATTATTTAATTACATTTTGATAATCTATTAAAAACAAAGAAAGAAAAGGCAAAGGAAAGGAGATACATTATGAATGAAAAGGGAAAGAAGGGTGTGGGAACTTATTATCTCACATAATGAAACTGTGCAAATAGAAATCTAAACAAATCAGGAAGGGGAGGGAGGAGCAGGTGTCATTTGAATAGCATTTTCATCTAAACTTGTCAAGAGAGAGTAGAATACACAGGAATATACAAAGAGTTTTGTGTAGAAATGCATTCAACTCAAAGGGGAAAAAGAAGGAACAGGGAGTGGGGATAAGAAGGAAAACAGATTCAGGAAGAGATTAGTCATAAAAAAAAAACAACCAAAGATCAGAGGTAATAATAATGAAAAGGAGTTTAAATGGAAAGAAAGGGTAAGAACTTGTGATTGGAGTCCAAGTGAGGGGAAGAGAATTGGGACATGGAAGCATGATCACAATAAGATCAAAACAGCCATGGAGTATTTTTGCCAAACATTTATTTTCTTTTGTCTTCTTTCTCCACCACCTTCTTTGTAAAGTAATAAAACAGAAAGAAAGAATGAGGAATAAAGAGAAAAAAAGTATAAGAGAATAAGATGCAAGAAAATTCTCATCATGACTGTGAATGTGATTAATTTGCCCATAAGACAGAAAAGGATGGCAGATTGAATTAGAAAGTGGAATCCCTAAACATGTTGATTACATGAAAAACAATCAAAACAAAAAGAGCAATGGGGGTCAAGTGACTTGCCCAGGGTCACACAGGTAGGAAGTGTCTGAGGCCAGATTTTAACCTCGGACCTCCCATCTCTAGGCCTGGTTCTCAATCCACTGAGTCACCCAGCTGTACCCAGGATCTCATTTTCTAGATGAGCAAATTTAGCCTCAGAGAAGTTAAATGATTTCCCTGAGTTCACAAAGGTAATAAATAGCAGAATTGGATTTTCTGAATCTAGATTTCTAAGTTCCCTTCTATTCCAACATTTCTGTGACCTCAGGCATTATGGGATCAGACATTTGAGAAGAAAAAGCTAGGTTTATTTGAAACTAAAAGTTTTTAATATTTTTCTGATTCTCCCTTCTCCTTCTACTCATTACCCCTAACCGAAAACTTCAAATATATCAGGGGATATACACATATTTGAAAAAAAAAAAGGAAAGAAGTTTAGTTCATTTGTAGCATAGAATAGATAATATGTATATAGATATAGACAGATATGGATAGGATGCTGAAAAACTGAGGCCCCCACAAAGACTTCTACCCCTTCAATATAACTAAATTGGGGAAATCTAAAGGCTTAGATCCAAGGGCTTGAAAGGTCAGCCTCATCATACTCTTGCCTCTGGGTAAGAACGAACACTTTTGATGTAGAGTTCTTTCTTCTTCTGTTCTGATAGGTTTGTAGGAAAGGAAATTCTATTACCAAAGTAACTTAAGGAGGGTACTTGCAAAGTTTTTATCGTTTTGTTTTTTTTTTTAATCTCACTTATAGAAAAAACACTAAAACTCATCTTGTTCAACCTGAAATACAATGAAGGAATTATCTTGACAATGTCTCTGACAGATGGGCATTCAATCTCTGATTGATACCCTTACCATCAGGAAGCTTTTACCAGCTGAGCTAGATTGTTTCATTTGGGAGCAGTTGTAGTTTCATTTATTTATTTTTCCATTTGAATTAGTTTATTTGGTCAATTTAGAACATTATTCCTTGGTTACAAGAATCACATTATTTCCCTCCCTCCCCTCCACCTACCCTTCCCACAGCCAACGAGCACTTTCACTGGGTATTACAAGAATCCTTGATCAGAGCCTATTTCCATGTTGTTGGTGTTTGCATTAGGATGTTCATTTAGAGTCTACACCCCCAGTCATATCCTTTCGAACCATGTATTCTAGCAGCTGTTTTTCTTCTGTGTTTTTACTCCCACAGTTTTTCCTCTGGATGTGGATAGTGTTCTTTCTCGTAGATCCCTGCAGATTGTTCAGGATCACTGCATTGCCACAAATGGAGAAGTCCATTACATTCGATTGTACCCCAGTGTATCAGTCTCTGTGTACAATGTTTTCCTGGTTCTTCTCCTTCCGCTCTGCATCACTTCCTGGAGGTTGTTCCAGTCTCCATGGAATTCCTCCACTTTATTATTCCTTTTAGCACAATAGTACTCCATCACCAACATAGACCACAATTTGTTCAGCCATTCCCCAATTGAAGGGCATCCCCTCATTTTCCTTTTTTTTTTTGCCACCACAAAGAGTGCAGCTATGGATATTCTTGTACATGTTTTTTTTTCCTTATTATCTCTTTGGGGTACAAACCCAGCAGTGCTATGGCTGGATCAAAGGGCAGACAGTCTTTTATCGCCCTTTGGGCATAGTTCCAAATTGCCCTCCAAAATGGTTGGGTCAATTCACACCTCCACCAGCAATTCATTAATGTACCAACTTTGCCACATCCCCTCCAGCATTCATTACTTTCCTTTGCTGTCATGTTAGCCAATCTGCTAGGTGTGAGGTGATACCTCAGAGTTCTTTTGATTTGAATCTCTGATTATAAGAGACGTAGAGCACTTTTTCATGTGCTTATTAATAGTTTTGATTTCTTTAACTGAAAATTGCCTATTTAGGTCCCTTGCCCATTTATCAATTGGAGAATGGCTTGATTTTTTTGTACAATTGGTTTAGTAGTAGTCTCTCGGTAACCAAGAATGACGATTGTCTTTGTGCGCTTTCATCTATGATAGATGAGTGTGCACAAAGACACTTGTGCGTGAAGGAGATTTAAGTGGAAAAGTCGATGCACAGAGACAGTCCCACTTTCTCGGCGTTGGAAGCCTGGGTCCAGTGGCATGAAAAGTCATTACACCTGGAGACTTCCTCAGCTGCTTTGGATAGCCGTGTTGTCTTTTGTGCTCCAACACGCCCTAAGCACTCCACAGTGCTTTGCTACATCGCCCTCTCAGCCATTGAACCTTCTTATTGGTTTCTTCCGTCTGTTTGGCTGAAGCAGTCTTCACATGCTGGGTGAGCAAAGCCCTGGTTCACCAGGGGTCCACGACGACCCGATGGCTACCCTCACAAGGTTTGGCCGGCCTGTCGAAGCCGTTGCCTGGGGAGTGGCTGCTGCCCCATGCTAGCAGCTCCTGGGAGCCACAAGTAAGAGCTGGGTGTCAGGTGAGGGACAGAGGCTGGAGAGCTGCCCTAGGAGGGCACGACAAGCCCTCCATACCAGAAATACTACTCCTCCTTTGATTAATTAGACCTTTGTCAGAGGTTTTTGTTATGAAGATTGTTTCTCAATTTGTTTCTTCCCTTCTAATTCTGGTTGCTTCAGTTTTGCTTGTACAAAACCTTTTTAATTTTATGTAATCAAAATTATTGATTTTACATTTTGTGATTTTTTTCTAGCTCTTCCTTGGTTTTAAAGTCTTTCCTTTCCCAAAGATCTGACATGTATACTATTCTGTGTTCACCTAAAATGCTTATAGTCTCCTTCTTTATGTTCAGGTCATTCACCCATTCTGAGTTTATCTTCATATAGGGTGTGAGATGTTGATCCAAACTTAATCTCTTCCATACTATCTTCCAATTTTTCCAGCAGTTTTTATCAAATAATGGATTTTGGTCCTAAAAGCTGGAATCTTTGGGCTTATCATAGACTGTCTTGCTGAGGTCACTTACCCAAGTCTATTCTACTGTTCCTCCTCTCTGTCTCTTAGCCAGGACCAAATTGTTTTGATAACCACTGCTTTATAATATAGTTTGAGATTTGATACTGCAAGACCACCTTCCTTTATATTTTTTTTCATGATTTCTCTGGATATCCTTGATCTCTGGTTCTTCTAAATGAACTTTGTTATGACTTTTTCTAATTCAGTAAAAAAGTAATTTAGTTCAACGGGAATAGCATTGAATAAGTAAATTAATTTGGTTAGGATTGTCATTTTTATTATGTTAGCTCATCCGACCCATGAGCAATTAATATTTTTCCAGTTGTTTAGATGTAGTTTTAATTGTGTGGAGAGTGTTTTGTAGTTGTGTTCACATAGTTCCTGTGTTTGTCTCGGCAGATAGAATCCTAAATATTTTATATTGTCTAGGGTGATTTTAAATGGAATTTATCTTTCTAATTCTTGCTGCTGAGATGTGTTGGAGATATATAGAAATTCTGATAACTTATGTGGGTTTATTCTGTATCCTGCAACTTTGCTAAAGTTGTTGATTTTTGGTTGATTCTCTAGGATTCTTTAAGTAGACCAGCACTGCAAAGAGTGATAGTTTGGTCTCCTCATTGCCAATTTTAATACCTTCAATTTCTTTTTCTTCTCTAATTGCAACTGCTAGTGTTTCTAGTACAATGTTAAATAATGGAGGTGATAATGGCATCCTTGTTTCACTCCTGATCTTATTGGGAAGGCTTCTAGTTTATCACCAATGCAGATGATGTTTGCAGATGGTTTTAGATATATACTGTTTATTATTTTTAGGAAAGACCCTTTTATTCCTATGCTTTCTAGTGTTTTTAATAGGAACGAGTGTTGCATTTTGTCAAAAGCTTTTTCTGCATCTATTGATATAATCATGTGATTTTTGTCAGTTTGCTTGTTAATATGGTCAATTAAGTGGATGGTTTTCCTAATATTGAACCATCCTTGCATTCTTGGTATGAATCCTACCTGGTCATAGAGAATAACCTTTGTGATGATTTACTAGAGTCTTTTTGCTAGTATCCTATTTAAGATTTTTGCATCTATATTCATTAAGGAGATTGGTCTATAGTTTTCTTTCTCTGTTTTTTGACCTGCCTAGTTTTGGAATCAGTACCATGTTTGTGTCGTAAAAAGAATTTGGTAGAACCCCTTCTTGGCTTATTCTGTCAAATAATTTGTATAGTATTGGGGTTAGCTGTTCTTTGAAGGTTTGATAGAATTCATTTGTGAATCCTTCTGGACCTGGGGATTTTTTCTTAGGGAGTTCTTTGATGGCTTGTTCAATTTCTTTTTCTGATATGGGGTTGTTTAGGTAATTTATTTCTTCTTTTAGTCTAGGCAATTTATATTTTTGTAAGTATTCATCCATATCACTTAGATTGCCATATTTTTTGCCATATAATTGGGCATAGTCGTTTTTAATGATTGCCTTGATTTCCTCTTCATTAGAGGTAAGGTCTCCCTTTTCATCTTGGATACTGTCAATTTGGTTTTTTCCTTTCCTTTTTTTAATTAGACTGACTAGTACTTTGTCAATTTTATTTGTTTTTTCAAAGTATCAGCTTCTAGTCTTATTTATTAAATCAATAGTTCTTTGACTTTCAATTTTATTAATTTCTCCTTTGATTTTTAGGATCTCTAATTTATTCTTCATCTGAGGATTTTTAATTTGTTCACTTTCTAGTTTTTTAATTTGCATGCCCAATTCATTGACCTCTGCTGTGTCTAATTTGTTAATATATGGACTCAAGGATATAAATTTCCTCCTGAGTACTGCTTTGGCTGGATCTCATAGGTTTTGAAAGGATGTCTCATGATTGTCATTTTCTTCAATGAAGTTATTAATTCTTTCTATGATTTGTTCTTTAACTAACCAATTTTGGAGAATCTCATTGCTTAATTTCTAACTAATTTTTGATTTGCCTCTCCATGTACCCTTACTAATTATTATTTTTATTGCATTATGATCTGAGAAGGTTGCACTTATTATTTCTGCTCTTTTGGACTTGTTTGCAATGTTTTTATACCCTAATACATGGTCAGTCTTTGTGAATGTAACAAGTGTTGCTGAAAAGAAGGTGTATTCCTTTTTGTCCCTATTTATTTTTCTCCACATATCTACTAACTCTAATTTTTCTAAGATTTCATTCACTTCTCTTACTCTTTCTTATTTATTTTGTTGAAACCCTGCTCTTGCATTTATCATTCTCATTGGGCGTGGAATCAGAAGACCACACTAGAAACTAGACACTTGCATGTTCTAGCCATGTTACTGAGCAATTCAAGTCAACAAGCAATATTTATTATGCTCTTACTGTATGATACAAAGTTGTAAATTGATATAGTCACTGCCTTCAGGGAGCTTCTAGTCTATTGGCAAATTAGTTCTCTGAGTCCTAGTTTCCTCACTTGTAAAATAAGGATAATAAAATATACATTACCAATTTCATAGGGTCATTGTGAAGGAAGTACTATAAAGCACTTGAAAATGTAAGCTTTTATCCACATCCAAAAGAAAGAACTGTGGGAGTAGAAACATAGAAGAAAAACAATTGCTTGATCACATGGTTCAATGGGAATATGATTAGGGATGTACACTCTAAATGATCACCCTGGTGCAAATATCAATAATATGGAAATAGGTTTTGATCAAGGACACATGTAAAATCCAGTGGAATTGTTCATTGGTTATGGGAGGGAGGTTGGAGGAGGGGAGGGAAAGAACATGAATAATGTAATCATGGAAAATTTTTCTTAATCAATAAATAATTTTTTTAAAAGAAAGAAAATATAAACTACTGAGGGTAGCTAGTTGGATCAGTGGATTGAGAGCCAGGTCTAGAGACAGGAGGTCTGGGAGTTAATTCTGGCCTCAGACACTTCCTAGCTGGGTGACCCTGGGCAAGTCACTTAAGCCCAGTTGTCTAGCCCTTATTGCTTTTCTGACTTGTAACCAATAGAAAGTATTGATTCTAAGAAGAAAGGAAGGAAGGAAGGAAGGAAGGAAGGAAGGAAGGAAGGAAGGAAGGAAGGAAGGAAGGAAGGAAGGAAGGAAGGAAGGAAGGAAGGAAGGAAGGAAGGAAGGAAGGAAGGAAGGAAGGAAGGAAGGAAGGAAGGAAATATAAGCCATTTCTCAAACTTGTCCCTGCTTTTGTAGGTTTGGAGTAAAATAGCTACTGCAGAAAAAGAATTTCCTTTAGTCTGATTCCTCTGTTCTTCCTTCTAGTCCTCCTCATTTTCTCCATTCACCTTACTCTTCTTTCTCTCTTTCCCTTCTGCTGCTCCTCCCTTCTCTTGTCCTCTCCTCCTCCCCACCTTGTTCCCTCCCCCTTATTCTGCAGCCTTTTTCACCCGTCCTCCCTGGTCTTTTTCCTTCCTGTTAAGCATTTAGTTCTATTTGGACTGAGCAGCTGGCCCCAAGAAACCTCTGCTGGTTGGGCTCTGAGCCAATCTCTTTCCTCCAGCTGTCCTGACTCTGACTGATCTGAATCAGAAATATACAAAGTTGATGATTTCAAGGGATTCCCTTTCACTAGAGAAGAAAAAAAAAAGCAGATGCAGAGAATGTCTCCAAATTCAGCTGGGACAGCACATCTGGTCTGTTGTTGCATATCCTCTGGGCCTCATGACTTCTCTCTCTAGTCATCACTCCCACAAATGAGAGACATTCCTCATCCCTTTCCTCTTTGGGCTCTCCCATTCCCCACATCCTGCACTACACCACCCCACCCCACCATCCCTACACACTTAACCTTCATAGATTTAAGGAGGGACCTTAGCGGTCATCTGGTCCAATCCACAGAGCCCTGGCTAATATACAAGCAATTCCCCTTCTTTCTTCACCCACCTTCCCACCCAAGTTGATCATCCCTCCCTCTACCCATTCCCCCCCCATCCACATGTATCTGGGGCTTTCCCAAACAAACCTGGACTGGTTTCCAATCTTTGCCTTTCTCTTCACTGAATTGTTTCCCAGAATGGGCATGATGCCTCTTGCCCAAAGAGAGCCAGGATCCATTCAAAATAAAACCTGTCCTCCCTTCAGCCTTATTCCTTCCATTTAGTGACAGTGGCTGACTGCTGCTCTCCCCCAGATGTACTACAACAGGCAAGTAAAAAGACTTGTTTGAGGTCACACATCCAGTGAAGTAGCAGAGTCAAAATTCAAACCAATGTCCTTTGATTTCAACTCCAGTGCTCATCTTTCTTCACCTCTGGTCACTATGAGCCTAGCAGTAGAGATCTTCAGAGTAGGAGAATATGCTCCTTTAAACTAGATGTTGGGTCTCTTGGTTTTGCCTAGGACTTTGCCAGTTTTTCAAACTCTCCTTGTTTTGACATCACCCTCTATCCTGATCAGTTCTGTGGAAACAGAGAGTTTGGTTCATATCAGAAGGTACAATTCCCTGAGAGGGAAAACAAGATTTAATGGACTGGATGTCTGGGTCATCAGTATGCTGGCTTTCTTTTTATCATTCTTTTTGCTCTCTGATCAAATTCTCTCTTGTGGGCACTTAAACCTGTCTCTTGTCTTCCCATATCATCAAAGATAGAAATTAGCGGCTTATCATAACCCTCTTGACAACCTATAAATACCTGGAAAGGCTGTCCTACTAGAAAGATGAAGAGATGATCTCTAGAGAGCTCTTCCATTTCACAAAGCCAAATATAGTAATAGTTATCATTTCCTTCACTCCTCTTCTACTCCATTGAATAATGATGGCAGAAAGATGAATCTAACTCTGGCAGGTTAGCAAAGAAACTATGAAACTGGATAGATTAGCATTTGCCAACCAGGCTAGTTAAGTTTAGTGGAGCTTATCAACAGAAAGTTGACCACCAAATTAGATCTTTGTAGCCACAGCAACCCATTAGAGTTGTATACAAAGATGGGGAATTTTCTGCCTTCTTTAGAAAAGGGAATACTCATATCCAGTTCTCTTATACCTCCAACTTCTCTGCCTCTCTATGTGGCTATGGTTTTAGTGATGAAAGCATGGAGGGGTGAAATGATTTGCCAAAGTCACCCAAAGCAGGGGAAGCGGTGGGACTAGAACCCAGAGATCCTATCCCCTTGGCCCACAGCCACTGAGAGATAAACATGCTGATTCTATTATCTGGGCCACCACACTGCAGGGGAGGCTGGCTGGGCACAGAGCACTTGGAAGTTTGGCAGAAATGTTCCTGTAGCCCCCCTTCTCCCCTACCCACCAACCCCCAGCCCCTAGGCCAAGGCCTCCAGAATAAGCTGCCCAGGTGATGAGTGGAGGGAAACTACTGGGTTTGCTGAATGGTATCAAGATCTTAGAGTAAAACGGTTTCATCTTAATATGACTCAGAGTGAAAACTGAAAACCCCTCAGTCTTCGCCTTTGTCACTGGGTATTCTGGGAAGTAGTACTGAGCTCAGCAAAGCCAAAATGCACCTGCTTTGATTCCCTTCTCCATCCCACTGCCCTCCTGCACCCTTAAGGGGTTGTTGATCTTGTCCATGGTAGGCTTTGCCCCAAGAAAATCTTATATTTTCCCCAGGGTGTGCAAAGTCAGGGATGCTCATAATCTAAAGCAGGCTCTGCTCACTTGTTACTGTCCAGTATGAAAAGAGAAGAAAATAAGATGTCTCTTAGGGCAGGATGGGACCCACAAGAGGGAAGGCAAGTCGTGGCTAGAGGCATTGGGGTGAATCTGCCTTTTTTGTATTTAGCCTCAAACTCTGGGCTCTCTGCTCATTATCCTGATATCACTGGCCTGTCTGGGCTCCTGGGTGGACACCCCAGAAGCATGGGATGGTAGAACCAAAAAGGACCCCTTACAGTTCAAGTAATCTATGGAGAATGTATGATGCTGTGAAAAGAGCCAGGAAGTCAAGAGACAAGGCTTCATGTTATAGTTTTGCCATAAGCTAACTCTGTGATCTGAGGCAAATCACTTGACCTCCTTGATCCTCAGTTCCCTCCTCTGACCAACAGAGCAAGTCACTTCCCTTACTTGAGACTTAGTGTCCTCCTTAATGGAATGTAATGGAAAAAAATATCTGTCTTGCAGGAGGCTGTTCTGGGTAGAGTAGTTATAAAGCTTAAAATAATCATGTGAGTTGCTATAATTTATTGTAAAAATGGATGGAAAGGGAATTTGCAATTAATTATTATTTTTCACAAGATGATTCTAATTTTAGGGATAATAGGATCTATCCCCAATGGAACTTTATAAATTTGGCTAAAATCTTTATTTGATCTTCTCTCTTAGCAGTAACCTGCAACAAGTTTCCATAGATTCCTTTTTTGGTCAGTGCTTAATGGAGTAAGAGTTCTTGTGGTGTGGTTGTTTTATTTTCCTTTTACTGTGTCCTCATTGGTGTGAAGAGTAACCCTTAGAATCCCTAAAAATGATCACAGAACCTCAGCTTTGGAAGGAACCCCCAGAAGCCATTGCATTTCTTAGTCTCTGTTTTCACTGATCTGAATTCCAAAGTACAAAAGGGATTCAGAAAACCATATTATTAATAATAGTTACCATTGGCCAACTAGAAAGCACATTTGATAATGCACCAGGCCTGGAGTTAGGAGGACCTGGATTCAAATGTGACACACAAAACAGACACTTCCTAGCTGTGTGATCCTAGGTTTAACCCCACTTAATTCCATTTGCCTAGCCCTTACTGCTTTTCTTTCTTAGAATCAATAGAATTGTGAATTCTTTAACTTCAGCACAAAAATTCACTGAAGCCCCAAACACTGTGACTCTCTTCTTTTCTTTCTTTCTTCCTTCCTTTCTTTCTTTTTTCCCTTCCTTACTTCCTTCCATCTTTCCTTCCTTCCTTCCTTCCTTCCTTCCTTCCTTCCTTCCTTCCTTCCTTCCTTCCTTCCTTTCTTTCTTTCTTTCTTTCTTTCTTTCTTTCTTTCTTTCTTTCTTTCTTTCTTTCTTTCTTTCTTTCTTTCTTTCTTTCTTTCTTTCTTTCTTTCTTTCTTTCTTTCTTTCTTTCTTTCTTTCTTTCTTTCTTTTCTTTTTCTTCTTCTCCTTCTTCTGTTTCTTCTTATTCCTCTTCCTCTTCTTCCTTCCTCTTTCTCTTCCTCTTCCTCTTCTTCTTCTTCTTTTTTTGCCTTCCCCCCAAGCTCTCCAGCTATCACATTATGAAAGAGTTGAGAGACCAGTAGGTTGGTTTCCTTGTGTATGAGTCCTTAGTATCAATTTTAAGACAGAAGATAATGGTTTTGAAAATAATAATAGCTACTATTGATACAATGCGTTACGGTGGTCAAATTTTCCTCTACAGAAACCTTGTTTCCTAGATAGTCCAGATATCATTGCCATCTTAGTTGAGAAAAACAAAGGTAGGACTTAAATGTATAGCACTTCAAGATTTACAAGGGGCTTTACAAACATCTAATTTTATCCTTACAACAAACAACCCTGAAAGAAAGATACTATTATCCCCATTTTAGAGATGAAGAAACTAAGGTACAAGTAAATGTGACTTGCCCAGAATCATATAAATAATAAAAGTCTGAGATCAAATTTGAACTGAGGCCATTTTGACTTCATGTGCAGTAGTGCACCCCTCTTTTAAAAAATTTTGAAATCTTAAAGTATTTCAGTTTCATCCTTTTATAGATGAAGAAACTAAGGTCAAAATAGAAGTCACCATACCAAAGGACACAAACCTAGTGGGAGAGTAAGCAAGAAACATATTTCAGAGATTGCGTCTCTCAATCCAGCTCTTCTTCCACTTCACTATGCATGAAGAGATATAAAAGCAGCAACTTGGGTAGACATATAACAAGTCTCTTCCTATGACTTTGTTAATGAATTTTCTCTCTGACTGTGACTTCTCCATTCTCAAGTGGGGAGGGGCTAAGGGGAAAGATAATGAGTTCTGTTTTGAACATGTTTAATTTAGGATATTTTCTGAACATGCAGTTTAAGATGTCTGAAAGGCAGCTGGAAAAGCAAATAGGAGATCAGAAATATATTTGAGAATCATGGGCATAGAGATGGTAATTAAATTCATGAGAATTGATGAGGTCACCAAGTAAAATAATATAGAGAGAGAATAGAAGAGGGCCCAGGACAGAACCCTAAAGGATGCCTACAGCTAGAGGGTGTGATCAGGATGAGGATCCAAAGGAGTCTGAGAAAGAGCAGCCAGAAAGATAGAAGCAACAAGGTTTAGAAGGTATTGTGAGTTCTTTAGCTTCAGCAGAGGCAATTCACTTCAGTCTGGAATACTGTGGCTTTCTTCTTCTTTCCTACTTCACCTTCCTTGCCAAACTGTCTATCTACCACCCAAAGCACATTAGAAAAGAGTTTTAAAAGACCAGTATTTAGTTTCCTTGTGTATGAGTCAGTGGTGGACCTAGATATCCAAACCATTTCTTGCCCATCCTCAATACATTGTGTGAAGCCAACCAAGTCTCTTCATTAATTTCTCCCACCTGCTCAGAGAGAAAGGAGAAGGTTTCCCAAGGTTAAAAAAAGAGGGTTAAGAAGGCAGTCAAGATGTCAGCATAGAGCCAGTAAAAGTTCAGACCTCTCAAAATCCTTCCTCACTGACTAAAAATCAAATGCTCCTAGGGGACTGTAAACCAAACCTAACAACAGGACAGAGCCAAGGAACCCTCCTGCTGGACTCAACTTAAAAAATACACCCCCCAAAAAGCCTGAATTCAAGAACACTCAGGTTTAAGGGGAAGAAAGAAGGAAGGCCCCAGGACCCCTCCCCCACCCACAGTACTGAGCCTCCAGCAATGGCTGGAATCTCTGGGCCAGCAAGGGAGATAGCCTGGAGGGAGTAGCTTTGCAGGCAAAGCTGTGCCAGGCTCAGGGCTCGGAATACAAGTACTGGGAGGCAACTCAAGGCGAAGCACAGAGGACCCAGCCTACTCACAGCAGTGGAGACACTCCATATTGCAACCCAGCCAGTTGAAGGCTGATAGAAAAGTCCAAAACCACAGATCCAGCACACAATGAGAGGAGCAAGAGTGCAGGCAACTATAGGGGGGAAAGAAGAGGAAAATATGAGCAAGCAACAGAAAAAGAAAAAAGAAATTACAATCAACAGCTTCTATCCAGGCAATGAACAAAAAGCAAAAGGAACAGAGGATGATCAAGGAATGTTAAGCAAAAACACAAAAACTCAAGCAAATTGGACAAAGGCTTTGGAAGAACTTAAAATACAATTCAAAACACAATTAAGAAAGGCTGAAGACAACTGGGAAAAGAACTTTAAAAGCAAGATAAGTCATCTGGAAACAGAGGCACTTGAACTAAAATGAGAAAATAGTGTCTTGAAAGCCAAAATTAATCAACTTGAAAATAAGGCAAAGGAGATGAAGGATGAGGCAAAAAAAAATGAAAGATGAGGCAAAGAAGATGAAAGATGACCTCCAAAGAAAATCAGACCAAAAGGAGAAGGATGACCAAAAAGTCAGGGATGAAATTCAGTCTTTAAAAAACAGAATACAATAATTAGAAGCAAGTGACTTCCCAAGGCAGGAGGAAACTATAAAACAAAATCAAAAGAATGAAAAAAAAAACAAGGAAAATATGAAACATTCCATTCACAAAACAGAAGATTTAAAAAATCGTTCCAGTAGAGACAACTTTAGAATCATTGGTCTACCAGAAGACCATGACAAAAGAAAAAGCCTGGACATCATTCATCAGGAAATTTTCCAAGAAAACTGCCCCAACATTGTAGAACAAGAGGGAAAAGTGGATATTGAAAGAATCCACAGATCACCTCCTGTACTTAATCCCCAACTGACAACACCCAGGAATTTTATAGCCAAATTCAAGAACTATCAGACCAAGGAAAAAATATTACAAGCTACTAAGAAGTCATTCAGATACCATGGAACCACAGTTAGGATAACACAGGATCTGGCTGCATCTACACTGAAGAACCAAAAGGCATTGAATATGATATTCCAGAAAGCAAAGGAACTAGATCTACAACCAAGAATCAACTACCAAGCAAAACTGACTATATTCTTACAGGTGAAAGTATGGTCATTTAATAAAAGAGAAGAATTCCAAGCATTTGTAAAGAAAAAAACCAGACCAGGGGGCAGCTGGGTGGCTCAGTGGATTGAGAGTCAGGCCTAGAGATGGGAGGTCCTAGGTTCAAATCCTACCTCAGACACTTCCCAGTTGTGTGACCCTGAGCAAGTCACTTAACCCCCATTGCCTAGCCCTTACCACTCTTCTTCTTTGGAGTCAATACACAGTCAAATTTTTTCTTAAGGGACCCAATAAGTTAAAATGACATGTATCCCTAAAGAAAAGATGATATTGATAACTCTTAAAAATTCTTATTATCACCTAGGCAGCTAGAAGAATTACACTTAGAGGGAACAGTGACCAAAATGTATAGAATGAAATGATGAGACATAAATAGGTATATAGATATATGTATGAATAAATGCGTATACATGTGCATATATATATATATATATATATATATATATATATACAACTAGAGTCTTAAAAAGAGGTTAATACTAAAAGAAATGGGAAAAGAAACAAATGGGGTAGATTTATATGTCACAAAGAAGCTCATGGTGGGAGGGGCAGAACATCAATAAACTGGAAGGGTAAAGAGGTTGGAGATAGGAAATACTCAATTCTTACATGCATTGAAATTGACTCAAAGAGGGAAGAACAATCCAATCCATTGGGGCAGAGAATTCATTTGTGCCCTATAGGGAAGAAGAAGGGTAACAAACTGACTGGTGGGGAGGGAAGCAGTACAAGAAAGGGAGAGGTTGGGGGGTAGTTTAAAAAGACTGTAAAGAAAATAAGGGGGGAATAAGAAGGGAAGGTGGTAGAAAGGGAAGTAAAATAATGGTGGGAATTAGGGGGGCTGATTAAAAATAAAACACGGGTGTAGAAGGAAATAGTGAAAGAAGAAAAGGCAGGACTAGGAGTACAAATCAAAATGCTGGGAAATACACAGCTGGTAATCATAACTCTGAATTTGAATGAAATTAACTCACCCATAAAATGTAAACAAATAGCAGAGTGGATTAGAAGCAAAAACCCTACCATATGCTGTCTACAAGAAACACACATGAGAAAGGTAGACACACATAGGGTAAAAGTAAGAGGATGGAGACAAATTTATCGGGCATCAACTGATTTTTTAAAAAAGGCAGGAGTCTCCATCATGATATATGACAAAGCCAAAGTAAAAATAGATCTAGTCAAAAGAAATAGGAAAGGTAATTACATCCTGATAAAAGGCAGTATAGATAATGAGGAAATATCAGTACTCAAAATGTATGCACCAAATGTCATAGCATTCAAATTTCTGAAGGAGAAACTACTGGAGCTCAAGGATGAGATAGATAGAAAAACTGTACTAGTGGGAGACCTGAACCTTCCTCTATCCCAACTAGATAAATCAAACCAAAAAAATAAATAAGAAAGAGGTAAGAGAAGTGAATGAAATTTTAGAAAAATTAGAGTTAATAGATATGTTGAGAAAAATAAATAGGGATAAAAAGGAATACACTTTCTTTTCAGCATCACATGATACCTTCACAAAGATTGAACATGTACTAGTGAATTAAAACATTGTAAACAAGTGCAAAAGAGAAGAAATAATAAGTGCAACCTTCTCAGATCACAATGCAATGAAAATAATTAGTAAGAGTATATGGAGAGACAAATAAAACATTAATTGGAAATTAAACAATACAATTCTCCAAAATCTGTTAAAAAACAAATCATAAAAATAATTAATAACTTCATTGAAGAAAATGACAATCATGAGACATCCTTTCAAAATCTATGGGATCCAGCCAAAGAGGTACTCATGGGGAAATTTATATCCTTGAGTCCATATATTAACAAATTAGACAGGGCAGAGGTCAATGAATTGGGCATGCAAATTAAAAAACTAGAAAGTGAACAAATTAAAAATCCTCAGATGAAGAATAAATTAGAGCTCCTAAAAATCAAAGGAGAAATTAATAAAATTGAAAGTCAAAGAACTATTGATTTAATAAATAAGACTAGAAGCTGGTACTTTGAAAAAACAAATAAAATTGACAATGTACTAGTCAGTCTAATTAAAAAAAGGAAAGAAAAAACCAAATTGACAGTATCCAAATTGAAAAGGGAGACCTCACCACTAATGAAGAGGAAATCAAGGCAATCATTAAAAACTACTATGCCCAATTATATGGCAAAAAATATGGCAATCTAAGTGATGTGGATGAATACTTACAAAAATATAAATTGCCTAGACTAAAAGAAGAAGAAATAAATTACCTAAACAACCCTATGAAGAAATTGAACAAGCCATCAAAGAACTCCCTAAGAAAAAATCCCCAGGTCCAGAAGGATTCACAAATGAATTCTATCAAACATTCAAAGAACAGCTATCCCCAATACTATACAAACTATTTGACAGAATAAGCAAAGAAGGAGTTCTACCAAATTCATTTTATGATACAAATATGATACTGATTCCAAAACCAGGCAGGAACAGAGAAAGAAAACTATAGACCAATCTTCTTAATGAACATAGATGCAAAAGTCTTAAATAGGATACTAGCAAAAAGACTCCAGCAAATGATCACAAAAGTTATTCACTATGACCAGGTAGCATTCATACCAGGAATGCAAGGATGGCTCAATATCAGGAAAACCATCCACTTAATTGACCATATTAACAAGCAAACTGAGAAAAACCACATGATTATATCAATAGATGCAGAAAAAGCCTTTGACAAAATACAACACTCATTCCTATTAAAAACACTAGAAAGCATAGGAATAAAAGGGTCTTTCCTAAAAATAATTAACAGTATATATCTAAAACTATCATCAAACAGCATCTGCAATGGGGATAAATTAGAAGCCTTCCCAATAAGATCAGGAGTGAAACAAGGATGCCCATTATCACCTCAATTATTTAACATTGTACTAGAAACATTAGCAGTAGCAATTAGAGAAGAAAAAAGAAATTGAAGGTATTAAAATTGGCAATGAGGAGACCAAGCTATCACTCTTTGCAGATGATATGATGGTCTACTTAAAGAATCCTAGAGAATTGTAACATTTAAAATAGTTGATGTCATAAGCTGTTATATTTAAAATAGTTAGAGACATAAACTGTAGTGAGTTAAAATGGTGGAAGATATAAATTGTGGTAGCTATAAGAGAGGGTGAGTAAATTTGACCGCAGAAAATATGTTTCACTACAGTGTCTTGGTTTTTAAATCAAATATAAGGTGGTAGCCAGGGAATATATTCCCAAAATTATGAATATGCCCAAGTCAACTGGGTTTTATAGAGAATTTAATTAATAATACAATGAGGAATTAAAGAAAAGGAGAAGGAGAGAGGAAAGGAATTAATGAGAAAAAATAGGTTGGCCAGGGCAGGCCTGGCCAACCCAGGCCTAAGCCTTAAGAGAGAAACCAGTCAGTTATCACTCACCATAAGATTTGTCTTAAGCAAGGATGTCTGGGAAACAGAATCTCCCCAGAGGGAGTTCCAGCCAGAGTCAGCCTCCCAAGGGACTTCTTCTCAAGAGATCTTCAAAGGGACTCCTCCAAAAGGACCTATCTCCAAGGATCTATCTCCAAGGATCCAAGGATCTCCAAGCCTCCAAGGATCCCTTGCTCTAGAGATTCCTTTTCTTATATAGGAGGTTTTTTCCTATGTCACCTCCCCTAAGTTCTTCCATCTACCAATCACCGTAGATGTTTTCTAAAAGACAGCCCATCTGAATTCCTGCTAAGTCAACTAACCTCCTCAGTAAGTCTGAACCAGAGAAAACACAGCTGAGTCGACTAATCTCATTAAGAGAAAACTTGCCCAATCCTTTTAGGTACCTAGCATCCCATTGTATCAATTCTAAAAAACAGGCATGGCTCAAAGAACTCCTTGCCTTATTATAAGCATGGGTCCATGTACTTTCATTGTTTAGCAAGGAGTTTTCTCCCCTAAAGCAGTCTTAAGAACTGATGGAGTAGAGGTCTTCCCATTTGTGATCCTGGCGAGTTCTCACATCAAAATGGGGAATGTTTCCAGTAGGAAATTTGTTCCAATGGAGGATTCCTCAATGTGGAAATTTTTAACATTCACACGTCTAAGAAATTTCAAGATTTACAGAATCAACCAAAAAGCTAGTGGAAATAATCAACAACTTTAGCAAAGTTGCAGGATACAAAATAAACCCACTTAAGTAATCAGCATTTCTATATGTTTCCAACACATATCAGCAGCAAGAATTAGAAAGAGAAATTCCATTTAAAATTACCATAGACAATATAAAATACTGAGAAATCTATCTGCCAAGACAAACATAGGAATTATGTGAACACAACTACAAAACACTCTCCAAACAATTAAAACTGGATCTAAACAATTGGAAAAACATTAACTGCTCATGGGTAGGATGAGCTAACATAATAAAAATGACCATCCTACCCAAATTATTTACTTATTTAGTGCCATACCCATTGAAATACCAAAAACCTTTTTTACTGAATTAGAAAAAAACACAACAAAGTTCATTTGGAAGAACAAAAGATCAAGGATATCCAGGAAAATCATTAAAAAATGTGAAGGAAGGTGGCCTTGCAGTCCCAGATCTCAAACTACACTATAAAGCAGTGATCATCAAAACAATTTGGTACTGGCCAAGAGAGAGAAATGAGGATCAGTGGAATAGACTTGGGTAAGTGACCTCATCAAGACAGTCTATGATAAGCCCAAAGATCTCAGTTTGGGGGACCAAAACCCACTATTTGATAAAAACTGCTGGGAAAATTGGAAGATAGTATGGGAGAGATTAGGTTTGGATCAACATCTCATACCCTAACCAAGATAAACTCAGAATGGGTGAATGACTTGAATATAAAGAAGGAAACTATAAGCAAATTAGGTGAACACAGAATAGCATACATGCCAGATCTTTGGGAAAGGAAAGACTTTAAGACCAAGCAAGAGTTAGAAAAAAATCAGAAAATGTAAAATAAATCATTTTTATTACATCAAATTAAAAAGTTTTTGTACAAACAAAACCAATGCAACAAAAATTAGAAGGGAAGCAACAAATTAGGAAACAATCTTCATAACAAAAACCTCTGACAAAGGTCTAATTACTCAAATTTATAGAGCTAAATCAATTGTACAAAAAATCAAGCCATTCTCCAATTGCTAAATGGACAAGGGACACGAACAGGCAATTTTCAGTTAAATCAAAACTATTAATAAGCACATGAAAAAGTGTTCTAAATCTCTTCTAATCAGAGAGATGCAAATCAAAACAACTCTGAGGTGTCACCTCATACCTAGAAGATTGTCTAACATGAGAGCAAAGGAAAGTAATGAATGCTGGAGGGGATGTGGCAAAGTTGGAACTTTAATGGATTGCTGGTGGAGTTGTGAATTGATCCAAACATTCTGGAGGACAATTTGGAACTATGCCCAAAGGGTGCTAAAAGACTCTGCCCTTTGATCCAGCCATAGCACTGCTGGGTTTGTACCCCAAAGAGATAAGGAAAAAGACTTGTACAAGAATATTCATAGCTGCATTCTTTGTGATGGCAAGAAATTGGAAAATGAGGGGATGCCCTTCAATTGGGGAATGGCTGAACAAATTGTGGTATATGTTGGTGATGGAATACTATTGTGCTCAAAGGAATAATAAAGTGGAGGAATTCCATGGGAACTGGAACAACCTCCAGGAAGTGATGCAGAGTGAGAGGAGTAGAACCAGGAGAACATTGTACACAGAGACTGATACACTATGGTACAGTCGAATGTAACAGACTTCTCCATTTATGGCAATGCAGTGATCTGAACAACTTGGAGGGATTTATGAGAAAAAAACACTATCCACATTCAGAGGAAAAACTGAGGGAATAAAAAGTAAAAAAGTAAAACAACTGCTTGATCATATGGGATGAGGGGATATGGCTGGGGATATAGACTCTAAGTGAACATCCTAGTGCAAACACCAACAGCATGGAAATAGGCTCTGATCAAGGACACAAGTAATACCCAGTGAAATTGTGTCAACTATAGAAGGGGTAGGGGAGGGGAGGGAGGGAAAGAATATGATTATTGTAACCAAGGAATAATGGCCTAAATAATAATTTTTTAAAAAGGCTAAGCAGTCTTCTTCCTTTCAGAAGTTAAATGGACATCTGTACAGAATACCACAGAAAGGATTCATACTTCTGCTAGAGGCTGGACTAGACGACTTTTGGGATATCTAGTCCTTTCAAACGCTAAGATTCTATGACTTCTTAGTTAATTAAGTCTCTTTTAAATCAGATGCCCTATGATTATAGCAACACTATTCTTGATCATCTTTAAAATCCATAGAGACTAGCAACTAGCTGGTATGATTTGCTTAGAATTCTCTTCTACAGGTGGGAGGCAGGAAAGAGGATTCCTTCAGACTTAAAAAAAAAAAGTCAGTGTGATTCAGGGAAAAGAACACTGACCTTTGTAAAGACAATGGAGCAGGGCAGCTGGGTGGTTCAGTGGATTGAGAACCAGTCCTAGAAATGAGAAGTCCTGGGTTCAAATTTGGACTCAGATACTTCCTAGCTGTGTGACCCTGGGCAAGTCACTTGACCCCCATTGTAGCCCTTACCACTCTTCTGCCTTGGAGCCAATACACAGTAGTGATTCTAAGATGGAAAGTAAAGGTTTAAAAAAAGTTTTTCAGTCTGAAGAATACAACAGAGGTAGCTAGGTAATGCAGATAGAGCAGCAGGCCTGAAGTCAAGAAGAATCATCTTGAGTTCAAATCTGATATCAGATACTTACTAGCTATGTGATCCTGAGCAAATCATTTAATTCTGCTTGCCTCCATTTCCTCACATGCCACAGAGTCAGATAAGATTGATAAAAACTGAACAACATAGCCATTTTGAAAGACTTAAGAATTCTGATCAATATAATGCAGAATCACAATTCTAGAGGCCCCAAGATGCTACTCACCTCCTGACAGAGAGGTCATGGATTCAGGGGGCAGAATGCAGCATATATTTGGGGAGAAATGGCCAAGGAGGGAATTTGTTTGGTTCATATTTGTTATAAATGTTCTGTTTCTCTTTTCTTTTTCCCCAATGAGAGGAAGGAAAAGAGAATAGATTTTTGTTCATCAAAAAATTTTAATTTAAATTTTGATAAAGATCTGTTACAATTTAAATTATCTTGAGAGATTGACTTTTGAGTAAGTATATCAGTTTATTGATTTCATTCATTTATTGTTGACCAGCATCATAACCAAAAAATGACAAAGGACAATGGTCCTCTCAAATGACCAGAGACCCCAGATGTTGGCCAGGCAGCTTAACAAATAAAATTTTAGGAGTTAATTATTCAGCCCCTCATTTGAACATCTATACATATCTAATTGGTGAATAGCCAATTAAGTGATGGTCCAACACACTATTAGCCTTTCCCCACAAGGACAGGTGGAAGACGAAGGTTTGTACTTCTGCCAGGAAAAAAACCCTCATCTCCTTCATTGATTAACTACATTCTGTAAAAAAGGAAGCTATTCTTTGGGACTCCTAAGGTCAAAGAAAATGCAAAAAGCAGCAGAATAGATGGAATCTCTAACCCTAGATCCCAGACCCAGCAATACAAAGAAAGTCTCCCTAATATCCAGGAATTCGGGATGTTCCACTCCAGGGCCCTGATATAAGATTTAAAACAATGAACTAAAAATAAAATCTCACAGTTCATTTTACCTGGAGTCATTACTGTGACACTTTACTTTCTGGGTAACTAAGGACAAGTCACTTCACACCTCTGTCTTCCATTTTCTCATCTACCAGATGTCTGCAAACACATAGCCTAGCAGCTCACAGGGTTGCCATGAGAAAACATGGTGCAAAGCGGCAAAGCAGATAAAACTGTGAGAGGGTGTTAGCACTCAAGGACTCATTCCAGATTCAGTAATCCCATTATCTTTCCCTAGCAGTAGTTCAGAGGTCATTCTACCTGAAGGCTAAGAGACAGCATAGTTAAAACACGGATTTCCGATGTGAGAAATCCATGTGTTTCAAGCTCTCCAGTTTATCAAATAGAAAAAGCTTGCTAAATACGAATGGTTCCTCTGGAACTTTGAACCAACATAACCATTGAAAACTACTCATAATGTTCCCTGGGAAGGCCATAAGGTTTGGTTGAATTCCCTGACAAGTGCCATTCACTACCAATTTTGAAGAGAGGAGAAAGAAAGAATTAAAATATTTAATGCATGAAAGGGGGCCCAGGTAGGATGGGAGCAATAGAAGGTAAGAAAAATGTATGTGTTGGGGAGTGAGAAGGAGGTGAAAGGAGAGACAGAGGCAGAGACCAAGAGGAGAGAGAGACAGAGAGAGAGACAGAGAGAGAGAGAGAGAGAGAAAGAGACAGAGACAGAGACAGAGAGAGAGAGAGAGAGACAGAGACAGAGATAGAGACAGAGACAGAGACAGAGACAGAGACAGAGACAGAGACAGAGACAGAGACAGAGACAGAGACAGAGAGAATGGAATTTCCCAGAAGCAACTGGCAGAGTTCCACTCCAGTGCCGCTCCACTCCCTCATTTGCCCCCTGCAATATGCTCAGGCACTAGTGAATGCCACAGGAAAAAAAAAAGTTCAGTTTGTACAAGAAAATTGAGACTCAGCTTGGGGGTAGGACATTTGGCCAGGGGATATTGCAGAGTAGGGAATTTCCTGAAAGGTAGCCAGTGTAAAGGTTTGTGGGTAACTTCCTTGAGGTATTATAATGTGTGACTCCTGAAATAAGAGTATTTAATAATAATAATAATAATAATAAATAAGTGACTCCTTAATAAGAGTAAAGAGTGCCCAAGCTTTCAGGAGTCTCCTTCAAATCCCCTTTGGGAAGTCCTCAAGCTTTAAGTCTTCTTTCTGACTCTTCCTCCAATAATAATGAAAAAGGGATCAAAAGTTAGATTGAAACCAATCACACCCGCTTGAGTCTAGACTAATATTTAAAGACGTTTATAGATATAATTCTAGCAGCGTAGCCAAGCATCTGATCCCAACCTCCTGCTTCTCCTCTTAGCAAGAATTAATCTTCTTTGGAGAAGGGGGCAGGAGGGGGCAGTGCAGAGGGCAAGGGGCACGAGAAGAGACTGGAGGTGGCTATTCTGCCTACCATTGATACACAATAGCCCTTTCTATACACAGACCTATGCTTTTAATTGGGAAAAATCACAAATATTAGTACTCAGATAGGAAATCCAGAACATATCAATCACTACCAACCTATATGCTTACTTTTTGCCTCTATAAAACCTTGATGAGAATAATTTACACACATTTGAGGACATCCTTGATGAAAAATATGAAGCAAAAACAGTCAGGCTTGTGATAACACTCTATAGCAAAATGCATTATCAAAAGACACGATTGCCTTAAAGGCACAAAGAGCTAGTGTTTACAGAATATTTAAAACGGTTTTAATTCAATAGAGCAAATTTGTCTCTATACTCATTTCCAATAACATCTTAATCAATCAATCAATCAAAAAGCATAAATAAATCACCTATGTCCCATGCACTATGCTAAGTGCTAGAGATACAAAAAGAAACAAAAGATAGCCTTTGCCCTCAAGGAGCTTCCCATCTAAAAGGTGGGCATTGCAACATGCAGACAGTGGCAAACGAATGCATACAAAATAAGTTCTATACAAGACAAATAGACAAAAATTAATAGAAAGGGATGTAAAAGACTTCCAGTCAAGATGGCGGCTTAAAAGCAGCGAAAGTTCAGACCTCGGAAACCCTTCCTTACCGATTGCAAACTGAGTGCTCGTAGGACACCGAAATTCAAGCTGAACAACAGGACAGACCCGGGGAACCCTCCTCCTGGACCTGGATCAAAAGGTCCCCCAATGGCCCCCCAAAAGCCAGAACCCTAGATCACTCGGATCGAAGGGGTAGGCAGAAGGAAGGTCCCAGGACCCATCCCCCCAACCCAGAGTGCTGAGCCCATGGCAGCAGCGGGAACCTCAGGGCCAGCAAAAGGGCCTCAGGGCTGGCTATTCTGAAGGACTAACCTTGAAAGCAACCTGAGCCAGTCTCCGGAGCCCCCAACACAGATGGCAGGGAAACATAGAGAGAAGGGGGAAGCCTGTAGCCCCCTGGCTGGGTCCTTCCATCTGAGTCTCAAGGGAGGTTCCAGCTTTAGGGCACCAGCTGAACCCAATCCCATCAGGAGCTCTCAGAGCTACTGAAAGGACAGAAACCTCAGGGCCGGCAAAGGGGTTGCTCCGAAGGGCTTACTTTGAAAGTAACCTGGGCCAGTCTCCAGGCATCCAACACAGACTGTAGAGGAGGAGGTTTTTTTTTTGTTTGTTTGTTTGTTTGTTTTTGGTTCTGGGATCAATCCGCCCACACCAGCTGAACTTAATCCCATCAGGAGCCCTCAGAACCCAGGGAGGCCAGGACCCCTCCCCACTTGGAGAGCAGAGTCTTTGGAAAGAACAGAAACATCAGGGTGGGCAAAGGGGTTGCTCCAAAGGGCATTCTTTGAAAGCAACCTGGGCCAGTCTCCAGGCATTCAAAACAGATTGTGGAGGAGGAGGTTTTTTGCTTCAGGGCTCATTCGGCCCAAACCAGCTGAACCTAATCCCATCAGGAGCCCTCAGAGCCCAGGGAGGCCAGAACCCCTTCCCCCTTAGAGAGCAGGATCTTCTGAAAAAACAGAAAACTACAGGTGGAGTCAAGATGGTAGCCTAGAAGGAGCTTAGACCTGGCAACCTGGCCAGAGCTTTGGAGAGCCTCCATATTTGCTCCAGCCGTCCAGGAAGTTTAAAACTCAGAGTAAACCCAGCCCAACTAAGCTGAACTCAATCCCGTCAAAAGTCTCCAGATTGCAGGGAAGCTCAGGCCCCCCACCAATCCTCATTGACTGCTGGACTTTAAGCCAATCAAAAGCCTCCAGAGGACAGGGAAGCTCAAACCCCCAACAACCCTCCCCCATAGACTACACCAAGAGATCTCCTGTTAAAGCTCCAAGAGGGGAGACTGATAGAAGTCCCCAAAAACCAAAAAAAAAAATTAGAGGAACAAGAGCACAGACAAATACGGGGAGTAAAGAAGGGATGAATTTGAGCAAACAACAAAAGAAGAAAAAAACTACAATAGACAGCTACTACGCAGCAAATGGAACAGAGGGGGAGAGATCAGCAAACGATAAACCAGAAATCCCAGTGAATTGGATACAGGCTGTGGAAGAACTCAAAACACAACTAAGAGAGGCTGAAGACAATTGGGAAAAGAACTTAAAAATTAAGATAAGTCATCTGGAAACAGAGGCACTTGAACAAAAATGAGAAAATAGTGTCCTGAGAGCCAAAATCAACCAGCTGGAAAATGAGGCAAAGGGGATGAAAGATGAGGCAAAGGAGATGAAAGACGAGGTAAAGAGGATGAAAGACGATCTTCAAAGAAAATCAGACCAGAAGGAAAAAGATGACCAAAATGCCAGAGATGAAATCCAATCTTTAAGAACCAGAATAAAACTAGAATCAAGTGACCTCACAAGACAGCAGGACACTATAAAACAAAACAAAAAGAATGAAAAAATTGAGGAAAATGTGAAGCATCTCATTCACAAAACAGATGATCTAGAAAATCATTCAAGAAGAGACAATTTAAGAATAATTGGACTACCAGAAGACCACGACAAAAGAAAAAGCCTGGACATAATACTAGAGGAAATTATCCAGGAAAAGTGTCCCAAGATCCTAGAACAAGAGGGGAACATGGAGATTGAAAGAATCCACAGATCACCCCCAGTATTTAATCCCCAACTGACAACACCAAGAAATGTTATAGCCAAATTTAAAAACAATCAGATGAAAGAAAAGATATTACAAGCTGCCAAGAAGAAGCCATTCAGATACCATGGAAACATGGTGAGGTTAACACAAGATCTGTCTGCATCCACACTGAAGGACAGAAATGCATGGAATATGATATTCTGGAAAGCAAGGGAACTAGATCTACAACCAAGAATAAAATACCCATCAAAACTGACTATATTCTTACAGGGGAAAGTATGGTCATTCAACACAACAGAAGAGTTCTAAGCATTCATAAATAAAAGACTAGACCTGAACAGAAAATTTGATGTCCAACCACAGAACTCAAGAGAATCATCAAAAGGTAATTTAAAAAGAGGGAGGGGGGAAACAAGCAAAACAACAACAAAAAAATTTTAAGAGACTCAATAAGTTAAAATGATATGTATCCCTATAAGAAAAGAGGTCATTGGTAACTCTTAAAAACTGTTGCTATCACCTGAGCAGCTAGAAGAATTACACTCAAAGGGAACAGTGACAAACTGTATAGGATGAAAGGACAAGACATAAATAGGTATATAGATATATGCATGCATAAATACATATACGTGTGTATGTATGTATATATATATATATACATATATATATATACATGACTGGAGCTAAAAAAGAAAAGAGGTTATGACTAAAAGAAATGGGAAAAGAAACAAATGGGGGTAAATTTATATGTCACAAAGAAGTTCATGGCGGGAGGGGGAAGAACATCAATACATTGGAAGGGTAAAGAGGTTGGAGATAGGAAATACTCAACTCTTACGTACTTTGAAACTGACCCAAAGAGGGAAGAATAATCCAATCCATTGGGGAAGAGAATAGATTTGCACCCTATAGGGGAGTAGAAGGGTAAAAACCGGACAGGTGGGGAGGGAAGCAGTACAAGGGAGGGAGAGGGTGGGGGGGGGACTTTAAAAAGACGACAGGGGAAAATAAGGGAGGGAATAAGAAGAGAGGGGGTAGAAAGGGAAGTAAAATAAGGGGGGAATGGGGGGACTGATTATAAACAAACATTGTTATAGAAGGAAATAGTGAAAGAAGAAAAGGCAGGACCAGGAGTAGAAATCAAAATGCTGGGAAATACACAACTAGTAATCATAACTCTGAATGTGAATGGAATGAGCTCACCCATAAAATGCAAGTGAATAGCAGAGTGGATTAGAATCCAAAACCCTACCATATGCTGTCTGCAAGAAACACACATGAGGAAGGTAGATACACATAGGGTGAAAGTAAGAGGATGGAGCCAAATCTATTGGGCATCAAATGATAAAAAGAAGGCAGGAGTAGCAATCATGATATTGGACAAAGCCAAAGTAAAAATAGATCTAGTCAAAAGAAATAGGGAAGGTAATTACATCCTGATAAAAGGCAGTATAGACAACGAGGAAATATCTGTACTCAATATGTATGCACCAAATGGCAGAGCATCCAAATTTTTAAAGGAGAAACTAGAGGAGTTCAAAGATGAAATAGATAGAAAAACTATAATAGTGGGAGATCTGAACCTTCCCCTATCCGAACTAGATAAATCAAATCAAAAAATAAATAAGAACGAGGTGAGAGAAGCAAATGAAATCCTAGAAAAATTAGAGTTAGTAGACATATGGAGAAAAATAAATAGGGACAAAAAGGAATACACCTTCTTTTCAGCAGTACATGGTACATTCACAAAAATTGACCAAGTACTAGGTCACAAAATCATTGCAAACAAGTGCAAAAGGGTAGAAATAATAAATGCAAACTTCTCAGACCACAATGCAATAAAAATAATAATTAGTCCTAAGGGTACATGGATAGATAAATCAAAAATTAATTGGAAATTAAACAAAATGATTCTCCAAAACCAGCTAGTTAAAGAACAAATCATAGAAACAATTAATAACTTCATTGAAGAAAATGACAATGGTGAGACATCCTTTCAAAACCTATGGGATGCAGCCAAAGCAGTACTCAGGAGGAAATTTATAACCTTGAGTCCATATATTAACAAATTAGACACATGTAAACCTCAAATTTCCTTAGACTTATAAATGTTGGAAATTTCACCATTGGGATATTTCATACTTGGAAAATTTCTTACTGATAGTCTATTGGAATGGGAACCCCATTGGCATGGGAGGTTCCTTCTCTTCCCTTCTTAAGATTACTTTAGGACAGAAACCCTTTGCTGAACAATGGAAAGGACTTTGACCTATGCTTAAGCATAGAACAGGAATTTCTTTGAGTCTTGATTGATTTTAGAATTGATACAATGGAGATACTTGGAATAAATCTCCACCCTATTCAGTCCTAATAGGATTGAGTAAGGGCTGCAGCCTAGATCAAAATTTAATTATTCCAATCTCTACCCTACTCAGGTTAACAGGATTTAGAAAGGGCTGTAGCAAAGGAGTAAAGATTTAATCATTTGAAAATATGACCTTCAACAGACATGTGCAAAAGCCAGAAACCTCTGGGCGGTCCTGGGTTAAGCTAGAGCCTCCATTGGCACAGGGAAATTGATGAACAGTGATTGGTAGATGGGAGAACTGAGGGGAGGAACTTGGATGGTTTCCTTAAAGATAGGGGGTCTGAAGACTCCAAGGGAGTTGAGAGTTGGTCGGTGTGGCTCGTGTGGGCTCTGAGAAGGCTTGCTCTGAAGGAAGCTGAAGGTGGGGGCCTCTGAGACTGTTTCTCCATTTTGGACACGTGAGTAATAGGGACTGATCTCTTTTCTTTGCCCCAGCTATCTAAGGGCTTGGGCCTTTTGGCCCAGCCTAAACAGAAGGGGTATTTAAGCCCTATTCCCATCTCTCCCTTTTTCTCTCTCTCTATCTCTAATTCCTTTCTTACTCCTATTGTAATTAAACTCCAAAAAAGGCTGACGGCTGACTTGAGTTTTTCATTTAGGAATTACATAGCTGATTCCTTGGCGACCTTAAATTAATATATATCAGTCTTTTAAAGTGATTCCCTTGTTACACAGAGCAGAGGTCAATGAATTGGGCATGCAAATTAAAAAACTAGAAAGTGAACAAATAAAAATCCTCAGATGAAGAATAAATTAGAGCTCCTAAAAATCAAAGGAGAAATTAATAAAAGTGAAAGTCAAAGAACTATTGATTTAATAAATAAGACTAGAAGCTGGTACTTTGAAAAAACAAATAAAATTGACAATGTACTAGACAGTCTAATTAAAAAAAGGAAAGAAAAAAACCAAATTGACAGTATCCAAGATGAAAAGGGAGACCTCACCTCTAATGAAGAGGAAATCAAGGCAATCATTAAAAACTACTTTGCCCAATTATATGGCAAAAAATATGGCAATCTAAGTGATATGGATGAATACTTACAAAAATATAAATTGCCTAGACTAAAAGAAGAAGAAATAAATTACCTAAACAACCCTTTATCAGAAAAAGAAATTGAACAAGCCATCAAAGAACTCCCTAAGAAAAAATCCCCAGGTCCAGAAGGATTCACAAATGAATTCTATCAAACCTTCAAAGAACAGCTAACCCCAATACAATACAAACTATTTGACAGAATAAGTCAAGAAGGGGTTCTACCAAATTCTTTTTACGACACAAACATGGTACTGATCTCAAAGCCAGGAAGGTTAAAAACAGAGAAAGAAAACTATAGGACAATCTCCCTAATGAATATAGATGCAAAAATCTTAAATAGGATACTAGCAAAAAGACTCCAGCAAGTCATCACAAGGGTTATCCACTACGATCAGGTAGGATTCATACCAGGAATGCAAGAATGGTTCAATATTGGGAAAATCATCCACATTATTGACCATATAAACAAGCAAACTGACAAAAATCGCATGATTATCTCAATAGATGCAGAAAAAGCCTTTGACAAAATACAACACCCAATCCTACTGAAAACACTTGAAAGTATAGGAATAGAAGGGCCTTTCCTAAAAATAATAAACAGTATATACCTAAAACCATCAGCAAACATCATTTGCAATGGGAAAAAACTCAAAGCCTTCCCAATAAGATCAGGAGTCAAACAAGGATGCCCATTATCACCTTTATTGTTTAATATTGTACTAGAAACACTAGCAGTAGCAATTAGAGAAGAAAAAGAAATTGAAGGTATTAAAATTGGCAATGAGGAGACCAAGCTGTCACTCTTTGTGGATGATATGATGATTTACTTAAAGAATCCTAGGGAATCGACCAAAAAGCTAATCGAAATAATCAACAACTTTAGCAAAGTTGCAGGATACAAAATAAACCCACATAAGTCATCAGCATTTCTATATATCTCCAACCCAGTTCAGCAGCAAGAATTAGAAAGAGAAATTCCATTTAAAGTCACCCGAGAAAATATAAAATACTTAGGAATCTATCTGCAGAGACAAACACAGGAACTATATGAACACAACTACAAAACACTCTCCACACAATTAAAACTAGATCTAAACAATTGGAAAAACATTGATTGCTCATGGGTGGGACAAGCTAACATAATAAAAATGACCATCCTACCCAAACTTATATATCTATTTAGTGCCATACCTATTGAACTACCAAAAAACTATTTTACTGGATTAGAGAAAACCATAACAAAGTTCATTTAGAAGAATAAAGGATCAAGGATATCCAGGGAAATAATGAAAAAAAAATACAAAGGAAGGTGGCCTTGCAGTCCCAGATCTCAAACTATATTACAAAGCAGTGGTCATCAAAACAATTTGGTACTGGCTAAGAGACAGAAAGGAGGATCAGTGGAATAGACTTGGGGTAAATGACCTCTGTAAGACAGTCTTTGACAAACCCAAAGACCCCAGCTTTTGGGACAAAAATCCAGTATTTGATAAAAACTGCTGGGAAAATTGGAGGACAGTGTGGGAGAGATTAGGTTTGGATCAACACCTCACACCCTACAACAAGATAAACTCAGAATGGGTGAATGACTTGAATTTAAAGAAGGAAACTATAAGTAAATTAGGTGAACACAGAATAGTATACATGTCAGACCTTTGGGAAGGGAAAGATTTTAAAACCAAGCAAGACTTAGAAAGAGTCACAAAATGCAAAATAAATAATTTCAACTACATCAAATTAAAAAGTTTTTGTACAAACAAAACCAATGTAACTAAAATTAGAAAGAAAGCAACAAATTGGGAAACAATCTTCATAACAAAAACCTCTGACAAAGGTCTAATTACTCAAATCTATAAAGAGCTAAACCAGTTGTACAAAAAATCAAGCCATTCTCTAATTGATAAATGGGCAAGGGACACGAATAGGCAGTTTTCAGCCAAAGAAATCAAAACTATTAATAGGCACATGAAAAAGTGTTCTAGATCTCTTATAATCAGAGAGATGCAAATCAAAGTAACTCTGGTAGAGTTGTGAATTGATCCAACCATTCTGGAGGGCAATTTGGAACTATGCCCAAAGGGCGATAAAAGACTGTCTGCCCTTTGATCCAGCCATAGCACTGATGGGTTTGTACCCCAAAGAGATAATAAGGAAAAAGACTTGTGCAAGAATATTCATAGCTGCGCTCTTTGTGGTGGCCAAAAATTGGAAAATGAGGGGATGCCCTTCAATTGGGGAATGGCTGAACAAATTGTGGTATATGTTGGTGATGGAATACTATTGTGCTCAAAGGAATAATAAAGTGGAGGAATTCCATGGGAACTGGAACAACCTCCAGGAAGTGATGCAGAGTGAGAGGAGCAGAACTAGGAGAACATTGTACACAGAGACTGACACATTGTGGTACAAGAGAATGTAATGGACTTCTCCAGTAATGGCTTTACAATGTCCCTGAACAACCTGCATTGACCTATGATGAAAAAAAACAAAACAACTATCCGCAAGCAGAGGACAAACTGAGGGAGTAAAAACATCGAGGAAAAGCAAATGCTTGACTACAGAGGTTGAGGGGACATGATCCAGGAGAGGTGCTAAATGAGCACCCTAATGCATATACCAACAACAAGGAAATAGTTTCAGAGCAAGGACACATGTGATACCCAGACAAATCGCGGGTCGGCTAGGGAAAGGAATGGCGGGGGGTAGGGGGGGAGGAAAAGAAAATGATCTTTTTCCAATGAACAATGAAAATGACCAAATAAAATAATGTTTTAATAACTAAAGAAAAAAAATTAATAGAAAGAAGTCACTGTAATTAAGAGGAATTGGGTAAGAACTGAACATATGTGTAGGCAGTAGGCTTCCTATAGAAAAAGAGATGTTAGTTGGGACTTAAAGGGACGTCAGTGGGGTCATTAGTTAGAATGGAAGAAGAGAGTCATTCCAGCCATGGGAGGGAGAAAGAGAAAATGCCTGGAGCTGAGAGGAGGACAGGGAGCTATTGTCACTGGATCAAAGAGTATCTTTTGGGAGTAATGTATAATATAGCCTGGAAAGGTAGGAGGGGGCAAGGTTATGAAGGGCTTTGAATGCCAAAAAAGATTTTCTATTTGAACCTAGAGGTGACTTAGAGGCCTTAGAATTTACTGAATAGAGGGGTAACATGATTGGTCCTATACTTTAGAAAAATCACTTTAAGGGTTAAATGGATGATGGATTAGAGTGAGGAGAAACCTGAGGAAGACTGACCCACCAGAAGGCTGCTGCAATAATTGAGACATGAGGTAATGAAGGCCTACACAAAAAGGATCAATGGATCAGAAGAAAGAAGGGGGATATTTGAGAGATGTTGCCAAAGCAAAGCCAACAAACCTTGGCAACAGATTGGATATAGGGTTAGGGTGGGGGTTGGGGTAGGAGCAGAGAGAGATAATGAGGAGTAGAGGATGACTTCCAGGTTACAAGCCTACAGAAATAGGGAAGATAGAAAAGGGTCAGGCTGTAGGGAGAAAGATAACAAGTTCTGTTATAGACATCCTGAGTTTAAGATGTCTTCTGGACCTGCAGTTTGAGATGTCTGAAAGGAGTAGAAGAAGCAAATTGGAAATCAGAAGAGAGGCTGGAGCAGGATAGGGAGTTTTGAGACATAGAGATATAGAGACAGTAATTTAATTTGGGGTAGCTTATGGGGTCCCCAAATGAAGTAGGAAAGAAAAGAAAAGAGGAACCAGGACAGATTTCAGAAGGACACCTATAGTTAAAGGACATCCAACAAAGGAGACTAAGAAGGAGCAGTCATAGAAGTAAAAGGAAAACCAGGAGAAGGTATCCCAAAAACCTAAAGAAAAAAAAATATTGAGAAGAAGAGGGTGATTACTACTTTTAGAGGTTGAAGAGAATAAGACTGAGAAAAGGCCATTGGATTTGACAATCAAAATCATTAGTGACTTTGGAGAGAACAGTTTTGGTGAAATGATATGGTCAAAAGTCATATTGTAAGGAGTTAAAGAAGAAAACAAGAAGAGAGAAAGTAGAGTCACCTATTAGAGATATAAATTGCAAATACAAAAAATCTCATTCAACTATCTCTAATTAGTTAAATCAAGTGGGGCATAAAAGAGGGAGACAAATGCCTGCCAGAGATATTTATTTATTTCTCTATGTAGAGCTTTTCCAACACAATCCAATTAGAAGAAGAATTAATGATGAAATCTTCACAATGCTGCAGTTTGCAGATGACATTTTATTGACTGCCTCAAGTTCCAGAACACTAAAGAGGTTTTGAAGTCCAGAAGCCAGAAAAAAGTGCCAGAAGAAGAATGAAAGCCAGCCTAGGCTCCTCCACAATGTGGAAGTTCTTGGAAGAACTCACTAAAGGGAGAAGGGAGTGAACCTTACAGAAGAATATTCCAGATGGATAAATCTGTCAAGGTTGGCCAAATGTCCCAGAGTGAGGGGCCCCAGGGGATAAGGGAAATTCCAGGATGAGAAAGCCATATGAACACATGTAAAAACCTTAAAATACTCTACACAAATAAGGAATTATTTTATTAGACTCGCTCTATTTGACTTGGCCACCTATTTCCTCAAGTTATAATGGAGAAACAGCAAATTAGAAGTGAGGAAGGGGCAACTCCAAAAAGAAACACTGACAAAATCAGGAAGTGATTTCTAACTAGGTAGGGACAGTAGAGCTATAAAGTATCAATCCAGGAACTCAAAAAGTAAAGTAGTTTGGGGGACCAGATAGTGAATGAATTTTGTAAACTTTAATATCAATTTTATTAGGACAAACAGCTTTACCCACTTCATTAATATCTGAAATATCATTTCATCACAGCCCAGTAAAGCATATTTTCAATCAGTAATGATCTTGAGTCACCATGAAATAATAAAATTATTTTCAATATAATCTGTTTATGAATACAGAATAGTATAGCCCATATTTTTAAAAAGATTTTCATCAAAAGATGTTGGCCAAAAAAGTCCTGACATTTAAAAAGTTATGCTTAATGATAATCATTTACATATAAATCAAGCCTCTTCTTTACAATAGTTAGTACAGTAAATTGTTCAGCTATAGTTAATCCCATTTTATGGAATTGGAAACCAAAACTCAGAAGTGTTAACTGATTGGTCCAAGATAATAATAATCAGTAGAGCACCCCCTCTGGGACTATTCTCCACTCTCCACTCAAAGATTACAAGTTGGGTCACCCAGAATTCTTCAAGGTACCCTGTGGATCCATATACTTAAAACAGCAGTTCACAAGTCCCCACAATTGCATTTACCTTTAATAGCCAAGAAGTCAATATAATCAGCTCAAAGAAAAGGAATTTACTGAGATGGCATACTCAGAACAATAGTTATGAAGCATTCCTCCTATAAGTCTGGAAAACACTGTCCTCTAAATACACACAGCACCATTGGAAAGAGGTCATATATACAAAGAGTACACTAGTGGAGAGCCATTTATAGGGAATGCAGGTGATCAAGGCAGCTTATGTCTTTGGAACTGCAAAGCCCCAGAGAATATCCTCCTCTTGTCATGTCCTCCCATTGGTAATCCCTGGGAGTCATGGTACCATTAGGTAGGTTGCTCACAAGGACTCCCTTTTCTGTCTTACAGCTCCACTCCTGATTGCCTCTCTCTCCAATCCTTAACACACTCTCTTTGCTTCTTTTTTGTTTTCTTTTTTTTCTCCTTAAACTCTTACCTTCCATCTTAGAATAAGTACTATGTATTGGTTCTAAGGCAGAAGAGAAGTAAGGGCTAGGCAATGGGGGTTAAATGTCTGGGGCCATATTTGAACCTAGGACCTCCCATCTCTAGACCTGGCTCTCAATCCACTGAGTCACCTAGCTGCCCCTCTCTTCTCTTCTTTTAAGGGTTCACATTCCACAAAATCTTTTCAATCGCCTTATCTCTTTTTCTCCTCACTACAAAGGACAGTGTCTCCTACAAGGTAAAAAGCAACATGGCAAGATGAGGAAGGGAAAAAAGAAAGAAATTCTTGCTCAATCTCCTCCCTCACTGATGTCTGAGAGTGTTGGCTTCTCCCTCCATTCTCCCTGATGTTTATATAGTCCTTCAAAGGGGTTGGGAGGCCATTTGACTTCCGTGCCATCTGAAATGTGAAAGCTCCAGCCTATAGATAGTTGGTGTAAATGGTTTTCATGGCATTCCCACTGCCCTAAGGAAATGCCTTCTAATCTAGCATGTCCAGTTACTGTGGCAGATGTAAAAGGGGAGGGAAGCACCCATTTGTTTCTGAATTAGCATGTTTTTGAACCTTAGGAATTATGTCTTTGTATTCTTGGGTATGAAGTAAAATCACTTTATATAATTTTATGGTCAGCAAATATCTCAGTGCATTCAAAACCCAGGACCACATAATTGGGTTGGCCTGAGTTAAGTTGGGTCTAGAATGTTTGTTTGTTGTGGTCATCAAAGGGTGTTGAAGTAACTTCATAATTAAAGTCCTAATGGAAGCAGGAAAAGGAGAATGCAGGAGCAATAGGCACTCAGTGATTAAAAGGTCAGCTAGAGTGCTCTGCTATCATGTGGTTAGGACTATCTGAGGAGTCCTCAGTGAGAAGAGGAAGGAGCCCCCACTGACGCCCCCTAGGATTTGCCTGATGGATGCTTAAGGAACTTCACAAGAGAAAGCAAGAACACACAAAATAAAGTGTCTCTTGGTTCTTATTAAAACTCTGAGAGGAGCTCAGTCGTCAGCTTAAGGAACATGAAGATAAGGTGTCCATTGTGGATTTGACAATAAGAGGTAGAGGTGAGTGAGCTTTTTTGAACTTTAAGAACCATGCTCTGAAGGCCAAGGAGTGACTAATGGGAATGAATCCTGATAGGCTATTGATGGGAAACAAGATCTCTGACACAGCACTGAAGAATGTGCTAAACCCTGCTGAGATTAGGGCTAAGAGGGAAGGGACTAGGAACAGGAGGGATGAGGAGGATAAGGGACATAAAGAATGGATGGACTTTCATCCATTCTGCAGAAATTTAAACAGCAAGAGAGTGCGTCATCAGACTAATCCTAATGAGGGTGTCCTGAAGGGTCATCAGATTTTTGTCAGTTGTAGAGTTCCCCTAGTTGGAGAAAAGAAAGGATTTGCTCCTGCTTTGTCGATTAGAGATCTCAGATGAGAAGATAGATACGTAGATCAATATATAGATAGATACTTAGATGGATAAATAGATACATAAAGTTAGACATAGAGAGAAATATGGAGTCACTGCACACTGAAGGGAGACATGGAATGCCAAATAAATGAGAGATTGCCAGGTCCCAGAAGTCAGGTTACTATGATATCAAAGGTCTCTCAACATATTCCTAACAGCATACCGTTTCTACTGGAGGTTTTGTAGAGAAGAATACTGAAAGAAAAACATTATTGCTCATATGCAGTCAAGTGAAAAAAGTCTTGTTTGAGTCTCAGTTGAGGTAGCTAATGAGGGGTGGGGTGACGTATTTGAGGCATGGATTTTATGAGTTCTGGGAAATCAGTGCTTATATTAATATTTATGGAAGCCTCTATGTCAGTTATAGAGGGAAGGACTAAATGGAAATCCTTAAAGTTGCCTGAACCATCCTTTGAAGTTAATATTAAACAATATTGGGTTCACAGGTTGGGAATGAGGATGGCAGGCAGTATGAAAGACAGATCTTCTCTAGTAATTAAGATGAAACAATCTGAAGAACTCCACTAAACAAACTCCTCTTTGAATACCCCTACGTGGTCAGATGATACCTTTTGACTTACAGTAAATGACCAAGAGTTGTACAAAGATGCTATGCCAATTACTGAGGTAATTTCTAAAATTTTCAGTGTGGTAGATGAGGTAACCCAAAGCAAAGGCAAGTGGTATGGGGTTATTGATCTATCCCCATGGTGGCAAACCTATGGCATGTGTGCCAGAAAGAGAACACAGAGAGATCTCTGTGGGCACATGCACTGTTGCCTGCCAGAGTTCATTACTAGAAAGCCAGAGAGACTCAAGGGGCCGAGCTGCTTCCTTCCTCCTCTCCATAGCTCCTGAGGACATTTTTTCACATCACCCGCCCCTCTGTTCAGTAGCCCAATGGGAGCACTTCCTTCCTTTTCTGTCTGGGGTATAGGAAGGGGGCATGGCACTCCATCTCTAAAAGGTTCGTCATTACTGATCTGTCCCTATTCCCATGGCTATTTCATCTGAAGCAATTTGCTTTTAACTGGAGAAGAGTTCAGTACGTCATCATTGACCAACCTCAGGATTAATTATATAACAGTCCTTTGGGATGAATTGTTTTTCTCCCAAAGGCAAAAGAAATTGCCAGGACCTGAGTGAGAATTCTGGAATTTAAGGCTTTTACTTTACTTACCTAGTCAAGGATCACTCACTAGATTTGAACTGGTCTGTAAAAGACTATGTAAGACCACGGTAAACTTGGAGAGTTGGGAGAGAGGTAATGAAAAGCCATAGTATGGGGCTATATTTTTTTCCCTCTCCAAAAGCTGGAACATCCAATAGGACAGAGTGCCCAAGTAGCTTTGGTTTTCTGAGCACAGCAGTAGGGAACAGCAAGGGAGACAACATAGTAGTGGTGGCAGTGGCAGTCGGGATGGCATTGGTTATGATAAAAGAGGTATAAGGATTGGTCTAGTGGTCAAGGGTCACCTGTTTAGCTCAAGTTCATGAACAGGAGAAAAAGATTTGTAGAAAAGGCAAATGAACTGAACTCTACAGTTCCACTCAGCCTCCTCCCCTCCTCCAACACCTGCTTGCTCTTTAATAGGTATTTGTTTACAATTTGTTTTGTTGTCTGATGCTAAGCTGTGTTCTTTATACTTATAACTTTTCTTACTGTAAAAGTTTGTTTGGTCAAGCATTGTGTACTTTGATTATAGCGATGGAGTGCCCAGGGGGGACTCAAGGCTGTTGGCTTACATAATACTTAATTAGCTGGAAATTTCACTTTCCAGCTTAGTGGTGAGAAGTCATCTGGAGGCCACAAGGTATTGATTTTTATTTCCTAATAATAATCCAATAAATCTCCCACAGGTGAAACCCTTTAAAAATGGAGCTCGAGGATTTCATTCCCTCTAGAAGAAGGAGCCTATTGTTGTAAAGTAGGCATGGCTTGCAAATGGAGTATAGTATTAAGGGAATTTCTCCTTCTGTCAGTCTTTAGAGAGAAAAACATGGAATGGAAAGAAAAGAGAACATAGACGCCACATTCCAGAAAGGAAGGCTCCATCCTGAGCCAGACCTACAATGTGGAAATGGGTATGGCCTGGGAGGACTATGTTTTCACCCCTCTTCTAGAAGGAACAGGATTGAGGAGTGAATTTGTCAGGTATCCATCTTTGTTCTCTACAGTGATACTGTGTGATTGCTCTTGAATATCTCCTTATTTTACAGTTTAGAGGGCAGAGTCTTGAAAGAGGCTCCACTTCCCAAGGACATCTTTGTCCATCACTATATTGATTAGATCATGTTAAGTAATCTGGATGAGGCTAATGCAGCAACTACCCTAGATTAGATAATGCCTTCAATTAGAGCCAATGGGTGGGAGAACCTTGTGGTATCTGCCATATTGAAATTCAAGTTCCTGACTACCTAGTTAAGCTTTGGGGAATATACTGGATAAGGAAGTCCATGATAAGATATTGACACTTAATCCTCTGCAGTCTAATGAAGAGACTCAAAGAATCCATATTCCTCACTTGGATATTTTTAATGAGTCATTCACAAGTCTGCTTCTCTCAAGTGGTTCTTGAACAGGCTACATCCAGTCTTGAAAAACCTAAAACAGATGGTTAAATGATCTCTCCCTAGGTTCTTATGAATATGTGAATCACATATTCTTGTTGGTCTTTGTCTATAAGGATCAGACTGAGTGGATCAGCCTTTAGCAGGGAGGAAAGAAGAAAATAAGAATTCATTCGGCACTACTATATGCCAGGCACTTGTGTTAAGCACTTTACAGATATTATCCTCACAGCTCTGAGAGGCAGGTGCTATTATTATCCCCACTTGACAGCTGAGGAAAGCGAAGCAGATAGAGATTAAGTGATTTGTCCAGAATCATATAACTAGTGTCTGAGCTGAGATACGAATTAAGGTCATCCTGATTTCGGGTCCAGAACTCTATCTACTGTGCCACCCAGAAATAGGATTATAAAACTATTAAATCTTCTAAACCCCTGACATGACCACCTGCTATAGAATACTTTTGCAAACTAGCTATTTGCCTATTATTGGAACTTACAGGGTCATACCATTACCATTAGAGTGGTCCATTATGAGATGAGTGATGCAAGATAATCCCTCTAACAAGATGGATAAGACATAGGAACTTGTTAAATAGAAATTAAAGACAGTGCTTCTGTGGGTCCCTCAGGGGTTGGTGCACTATGTGCCAGGTTGCTTGAAGGTTGAGACATTTATTCTCAGCCTCCATGCTTTGCTGCCTTCATTGCCCCCAAGGACTCGTCACTTACAAAGGACTTAACTCTTGAGGCATGCTATTTTGCGTGGCTTACTGCTGGCTCTGCCCATTATGAGAAAAGCATACACAACTGGACGTCAGTGGCCATTAATCCAGTGAACTTTAGGAAATGGGACAGAAAACAAATATAATTATTCCTGAGAGGTTTGGGGTCCAACTGTATCTCCCTAGAAAGTTTTTTGAAGGTGACCAGAGGTATGTCTTATCATCACCCAGCCAATGACAAGCTGCTCTCTAATTTCATCAAGAACTCCTACAGGAATAACAGAATGAAAAATTCCTTTTCATATTTTATTTAGGATACTGATACACTATTGTCTCTTTTCCATACCTCTTATTTTCTGTGATTACCTTTACTGGACAGGGAGGGAGAATCAATTGACCAGAAGAGTCCTGATTCCTAAATCCTCTCCTACACCCCACTACTTATTAGTTCACATTTCTATAGGTTTACAAAAAGCTATTCTCATAACAATCCTGTAAGATAGTAGTACTAGTATTGCCCCATTTTGGAAAGGAAGGGGAAGAAGAGAAATGAAAGGCAGAGAGAGAGAATAAGTGTGTTCCATCATTGCTTTGAGACCGAGCTGGAGAAGGTTCATTTATACAAAAGGGAACATTCATTGAATTCTGTTTCAGACTCTTGTCAAATGTTGAAATATGTTATAAATCTTCAGACAGAGGTGTTAGATTTGGGGTGCAGAATGTGGTATATTTTGTAATCTAAGCAATAACAGAATTTATTCTGCTGAATTACAAACATTTGTTAGAAGGTATTTGTTTTTCTTTTGGTGTGAGTGAGAAGCAGAAGACAGAAAGCAGATTTTTGTTCATTTTAAGAAACAATTTGAAAAAATAGAGATTTAAGTGATGCTAAAACAAAGAAACAAATAATACCCCCCAAAGATTCTTATCAGAGAGATCTGTAGTGGGGAGACAAAAACAGTGACTCCTCTCTCCTGTCCCTTTTCTTTCCTGGATATCTGGGCACCATTTCTTGGTATGGCCCAAACCATTCTCCATCATATTCTTCCACCAAGAAAGACTTGTTCCAATTGACTTTGTTGAAGTCTCAGTTCTCTTTGGTTAGAAGAGTTCAATACATTGAAATGTATTTCTTTTCTTTGTGTCAGAATCAACCAATCACAGAATGATAGAGCCAGAAGGGAATTTAGTCCATTGAGTACAACCCTCAGAGTTCAGTTGAGGAAAATGAGACAAAGAAAGATGCAGTGAATCATCCAAGATAACACAGTGAGTAATTTTTTCTTGGGTTGCTGCCACACTCTAGCTTTTGAAAAATGGAAGGCTGGTGGTTTACTGGCTATATAATTGCATACAGTGTTTTGTACTTATAAAGAAATGGAGACTCTGAAAGGTTAAGTTTCTCCAAGGTCATCCAGAAAGTAAGTGACAGAATAAAGAAGATGTCCATCACTATAAAGAGAGAAATTGCTAAGCAAATTATAATACATGAATATAACAGAATATTCATGCACTATGATAACAACAAAGATAATGAACAGAAAAAAAAAGCTTGGAAAGACTTATAAGAACTGATGCAAACTCAATAAAGTTAAACCTGCACTTTAGGAAAATCATTTTAGTGACTGAATGGAGGATGGATTGGAGTGGGGAGAGGCTGGAGACAGGAAGACCCACCAGCAGGTTTTTGCAATGGTATAGGTGTGAGATGATGAGGGCTTGCACTAGAGTGTAAGAGGCGAGAAGGGGACGCATTATTTTTTCTTTCTAATTTGTGACTTGATTTTATTATTTTTAAATTTTTATTTTTATTGTCATGTAAAACACACTTCTATGTTGGTCACTGTTGTAAGAGCACATTCATACGTAACCAAAACCCCAAATAAAACTAGAATACATTGATGTGAAAAAAAAAAAGAAGTGATGCAAAGGGAAGTCAGCAGAGTCAGAAAAACAATACCCACAATGACTACAAAAGTGAAAATGGAAAGAATGATAATTGAAAAATTACAAGGCCAAGGCTGGCCTTGAAGAAGAAATATGAAAAGTGTAAAATATTGATGTTATTATTATTATTGCCTATCCCAGGGAAGCTTGCATATTGCATGATTGCTTTGTCATTTTGTATAGTTTATATTTTTGTAGGTTCTCATTCATTCTTTTTACATGCTATTTTGTTGGCATAGAATTGCACCTAATATTCTTTAATAAATTTATTTATTTCCCTGCAATGATTTCTTCTTCATTTTAAATTTTGTTGGAAGTTTATAGAGAAGTTGGGTGTTGAAGAATGGTAAGATTTTACCTGGTTAAGATGAAAGAATTCTCTTAATATATAAGGCATGTTGTGTGGAAAAGAAAGGAATGCCCAGAATACATGCAGGAGATAGTCAGTAGTAGTGACAGTGGTAGCATGGTGGATAGAGCTTTGGCAATTGGATCAGAAAGATCTGATTATTCAAATCCAACCTCAGACACTAACTGGCTGTGGGATCTTATGCAAATTACTTTACCTCTCCCTGCCTTGATTTCTTCATCTGTCAAATGAAGATAAAATAGAACCTAACTTCTAGATTTACTGTGAGGAGCCTATACTTTAGAGATAGGAGGGTTTGGTTTTTGTTTTTGTTTTTTTAACCCTTACCTTCTATCTTAGACTTGAAACTAAGTATTAGTTCAAGGCAGAAGAGCATAAGCGACTTGGCCAAGGTCACAGAACTAGAAAATGTCGGAAGCCAGATCTGAACCCAGGACCTCCAGGGTCCAGGCTTGATTCTATCCACTGAATCAACTAACTGCCCCTGGGAAGGTTCTTAAAGATCATCTCTCTCATCCAGTGGTATTAAACCCAAACAAAAATTAATTTTGTCTACGGCATATTGATTTGGAAAACCACAATTTCATATGATCAATGTCATATTGCATTTTGATTTTGTTAAATATTTCCCAATTACATTTTAATCTGAACTAGATTACATTTGGGAATTTTGCTGAACCATGTGGCCCATAACCTGAGTTTAATATCTCTGAACCCAGATCTACTGGTTTCAAATCCAGTGTTCTTTATACCATAAGACAATAGTAGCCATTCATCTTTTTATGATGGTTCAGATTAACCATAGGCTAGAGGTAGGGATAAGAGTACGATTTACATCTGGAGATTCCTGTGTTCCTGAGGACTATGTTTTCCAAGTCTATTCATTCCCTCTTCCAGAAAAAAATATTATGAGGAATTTGCAACTTAGACCTTAAATGATTATAATTATATTCTCATTTCCAAAATTTGCTTATTTTTAAAGCCCAGAAAAAATGGATCATGTTAAAGGAACACGTATTCATAATACAGCAAGAAACTAATAAACGGAAAGACCACTTATTTCATTATGTATTTCTAAGATGCCCTAACCAGCTCATTAGCTGATTAAATCATTGCAGAGAAACTCTGTTTAATGGCAAATAGCACATGCTCCAACACAACAAACTATGGAAAGTCCTTCAAGTATGTCTGTGGAACATGTTGTAAAAAGTATTTTTCTGATTTATTCATTAAAAGCAATTCCTGCTTATTATTCCTCTTATTATCTTTGGTAATAACAATCAAATGGTGTTTGAACATGTTACCCTAGCGCTGGGAGTGGCCTGAAGGCCAGGTATTATTTGAGAGCATTTATTACTCACCTAATAAGGGAAATATGTGAGTCAACTGGTATGACAAGGAAATGGAGAGGAAGTCTTTTGCCAGAGAAATGGAAGTCAAGTGGATAGCTGCATAAATGCAAAACAATCTTCACAAACATGGCATTCCAGTGCCGTGTGATCCTAGACTAGTTTCTCAACTTTGGGGGTACTTCAGGCACTATATACAAGTGTTGGCCATCCTACTTCCTCTTCTACATGCCCCCTTCTCTCCTCTGACACTGCCAACATCCTGGTACAGGTCTATATTGCCTTATGCCTGAACAATTCCAATAGGCTACTATTTGGTTCTCCTATAAGTCTTTCTCTGCATCAGACCTTCTTCCATTCATCTGTCAAACTAATCTTTCTAAAAATTATTACTGATCATGTGAGTTTCCTATTTAATAATAATAATAATAATAGTCCCTGAACTGAAGGAGCTCACAGTCTAATGGTGGAGACAATATACATACAACAACATACAAACAAGCTATAGACAGAATAAACAGAGGGGAGGATACTAGCATCTGTAAAAACTTCTGTAGCACACTGTGGAAATGGAATGGCATAATATAATTATTTCTCATCATAGCAATAAAAGCTTGTGCTGAAGAGAAATTCTAAAATCCAGGGGTCAAGACTAAAGGTCCTCCATCCTATTCTGGCATTCCTTGCCTGTTCTTTCTCTCTGATCCTTCTAGCCAGTTGTTCAGTATCTTGAAAATTGGTCTTTCCATATTTCCATATTCATTTGGAATTCTATTCTATTCATTCCATTCATTTCCATATTCCAACCCCCATTACCATTTTTTTTTATAATACAGTGGAATAGGCATAGTTAGCTCTGATGTTTTATAGCACTTTCCCTCTAAAAAGGCTAAAGACAGGTCTAGAGATGGAGGTCCTAGGTTCAAATCTGGCCTCAGACACTTCCTAGCTGTGTGACCCTGGGCAAGTCACTTAACCCCCATTGCCTAGCCCTTACCACTCTTCTGCCTTGGAACCAATAAACAGTATTGATTCCAAGATGGAAGGTAAGGGTTCAAAAAATAAATAAATAAATAATGATAAAAAGGCTAAAGAGCTTTCATGCTCATCCATCATCTCAATGATGTTTACAACAACCCTGCAGGACAAGGTATGATTATACCCTTGTTCCCATTACCATGAGGTTCAGAGAAGTTCAATGATCTCCTCAAGATTGCAGGAGAAGTCTGGAGCTGAGTTAGGGCTGGTACCTAATTTTCTCAGGATCCTTTTCAGTGCTCTTCCAAGTTGTATGGGAGTAGGTAACCAGAGCTACCTTTCCAAAGTCTGAATTAGTTGAAATAGGAACAAATATTTGTGGTATAGAGCAGCTAGGTGATGCAGTAGACAGAGTTCCTGGACTGGAATAAGGAAGATTCATCTTCCTGAGTTCAAATCTAGCCACAGACACTAGCTACATGACCCTGGGCAAGTCACTTAATCCTGTTTGCCTCAGTTTTTCATCTATAAAATGAGCAGGAGAAGGAAATGGCAAGCCACTTCAATATCTTTACCAAGAAAACCCCAAATGGGGTCATGAAAAGTCAGGCATAACCAAAAAATGACTGAATATTAATTGATATCCATGGCACAAAACTCTCATTGAAACTTAGATGTGTAAAGTACTGGAAAGACATTCAGTCTAAATCTCACTTTTTTCATTATTTTTCACTTCTCTGGTTACTTTTTGTTCTTGTATTATAGTTCCAATATATTCTTACCATCCCTCTCATCTAATAAAGAAAAAAGAGTTAAATAAATTAACCATCCCAAGGACCATGTCTAACAGGTTCTCTAACCTCTGTTGGAGAACTCTCAAATGAAAGGAAGGAGGGATGCTTCCTCATTTCTTCTCAGAGTCTAAATGGATCAATATAATTATACAGAATTCAGTGTAAGAGAGAGAAATCTGGAAACTTTGGGAAAAGGCCTGGAAGAGCTGCAAGAATCCTGCAAGCAGTGAAGGAGGGATTGGCAGAAAAAGAACTTGGAACCTTGGCGTGAGAAGAAAAGCTGATCCAGGCAGTTGAAACTGACTCCTAGCTTGAGAGTACTAGAGCAGAGGGGTTTTGGACTCTGAATCTCAAAGTCAGTAATCTTTCTCTCCCTGAATTCCTGATCCCAGATCCTCCCAAACTCCATCCAGTGGACAAGGACTTTGAGAGACAAACAGTCCACAAAGATCTCCACAACTCCCTTTAAACTTTAAATTTGCCAACCAAGAAGCGTGGATTTCTCTACTCTGAATTCCTCAGGGGTTCAGGTTATCAGACCTGAGCTGTCTAATTTTGGGGTGGGGGGAGAGTGTTAGGGACCCCCTCTCCCTCTTTCCCTCCTGAATCTCAATCCTTACCATTCCTCAGCCCTGTCCCTTTCCTGTTTCCCTTGAATAAACCCAGTTATTAGGACCCAGAACTAACTCCAGCTTTATTAGAAGACAGCCTGAATTGAGGGGGAGAGAAGTGGTCTCTCTCTCCAGAAGAAAGAGGCTTACCTCCTCAAGCCTCTTTCAGCAAAGATCCCAGAGAGCCTGGCAGTAGGAGTTGAAGGCAGCCAGAGTGAGGGGGTCTAGTCAGAGAGGGCTGAGGGAGGGGAAAGACAAATCCATCTTCCTTCTCTACTTTGGCTAAATAACACCTCCTCTCACTCTGTCCCTGCCTAGAAGAAAGAAGACTCCATTCCCCTTCACCCTTTCTTCCTTTATTAGAAATCATTCTCCCTTTCCCCCATTCTATTACATCAGTGTGGCCTTATTTTTGTATTTCATGTCCATGTTGGAGTCACTGCATACACCATATTCTTGTTTACATTATCCCATGCCAGTCCATATACATCTTTCCATATTTCTTTGAATTCTGCACATTCATCTCTTTTATAACACAGTAATATTCTAATGCATTTATAGGCCAAATTTGTTTAGCCATTCTCCATCTACAGACACCCTTTGCTTCCAGTCTTTGCCTCACTACAAATACTATTATTATGAGGATTTTGATATGTGTAGGATGTTTCTTATTGCCTTAGACCTCCTTAGGATACTTCCCAGGAATGAGATCTTTGGGTAAAATAATATGAATAATTTGGTTACTTTTCTCTTATAAATTCAAACTATTTTTCAGAATGGTTGGACTCATTCATAGAAGTAACAACAATGCACTAATGTTGCTGTCGTTCTGCAATCCCTTCAATACTGACTCATTTTTTCTTCTCTCATCTTTGACATTTATGTGGCAAACTCCTCTTTTTGACCAATCTGAGAACCTGAAAGGGGAAATTATTTTTTTGAGATGACACAATTAGTGACAGTCAAGACTAGAACCCAGAACTCCTAACTCCTACTTCAGGGCTCTTTCCATCATATCATGATCTGCTTTAATGTTCAAGGAATTTTTATGTGCCATCTAGTTCAAAACCCTGTCCTAAATTCACTCAGTCTATGAAGCTTTTCTTCACTAACTCCACAAAATCCATAGTCCTCCTTAATTCTATATTTCTTCTGTTTATATTTAAATGTGCCATTGTAATGGGACTGTCCAAAAAAGACCCAGTTCTTTTTTTATTTAAATCTTTATGTCTTAGAATCAATACTGTGAATTGGTTCTGAGGCAGAAGAGCACTAAGGGCTAGGCAATGGGGGGTTAAATGACTTGCTCAGGGTCACACAGCTAGAAAGTATCTGAGGCCAAATTTGAACCAGGACTGCCTGTCTCTAGTCCTGGCTCTCAGTCCACTGAGTCACTTAGCTACCCACAGACCCAGTTCTTAAAGCAGCTTACATTTGCCCTTCCTGGTGGGTTATACAAAGCATGCTTAGAAATTCCCTCCATAGTTGCATTCCAACAGATGGAGAGAGACTTGGTGACCATAATTCGGTAATGAGTGACCATGAGGCTGGTACTGTGTGTTAAATTATATTCTGGTCTCTTTCCTGGCACCTTTTTTTTTTTTAAACCCGTATCTTCCACCTTAGAATCAATACTGTATTTTGGTTCTAAGGCAGAAGAGCACTAAGGGCTAGGTAATAGGGGTTAAATGACTTGCTCAGGGTCACACAGCTAGAAATTATCTGAGGCCAAATTTGAACCCAGGACCTCCCATCTGTAGGCCTGGTTCTCAATCCACTGCCCACCCTGGCAGTTTTTGAGTAAAACAAGATTCCTTTGAGCTGTTGGATGGGCAGGCAAAAGAATGGGGTATTTGGCTGCTTTTTCCCTACCTGGTATATATGTCTTTGGTGTTTATTATTTCCTGATCTTAGGTGAGTGAGTATCTGAGTGACTAATGAGTGTAGGAGATCTATCATAGTTCTCTAAGAGGTCCCCCACAATCAAAATCACAAGCAGAGCCCTCCAGAGGCCAACAATAAAAGAAATGTCTATAGATTATAAGACTTTAAATTTAGATTTTTATGCTAATATGAAAGTTCTAAAGTAATATTGTGGTCGCTGATTTAAAAATATTACAGCTTAAGTCAAAATGACTTTTAGCAGCTTTATTTACAAAGAGGTGGAAAAAGCAAAAGTGGAAAAATGTAGATAAAGGGACAGATTCTAAACCTACCAGCCCTTCTGAGAAGCTAGGCTCAGCCCCAGAAGGGCTTACCTAAGACTCTGTCTCCACATGGATTTCCCAGTTATCCTCAACCAGAGGTCCCGGTGGTATCTTCAGCTAGGGTTCTACCAACACAGCCTCCTCCAAAGCCAAGGCAGGAATCTCTGGAACAAATCTCTCCAGAAGCCAGGAAAGGAAGGTCAGCTACTACCCAGCAAACTGATGCAGGATTCAGGGAAAGAGTCTCCTCCTCCAGTCTGGCTCACTGACACAGAATGAATGACTGAATCCTTGAGCTGGCCTTTTAACGCAGTTTTCTCAACATCACTTCCTGTTGCTCCCCCACTTTACAGGAACCAATTGCAGTCTTTCAATTTGTCAAGTAGGGATACTTTAAGTTCTTGATTTGATTAGCTAAAAATAGGCAAGGGGGGGAGTTAATCCTATCTTCCCAAGATGGAGATGGAAAGATAGTTCTAAGACAGCAATATTTCATGAATTATAATCCTTTATGACAGAGAGAAATGCTAGCTGTGGTCTCTGTAAAGCCATCAAGTTATGCTCCTCAGCATAGGGCTACGCCTAAGAAGCACTTCATGGAGACTCCATAAAGGGATAAAAGAACTTTTGGATCTAGGAGGGCAAGGGACACCCATTGGCCACATATGTCTTCTTCTATATACCTCAGACTCACTGTATTTTAAATTTGAGCCTAAGGGAGAGAGATGATATAGGGAAGAATGTACCAGTTTTAGGAGGGAAACATTTGTACTTCTATGGTATCTTCTCGTTAAATATCTCTTTGTTTTGTTTTTAAACCCTTACCTCCTGTCCTAGAATCTGGTCCAAGGCAGAAGAGCCAGGGCAGTGGGTTTAAGTAACTTGTCCATGATCATGAAAATATCTCTTCCTAAAAGCAATTGATGTTTCCTAACTGGGTGGCCCTAGGCTAGTGACTATAAGGGGTAAAATTAGGGTTGTTGACTGAATATATTATATTAGAGGTCACTAGGGATTAAAATTAAATCCCAATAAAATACTCAAGTCAGTTTGGGATTTTTATGATGGTTTAATTACAATAGAAGGAAGAAATTAAGAAGAAGAGAGAGAGTAAAGCAAATTGGACTGCTCTGGCAAGCCAGATAGGAGTTCAGAGGCCTAGGTTAAGGGACCTTCTCAATCTAGCTTGGCTTCCAGCCACAAGGCCTCCTCCGAGATGAGGGGCTTCCTAGGAGGATAGCACTTTATGAGGTAAAGGAAAAGAGGAATCAGCCTAAACCACTCACCAAGCACACTAAGAATTCTGCCACAAGCTCCCAACGCTGAAAAAGCCCAACATCTCTGAGACCAAGAGAGCGAGCATAAGAGACGGAACATGACACGAAATATATAGACCATTCTTTACATCACTTTCTGCATCTCACATGTACCAATGGTAGCTTAAGCTTGACTTAGGACAGCCCAGGGGGTCTGTCAGTTGTTTCTTATTTGTCACTTGCTAGCACATGTCGGTCATAGTGTATTTTAATTTAAAATCTAAGAATTTTGATTTTTTTTTGTTTAAGATTGTTTTTTTACATAAAATCCAAGATTTTGATTTTGTTCAAGAAAAGATCTTCAGGAAAGAAGCTTAAAACTCCTAAATCCAGAGAATGAATTGTTGCAGAAAGATACCGGAAAACCTACACTTCATCAAGAAGATCAAGAATGAACTTTGGATATGATTGATTGAACTGAACTTTGATTGAACATTTATTGTAAATGTACACATTTATGCCAAAAGGGACTGCCCCTAATTTGGCTTAGCTTTCTTTTCTTTTCTATTTCCTCCCTCACTATTCTAATTTCTCTTAGAAAATTGAATATTGTGTATATCTATAGTTAGAAGTGCATTTAGGATTACAAAATGATTATGTTAAATGATCAATGGGGAGACTAGTCTCCCAATGATCATCAGGGGGGATTGTGAATCTTGAAATTTCTCAGACTCTACCTTAGAACATTTGGTTAAGACCATTCCCCATTTTAAACAGTGAAGCTACTTAGATCTAAAATGTGAGAACTCTACTTGGATCAGAAATGGAAGGACCTCTACTCCACCTGTACTTAGGACTGTTTTAGGGGAGAAAACTCCTTGCTGAACAATGAGAAATGCTTACACCCATACTTAAGCCATGCCTATTTTTAGAATTAATACAATAGGATGCTAAATACCTATAAAGGTCAGGCAACTTGTGAATTTACAAGGAGCAAAGAGGTGAAAACTTATTCAGAAGTTTTTACTGGTTCAAAATTACTAAAAGGATTAGTCAACTCAGCTGTGTTTTTTCTGGTTCAAACTTACTAAAGGGATTAGTCGACTCAGCTGTGAATTCAGAATGGGCTGTCCTTTGGAAAATGTCTACTGTGATTGGTAGATGGAAGAACTTAGGGGAGGTGACATAGGAGAAAACCCCCTATATAAGAAAAAGGAATCTCTTGAGAAAGGATCTCTTGAGAAGAAGCTCTTGAGAGACAGGCTCTAAGGAGGGTCTCTTGAGAAAGAATCTCTTGGAGGGAATCTCTAAGGAGGTCTCTCAAGGGAGGCTGTTGGGAGAGAGCTCTGGAAATAGGCTCTTGGGACAGTCTCTTGGAGACAGTCAGAAGAATCTCTCTCTGGAGAAGGATGGCTGGCTGAACTGGTGTCTATATCCTTGCTTGGACAGATCTTGTGGTGAGTGATAGAAGACTGACTGATTCTCTCTCTCTTAAGACTCAGGTCTAGACCATGTTGGCTTAAGGCCCTTCATACTTATACCTTTCTCTCTCTCTCTCTCTCTCTCTCTCTTTCTCTCTCTCTCTCTCTTTGATTCCTCATTTTATTATTAATTAAATTATAAAACCCAGTTGACTTGGGTATATTCATAATTGGGAATATTTCCCTGGTGACCACCTTATATTTGATTTGAAACAAGACACTGTAGTGAAAACATATTTTCTGTGGTCACAATTTACTCATCCACTCTTTTATGTACTACAATTTATATCTTCAACTATTTTAACTCTTACAGTTTATGGCATCCACTCTTTTAAATGCCACAATAGGTCCTCCTCCTCAACACTTAATCCTAAGTAGGGGTGTGTACATTCCTAGTTGCTAGAATTCTAAGACTAAGCAAAATGGAGAAAATCTAAAATTCACATCACTGAACCCCCATTGCCTAACTCTTACCACTCTTCCTTGGAACCAATACCAGTATTAATTCTAAGAAGGAAAGGGTTTTTAAAAACCTAATTGATATAAATTGGTTCATTGGAAGTTAGGCACTAATTACTCATTAGTGTGGCAAACACTCCAGAAAGGGAGCTCAAGCCAGTAGTATTAGAGTTGATTTAGAGAAAAGATATAGGCAGCCTGACTCTGGAAAAGAGAGAGTTGAGAGTCTCACTAACTATAGAACAAAGGATATCATTTCCTTTTTCCAAGGAGGAACCTTGAATTCTGCCATGTGAAATAACTTACCCAAGGTCACACAACTAGTAAATAACAAAAACAGGACTTGAACTTGAACCTGGTTCTCCTAATTGCAAATATGGCGCTTTTCCTATTACATGCTGGATACAAATAAATGAGTGTTGGGCAAGCTGACCTCTAAGGATCCTTCCAACTCTAAAACTCTAACTGCTGACATAACTGATTAAACAGAAGCATCAGTGCTTATGTTTTCAAATTCTTTGTAGATAAGGGAGAAGAAATTTTCTATGAGTTCTACTGACTCTAAGGTTTCATGAGCCTTAGGGAGATTTAAGGATACCCATTTGATATCTAGAATCATAAGGTCTCTCGAGCAATTTTCAGATTGTTAAAAAGAGGGTGAAAAAAATTTAAATAAGGTGTGGTGTTTGGGCCTTTTTTTTTTTTAAGACTTTGAGAGCCTCTGACAAAAGATATTTTGATTAGATGTATTTAAAGTGAAGTACTCACCTCCATTTTTTTCCTGGTTGTTGTAGAACAAAGAAGAGAAATTGTTATTCCTTTTAGTCTGGAAAACTAGAGACTATGTTGAATAAGGTATATGTGTATATGGGGGAGAATTGGGAAGGGCTGAATTAAGTTCAATTTAATACAATTCAACAGGTATTTTTTTTAAACCCTCACCTTCCATCTTAGAATCAATACTGTGTGTTGGTTCTAAGGCAGAAGAGCAGTAAAGGCTAGGCAACTGGGGGTTAAGTGACTTGCCCTAGGTCACAGCTAGGAAGTGTCCGAGCCTGAATTTGAATCCAGGACCTCCAGTCTCCGAGCCTGGCTCTCAGTTTACTGAACCAACAAGCTGTCCCCTCAACAAGTATTTATTAAAACACCTACTGTATTCATAGTAAGTGCTTATTACAAGCTTATTGATTGATTGGCTACAAGCATTCGACTGTGGATCAGGAGGCACAGAGGCAAAAATAAAAATATGCTTACCCTCAAGGATCTTAAATTCTACTGGGGGGATACAAGTATGAGAAGTTTTTTTTTATATACTATATTATTCCTATATCTGGGTCCTGAACTAGAGGCTCTAATTAATCCATTGACTTTGACATTTCCTTTGCTTTTAGAGACACCAGTGAATGCTTCCACCCAGTAAAACCTGAGTAATTTTAAGGGAGATAATGATGTTCTTCCTGCTAACTACATGACCAGTCACCATCACCTATGGGGGTGGGGAGGGGCTGACCACCTCCCAATTACCTATTTACCATTTAGAAATTTCTCAGATACACTTTTGGGAGCTCATCATTCAGCTCCTCCCTTGAACTTTGAAGAGTTTGTTGAGTTCCTGTTTGAAGAGTTTGTATTTTATCCTAGAGGTTGAAGAGTTTGTATCCATATCCCACCATCACTTGTTCTATTTTCCTCCCAGGTGTGATATCCCCTGTTTTCCTCCCTTGCACTCTTTCTGCATTCAATCTTGTGTTCTTCTGGCTTCATGCTGAGTATCAGGGGTTTCCTTTTGCAAGGACCCCCGAATACTTGAGTTTCACTCCCTGGCTAACCAGGCACTGGTCTTGAGATCGGGAGTTGCTTCTTCTTTGGGTTACCGGTGGTCACAACATTTGGGTTTGTATGTATCATTTGTATGTCTGCTGTCTTCCATAGTTACTGTTATATCCCTATAATATATCCTAGAGGCAAACTATAGCCACTGGTAGTTTTACTTTGTTTTGTTTTATTTTTTTAACATAAGAATGATTTGGCCTTTCTTTCTTTCTTTTACTTATTTTAGGGACATTATTTTTATTTTTTATTATTTTATTGACAGCTACATGGCTCAATGGAGAGACAGTCAGGCTTAGAGTTTGGAGGATGTGGGTTCAAGTGTGACCTTGGACACGTCCTAGCTGTGTGATCCTTGGCAAGTCACTGAACCTCAATTGCCTAAACCTTATCAATCTTCTGTCTTAGAACTGCACTTAATGTCAATTCTAAGATAGAAGGTAAGGGTTTAAAAGATAATAATATTATTTGGCAGTTTTGCATAAAAGTAAAGGGGGTAAAAATTATTATATATTAAGAAAATACATACATGTGAGAAAATCCAGGAAATAGAAGCAGAAAGCATGGTAAAGGGCACTTGGATGAAGAGGTAAAAAGGAAAACCACCTTGTCATCAGCTCATACCACATGGGCAGAAAGGAAATAGATGAAGAGTTTAAGATACAGATCAGGTGCATATTTCAGCTGTGATGGAACATTTCAGTTATCCAGACATCTGGGGGAGAGAGGTACTTCTCTCTCCTCAAAAGACCAATGAACAATTTCTTGACCAGTGAATCTGCATAATTTCTTTCTTCAAAATGTGCTAAGTGACCCTGGGCAAGTCACTTAACCCCACTTGCCTCAGTTTCCTCTTACTATGAATACAGTAGGTGTTTTAATAAATACTTGTTGAGGGGACAGTTTGCTGATTCAGTGAACTGAGAGCCAGGCTCAGAGACTGGAGGTCCTGGATTCAACAAGGGGATCTTCTGTTCTGGATGCCTTTCTCACAAGCAGGGAAATGCTAGTTGCTGGAGTAGACATGATTGGAGTTCTAAAAAGGAAGTGGCCATTACTTGTTAGAGTCTGGGACAAAAATGGACAGGAAATCCTGTTATCATATGACATATACTCTATTTTGTAAGAGTATTTTTCAAAGACAGGATGCTATGGCTTAGTATTCTATAAGGAAGATTAATCAGAGAGGGAAAGGAATCTCCCAAGAAGAAAATTTTGAAGACATAGTTCTCATTTATGAGGGAAAAAATGTCTAGAAAGGCCAATACAAAGTTCAAATCTGGCTTCAGAAATGTGCTAAGTAAGTTACTTGACCCCCATTGCCTAGCCCTTACCACTCTTCTGCCTTGGAGCCAATACACAGTATTGACTCCAAGACGGAAGGTAAGGGTTTAAAAAAAAAAAAGAAATGTGCTAAGTGACCCTGGGCAAGTCACTTAACCCCACTTGCCTCAGTTTCCTCATATGTAAAATGAACTGAAGAAGACAATGGCAAACCACTCGGATATCTTTGCAATGAAAACCCCAAATGGAATTACATAAACTTAGACACAACTGAAAAATGACTGAATAACAAAAAGACCAAACATCTAATAAATGCCTGAAACAGGATTTGAACTTGTCTTCTTGACTGCAATTTCAATATTCTATCCACTATGTCAGTTAGCTTCCTGAATAGATGATATGTTTATCAAACTTGTAAAAGACAAACAGTTAGCTAACTTAGAGGATCAAAGAGTTGGGATTTAAAAGGATCTTCAGGGGTTAGAGCGTTGGGCTAATTAGATGAAATTCAATAGGGATAATTGTAAAGTCTTATACTCAATAGGTACAAAAATAAACTTCACAAGTATAAGATGAGGTTGGTATATTTAAAGAGAAGTGTTTTGGGAAAAAAATCTGAGAGTTTTAGTGGACTATAAGCTCACTATGAATTAGCAATGGGTGTAATAGAAAAAAAACAACCTAATTCCATTGCGGGAGGCATTAAGAGGATCATAGACTCCAGGAATAAAGATCAGATAGCCCACTTTGTCCACTTTGTACTATGTTCTTGTCAGACTTCACTTTTTTTCTTTTCAGTTCTGAGGAGCCTCAGTTTAAGAAAACTGAAAAACTAGAGAGTCCTCCAGAAGAAGGCAGCCAAGATAAAGGGGGTCTAAGTTCATATAATATGAGGGTCCATTAAAGGAACTAGATTGTTTAGCCTAGAGAAAAAAAAAAGATTCAGAGGACACATGATAACTATCTTCAGATATTTGAAGGGATATATTGTAAAGGAGGCAGCTAGGCAGTACAAATGGATAGGGTGCTAGACCTGGAGGTGAGAAGATCTGAGTTCAAATTTGACCTCAGACTTCATAGCTGTGTAACTCTGGGCAAGTCACTTAACCCTAATTGCATAGCTCTTGTCATTCTTCTTTCTTAGAATTAATACTAAGACAGAAGGGAAGGGCTTAAAAAAAAAAAGGCATTAAATTTGATCTGCTTGATCATTGAGGAAGGAACCAAGAACATTGGGCAGAAGTTACAAATTTAGGTTTGATTCAGGGAGAAAAAACCCCAACTTCCTAATAATTAAAGCTGCAGCAAAATAGAATGGGCTCCCTCAAGAGGTGGTAGGTTTCCTCTTTCGGGGAGTCTTTGAGCAGACACTGATCAGGTATGTTATGGTGGAGATTCCTTTCACATAGGGGTTAAATAAGGGAACCGCTGAGTTGGTTTCCAACTCTCGAATTCTGTGATAGAATCCTAGACTTCTGGAGGAATCTTGGAAGCCAATGCTACTCATGTGACCATGGGAAAATCACTTAGCTCTCTGGCCCTCAGATGCCCTCTTGATATAAAATAAGTAGATTGGACTATGTGATCAGCTTATAACTCCATTATAAACGTAGTCCCCTATATCTCAGAGAAGCCCTAACGTAGAAAGGACCCAGGTGAAAAGTACTTTCAAAGTCTGGGTCAATATAGTGAGCAAATTGACTTAAGCTGCAAAGATATAGAAATACAGAATTGCCAGGCACTTTGGAAAATTGTCTAGATTAGAGAAAAAGCCAAGACAAGGCCTGTGGTTACTATTTGGCTCTGGGCTGCATATGTTCTTCCTTTAAGGCACTGCCCAGATCCTTGTATTGCTCTGCTTTCTGTTTCCATATGACACAGGTTGAGTGCTAGTGGGTGGGGGAAAACCTGGCCCTTCTCATATTTTGTAATGCTTAATAGGTATGCAATTAACGGTAATGGTGCGGGGGCCTCTGGTACACTCTTAAGTCCCGTACCTTAACTTGTTCAAACTTGGACAACACCCAGTTTGCTCAGGGAGCACCTGGCCCCAGTTCAAGGTTCCGACCCTTATCTTGAAGGGCCTTAATAAAAATTCGAACAACACTCCTAATGGCCCCTTCTCTCTGCTCACCTGGCCCCACTGTAACCTGGCCAGATTAGAAGCAGGAGGTTTTCTTAGCTATATGTGTGTGTGAGGGGGAGAGGATAAGAAGATATCTGCCTCCATTGGCTTACAGAATCATAAAAAGTTGAACCTGGAAGAGGGAGGCAATCAAAGAATCCTGGGCTTAGAATAGATCTCTCACCAATGCAGAAGTCCTCCATGGAGGATTTCCATCAGACAATCATTGGATGTACATTTGAGTTCTTCCACTGACAAGGAGTTCACCATCCCTGAGGATGTCTGTTCCATTTTCAAGTGGCTCAACATGGTGGGGGACTCTTCCTTTTACTGAGTTGATATCTGCCTGACTAATTTCCACCCATTGCTCTTCATTCTAGCCTCAGAGGCCAAATAGGGCTCTGCCAAATGGCAATCCTTTCAACATCTAAAGATGGTTATCATTCACAGCATTTGGGGTAGCTAGGTGGTTCGGTGGGTAGAATTCCTGGCCTGGAGTCAAGAGAAGTTGGGTTCAAATCTGGTCTCAGATACTTTCTAACTGTGTGACCCCAGGCAAGTCACTTAATCCCAATTGCCAGCCCTTATCTCTCTTCTGCCTTGGAACTGATACTTGTATCTAAGAAAGACAGCAATGATTTATTTATTTTTATTTTCATTCATTTACTTGATATTTTTACCTGTATCATTGATCAAAACTTATTTCCATATTATTAATATTTGCGATAGATTGTTTAGAGTCAGCATCCCCAATCATATCCCCATTGAACTAAGTGATCAAGAAATGTTTTTCTTCTCTGTTTCTGCTCCCACGGTTCTTTCTCTGGATGTGGATAGTATTCTTTCTCATAAATCCCTCAGAATTTTACTATATCGTTGTATTGCTGCTAGTACAGAAGTCCATTATGTTCAATTGTGAGAAGGCAAAGATTAAAGAAAAAGAAAAGAAAAGGAATCACAGAATGTGAGAATTCGAAGGGACCTAAGAGGGTCATCAAGTTCAACCCATACACTAAAAGAATCCTCAGTGCAACATACTCAACATGCGACTTGAACACCTTCAAAGAGAAGGAATCTACCACCTCTCGACACAGGCCATTCTGTCTTTGGACTGTCCTAATTGCTAGGAAATTCTCCCAAGTCAACTCTTCCCTAGACTAAACTTCCTTAGTTTATTTTATTGATATTCTTATAATTTTGTCCAAAGTTTATTACCTCTTCTTTTCTGAACAAGATTGTGGCAATATTACCAATGACTTTTTAGTTGTGAAATCAAACTGACTTCCTAGTTCTATGATCCCAGGCAAGTCACTAAACCATAGTCTGCCTCAATTTCCTAACCTGTAAAATAGAGATAATAATAGTAATTACTTCACAGGGTTGTTATGAGGATCTAATGAAATAATATTTGTAAAGTACTTAGCATAATGTTTGGCAAATAGTAGACACTTTAAAAATGCTTGTTCCAGGGCAACTAGGTGTCTAGAGAGCCAGAGCTAGAGACTGGAGGTTCTGGGTTCAAATGTAGCCTCAGACAATCCCTAGCCATGTGACCCTGGACAAATCACTTCACCCCTATTGCCTAGCTCTTACTGCTCCTCTGCCTTGGAATCAATACATAGTACTGATTTTAAAACAGAAGGTAAGGGTTTAAAAAAAATGTCTATTCCCTTCCTTCTTTCTTCCAGCCCTTGACCTCTCAACAGCCTTTGATGGTCTTGATTTTCAGTGTCCCTCTCCAACTCGTTATTCTTTTCTATCTAGGTTTCTGTGAAACTGCTCTCTATGGTTCTCCTTCTACCTGTCTAAACTCTCCTTTTTCATATTCTTTGCTGAATTTCCATCCAGTTCACCCTGATAACTGTGAATGTCCCCCAAAGCTCTCTCCTGGTCCCTTTTCACCCTCTATACTATTTTAATTAGCAATCTTATCAATTCCCAAGGATTCAAATAGCCTCTGTCTGTGAAGATTCTGAGATCAATTTATCTAGACTAATTTTCTCCTGACTTCCACTCTTACATCTCCAACCACCTCTTAGATATCTCAAACTCAATGTCTCAGGTATTTTAAGCTTTTCCAAAGAACATGTCCAAAAATGAAATCATTATCTTTTCCCCAAAAACCTTCCCCTCTTTCTAACTTCTCTATTATTGTCCAGGGCATCGTCATCTTCTGAGTCACCCAGGCTCATGACCTAGGCATCATCCTCAACTCACTCTCTGCCACTCTCTCCATAGCTAATCAGTTGCCCAATCCTGTTTTTTCTACCTTTATAACTTCTCTTCTATATACCTCCCCTCCTCTGATACCACTGCTGCCCTGGTGCAGGCCTTCATAAACACATACCCATTTGCAATAACCTCCTGATGGGTTTTCCTGACTCAAGCTTCTCCCTGTCCAGTGTTTTTCTACTCAGATATCAATGTGCTTTTTCCTAAAGTGTAAGTATGGCCATGTTACCTTGACTATTCAGTAAACTCCCTGTAGCTCTCTGTTATCTTCTCAATTAAATACAAAATCCTCTTTGACTTTTAAAGTTATTTATGACCTGGTCAAAAGGGGACCTGGTCCCTTGCTACATCTCTTTCTTTCAAACCCTTACTTTATGTCTTAGAATTAATAGTGTATTGGTTCCAAGGCAGAAGTGAGGTAAGGGCCAAGCAATGGGGGTTAAGTGACTTGCCCAGGATCACACAGCTAGGAAGTGTCTGAGGTCAAATTTGAACCCAGGACCTCCTGTCTATACACCTGGTTCTCTATCCACTGAACCACCTAGCTGTCCCCACTTCCTGCATTTCTAATCTCTTCCAGGAACAGGTAGGTGGTTCATTGGATGCAAACCAAGTCTGAAATCAGGAAGACCTAAATTCAAATCCAACCTTGGACACTTACCATCTCTGTGACCCAGGGCAAGTCATTTAGTCTCTGTTAGCTTCTGCAAAATGGGAATAATAATAGCACATACCTTCTAGGGTGGTTGTAAGGATCAAATGAGATTATAAATGTAAAGAGTTTAGCACAGTGCCTGATACATAGTAAGAATAATATAAATATTAGCCATTGTTATTAGGTTGTTCTTTTTTTTAACCCTTACTTTCCTATTTGTAACAAGTCTATGACAGAAATGCAAGAACTTGACAAAGTTAAGTGATTTGCCCAGGGTCACACAGTTAGGAAGTGTATGAGGTCAGATTTGAACTCAGGACCTCTTTAATCTAGACCTGGCATTCTGTCCACTGAACTTTTGAACTACCTCAGTAGTCTGTTATTATTTTTAGTCTTCTTGAACCCCTACCCAACCGGACATTTTATCATCTAGTGATACAGCCTCTTTGTTGTTCCTCTTCTAAAACATCCTAGTTCCTGACTTCATTTGTTTTCACTAACTGTCTCCCATTCATCTCCCCCTCTCGGCTTCCTCCAGATTCCTGCTAAAATCTCATCTCTACAAGAAGCCTTTCCCAACCTTCCTTAACATTAGTGCCTTCCCTCTAATATTACTTCTAATTTTTCAGGTTCCTATCTTGTTGGTATGCAGATATTTGCTTGTTATCGCCCAATTAGACTGTGAGCTCCTTTTGCCTTTCTTTAATACTCAGCGCTTAGTACTGTGCCTGGCATAGAGTTATTACTTACTAATAACATATAAATTCTTGTTGACTTGACTATTAAACCCTTCCCCAACCAACTTATCTTCTCTGGATCCATCTCTACATTTACTTTCTGAGTCCCTTCAGAGACCCTACGAAATGTTGGTAGTGGTCTCTTTGTAAGGATCAAGAATGATGAGTTGGTGCTTCCTTCCATCCTCAGTAAAACGCTGTTCTCTGGGAAAAGGAAGTGTTGAGAAAATAGCTGAAGACTAATAGGATCAAGTTAGTGTCTTTCCCTTTCTCACTGACTCCAACCTAAAATGACCTCCTTCTCTGAATTCCTCCAGTTCTCACTACCTATACTATTCAAATGGTTCTTGGAATCATGAAATCTTAAAGCAAGAAAGGGACCTCAGAGGACAACTAGAAGGCTCAGTGGATTAAAAGTTGTCCCATGACATAAGAGGTCCTAGGTTCAAATCTGACCTCAGATATTTCCTAGCTATGTGACCCTGGGCAAGTCACTTAATTCTCATTGCCTAGCCCTTATCGCTCTTCTTCCTTGGAACAAAAATTTGGATCAGTGGATTCTAAGATGGAAGGAAGAGTTAAAAAAAAAAAAAACAGACCTCAGAGGTCATCTAATCTCACTTATACTGAAAATATGAATATAATCAATTTTGTTAGATTTTCCCATGTCATCTTCCCCAACTGCACCATAAGGTTCTTGAGAACAAGAAATTGGTCTTGTATTACTTTTCTTCTACAGCATCTAGACAGTATTTTGAACATGGGTAAATATTCAGTAAATACAAAAGAAGCAATCAAGTTCTAATTTGTGGTGCTTACCAGTTTCCAAGGCATAAATACACTGAGAATTTAACAGTTTACTCTTGTGAGTTGATATGAACAGGCTCCAACATACTTCTGGAGGGATGTAAGAGCTCTAGACCTCTCAAACTTACAAGATCACCTCCAAATCTAGACTCCACCTCAAGAATGACATTCATTCACTTAATTGGGAAAGGAAACACAAAACAAAAAAGGAAGCCAGGGTCTGTAATAGATAATATTGAGGGGTTATATTTGATGGGTAAATGACAACTAGCAAATCAGGTAGTTATCTTCTTTTGCCTACCTCCTCCCTCTATTCCTCCCTTCCTCTGTCTTCCAGCTTCCCTTCCTCCCCTCTTCTTCCCTTTCCCCTATTCTTCTTCTGGTTTCTAAATCAGTCAGTGTGAATTAAAGGTGTTTTAAATGAAAATACTTTCTTCTTTATCTAAGTAAGGGTTTATTTGGGGAAGACAGGAAAAGATAGAGAATGAAGGTAAGAGGGATGAGGATTTCCCTATACTACAGGTTGGCCGCAAGTTTGAGGATATTGGGATAGAGTTCAACTTGAGAGGAATGATTGATAGGTCTGGCAGTCAGTCACTATCATAAAACAGAGCAAGTCAGAGAGATAAACCAGCTTCTTCCTTCCCTGATTCAAAGGCAACCAGCATCAGCCAAGCCCAGAAATCAGTCAGCAGTTGGTTTGGCTCCAAACCATCTTTCCCGGTAACATTCCAAATCAGAATCTATCTTTATTTGATTGACAGATTACCACTCAGCCACTGCTTCTGTCCTTTTTGCATGCCTTTCCAATATCTCTCTCTTCCACAAGTCCCAGGTACAGGTTGACCTAGTTCAGTTCACATTCCATGTGGGAAAAGTTTCCATGATATTGGAGTGAGAATGACCAACTTACCCCCTACTCCTCACTGAAAGTCTCAGCGTAATATAATGCCACTTGGAAGGTTGAACCTTGGAAGGTTGAAGGAGGAGAGGATCTGAAGCTGCTTCTCCTTTTAAATGACAAAGGACTCTGCCCCCTAACACTTTCATAGAACAGAAGGAGAATAAAGAGACAATCCAGGTTTGCCAAGTCATACCAAAATTCCAAAACTTTTTAGCTTTGGACAACCAAATGACCAGAAGTAGCCAAGGAATTTATCATTTCCACTGTGCCTTAAATGCATAAGTATACATATGACCAGTCTAAAGTCAAGTATTAAATAGCTGTATGTTCTGAGTTGGGCTTAAGTCAAGTCAATCCCCTGGTAATTTATGTTTACCACTGCAATGGGATGCCACTTATAGGTCATTCAACAGTTAACAAAAAGGAGGTGTACTTAGTCAAAAAAGGATATCCAACAAGTATATTCCCTGAAGTCACCCTGAATTGCCCAGCATAGTCTGAGTCAAGCAACAGGGTACCTGGAGTTCCTTGTGGCTACTATGTTATGTAAGAAGTGATGCCAAAATCCTGAGCCTTTGGTCCCATGTGCCAATTAAGTCCCAAGGATGGTTTCCATACCTTTAAGGGGGAAAAAAAAAAACCAAACCTATCCTAACTTGCCTGGGGGGAAAGGTTAGAATAATTGCTCCCACCACAACTGTGCATGCTCAGTTACACTTGGCCTATGTGACTTTGACTGGTCAGATTCTTCCACTCCCTTTAGTTTTGCTCTTTCAACAGCCATTCAGATGCATAAGAAAAAGTTACTAAAACCTCTCTTCAAACATTTTGGGGGGCCCTCGCTAGGGCCTCATGATAGCTGGCCAGAAATCAAAGAGGAGGGAATGAAATCTCTCCAGTTCTGCCATGAGCTTCATGTTTCCCAAGACTTCACAGATATCCAGCATGCAGCATGATTATTCCCTTTCTCACACTCCTGAAACAGCATACTCTTGTCAGGCAGCTGTTGCTTGCTAGGTCTTCTCTTTGGCTTAGGTCATTTTTTTCCCATGTTTGTATCCCTCGATTGTTCCTTCTTCTTCTCTTTTTCCTCCAAGTTTCTTTCTTTTTTCTTTTTTTCTCCCCCTTCAAATCTTTCTTTCACTGAACAGCTGTGTGCTGATAGAAAAGAGAATGCTTTCTGTACTCACCAGCAAGCTTACAAACAAAAGGGTTTTAAGAACTCTAATAAGTGAACAAGGTCTCTGGGAAGATGAACTGTTACCAGGATTTCAAACAATCAGAATCCTTGTGAATTTTGAAGAGTGCCCTTTTAAGGCAGAGCAGGCCCAGTGCTTCATATTTTCTCTCTAAGCCTTCATGGTGGTTCACTTTTTAAAATTTTGTGGGGTGTGTGTGTTTTTAATAGCCTCCCTATCACACTGACATAGGAAAGTTGATCAGTGGTCAGACCTTTCTGAGAACCCATAGACAGTTGGGTTGTGGGGAATGGATCTTACATGTGTGTTAAGTGATGGACAGACAGATTTCAAGGGACTAGTGGTGGATGTTAAAGAGGAAAAAGAAACTGGAGCTGCAATCAGGAGACCTTAGATGGAGACTAAACTCCGCCACCCTGTGACCTTCTGGGCCTCATTTTCCTTATCTATAAAATATAAAACAAGAAGAAATAGATTAGATTACCCCTCAGAGCTTGTCAATTCCCAGGGTCTCTGAATATATATGTCCCAATCAGACCTTCAAAGGTCTGCTGATTCCTTGATTGGGAAGGTTCTGCAGGAAGGAGAAACCACCCTCTTGCTTTTGTTTTTTACAAGATTCATTTCCTTGCCTGATAAATAGGGTCTCAGTCATTTGATCATGTCTGACTCTTTGTGACCCCATTTGTGGTTTTCTTGGCAAAGATACTGGAGTGGTTCTCCACTTCCTTTTCTAGGTCATTTTACAGATGAAGAAACTGAGGCAAATAGGTTCATATAGATATTAAGTTTCCAAGGCAAGATTTGAATTTGGGAAGCTGTCTTCCTGACTCCAGGCCTAATATTCTATCCACTGAGTCACCTAGCTGCCCTTTGGCTGATGAATAGATGAGTATAAAAATGTCTTAGTGCTGGAAGTGACCCACCATAGGGGAGCTGCAACATATGCTACCCTCAATCAGTGTTGCTTCTGTCAACGTGGAATCTAAGAGAACCCCACTTTGTAGTCGTGTGAGAACTGAAGCCCCCCAAGTTTTAGGGTTAGCTTGAAAGCTGGAGAACCCATTTGTCCCTGGTCCTATGAGAATACATCAGAGGGAAGCTCAGACTTAGTGCTTCCCAAGTAGATGAGGGTCCCCTCTGCCACTAACCAGATTTGTGAACTTGGACAAGTCATTCCTTGCTCTGAGCTTCAATCTGCTTAGTCTAAAAATGGAGTGTGGGTTAAATGAACTCTAAGGTCTTTTCTAGTGTTAGCATTCTATGAGTCTTTGACCCTAGGAGTGTCCTTTTTTAAAAAGACATCAGGGGTGGTCGTTTTTATGCTTCCTTTTCCTCCTCCATTTCGGCATCATAAGGACCCCTGGCAAATGGCTCCAGTTCACACAGCAGAGAGTTCAAGGGGGCCAAGACCAACCATTTGGTTACCGAGTTTAGGCCTCTTCTCCAGCACTGCCTTACATGGGAACAGAGAGGTCAAGGTTTAAAGTCAAATGACAGATGGGAAGAAAAACCCCCTTCAGTCTGTAGAGCTCCGTGAAATCCTTCATTATGGGATTTCCCTTGTCAGGACTTCACAGAAAAGCCTGGAGGCTCCTCGCTAAAGTATACAAGGCATAAAGACACTGTATACACAGACATTGCTCATTGGAGTGAACACATCTGACAAACAGTAGAGGATGGGAGCGCTCTGGAAGGAAAAGAACCCAGAGAGCCAGGAGAAGGGAGACAAGAAAACCACTGGCTTCTTTTCCTGATCAAAGCCATCTTGCCAGTGGACTTCTTCCCCGGGGTCAAAACAAGGTGACTGTTTTTGAAAACGTAGTCGTCGCTAAACTTAAGAAAGGAGGTCCTAACCCTGATATTGCTCGCATTTCTCTGCACTGTAAGGTTTACATAGCAAAGGACGTTCTTCACAATAATCCAGCAAGATAGGAAACACAACAGTATTAGCATTCATATTTTAGAGATAAAACCAAGTTCCAAAATGGTTCAGTCACTCATCCAAGGTAACAGCTGATAAGTGACGGAGCCAGGACTCTAATACAGATCTTTGGATTCCAACTCTAAGGTCCTTTTCATGATACCATTCTCCCTTTTCTGGCAAGTTGTAAGATTCCAGAACAGATCATCATGACATATTTTTCCCTGAAATAGTCAAAGAAAGAGATTGAAAGGGGACAGCTAAGCGGCTCAGTGGATAGAGAGCCAGCACTGGAGACAATAGGTCTTTGGTTCATATCTAGCCTTAAATACTCCTAAATAAATACTTTATAAATACTAAATAAATACTTAAATAGCTATATGAAATGACGCTGGGGAAGTCACTTAATGCCCATTGCCTGGCCCTTACTGTTTTTCCTTGGAACCAACACTTGGTAGTGATTCTAAGATAGAATTTCAGGTTTGTTTTTTTTTTTTGGGGGGGGGGGGGTTTCCAGCAGTTTGTTTTTTTAATAAGTGACTGAAAATAGGTATTGATAGAATTGTCAGTGATGGCAGATCTTTCCACTGAAGCCAAAATAGGTCAAAAATTTACAGATGCCGAATGTGAAATTAAATAGAGCTAGAGGAACGCTTGATAGTTCCTTGGAACTTTCTAGACTCTCTCCCAAGAAAATGGGTCATAAAAACCAGTTATTATCTCTGTGACATTTGGAAATTCATTTAGCTTTTCTCTGGGCCTGTTTCCTCCTCTGGAAATTAAGGGGATTGGACTAGATGATCCCTAAAGTTCTTTACATTTCTGCATATAAGATCCAGTGTTCTGAAAGTGTCTTCTTCCTGTGTCCCATAAGCTCTGTGAGCCAGCTAGTATATGAAAGCCTTCTAAGTTTCCATTGCCATTACAGAAAAGTATCAATAACTTGGACATGATGCCACTCTAAATGAGGTGTCAAATTAAATGCCTCAACTAGATTAAAATGTAATTGAAAGGGGCAGCTAGGTGGCTAAGTGGATTGAGAACCGAGCCTGGAGAAAGGAGGTCCTGGGTTCAAATTTGACCTCAGACACTTCCTGGCTATGCAATCCTGGACAAGGCATTTTACCTCAGTTGCCTAAACCTGGCCATTCTTTTGCCTTGGAATCGATGCTTTCATTTCTAAGACAAAAGGTAAAGGCTTAATAAAAAAATTACATGGCACATCTTCCAGACTTATTCTCCCAACTACAGCACTCTCAGATTGGAATTCCAGAGGCCAATTGACTTCTCTCATGGTCCTAGAGGTAACCCTGAGGAATGGAATTTCTACTATAAACTCTTGTACTCCCAAATCTCAATCGGCCAATCAACATCAATTGGTTTTTCAAAGGCATGTTTGCTAAGAAGAAATTGGAAGGATAAAAGTTCCAAAACATCCCCCAAACAATAGGGAATATTCTCTCCTCTGCACATAATGATTCTGGGAGAGAGTGGGTCCAAACATAAAGTAAAAACAGCAAAAAGGCATACATATGGGAAACATATTGAATCGAGGGCTTCTTCATGATTTGAAGTTCTTTTCTCCTTTCTCAGACTTTCTACGGAGTTTACTTCAGGGCAAGGCGTAAGCCATGAAGGAGCCACTCCCTTATTCAGTTGGGTTGGTTCCTTCCATCTCAGCTGATGGATAAAAATCAAGCTGGGCTGAATCATTCAGCTGGCGCTCTCTCAGCTGTTATTCTGGAACCTTGCTGGGATTGGGTCCAGTGGTCTTTGCTACCAGCTCTGGTTGCTGAGGGACTTCTAATGGCTCTTCTGACCTTTGGAAGGTCACAAGTCATCACTTGGTCAATCCAATCTCTACTCATTCATCTAGAACTATAAAAGGATAAATACAAAAAGAGTCAAAAGAAAGAGTTTTGCCAGTGCTCTCATAGCCACTTGGCAAATGGGTAAGGAGATAAGGCAGCTACTGCTCCTCCCCTCACAGCAATGCTGGCCTTACTGCTAGACAGGAAAAATCATTGGAACTTGGCAGAAACCCACCAAGAATGGCAAATCTGAGAATGCGCTAAAGCTAAGTATGGGCCCTCCTTCACTGGTCAATCTCCCCATGAAAAGAGTCTGGGCTCTAGTGCCAGCTTTCTGCCACTAACTAACTAAGTGATTTACCTAAGGCCAATAAATAATGACAATAGTTTCATAATTTAAGTCTAAGGGTGGGCTATAGCAGCATTTTTTTTTATTCAAAGAGTTGCACATTGGTCCAGGAGTTTCATAATTTAAGTCTTTCAAAGTGCTTTTCTGAAGATGATCCTTTGAAGTATGTAGCAAAAGTATTATTATCTCCATTTTACAAATGAGGAAACTGAGGAATAGAGATCAACCGACTTGCCCAAGAGCACATGGCTGGCAAGTGTCAGCAAACTCAGGTCTTCTGACTCCATGATCAGTGCTCTGTCCATAAGGAGCTAAGTGGTGCAGTAGATAAAACATTGAACTTTGAGTCAAGAAGACTCATGTTCAAATCTAGACTCAGATATTTACTAGCCACGTGATTCTGGGTTAGTTGCTAACCTATGCCTGTAATGGTTTTCTCACCTGAGAAATGGGGATAATAATAGCACCTATCTCCCAGAGTTATTGTGAAGATAAAATGAAATAAGATTTATAAAAAGCTTTGCAAACCTTAAGGCACAATACAAATCTTCCCTATTATGATTAATAACATGCCACCATTCTCATGCAGCAATAGTTTCCCCATCTGTCCAATATGAGCAATAATGCCTCATTTGTCTATGCCCCAAGGAGGTTGTAAGGCTTGTAGAATCTGAGGGAAGAAAAGATCTTTCGATAAACCTTTTCATTGTACAGAGGAAGAAATAGACTCAAAGAGGAGGTGGGATTTATTCGCCTAAAGTCATCCAAACCATAAGATGACACAGTCAGAATTTGAACCTCAGTCTTTTCTTTCCAAATCCAGTGCCTGTATAATCTGCATAGAAGTGTGTAAGTGTGTAAGTGTAAGCCTCAATTGGCCCTGACCAGTAAGATAGCACTATTATGATCCTGTATTATTTCAGAAGTGGGCTCCTTCCCATCAAAGCCCTGCCCAACAGACTGGCATCATCAATATTTTAGTGGGGGGTTGTTCTACTCTATCAGAGGCAGCCTGAAGAAGAAAGGGCACCAGAATGGTGGAGCAGTTGGGATTAGAAATGAGTGTTGTAGACAGAGCTCAAAACAGAACCCCTTCTTCTAGCCTTGGCTGAGCCTGTTTTAAGCCAATTGGGAAGGTCAAAGCTTCCACAGCAGCTTAGTGTGGGAGGGAGGGCAGGGAAGAAGGGCATCTCTGCCAACTGCCGTTGGCCCATGACAATGAGCATAGAGGGGGAGCAACAGCTGCAGGGTAGGGAGTGAGAGGGATCCAGAGGCACCCCCCTGTCATTCTATGACAGGCCCCAGCGTGCCTGGGGCCGGGAGCCTGCTCTTGGTTTAGGCCAAGTATCAGACGGAAGCTCCGTCTGGGGGTAGGGCATGTCTTTAAGGCTTATCTGATGGAAGCTGGAGAAGTCTTGAGCCACAAAGCTGGGCAAGAGGCCCACACCACCCATGAAAACCTGTAGGAGAGTTGGCCCGGAAGCCTCAGACAGACGATACTCCTGGACCAATGTGCAACTCTTTGAGTAAAAAAAAAAATGCTGCTCTAGCCCACCCTTAGTGAGAACACACTTAGTATTGCTTATCCAACAAAGGGGCCAGATTTGTGCCAGTCCTTCCAGGCTCCTGATCCCAGACCTCAGTGGGGCACACCTGCAGAATGATCTGCCATAAGAGCTATAACGCTTGACTGTCGAACCAAAGAAGTATAAAACTTCTTGCAGAAAGAATCTAAGAGATCCTCTTGTCTACGGCCCGTGTTTCACAGACATGAAAGGAAGCCCAAAGAGGTCCATCGCCTGCTGGACATCACACAGTGAGACCCGCTGGACAGCAGAACAACTCGGCAAGCTAGATTCATGGATTTTATCGGATATCATGAGGTTTAATAGAGAGAAATATAAATTCTTACATTTGTGGTCAAAGGTTCAACTGCATGAAGATGGGGCAAGAGAGGATTGAGCCTGATAATCATTCTTCGAAAAAAGACCAATAGATTTTTATTGAACTACAAAGGTAAAAGGAGGCAAGAATAAAACACTCTATAAGAAACTAGAGTGATCTTAGACTATATCCATAGAAATGCAGGGCCAGGACAAGAGAGGGAGATGATGGTTTCACTATATATATAAAAATAGGGTCCCACTACATCGGATATTGTATTCAATTCTAGATACCCCCATTGTAAGGAAAACATTGACAGGATGTAGAATGTCCAAATGAGGGTGATAGAGCAAAGAACTGGGAATAGAATGGATGCCCATTGATCAGGGAATGATTGAATGAACTATAAACTCGAATGTTACAGATTATTACTGTTCTTTAAATGATTGATATTACAAACAGGGGCATAAAAAAGCTTACAAAAACTGATGTAAAGTGAAAGAAGTAGAATCAGGGAAGATAATATACACAAGGACAACAATGTAAATGGGAAAGGAACAATAAAAACATGGTTAAATGCTGCGTACTTTGAATGAGCTAGCTTGGTCCCAAAGAAAGAGATAAGAGAATGTACTTCTCTCCCTTCTTTGCTGAGATGGAAGACTAAGGAGATGGAACACAGCAATGTATGGTCATGTTTGATTTATGTGTTGGTAAGGCTTGGTTAATTTGGCTTTTTTTTTCTCTTTGGCAGAGAGATAGTTATCTCAGTGTTGAACAATGAGGGGATATATCAGAAAATAAAGGTTATGTGAAAAAATAAAACAAAACATCAATGATTTTTAAATTTTTTTATTTTTAAATGAGATTTATGAGGATAGTGAGGTGGCATTTGAAAATGGTAAAATGCTGCCATTTGAGGACCAGTTGAAGGAACTGAGATGTTTAGTACGGAGAAGGGAAGTATTACCATGATGTGTTGGCTTTCTATGAGTATTTGGAGGGCTTTCATATAGGAGAAGGATTATATTTGTTACATTAGCCTCAGAGAAGCTGCAGATAGAAGCTACAGAATTGCATACAGGAAAATTTTCCCAACTAGAGCTATCCAAAAGTAAATGGGGAAGTGCTAGGACCAATTTAAAGTACTCCAGATGTTGCCTGACCAAAAGAGAGTACAAAAGAACTGCCATCTCCCTAGTCTCCATTACATGTTATTTCTGGACTCCACTTTAGACCAGAAATAAGACTCTCACCCCTATGATCGTGGGTTCTGATTGGGGAATAATCCACTATATGTCACCCTTTCCCCAAACCCACCATGCTTCTTCCTAGCCATGGCTATGACATGCTGCTGTGAGCATCTCCTTTCTTTTCTTCCACTTCGCTTTTCCAAAGCTAGCTCTGAAAACAATAATTAAACCAACACTAATATTCCTGTGAAAGATATCTCAACCATTTGCTGTCTGACTCCCATCACCATTCCCCCTGATTTCTCTAATCCAAACAATCCTCCCAAACCCTCTATATGTATTGTCTTCCACTTTTAGAATGTAAGTTCTTTGAGGGCAAGGACTGTCTTATATTGCATTTGTATTCCTAGTCTTTAACACAATGCCTGGCACCCTGTAATATATGCTTTTTTTTGTTATTCATTCATTCTTTTATCCAAAAATTACACTGGGTTCTTATCTTCTTTGTCACATGCTTAATTCATTTTGAATTTGTTTCACATAAACCTCCAGGACTTAACAAAAACTGAACTTTGGTCACACCTCTACTATCTTGTATTTATTTGTGTTGTTGTTGGTGGTGGTGGTTTGTTTGTTTTTTAAATCCTTACCTTCCATTTTAGAATCAATATTGTGTATTGGTTCCAAGGCAAAAAGCATTAAGGGTTAGATAATGGGGTTTAAGTGATTTTCCCAGGGTCACATAGTTAGGAAGTGTTTGAGATCAAATTTGAACCCAAGATCTAGTGTCTCTAGGCCTGGCTCTCAATCCACCAAGTCATCTAACTGTCTCCTACCTAGTATTTGTGAAGTAGATTTTGACATTGGTGGTAAATCTCCCTACAACTCTACTCAAAGCCTGAATTCAAGGTACTCCACATTAATTCAGCATCAGACCCACTGGAAATTTTCTCCTTTTAGATCCAGTCACTAAAATTCACTTGGAGTCTATGTTGTAAAATTAAGTAGACATTTTACTCCAATTAGGAAGCAATATATATATATAATATCCAAAATGCAGTAAAGAAAGCTAATAAGATGTAGTGTATAAATGGAGATTTTGAACCCTAGACTTCGATCCCCAGAAGTCCTTGGTGTTTCCCAGAATTCCCTATAATCTCACCTGAGTCCCCAGGTTGGCGAGATCACAATTGGTATTTAACTGGCAGTAATGTCTCCCTCCTCTGCCATTGCAATGATGTAGGAAGTTAGTGGTAAGCTAAGCGCGAAGGTTCTGAATTGGCTAATCAGCCATGGCCATGTGATTTTTATTTTGTATCTTTTTTATTCCTTGATTTCTAATAATATTTTTTAAACATTATTTTATTTGGTCATTTCCAAACAAAGATCATTTTATTTTCTTCCCCCCCCTCCCACCACCTCTCCCATAGCCAATGCATGATTCCACTGGGTATCACATGTGTTAAAAATATAATATTTTTATTATTAGAGATATAATTTAATTTTTACAGTAGCGAACCTAATCACTAAGTTATTATTTCTGAGAAAGTAAAAATCTATGATAGAAAGAAGGGCATGGATGATAAACAGATAGAGAGAGTATACACTATGCACTTACTATTTCTCAGCTATGATGCTGAGCACTAGAGATACCAATATGAGTAAGCAAAGAGTCCCTGCCCTCAAGAAATCCATATTCTAATGAGCAAAGACAACATATACAAAGGGGAAATGGAAAATGAGAGTAAAGGTCTACTTGTGGTGCCATGGTGCAGCAATGGTCAGCAAACAACATGAAGTTTTAGGTCTAGGGAAGATATGGCAAAAGCTCATTTGTAAGTAAGTAAGGTGACTCAGAAAGAGAGTCCAGGGTTGAATGAGGGCAAGTGAGGATGATGGCCAGAGTATAGACAGAATAATGAGGAGATGGGGCAGCTAAGTGATGCAGTGAAGAGTATCGAACCCAGAATCAAGAAGACTCCTCTTCCTGAGTTCAAATCTGGCCTCAGACACTGCCAGCTGTGTAACCCTGGGCAAGTCATGTAAGCTTGTTTGCCTCAGTTCCTCGTTTGTAAAATGAGCTGGAGAAGGAAAGAGCAAACCATTCCAGTATCTTTGCCTAGAAAACGTCATGAAGAATCACACACAACTGAAAAATAAGTGAACAACGATAGCAACGGTGAGGAGCTGACCAGGGAGTGGCATAGAGGTTCAGGGTAAGAGAAGAAAGCAAATGGGGTGAGATTGGGAAAGGTCTTGCTCATTACAAAAGAACAAGGGCATTTCTGCAATCTGGAAGCTATTAATAGACTACAAAAATGTGAGGGAAGTAAAATTTTCCAAGGGGCTTAAAGAATGAAGACAATATAGAGTCCTTAAAGCAGGAACCAGAATGAGCAATGAAATCTCCTAGCACTGTCTAACCCTAGGCTACTTCAGCACAAGCCACCTGACCTTGATAAGAGTAGGAAAAATAGCTTAGTCTTCAAAACTCCTACTAGGACATGGCACCCCACATCATTCCTCCTCACCCTTCACTATGACTTCCTCTCCTGTTCTCTTAGGAGGCATGCTAGTACATACAGTCAAAAACATGCTAGATATGGAATCAGAGAATCTGGGTTCAAATCTCAGCTCTGCTAAATACATTTGAGACCTGGGGCAATTTCCTTCACTTCTGGGTCTCAGCTTCCTAATCTGAAAAATGAAGAGTTTGGATTAGATGATCTTGAAGGTCCCTTCCAATTCTAAATCTATGATTCAATGGTCTTCTCTTATAATCTTCCCAATGTTCATTTCCAAAGAATCTGCCACTATATACCTGCAATCTGAGTATATGCTAAATCTGCATCATCAATTACTATGGCATTTATACAAATTTAAGACATTGTGTTTATTAAATTGTATCTTGTTCAGTTTGCCCCAAATGTTCAAGCCTGTCAATTTTTTAAAAAATCCTTTTTCTCTCATCTATGGTGTTAGTTTTGCGTCATGATGATAAGCAAGTTACCTTGGCCTTTATACCATTTGTTGATTAAAAAAAAAAAGTTAAACAGCACAGGGCTGAGCACAGATTTTGAAGAATCTTCTTTGAAACTGATATCGAATTGTCAACGACAAGGTCTCTTGCAATGCATCCTTCTAGGCCAGCCCTTGCCAACAGGCCAACAGGCCACCCAGACTGGAGCTCAGGACCTCACATTTACTCCATGCCCCTTCCACCCAGGAGGTGATGATCAAATCAACCTCACAGCTAGAAGTTGGGGCACAATTGCCTCTACTAACAAGGGAGAAAGAGTAAACCCATTGCCTTAGATCTCCATAACTAGGAAGCAGCTGAGACATAGATCTCTTGCCATCTGGACACCTGGACCAGTCCCTTACCATCAAATTGGCCCAGAGACCAGAGACTTGGCCACTACATTTTCCCATCCAGAGGGCAATAATCAAGTCAACAACCAAGCTGGAGGATGTCCAGTCAAGACAGAAGTGTGAACAGTCACAGAGGAGTTCAGTTCTCACAATGTCCTCTAGCAAAGATCTGAACAAAGAACTATACCACCATTCATCAGGAAATTCAAAGAAAAACTACAGTATCTTCACCAAGCTGAGGACTCCCCCCCCAAAAAAAAAAGATAATCAGAAATGTATGAGCTTTGAGAAAGGAATTCAACTAGAAAAGTACAAATGCAGGTAAAATAAAGCAAAACAAAAATACAAGTTGACCCAAATGACTCAGAGATATTCCAGGGAGCCCTCAAGTATGCACTGATTTCTACCTGAGGATAGGAAGGCCAGTATGCTCAGGCAAGGAAGATCTAAGATAATCTGAAACTGGCAGGGCTCCCATTTCTCTGTTCTTAGATGAAATATTTAGAAGCTAGAATCATTGAATCTGGGATGTGAAATTCCTAATGAATATCAACTCAAAATTATTGAGTAAAATATTAGACTGATGAGTATAGCAATACATTTAAGAGATCATATCCTTAAGAGAAAAAAAAAAGATCATACACTATCACTAGGCTCATATTTATGTTAAAATTCAGCTATGATTCAGTATTAGAAAAGTTTAAAACATCATAGATAATATTCATGACAAAAGAATGAGTCACATGATTTTATTAATAAATGAAAATAGGGCTTTTGACAAAATATAATAACCATTTGTCAAAAAGAATAAAAAGTATAGGAATAAATGGACCTTTCTTTAACATAGTAAAATATTATCTATAACCAAGAGCCAATATTATACTTAATGGAGAAATTTCCAATAAATTTAGTGAACAATACAAAGATAACCATGATCTTCACTATTATTTAACAAAATGTTAGAAATGCTAGCTACAGCAATAAAATTTTTAAAAAGACACTGAAGAAAGAAGCATAAAAAAGGCAAAACAAAATAATGGTTTCTGAAGGTTACATGTTGGTCACTTGAGAGAATCCTAGAGATTCAACTAAAAATTAATTAAAACAATTTCAGCAAAGTAGCAGGATATAAAAAGAACAGCAAAACCCTCGGCTTTCTAGATGCTGAAAACAAACCCCTACAAGAAAAAGAAGAAAGAGAAGTTCCATTCAAATTCTTCTTTTCTTTCTGATTCTTTTTGTGGTAACAAAGAACTGGAAATTGAGAGGATGCCTATCAGTCTGCCATTGGCAGAACAAGTTATGGGACAGGAATGAGATGTAATGTTTTGTGCTTTAAGAAATGATTAGGGAGGGGGCAGTTGAATAGCTCAGTGGATTGAGAGCCAGGCCTAGAGATGGGAGGTCCTAGGTTCAAATCTGGCCTCAGACACTTCCCAGCTGTGTAACCCTGGGCAAGTCACTTGACCCCCACTGCCTAGCCCTTACCACTCTTCTGCCTTGGAACCAATACACAGTATTGACTGCAAGACGGAAGGTAAGGGTTTAAAAAAAAAAAAAGAAGTGATTAGGGAGAGATGGGAGTCAGCTAGGTGGCATGGTGGATGAGGTCCTGGGTTCAAATTTGACCTCAGGCATTTCCAAGCCATGTAACCCTGGGCAAGTCATTTAACCCCCATTGTCTAGCCTTTACCATTCTTCTGCCTCAGAACCAATACACAATTATGATTCTAAGACAGAAGGTGAGGGATTTTTTTAAAATAAAAAGAAATAAAGAAGTGATGAGGGGATGATTTCAGAAAAAACATACAAAGTGAAGTGAGCAGAACCAGATCATTGTACACAGTAATAGCAATATTGTGACACTGATCACTATGAAAGACTTAGCTTCTCTGATCGATACAAAGATCCAAGGCAATTCTGAAGGGCTCACAATGAAAAATGCTGTCCAGAGAGAACTCATGAACTTTAAGTACAAATTGTAGCATACTTTTTCCCCCTTATTTTTCTTGCTTTTTTTTTGTAACATAGCTAATATGTAAATATGTTTTGTATGACTTCATATGCATAATTGATATCATATTGCTTCTCTTCTCAGTGGGTGGGGGTAGAGCTGGAAAGAAGGAGCAACGCTGGAACTCGATTTAAAAAAAATGAATGTTAATAAATAAAAGTAGCTTAAAAAATAACTGCAGAATATAAAATATTTGGAAGCCCACCATCAATATAACCTCAAAGTACTCTTTACAAAAATAAAGACAGAGTTTTTAAAAATTGAAGAGATATTAATTTTCCCTGCTTGGGATATATGCTTTCTTCTGAGGACTGCTTTTGTTGCATGCATCCCATAAGTTTAGCTTTCTTTTCTCATTCTTTTCATTTTAAACATAATTATTACTGTTTCATTGATTTGTTCATTGACTCACTTATTAAGAATGTGATTATTTAGTCTTCATTTAAAGGTCTACATCTTTTGTTCACATTTCCTTTATTTTTCATGTAAAGGATATGTTCTTATTCTTGGCTTTCTACATTTGTTTATGATTCCTCTCTGTTCTAACACAAAATAAGTTTTCCTAAAGGCATTTTGGGATCCTAAGAAATAATATATCCTCTGATTCCTAATCATAAGTCACCAGAGGACAGTCCAAACTTACTTTTTATATAATTCATTAATTTTATTTCTACTTGTTTTTTTTTTACTTCTCTGAATTATCCAGCTCCAAGAGAATATAAAAATCTCCACCTATTATTTATTGTTACTAGCAATTATTTAGACAAGTCTATTTTTGCAATTCATCTAGTTTTTCTTTTAATCGTTTAGTCATTCTCTCATGTGAGGCATATCCACTTCATATCATTATTTATTTTTCATTTCCTACTGTGCTTTCATGCATAATAGAGTTTCCCATTGTCTGACATTGCTTATTTTTATTGTTACTTTATCTGAGATCATGATTGCAACTTCTGTGTATGAAAGAAGAGTGAGATATAGCCCGAAGAGTCCTGAATTTGGCATCAGAAGATCTGGTTTTGACTTCTGGCTAAGATATGTAGCTATTTGTGTGATAGTGGGTCTCACCTTCTATAAATTGAGAGGTTAGATTAGATGATTTCTAAGATCCTTTCTATGTCCTATAGATCCTGTTGGAGAAAGTTCTTCTTGCCTGGTATAGGTTATACTTTCAGCTTTATTTCCTCTGATATACAAATCATAGAATCTCCAGAGCTGGAAGGAAATCATATATAATTTATTCCTTTCCTACCCAGAAATACCCTCTACAACATTCCCAGCAAATACTATTTATACATTTTTGCTCATAGACCTCTGTGAAGGACAGCATTGCCTCTCAAGGAAGACCATTCCATTTCCCATAGTTTTAATGATTACAAAGTTTTTCTTTATGTTGAGAAAATATCCTAGTAATATTTTGTGTGGGACCACACAATAAAAATAATAGTCTCCTTATTTTCCTAGATAATAATCCTTTAAAATATTTGAAGAGTTGTCAGACCTTTCTAAAGTTTTCTCTTCTCCAGGTTAACCATTTCCATTTATTTTAACTAATATTCACATGACTTGGTCTCCAGGCTCCAACCATTCTGACTGACTTTTTTTGTGTACTCTTCAGAGTATCAATGTCGGGTCTACAACCACACACAAAATTCCAGTGTTACCTAATCAAAGCACAAGTCATGTCCTTTCTTCTCTACACTGTGCCTTTCTATGCAACTTAAGGTCACATTAATTTGTTCAACTGCCATGTTACACTTTTACAAGATGAGTTTACCATCTACTAAAAACCCCATGTTTTTTACACAAACTATTACATAGCCTACCACTCCTGCCTTCTAGTTATAAAGTTGGCATTTTGAACCTTGGTGTAAGACTCTTACATTTGTATTATTTAATTATATCCTAAAGCTGTAGTCTTTGGAAATGTTTTAGGGTGCTAATTCCAGCATCTGAAGTGTTAACTAAACCTCTTAGATTTGTGTCATTTGCACACTTGAAAATTAAGCAGCATCAGGACATAAAGACAGATTCTCTAGGGCATTCCACACCACTCTGTCCATATCCAAATCTATTCATTCTTTGGATCCTATCATTCAACAAATTCTTGAATTCCCTAAATGCAGTATATTTTAATATATTATTTTTATTGACTTGTTTTCACCTCCATAATATCTGAATATATTCCCCTTGATTCACAAGACATCCCTTGTAACAAAGATTAGAAAAAGAAATAAGAAAAATAAAGTTCCACAAAATCAATCAATACATCACTCATATCTACTAGTAAATACAATAGCATGTACCCCAAAATGCCCACAAAGAGGAAAGGGAGATAAAATTTAATTCTCCAGAAGCAAACTTGAACATTATTAATTACACAGCATTCGATTTCAATATTTTTGAAATCTTTGTACATTGTTTTCCTGGTTCTGCTTACTTCATTATGCATCAGTCCTTGAAATCTTCCCATTTTTCTGAATTCTTCATTCTTGTTATTTCTTATATAGCAGCAATATATTATTACAATTATATAAATTCCCTTTGATCCTGTAATACTACTACTGGGTCTATATCCCAAAGAGAATTAAAAAAAAAGGGAAAGGACCTACTTGTACAAAAATATTTATGGCAGCTCTTTTTGTAATGGCAAACTAGAAATTGAGGGGATACCCCTCAATTGGGGAATGGCTGAACAAATCATGGTACATGTTAGTGATGGAATACTATTGTGCTATAAGAAATAATGAGCAAGATAATTTTTTTAAAAAGCTGGAAATATCTGCATGAACTGGTGCTGAGTGAAATAAGCAGAACTGGGAAAACACTGTATACAGTAACAGCAGAATTGTATGATGATCAACTGTGAAACTTGGCTGATCTTAGAAATGCAATGATCTTGAACATTATTATAACAGGGAATGCTATCCACTTCCAGAAAAAAAAAAAACTGTTGAACTTGGATGGATGTGGATCAATGTATACAATCTTTCACATCAGTATATTTATGGTTTTATTTGGGGGGTTTGGTTTTTTTGAGTGTGCTCTTACAACAATGACCAATATGGAACTGTGTTTTGCATGATAAAACAAAATTAAAGATAAAAAATTTTAATGAATAGCAAACGCTTGGCTGGCACCTAAATATTGTCTATAACATTCTTTTGATCTATCATAGAAGTAACCTGTCAAAAAAAAATTAGTGAGAAGAGCCTGGCATGACCAGTTCTTAATGAAGCCATGCTAAAACTTAGTAATCAGCATCTATTTTCTCTTTAAAATTATGTGCAAAACATCCCTTCATAATATGTTCTAGAATTTTGCCAATGGTCAAAATTGTGCTCACTAACTTTTATTTTGCAGATGCCACCCTTTTAGGTCCATTTCCCCTTGCTAGTCCTAGATTACTTCCTCTATTCTCCCTCATCTTTCAAAGACAATACATGATAGCCTAGCAATCATACCTGCTTATTCTCTCAGTAACCTAGGCCTATGGACTTGAAATAATCGATGACAGTTGAGTATGCCACTACTTTCCTAATTTCACTTGAGTTTCAGTTCCCTACTAATCATTTTCATTCTATCTTCTCAAGTACAAAAAATTTTTGACAGAGAAAACAAAGTACAGATGAGACCAACCCACTATCCAAAAAAACCTTTTGGGTTATCCTTAGCTTACTTGCCAATCTTCATTGATTCTGAGCTCCTGACACTATTTCTAGAGGATCATACTGTCTTTACAATCAGTCTCAGTTGGCTTTCTTTGCTTCCACATCTTCTAGACATCTTTTTTTTTTTGTCAATTTACCTTGGTTAAGGAGGTAGATCCCTGGGCATTCACATTGGTCTCTTTAAAAACTTTTCCTTTTCTTACCCATTGGAATTGCTTTTTTTTTTGGTAATTTCAGAATTATTTTATTAAGATGGAATTCTCATTTTTCCTGGTTTGCCTTATTCCATGGGATCCTACCTTCATTTTCTCTGATCCCTTTGAAATGTATTTCCCTCCCAAATCTAGGGTACAAATCAGATGTCTCCCAGCTTCCCTCTCCTCTACCACAAATTCTAGAAAGTGGTCACTTTTTATGAATTCCTATCGTTTCTACTCCAGCAATCACTTCCTTCTTGTGAAACAAAATCGAATCTATAATAGTAGACTCTTCTACATTTTAAGTAATAAAATTATCACTAATGAAAATAAAATAATTGTCTGTTGCTTTGCTTTTGTCAGAAAGAATTCTAGCTGATGTTTGGATGAGTGAAATGTTCATCCCCATTAAGGGTTGTATAAAAGGGATAATGACTTTACTGAAATAGCAGAAATGGCAACATAATACTCCCAGTTTGTGCCCTCTTTCTCTCCATCAGTGTTGTTGTTGCCCCTTGCAGGATTATTCCAGCTCTTTGGGTCCAGATGAATTGACAAGGACAACAAGAGAAGTGAATGCATTTATTCCCCAAGCTTAGAAAAATATAATAGGAAGTTTTGTTACCATAGAGTGGCATAGTGCCTACCTCAAAGACAGGGAAGTAGATTCAGAAAATTATCCAACCTAACTGATATAGGAGGAGTGCAGACCGTCTATGGAGAAAAGTGAGGCAGAGTTTCATAGTAAGTGCCCAAAGAACCTTTTTGAACACCAAGTCAGCAGAGCTTTAGAGCAGGTAGGAAGAAAGCAAACTAAAAAGTGAGATTGAATAGCCCATAGGCTTCTGGAAGTTCTGAACCTTAAGGGACCCTTAGCAGAAGCAGCAGAAAGAAACAGTTGAAAGGAGCTTCATGAGAGGACAATAAAGAAGCCTGAGAGGACAACAATGAAGCAGATGATAGGGATGCTATCTGTGATCGACATCAGTCAAGGCAAAGAGGAAAACCAGTGAGAGCTGATTTGGCATATTATTCCCTGGTGAGCTGCTCCAGTAACAATTTAAAGCAGTCTTCCCTTTAGTTTTTTTCAGGATTATAATGACATCCATCCTGCTTTCCCAACACTGTAAGGATTCATTTAATTTTTCCTCACTGGCACAGAATTCTGTAGGAGAAATTGTTCATCACTAGTTTATGAGAATTTAAGAATACTTTTATTGCATAGATGTTCTTGTTAATTATGTTTTGCAAATATAATTCCATGTAATTAAAATTATTTGATTTCTTCATCTTCTTACACATTAATGCCCTCCATGTGCTCTATAGACCAGCCATACTGGCCTATTTGCAGTTTCTCACACACATTATACTCCATCTCCAATTGCACTGGCTGTCTTCCATGTCTGGAATGTTTTCCATCCTCAACTCTGTCTCTTAGGGTCCCTCAATTTCTTTAAGACTGAGCTCAAGTGCAACATTCTGCAAGAAAGCTTTCTCATATTCCATATTCCACACAACTATTAGATTAATTTTCTTGAAGTCCCGTCTGATCATGTCATTAACCTTTTTCAAAAAACTCCATGATCCCCTGTTACCTCCAGGATTAAATATAAAATTTTCTGTTTGGCATTCAAAGCCCTTCATAGGTCCCACCATAGCCCCCCTTTTTACATGGTACACACACAAACATACTCTACAGTCCAGTAACACTGACTTCCTTGTTTTTCCTTAACAAGACAGTCGATCTTTTGATTCCATATTTTTTTTTTACCAGCTATCCCCATGCCTGAAAATTTCTCTTACTCATCTCCACCTCCTGGCTTCTTTCAAGTCCCAAATGAAATCTCACCTTCTACAAGAAATCTTTCCTAGTCCATCTTGTTGGCAGTGCTTTCCCTTTGTTAAAGTGTCTTCAGCATATTCTGTATGTATCTTCTTTGTACATAGTTGCTTTTAAATTGTCTTCCCCTTTAGACTGCGAACTCCTTGAGAGCAGGGACTATCTTGTGTCTTTCTTTGTAGCCTCAGTTCTTAGCACAGTGCCTGATATATAGTAGATGCTTAATAAATGAGCAGGCCGCATGCCAACTCTTATTGACGGACTGATTCAGCTACTAATACTTTCCCCCTCTAAGGCTACCTTCTGTCTACTCTGCATGTATCTTATATCTCTATGCTGTTCTCCTCTGGTTTCTGGAATTCCTCACATGAACATATCTTCTTAATTGCATGAGGAACTCATCTCTGTCCCTTTTCATATGTCTTATTCCCTCTAAATAAGAGGGAATTGTATATTGCTCCACAGTCATTTTAAGCATGAGTCCCATCCAGGAGCCCAGATTGAATTAATTTACAAAAGTCAATTGCTACATTTTCAGTGTGATAATTTATACCTCATAAACTGGCAAATATTAAAAATCAGGACTGAATTTATTGTTTTGATAACTGTCTAGACATAAGAAATTGATAGAGGTGTTAATAATGCATATTAAATTTAAAAGTTACTCATAAGCCCTTTTTTATGGAGAATTCAATGGATTGAGAGCCAGGTCCAGAGATGGGAGGTCTTGGGTTCAAATATGATAAAAGAAGGAAAGGAAGGAAGGAAGGAAGGAAGGAAGGAAGGAAGGAAGGAAGGAAGGAAGGAAGGAAGGAAGGAAGGAAGGAAGGAAGGAAGGAAGGAAGGAAGGAAGGAAGGAAGGAAGGAAGGAAGAAGGAAGGAAGGAAGGAAGGAAGGAAGGAAGGAAGCAAGGAAGCAAGGAAGCAAGGAAGGAAGCAAGGAAGGAAGCAAGGAAGGAAGCAAGGAAGGAAAGAAGGGAGATACCTTCACATCATGCTCATTTTTTAGTGTGCTTGCTTTCAATTTGATTCAGTATAGGACTGAGCATCCTGATGCATAGAGATGAGAGATAAATAGAATTAAAAGGTTATGAAAATATTTAATGAGAATAGAATGTGTTTCCTCTAAGATTACAACAAAAATATTTTAAGTTCATTGATGGAAAATCAATTTAGGGTTTCTTATTAATGAAGAGAAAAATTGCCTTATCTTGCATTGGGTTTTCCTAATATAGAAGTATTTATATAGCACTTTTAAGGTTTGTAAAGTGCTTTACAAATATTAGCTCATTTTATCCTAAAAATGATCCTGGAAAGTAGGTGCAATTATTATTTCTGTTTTGCAGGTGAGGAAATTAAGGCAGCCTAAGGTCAAGTAACTTGATCATGCCAGCAAATATCTGTAAGAAATTAAATTTAAGTTTTTATGCTAATATGAGAATTCTAAAGTAATATTATGGTTGCTTGAAGCCTGGAGGGCATAATTGGGTGACTAGTTTCAAAATCCCCTTCACATGAAGATCAGCAGAGGATTAAAAAGAGAAGTTAGTTCCAAATAACTAATAAGAGAAAAAGAAATCACAATAATTCTAAGGGTTCACTAAATACCCAGCAAACTGACAAAGATCACTCAAGATGGGAATAGTGAATGTCGGTGGGTCTATGGAAAGTTAAAACTAATGCACTGTTTTTGAAACTGTGAGTTAGTCCAACAGTTATAGAAATTATTTTGGAATGATGCTAAGAAATGCCCAACCCCTTGGACCCAGAGGTTCCTCTGCTAGACATATACCCCAACAAGGTCAATGATAAAGAAGAAAAAGTTCCCATGTACACCAAAACTTCTGGTAGTAGCAAAGATGTTTTTTGGCTGGAGAATGAATAAACAAATTGTGGCATGCGAATGTAATGGACAATATGATACTACAAGAAACCAACGGTGATTACAAAGAAGCTTAGGAAGAACTGGCACAAAGTGAAGTAAATAGAACCAAAAACATATATATATATATACACAATGAATACAATAATGGAAATGGCAAGACCACTAGCAACATCAAAAAATCAAAACTGATGACCAAGGTTGGTCTCCAAGATGGAATATAAGAAAATACTCTCCCTACATCTTCATAGAGATTTTGAACAGTGAATATGCCAGACTTTTTTTAATGTGTTGGTGAATATTGCTGATTTTTAAAAAACCCTTACCTTCTGTCTCAGAATCAGTACTGTGTATTGGTTCCAAGGCAGAAGAGTAGTAAAATCTAGGCAGTGGGGGTTAAATGACTTGCCCAGGGTCATACATCTAGGAAGTATCTGAGGCTAGAGCTAAAGTGTTTTTTAAGGGATGTCTCTCTGTGAGTAATGGTAGTCTTGTAAGCCAGGAGTCTTGGTGGTATCTTCAGCAAGAGTTCTGTAAGGATAATTTTAATGTTTTAACTTAAATCTAAATGACTGGTCGCCAGGGAAAATTCCCAAATAATAAAATACCCAAGTCAGCTGGGAATTATGGAGATTTTAATTCATATATAGAGAGAAGGAATTAAAGAAAAGAGAGGAGTGGGGGAGAGAGAGAATTAATTTAAACTGCTCTGGCTCAGGCTGAGCCAGGCAGTAGTTAAAGGCCTTGGCCAAAGTGGCCTACCTGAGCCTAAAGGTAAGGGAGTCAGTCGTATCACTCACCACGAGACTGTCTCCAAGCTGGCTTCTAGTCCTCCACTGAACTCAATCTCCTGAACTGAATTCAGAATCCAATTCCACTCTGAATTGAATTGCCTCAACTGACTTTTTACCTCTCCTCTTTAAGAAATTTTCTCTTATGTCACCTCTCCTAAATTTTTATGTCTACCAATCACAGTAGACGCTTTTTTCCAGGACTGCCCATTCTTAGTTCTCACCACTCTTTGGTTCTCACCTTCTCTGGTTAGATTATATCTTCTGAGGTACTTCACATTTCTTTGTTAAGCTTACCTTTTGTGAGTTACTTGACCTTTTTGTGATTAATTTAACCTTTACAGTTACTTAACACCCTTTTGTATTAGATCTAAAAATAGACTTAGTTTAAGATTCTAGCTTCACTATAAGGTATGAGTTAAGTACCTTCATTCTTCAATTAGGAGTTTACAACTTTATCTTCCCCTAAAGTATGTCTAAGTATGGGTGGAGTAATGTAAAGTTCCCAAGACATTCCTGATTCTTGTTAGATCAAGTATCTCCACTGTTACAATAAGGGAATATTTAAATCAAATCTTCTAAAGTACAGTCTGAGTAGTTTTTAAGATTCATAGTTCCACCAATGCAACCTCCTCCAGGAAAGGAAGGTCTCTCAGGAACCAATCTATCCAGAAGCCAGGAAAGGAAGGCCAGCTACTCACCCAGCAAGCTGATGCAGGATCCAAGGAAAGAGTCTCCTCCTTCAGTCCAATTAACTGTCCCAGAGCCTGCAAAAATGAACTCCAAAGGAGAAGTCCTTTGGACAGGATGTCACTTCCTGTCTCTTCCCCACTTTACGGGAACCAATGGTAGTCATTCAATTTGCCTAGTATGGCCCAGAGGTGGGGCAGTGGCATCTGGAGTTGTCACCCACTCTAGAAAGTGACTTGTGAACTCTCATACTTAGTGACTGGTAAAGTACTAAGTAAGGGTACTTGAATTTTTGATTGATTAACTTAAAAGTTGCTGATTGATAGACAAGGAGAGTTTGATTCACTCTTCACATATCTGAAGATTAATTTGAATTCAAATTTTCCTTACTCTAAGACCAGAACTCTCCTATCAATTTTTACCATCTAGCTGGCCTCAATAAGGAAGGGATTTCCTATCCAAATTTAATTACTTTCCTTTTAGTTGGTAGAAATGCTGTCCCTTCAAATTTACAAAGAGCTAAATCAATTGTACAAAAAATCAAGCCATTCTCCAATTGACAAATGGGCAAGGGACATGAACAGGCAGTTCTCAGCCAAAGAAATCAAAACTATTAATAAGCACATGAGAAAGTGTTCTAAATCTCTTATAATCAGAGAGATGCAAATCAAAACAACTCTGAGGTGTCACCTCATACCTAGAAGATTGGCTAACATGACAGCAAAGGAAAGTAATGAATGCTGGAGGGGATGTGGCAGGACATTAATGCACTGCTGGTGGAGTTGTGAATTGATCCAACCATTCTGGAGGGCAATTTGGAACTATGCCCAAAGGGCAATAAAAGACTATCTGCCCTTTGATCCAGCCATAGCACTGCTGAGTTTGTACCCCAAAGAGATAATAAGGAAAAAGACTTGTACAAGAATATTCATAGCTGCACTCTTTGTGGTGGCCAAAAATTGGAAAACGAGGGGATGCCCTTCGATTAGAGAATGGCTGAACAAATTGTGGTATATGTAGGTGATGGAATACTATTGTGCTAAAAGGAATAATAAAGTGGAGGAATTCCATGGGAACTGGAACAACCTCCAGGAAGTGATGCAGAGTGAGAGGAGCAGAACCAGGAAATCATTATACACAGAGACTGTGGTACAATCGAAGGTAATGGACTTCTCCATTAGGGACAATGCAATGTCCCTGAACAATCTGCAGGGTTCTAAAAAACACTATCCACAAGCAGAGAATAAACTGTGGGAGTAAAAACACTGAGGAAAAGCAACTGCTTGACTACAGGGGTGGAGGGGATATGACTGAGGAGAGACTCTAAATGAACACTCTAGAGCAAATACCAACAACATGGAAATGGGTTCAAATCAAGGACACATGTGATACCCAGTGGAATCATGTGCCAGCTATGGGAGAGGTGGGGGGGGGGGGGGGGAGGAAAAGAAAATGATTTTTATTTCCAATGAATAATGTTTGGAAATGACCAAATAAAATAATGTTTAAAAAATGCTGTCCTTTATAATTTTACAGCTGACCTAATGTCTTTTCTATGATAAATCATAGCCCTTGCCCTCAAAGGAATTTAAAACCTAGAAACAATAGTGCAAAATTCAGTGCTGTATTTGGGGAATTTATGTCACCTCTTTTAATTGCTAATTTTGAATCCCCATTGCCTTCTGCACTTTCAGGAAGCAAGATCCTCAATCATGTTTCTTATTAGTGACTCAAACTGCCACTATGCCAGGAATGCTCCCCTTTAGGGGTTCATTCCATGGGGGCTCTTGATGAGGGCTTTATTTATAGTAGTCTACTCAAACTTTTCTCTGGGGATGGTCAGCTTGCTCAACAGGCAATTGGCAGTCTCATTTCAATGTTGCAATGAAAACAATAGTCACTTACAGCTATTGTTAATAAGGAGACCTCAAATAGAACCCAATAACCTCTTCTTACTTCTTTCATCTTCCCTCACTGATTGGATTTTCAGCACCTCCTTCTGACTTCTCCGTCCCTACAGACACTCTCCAGCCTTTCCAGTCTTCCTCTTTTGGAAGATGGCAATAGCTCACTCAGTTGCCTTTGATTGTAAATTAACAGCTTCCTGCCAAAGCCCCAGTACAAACAGAACATAACCACAACAATTTTGTGAGGTAAGTAGTGTAAATATTATTAGTGCCATTTTACAAATGGAGAAATTGGGACTGTTTGGTTCCAGAGAAGTTAAATGTCAGAGCCTAGGAAGCCTGGGTTTACTCATTTTTATGTACTCCTTTTATCTACTACTATACCACAAAGGTCAAGTGTCTTCATTTTGCAAATAAGAAAACTAAGGCCCAGAGAGTTACAGTGATTTTCCCTGGGTCTCACAGTAGTAGTAAGTAGCAAAACTGGAATTTGAACCATATCCCCAGATTCTAAAGCCAATCCTCTTCTTCTATTATGCTGAAATGCTCTGAGCTGTGAACAGTGCCCCTCTCAGGGAAGATTATAAGAAAAGTCAAAGTAGCTTCTTTTCACCAACTGTTGGGAACCCCTAGGCTAGCTCAAGTAAACTCCTTAAGAGTAAGGATTCATTCAGTCTTTGTATTTATATTGCCACAGCCTGGCACATAGTAATTATTAAAAAGCATAATAATAAATAGTTGTGAATTGATTGATTGCTAGCTAGCATTCAGACACATTCAAAGTTCAATGAGGGGACATAAATAAATTTCCCAAATGGATGCAAAAAATACTAGATTTTAAGTTCCCCTGAGGTCGATGATTGTGTTTGAAAATATGAAAGGCAGAAAACTAGGTATGAGAACTGAGTTCTTGTCCTATCTCTGTGTGATTTGGGGGGAAGTCACTTAAGTTCTTAGAGCCTTGGGAAGAAGGCGAGAAGGGAACAAGCATTTATATAGTATCTACTATATGCCAGCCACTATACTAAGTGCTTTACAAATATTATGTCATTTGATCCTTACAACTACCCTGCGAGAAAGGTGCTATTATTATTTCCATTCTATAGTTAAGAAAACTGAGGGCTCAGTGGATTGAAAGCCAGGAAAATTGAGGCGCACAGCTTAAGTGACTTGGCTAGGGTCAAAAAGTTAGTGAGTGTCTGAAGCCAGATTTTTAACTTAGGTCTTTCTGACTCCAGATCCAGTGCTCTACTGTACCACTACCTGCCTTCCACATTGCAAAATCATAGAATCTCAGAATTGGAACAGACTTCAAATATCATCTGATTTAGTCCCTACCTGCATAGGAAACCCCTTTATAATGTTACTCAAAACCAACCAGTAGGCCCTTGCCAGAACTCCAAAGGAACTAAAATACATCCCAGGTACACAGTTCTTCTCTCAAGTAAAGGGCAGTAGAGCCAATTGCTATTTGATTACAGCAATCATAGTGTTAGATGGGTCACACATGACAAGTGGAAACCATATGCTCTTACCTGTACTTTTTTTAACTTTTATTTTCTGTCTTAGAACAATATTTTGTACTACTTCATAGCCATAAGGATTTATGAAAACTGACCCTGGGCAAGTCACTTAACCCCCATTACCTCGCCCTTACTGCTCTTCTGCCTAAGAACCAATACACAGTATTGATTCTGAGATAGAAGGTAAGGGTTTAAAAAAGACAAAGCTTCTATGCTACTCTAAAACATTGGTGTGGTCAATCTGTCATTTAACCAGTTCCAATTCACAGATAAATAGTCAAAAGTAAGACTTGTCTCCGAATCTATACAATGGCTAGGAAATGTAAAATTGGACTTGAACTCTGGACTTCAATCCCCACAATTCCTTGCTCCACTTCCCCAGAATGCTTTGTAATCTCACCTGGGCCAAGATTGAGAAAGTATTTAACCTGATTGCAAAAGCTTTTAGTGCTTTTGGACTTCCGTTTTGGAGCAGAGGCGTCTCTTCCATGATGTGAGGTTATTTTGTCTAGGCCTCTGGCCTAGGCACATGTTTCTTACTTGTATATTCTTTAATCTTTAACCTTTAATAAACCTCTAAAAAATATAATACTCCTTGCAGAGAGAAACTAATTTCTACCTGCCTCAGTCTCCCCAATATTCCCTAATTTTAATCTTTACAGTTTTGGTGACCACTAGATTGGATGAGAACTTCTCAAATTTTTTAGCCTAGATAATGATTTTTTTAAAGCCACGGTTCTCCAAGATGCTCTTTAGAAAACCATCTTGATCAGCTCCTGCCTGCCCTCTCCGGCTCCTGCTTCTACTCCTGGCCTCTCACCTGGCCCGACCCACCCCGGCAGTCTGTCTCTCACCCATGTGGCCTCTGACCCAGAGGGCTCATCACCCCAGTCCTAGACCCACGAGTGTTACCCCAGCTGGCTCATCAGCCAGATCCTTGGAGCAGATTGCTGAGGACTCATTGCGACCAGCTGGTAACAGTATTGGCCATGTGGGCGGAGGGGAGAGAAGAGAGGGAAAGGAGAATGGGTAATTTTCCCTTAGGCTAAGCCTCCAAGTGGATGGGGGTATTGGCCCCAGGGGTATCAGAGCAGGGGAGAGAGAAAAGGGAGAGGAGAAGAAACAGATTTTTCAAACAGAAACTTAATAGCAATGGGCTGTTTAAAAGGATACCTTTTGACTGTTCTGGTAATTTCATTGATTTCACCTGCATGCCAGAAGAAAGATTCAGCCCAAAGATTCAACTTTGAATTTGCAAATGGGTGGCTCAGAGCACTGAGAGCATGGTCCTGGGTTAAAATCTGGTCTCAGATACTTCCCAGCTATGGGGCCCTGGACAGGTCCCTTGAAACCCATTGCCTAGCTCTTACTACTCTGCCTTGGGACAATAGACATTTAAATGGATAAGAACCCAAGGAACTTTGAAGAGACTAAAGGCTATATTCTAAAGCATTTCAGACTCCAATGGTTTATAAAAATCTCTGTATTCTATTGCATTTTTTGTTATGGTTTAACTTTGTTATTTTAAGTTCATATATTACTGGATTCAATATTATTCTGCTTGAACTGAAGGTTGATTGAATTTATTTTGAATGTACTGAGTTTTGAAATTCTGTTGTTTTCCCCCTATAACTGTGCTGAACAAATATTATTGTGAATAAGCCCATATATGAAAAAACAGCTTTTTTCTATTTTGCTGAGGATAGATGGACTTCAGAACTGGTTATAATTGTATTAACAACCTTTGGAAAATTTAATGTGCTAAATACCTCAAATGATTTTAAGGGTTTTTTAAATATGATTTTTGTAATTTTTTTTAACAATCTGGTTATTTTTGCCTGCCTCTACCATGAGGTAAGGCCAATTGTAGCTGAAGTGAAATTCATTTTATAACCCCCAACTTTCCCACATGTGAATGGAAGTTGGGCAGTTATTCTCAGGGCATTTGTATCCCTATAAGCCTCCAAGAAAAAGGAGCACCCCTTTATTGATACTCTTCAGCTCACTATTTTACTTCTACCAGAATGATATCTAGATTTCTTGATTATGTTCTTAACCCTAGATGAGTTTTACTTTGCTTAAAAAAATATGTTTAAATACCAAGGTTGAAAGATTGCTATGTTTGTAAAAATTGTGACAAATGTCCATCAATTCATAGGTTTTAAAAATGTTATACAGCAACTTATGTGAAATATGATAGTGTGTTTGTTTGCTATTGTAATTAATTGGGCTATTGAGAATTTTGGGGATTTTGATAACTACATATTTGCACTACTGTATTTTTAAAAATGAAAAATTGTTAACCTTGTTCAATTCATTTCTACTCACAGTGGAGCATGGCCAGATATTAAGAGGAAATGGATCTCATTTTTGGTGAGAAAGCCTTGTATTTTCTGATATCCTTTTAATATCTCTTGCCAATTGATTCATATACCTCAGCCATGCATCCCTAAGTGATCCTTTTTTTTTTTATCACCCTCTTAACAGGGGGAATGTAAAAAAATATTATTATTTAAATTGCAAAGTTTAAATTCCTTTTGAGAAGAAGTTTAGGTAAAGAAGATGCTACCTCTCTGAATCCAGAACTGAACTGTTGGAGAAGCCACCATGAAGAAGCCTCCAGACCACAAGTGCACCAAAATAAACTTTGGGTGTGGTTCATTGAACATTTATTTGTAGGTATACTTTCATGCCAAAGGGGACTGACCCCTAACTGGCTTTCTGTCAATGCATCCAGCAATTATTGGGGGTTTTTTTTGTTTTTTTTTCTCTTATCCTCAAATTATTGTAATCTTTAAATTGATTATGTTTTTATGATCCTTTGGGGAAGGACTTCTTCCCAGAGGATCAAACGGGGGGGAATGTAAAATTGGACTTGAACTCTGGACTTCAATCCCCACAATTCCTTGCTCCACTTCCCCAGAATGCTTTGTAATCTCACCTGGGCCAAGATTGAGAAGGTATTTAACCTGATTGCAAAAGCTTTTAGCGCTTTTGGATTTCCCTTTTGGAGCAGAGGCATCTCTTCCGTGATGTGAGGTTATTTTGTCTAGGCCTCTGGCCTAGACACATGTTTCTTACTTGTATATTCTTTAATCTTTAACCTTTAATAAACCTCTAAAAATATAATACTCCTTGCAGAGAGAAACTAATTTCTACCTGCCTCAGTCTCCCCAATATTCCCTAAATTTTAATCGTTACAGAAATAAAAGGTAGATTCCAGCCTAATGGATGTTTTTGCCTTTGGTTTGGCCTGAATTAAGAGACTGAAGGGAGTGATTAGCCAATATTATATGTTAGCAATATTCCTGCTCTTATTATACTTTTATTTAAGTCCAATTAAATTGCTTACTGAGATAATGATCCTTTGAGGCTTGGCTGATATAGCGCCTAAGAAAGAAGAGGCATGCCAAGTAGAGTGGGGCATCCAAGCCAGAAAAAAGGAATGAAATCATACTCTTAAGCATGTGGGAAAATAACAGTTCTGGGGAGAATACTTAAGTGAGTCATATACCCAGGATCCTGATTGCTAAATAGGACCAGGTCCTGAGCACAGTGTCCTTTATATAAGGAAAATCTGTTCTACTAGTTAAAACCCTATGAAGTATTGTACTACCCTGACTTGCCAGTCTCACCATATACTCTCCGTTGTGCATTCTACACTACAGAAAAGCATGAAGGTTCTGTCTCTCAAACCACTTTTCCTTTTATTTATTTTTTAACTGTTACCTAATGTCAGTGCCTTACTACACTGCTTTGAATTCCTCTTGAATTTGAATTCCTTTGAATTAAATTTGAATTTAAAGACCTTTACAAAGTGTCCCCCTGGATAGTACTACATAATATATATGAAGTCCTTCCAATAGAAGGAGAACTCTTTGAAAAAGAAGCAGCTGTTTATGTTCCAAGAAATACTGTAGATTGACAGATGTTGCCATGAGATAGAACACTCAGTAAGGAAAGAAGAGACAAATTAGTTGTGGCTGAGGATTTAGTTGATAAGTTCATAGGCAGTATTTTTGGCAGTCTAGTATTAACAATAAAAATGAATGTTGATTTCATTGCCTAAACCATTTTGCACCTTTTTTTTTATTCCTGGTGCCTGTCATGTAAAAGGAATTTAACAAATTCTTATTTATTGATTGACCTGATAATATGTATATAAACCATGAACTAGTTGTAATCTGCCTTGCTAAGCAAGTTACTTTGGCAAGAAGAGATAGTAATATTCTTCCCTTTCCCTATTTGCAGAAAGGAATCAAATGTTTGTATCTATTCGCTTCCACTCTAATTCCATATGTTCCAGCTAGGCTTTCAAAAGTCCAACCAAAGCTTTGGGATGTTTGCTTTTTTTCCTGAATGCTCTCTGAAATTATAGAAAATCTGTTGACCAACAAAAACCCAAGTTGCTTGTTGTATTTTATAAATATGCAAAGTTAGCTAAGTGGAGCCTGTAGGGAGTCAAAGGCAGAAATTCAGAAATAGCAAGTCTGGGCTAAGAGTTAGACCTGAAGAGGGATAGAAAGTGGAGCCAGGATGAATTTTCATAAGTCTTGCAGAAAATATCCAAAGACAATCTCTAGATCAGTGATGGCAACCTTTTAGAGACTGTGTGTCATGCCCTGTCCCCCATAAGTTCCAGGCATTCCGCAACCACCCCTTACCCCACACAGGAGAGGGAGAAAGCTCTCCCATTCAGCTGCTGGGAAGAGGAGTGAGTGAAGTCAGGAATGTCCTCAGCAAGTGTAGAGATGGGGAGGGGAGTGGCCTGAGCACTCTACTCCCCTCTAGCTCTGCCACCTGTGAGCCACCCACATTACCCGCTGTGAGCTCCCATTGGGCTTCTGGGCAGAGGGATAGGTGATATGAAAAAATGTCAGACATGGTGGAGAGGGAGAAGGGAGCGGCTCTGCATGCCATCTTTGGCACATGTGCCATAGGTTCACCATCACTGTTGTAAATTATCTCCATTATATAAAGAAACCAATAAGCAAGAAGAAAACTGGTATGTAGAGGGAAAAGCCACCACTTCCTTCATAACCTAGCTCATTTCTACCATTCCAATCTTCTTAAATATTACTCCCTTCTACTTACTATGTGATCCAGTACCAAGGGCTTTCGGGCTATTTTTCACACAAAAAACTCCATCCCCTAACTCTATGTATAGTCACTGGTTGTTCCTCCTTCCTGGAAAGCCCTACCTCCTCATGACTTGTGGCTTTCCCTGGTTTCCTTCAAGTCTCAGCTAATGTTCCACCTTCTGAAAGAAGTCTGCCTCAGTACTTCTTAATCTTAATGCTTTCCCTCTTAGATAATCACTAATTTTATTATATATGTATATATTGTATAAATATATATATGTGTGTGTGTGTATCTCTGTTTTGTGTTTTTACACAATTGACTACACGCTGTACCCTTTCCCAAGTATCTACATCCTCCATTCTCTCACTCTCATTTCTAAGCGTGAATTCCTAGAGCACTGTTTTTTGCCCTTTTTTTTTTATTCCCCTAGCACATGGCACAAGGCTCAGCACATAATGGATGTTTAATAAATGCTTAGTAGCTGAATGACTGACCAAGGACCTTATTACTTCCCCAAAAGCTAACCTCTGGAGGGAAAGTAAGAAGTCTGTATGCTACACAGACACAGTAGCCTAGCTATAGTGTATCAACTCCCTATGCGCAGTAGATATAGTAACAATTCTAGAGCAACTTAGTACATTTCCAGTGCCTCAATTCACTCACAAACTCTCTTCTCAGTGTTTACACTTAGATTGTAATGTAGACTATTTGAGGGCAAGGACTATATTTTTTTTTCTCTTTGTGCCAAAATGACTGACACTGTTTATAATATTAAGGAGAGGTCCATTTATTCCTAAAGTTTTAGAGTTATTAATATAAAGGAGCATCATATTTTGTTAAGGGTTTTTTTTTCTATATCTGTTGACATAATCATATGATTTTAAAATTTTGTGTTAATAGTTTTCCTAATGTTAAACTACCTCTGCATTTTTTGTTTTAATCCAAAATAGATCATAATTATTTTTAATATATTGCCTTTATCTCTTTGTTCATGTTATTTAATATTTTTGTATCAATATTAATTTATTGCATAGTTTTCCTTCTTTGCTTTATGAGCTAACCCTGGTTTGAATTATCAGAAGCATACTTGTCTCATAGGAACAATTTGGAAAGGTGTATCTCTCATTTTTAGAAGCAATTTCTATAATTTAGGAACCGATAGTTCTTTGAATATTTGAACACAATAAGTAAGTCCATTCAAGTGCATTTTTTTCCTTTGAGAATTTATTTACAGTTTTTTTCTATTTTTGTTTCTGAGTTATTTGTTTAAATTCTCTGCTTCTTGTCTTGTTAATCTAGGTTTTTCCTATTTTTGTGCATTCTCATTCATTTCATTTAAGTGTGAGTTGATTATAAAACTTCTTTAAAAGTAGCTACTTGTATTAGAAAACAGCACTTCTTGATTGAAACAAATAGCAAGTGTTAAAAGGGCCTGTACACTTCTTTGAATTCATAAAAGTCATTGTTTGAAAGACTTGGCCATAACCTAAGGAGTTTGAACATGAAAGAAGACATATCTCAAAATCAGAGAGAAATTCTGAGGGCCTGTAAATGGAGAGATAGGCACAGTCAGACAGAGCTGAACCTAGAACTAGCAGTCTGAGAGAAACCAATTAAATGAGAAAGAAAAGTGGGACTGAGCTGTGTCAGAAAAATCTCATTGAGGACCATTGAGACTCTATAGAGATGTCAGAGTGGAAGATCCAGGCTGATGTCACCTAGATACCCATCTATTCAAGGACTGATGGAAATTTTAGGGAAAGTCTTCTCTTTTCTCTACTCCAGATGCCTTGTCTATCCACTAACCTGAATTTAGCCTAAACCAAAAAGTGGCCTAGAGTTAAATAGAAATAGATATAAATGTAAATTTTTGCAGACTCCATTCTCTGCCTAAAAGTTAGGAATCCTCTTAACTAAAAGCTCCAGACTCTTCTGATTGAATTAATAACTTTTCTTCTAAAAATTCCCTAAGCTTTAGAGATGTTCATTGTAATATCCCTGGATTAAGACAATCTGATTATTGTAATAGGGAGTCCCATAAGTTTTCAGCTTTGTTGCCATATAATTGGATAAAACATCTTTTAACAACTTCCTTTATGTCCTTTTCCCTCTGAATTCTTTTCTAATTTCCTGTTTTTCTCTCTTTTTGTTTTTATTATTAGTCAATGACTCGTTTATTTTGCTAATCTTTTTTAAGAATTCTAGTTTTATCAACCCAATAATTATTTTATTTTCAAGTTTACTTATCTCTTCTTTGATTTTCAATATTTCCATTTTTCTCTATGTTTGTTTCTCATTTGTTGACTTTCAAGCTTTTATAGTTGTATACTCAATCTATTCTTTCTGTCTTCTATTGATGAAGGGGTTTCTAGATAGAAAGTTTCCCTTAAGGACTGCCTTGGCTGTATATCAAAAATTATGAATGTTCCTTCATTGTTGTAAATTCTTTTAATAAAATTATCTGTTGTTTCTACCTTTTGTTCTTTAACCTATTCATTCTTCAGTAATGTCATTTAACTTTCATTCAATTTTTATCTTTTCTTCTCATTCTTCTTTTGGTTTGTAATTTTTATAATACTGTGGGTTATAACATCTGTATTTAATATTTTTCTTTTCTACATTTGTTACTGTTCTTTATTCAGTAGCATTTTCTCAGTTTTTGTAAATGTGGACAGCTGAGAAATATATGCAATCCTTCTGATTCACATTCAGAAATCATGAGAGTTCAGTCATATCTAACTTTTCCAAAATTTTATCCAAGTTCTTCTTTAGTTCTGGTTTTTCTATTAGATTTGCACAAGTCTAAAAGTGTTTTCTTAAAAGGTATGCTTTCCTTAGTTTAACATTCTATTTAAGTACTTAGATATTATACTTGGATTTCATACATACCTATTTAATTATTGATGCTTTCATTATACACAGCTATTTTAAGTATAATATAGTTTCACTTCTTGTCTTTTTTAACAATGCCTATTTTTACTTACATTATTTGAAAAAGCAATTGTCTCCCTTTCTTTCTTTTTAAATTTAGCTAAAAAAGAAGAAAAAGAAATTGAAGGTACTAAAATTGGCAATGAGGAGACCAAGCTATCACTCTTTGTGGATGATATGATGGTCTACTTAAAGAATCCTAGAGAATCAACCAAAAAGCTAGTGGAAATAATCAATAACTTTAGCAAAATTGCAGGATAAAAAATAAAACCACATAATTCATCAGCATTTCTATATATCTCTAACCCATTTCAGCAGCAAGAATTAGAAAGAGAAATACCATTTAAAATCACCCTAGACAATATAAAATACTTAGGAATCTATCTGCCGAGACAAGCACAGGAACTATGTGAACACAACTACAAAACACTCTCCACACAGTTAAAACTAGATCTAAACAATTGGAAAAACATTGATTGCTCATGGGTGGGATGAGCAAACATAATAAAAATGACAATCCTGCCCAAATTAATTTACTTATTTAGTGTCATACCCATTGAATTACCAAAAAACTTTTTTATTGAATTAGAAAAAACCATAACAAAGTTCATTTGGAAGAACAAAAGATCAAGGATATCCAGGGAAATCATGGAAAAAAATGCAAAGGAAGGAGGACTTGCAGTACCAGATCTCAAACTATACTATAAAGCAGTGGTCATCAAAACAATTTGGTACTGGCTAAGAGACAGAAAGGAGGATCAGTGGAATAGACTTAGGGTAAATGACCTCGGCAAGACAGTCTATGATAAATCCAAAGATCCCAGCTTTGGGGACTAAAACCCGCTATTTAATAAAAACTGCTGAGAAAATTGGAAGACAGTATGGGAGAGATTAGGTTTGGATCAACATCTCACACCCTACACCAAATAAACTCAGAATGGGTGAATGACCTAAATATAAAGAAGAAAACTATAAGCAAATTAGGTGAACACAGAATAGTATACTTGTCAGATCTTTGGGAAAGGAAAGACTAAAACCAAGCAAGAGCTAGAAAAAAAATCACAAAATGTAAAATCAGTAATTTTGATTACATCAAATTAAAAATTTTTGTACAAACAAAACTAATGCATCCAAAATTAGAAGGGAAGCAACAAATTGGGAAACAATCTTCATAACAAAAACCTCTGACAAAGATCTAATTACTCAAATTGATAAAGAGCTAAACCAATTGTACAAAAAAATTAAGCCATTCTCCAACTGATAAATGGGCAAGGGACCTGAATAGGCAATTTTCAGTTAAAGAAATCAAAACTATTAATAAGCACATGAAAAAGTGTTCTACACCTCTTATAATCAGAGAGATGCAAATCAAAACAACTCTGAGGTATCACCTCACACCTAGCAGATTGACCAACATGAGAGCAAAGGAAAGTAATGAATGCAGGAGAGGATGTGGCAAAGTTGGGACATTAATGCATTGCTGGTGGAGTTATGAATTGATCCAACCATTCTGGAGGGCAATTTGGAACTATGCCCAAAGGGTGCTAAAAGACTGTCTGCCCTTTGATCCAGCCATAGCACTGTTGGGTTTGTACCCCAAAGAGATAATAAGGAAAAAGACATGTACAAAAATATTCATAGCTGTGCTTTTTGTGGTGGCAAAAATTGGAAAATGAGGGGATGCCCTTCAATTGGAGAATGGCTGAACAAATTGTGGTATCTGTTGGTGATGGAATACTATTGTGCTCAAAGGAATAATAAAGTAGAGGAATTCCATGTGAACTGGAACAACCTCCAGCAAGTGATGAAGAGTGAAAGGAGCAGAACCAGGAGAACATTATACACAGAGACGGATACACTGTGGTAGAATCGAATGTAATGGACTTCTCCATTAGTGGCAATGCAGGGATCCTGAACAACTTGGAGGAATCTATGAGAAAAACTACTATCCACATACAGAGGAAATGCTAAAGAAGAAAAACAACTGCTTGAATACAGGGGTCATGGGAGATATGGCTGGGGATGTAGACTCTAAATGAACATCCTAGTGCAAACACCAACAACATGGAAATAGGTTCTGATCAAGGACACAAGTAATACCCAATGAAATTGTGTATTGGCTCAGGGAAGGGTGGGTGGAGGGGAGGGAGGGAAATAATGGAATTATTGTAACCAAGGAATAATGTTCTAAATTGACTAAATAAACTAATTCAAATGGAAAATAAAATAAATTTAGCTAAAGGTGGTACAGTGAATATAGTGATGGCCCTAAAATTAGGCAGACTTCTCTTCCTGAATTCAAATCTGACCTCAGACATTTACTATCAGTTTTACCCTGGGCAAATCCCTTAACCTTAATCACCTCAGTTCCTCATCTGTAAAATGAGCTAGAAAAGGAAATGGCAAACCACTCTAGCACCTTTGCCAAGAAAATCCCAAATAGGGTCCCAAAGTGTCAGACACAATTAAAAATGACTAAACAACAAAAAAGTCATAATAGATTTTACTCCAATTATTCATTTTAACTGTGTGTGAATCTTTAGGTTTTAAATGTATTTATTCAGAGCAACATTTGAGATATTGCTTTCTGATAGATTTTACTATCATCCTTTATTTTATGAAGGAGTTTATCTCAAATTCTCTCATATTCACTGTTATGATTGTTATCTTTCTCCCATTATATCTTATTACAGCATTTCCTTTCTTCATCCTCTTCCAACCTCCTTCTTACAAGCAAAAAGTTGGAGAAACAAAAGGAATTAAATCAACAATAGTTATTTATAGTTGGAACAAGCTATTTCCAATCCTTTCCCTTTTACCTCTTCACTCAGTCTAGACTCCATCACTGAGTGGTGTCAGTATTCCCTCTCCTTTTAACATCCTGTTTTTTAAATGAATTTTCATATTATGGTTTGTTCTGTTTTTACATTCCCTGCTTAAGAGAATATCAAACATTTTCTTTCTTTCACATTATCATTATTTTTTAAACCCTTGCCTTCCATCTTAGAATCAATAAGGACTAGGCATTGGGTGTAAAGTAACTTGCCCAAGGTCACATAGCTAGGAAGTGTCTGAGATCACATTTGAACCTAGGACCTCTCTCTGGTCTCTAGGCCTGGCTCTCAATCCACTGAGCCACCTAGTTGCCCCCTCTTTCACATTATAATGTAAATTCTTTATTTTACCTTCCTTGACCAAGATTCCAAGTTATTTTATTTCTACACTGCAAAGATTGCTCTCCAACTTTCTCTCACATAGCTGAAATAAGATTACTTGCCCTCCCATTTTCATCACTATCCAATTGTTTACTGTCATGTCCCCATTAAAAGAAATAGCAACTTCATCCTTCTTATGACTTCTGTGATGTTTTTCCTTTCCTTTTCTTTTCTTTCTAAAAAAACAAACCAATACACACACACACACACACACACACACACACACACACACACACACACACACAGGTCCTAAGTTTGACTTTCTTTGATCCTTCTCTTTCTAGAAAGATATAAACATTTGATCATCATTTGACCTTTTCAAGCCACTAAAGATTTGTTGCCTTTCTAGGCTTTTCTTACATCCTACATTTATATTTCAAAGATTTTACATTCTCAATAGTAGTCCTTGGAAGTCAGCCATTCCATTAAAAGACCATTTTCCCCCTACAGGACTGGGTTTGCAAGATAAATTATTCTTAATTATATGTCTTTTTTTTTTTGGCCTTTTGGCATATTGCATTCCAAGCTAGGCTAGAGTCAGGAACACCCAAGTTCAAATCTAACACTTACTAATTATGTGGCCATGGGCATCTCCTTCCCTAGACTGTTGTGAGGACCAAATGAGATAATATTTATAAGCATTTAGCCCAGCATATATTATATACTTAATTAAATACTGCTTTCTTCCTTCTTTTTCTAATATTCCCTGCATAATCTTATATGAAATGACTGTGATCCTTTGATACTTGATCTATTTCTTCCTAAATACTGGAGAATTTTTTCTTTGACAAGGAAACTGTAATTTGGCATTCATATTTCTAGGTGTACTAAACTTGGGATTCTTTCATGTGATGAACTAAGGGTTCTCACAAAGAATCTAGTGAGACAAAATAATCCATCATTTTGCAAATGAGGAAATTGAGGGCAAGGGAGATGAAGTGACTTGCCCAAAATTATATAGGTCATTGATGATACTTGAATGTAGGATCTCTGACTTCATTGCCAATGATCTTTTTATTCAATAGTCAATAAGCATTGATGCTCATTTCTTACCAGACCAAAGTACTTTTCAACTTTTCTGACTTAATTCTGTCTTGGCTGTATCAGGATCTTATCATTGAGAAATTTCATTATTATTCAAGATCAATTCACTTTAGTAACCCTCTGCCTCTTTGTTTGGAGAGAAGAATCATGATCTCTAATATAGCCACTTAAATTGAGGGTTCAAGACAGTCATCTCATTTTCCACTTTTTAAATCTACTTTTTTTTTTAAACCCTTACCTTCTGTCTTGGAGTCAATACTGTGTATTGGCTCCAAGGCACAAGAGTGGTAAGGGCTAGGCAATGGGGGTCAAGTGACTTGCCCAGGATCACACAGCTGGGAAGTGTCTGAGGCCAGATTTGAACCTAGGACCTCCCATCTCTAGGCCTGGCTCTCAATCCACTGAGCTACCCAGCTGCCCCCTTTAAATCTACTTTTACATTTTCCTTATTTTGTCTACAATGCTCCTCCATTGGGTACTTCTCTCTTGTTTTTCAGCTTCCTTTTGTGTGTTGCCTTCCCCCCAGCAAAATAAACTCCTTGGAGGAAAGGACTTCCTTTTTTTGTATTTTTATCCTAGAGTTTAGCACAGGGTCTGATGCATCGAAAGCACTTAAATATTTACTTGCTACTTATTATTTATTGACTTTTCACTGTAATATGAGAGATAGAAAGGCCCTTAGAAATTGCTTCATTTAATTTTTTTCCAGATGAGAGAATTGCCAATTTCTATTTTGCCTTCATCTATTCAATTTAGTCATTCTGAGAATTTTTATGATTTCATGAAATATATTCTTTAGGGCAGGATTTTTTGTTGGTTTTCTTTTATCATGGTGTGTGAGATAAAAATGAGCACAAGTGCCCCACTCCCTTAAATAAACAAAACTTGGAGTCAGAAGGTAAGAGTAAAAAAAGACAGTTATTTCTTTCATGAAAGGGGACATTTTTGGAATGTCCCTTTCACAAAAGAATAAACTGCTGTTTTATCCTTTGGCCTCTCAATTCCATGTTTGTGAACTTACTGCATAAGTGGAGTTCACTCTTCAAGACCCTGTCCCGTTCAATGGTTTTTAGGGATCCCAATAATTATTAAATCATCTCTCTCTATCTTGTTTTCCAAGTCAGTTATTTTTTATGAAAGATACTTCACCTTCTCTAATGTTTCTATCTAATAGATACATAGTTTTTAATAGAAAACATAGTTTTCTTCTGTTTCCTGTTATATTGTGTGTGAAATTCAATGGGAGGAGGGGGAGAATGGAAGCAATGAAAGCAGAGGCATGATAGAGACAACCTGGAAAGAAGAAAATATAGAAAGAATTCAGGACAAATTTCAAGCCTAGTTTGGAGGCATGATTTGCCTAAGAGAAAGAGGGAGTTCCTTAATGAGAACTTCAAAAAGCTAAAAGGCAGAGACACAGAAAGATAAAGGGGTAGGAAGCCTGACTACATTACTTGTATATGAAGAGGTCAGCCTGATAATGAAGATATCTCTAGGCCTTAGCCACTCATCTACATAACATTTCCAAAGCAAAATATGAAAAAAATATTTATCACTCTAAGAGAACAGGAAGTGATTTCTTAGGGAAATGGGGTTTCTTGTGAGGAAGAATTTGTCAAAAATAATAGCGATATTTTCTCCATATTCTACTTAAAATTGAAATACAACCTTTAGGAGTTAGGCTGTAAAGGAAGTTTCTTCCCAATCTAAGCTAAGAGTCAATGCCCTAAGCGCAGCTAGGTCAGTGATGGGGGATCTTTTAGAGACCTTGTGCCATGCCCAACATCCCCCTTACCCCACACAGGGGAGGAAGAAAGATCTCCTATTGGGCTGCTGGACAGAGGGGCCAGTGAAGTGAGGAGTATCCTCAACAAGTATAGAGAGGGGGAGGAGAGTGGCCTGAGCACTCTGCTCCCCTTCAGCTCTACCACCTGTGAGCTGCCCACCTTCTCCCCTGTGTGCTCCCATTGGGCTATTGGGCAGAAGATGTGAAAAAATATTATCAGGCATGATGGAGAGGGGGAGGGGAGAAGCTCCACCCAAGGCCCTCTGCCTTTATAGTAATGAACTCTGTGCAGGAAGGAGTGAGAGGGCAGCACGTGTGCCTGCAGAAAGCACTCTGCATGCCATCTTTGGCACTCGTGCTATAGGTTTGCCACCACTGAGCTAGGTGATGGATAGAGTGCTGGGCCTGAAGTCAGAAAGACCTCAAATCTAGCAGAAGATACCTATTACCTGTGTGACCTTGAAAAAGTCACTTTACCCTAATTGCCTGAGTTGGAGAAGGAAATGGCAAACCACTTTAGTATCTTTGCCAAGAAAACCCCAAATAGAATCATAAAAAGTCTGAAACAATATCAACAAGCTTTAAAAGACAGCTAAGTGGCTCAGTGGATAGAAAGTCAAGCCTAGAGATGGAAAGTCCTGGGTTCATTTTTGACCTTGGATATATCCTAGCTGTATGACCCTGGACAAGTCACTCAGCCCCCATTGCCTAGCCCTTTCCACTCTTCTGTCTTAGAACTGATACTTAGTACTGATTCTAAGGTAAGGGTTTTTTTTTTATTTTTTTTTAAGAGTTAAAGAGCTTTGTCATATTCCAGCTGAAAAGAGAATGGTAACATCCCAGGTAGAAAGTATGCAGTATCCCTCAACTCAACCAGTAAATGAAGGTGGGGAAATACTTAGTTACTAATCAAAACACAAATCCATAAGGCCAGGGTAATTGAGATCTAGCAGACATGCCACATTCTAAGAAGGTTCTGAGCCTGTCAGACTGGTCTGCTTGGCACTGTCTATCAGCAGATGCCAGGAGCAAAGTTATCCTGTCTTTATCCTGTCTTTCAGTGATAGCCCACTAACAAAGAGACTTGCTTGGCCTCAATTGGCAGTCACTTCCCACCAATTTCCCAGCCTAATCCAATAGTCCCAGAGCGTGTAAGGAGCCAGTATAGCCAGAAAATGAACTACCTTGCCCAGCAGCAGACTGGTCCATACAACTGAAATATTGCATCTTAAAAGAGAAAGCCCAGATGAGCCACCTGTCCAATGAAAACACAATGACATGCAAAGAGCCAGCTCAGCTCATCTGTGGAGCAACTCATTGTGAAGTTCATGAGGATCTCCCAGAGAGAGAAAGAACATCAAAGTCCTAAAGTTCCAGGGTTGTGAGATGTCTTGGCCGTATTTGCCATCTACATATATGCCATGGGACTCTCTGTTTCTGCCTACTCTTTTCTGCCTCTTGTCCTCTGGGTATATTTTCAGGGAAATGTGCCTCTGGGACTGTAAGCAAAGATCTGTCACTATTGTTCTTGCTATGGTATTTGAGTAAAGGCCTTTGCTAAAAATCTTTGTCTATGACTAATTAACAAGGGAAAATATATCTGGGAAGGTAGCCCTCATCCGGGTTATCCATAGAACTCTGGGAGCAGCAATAGTCACCAACTGGCCAGTAGTGTTATGAGTCGAGCAAGTAATACTCTGAGGGAATATTACAGTAGTGACAGAGGGCTTCAGTTATTCAGAGACGCTGGAGCCCTCTCTTTGCCAAAGTCACAAGTCAGTAAATTCTGCATTTGCGTTACTAATCATTCATCCTTTTAAAGAAAAAGGAAACAGCAGGGGGACGTGTCATTCTGCATCTGATCAAGGAGGAAATAGTTCTTGAAGTGTAAATGATAAGAAGTTTGGGGAGAAGTCACCACTTTATCTTAGATTTATGTGATAGTGAAGGGGAAAGCTAAGCATAGGCTGACAAGACACCTTGATTTGGGAAAGCAGATTTCAAATGGTTCAAAGAAAAAACATGTAAAGATCCCACAGCCTAAAATTTCACTGTATGAAAGTCCGCTCAGGAGGGATAAGAAGCTTTCAAGAACAAAATTCTGAAGACAAAAAGACAAAAAATTCTGATAAAAGTAGGAAAAAGAGAAAACTATAGGTTCTCGTGCAAAGAATGCAGAGAACTTGGATCACCGTAGACTTTTAGAAAATGTATAGAAGATAGAAACAAGGGCATTTAATTGAAGATTAATATATAAAAGGGGAAATTATTGCCCCTACTTACTATACAAATTATAGCAGGGCCTTGTAAGGATAGTGCCAGGACTGCTAAAGCTCAAGATGAGCTTAGGCTGGTAAAGGATGCTCAGAACAATGCCATGTTTTCACCTGTATAGCAGATATTTCGAATATCTCCTAGAAGTTGACTGGGAAAAGAGGTAGCCAGGAAAATGAATGAGGAAGGTAGGAAATGTGTGAGACTATCCATTTCCCAGCATTTCTGAGTTTCCTTGTCACTTTGCCCTGGATAAAGCTCCCAGCTGACTTTTCCATATCTTTCTTTTCATGTCACCCATGGGAGGAGTCAGACACCAGTGGCAGTTTAAGTTATTTTTTACCAAACTTGGAGTCTAGGAACCAGATTCTGAATACCTCCTTAGACCTTTATTTTTTTGTGCATGCTATTGGGTAAGTTACCTCCCCTCTCTCAGCCTCAGTTTCCTCATCCAGTCAAAAGAGATAACATGTGAAAACCACTTTGCAAACCTTCAAGTGCTATAAAAATACTGGCTCTCTGTAAAATGAGAATAGCTCCTCCACAGGGCTGCTGTGAAGAGCAAATGAAATAATATATGTAAAGTGCTTTGTACACCTTAAAATTCTCTATATTATTAGCTTCCAATGATTGCTTCTTGCTATTGTCCCCATAGTCTACAGTTCAAATGAGTATAGCAGTGAGGAAGGTTTTGTTAAAGCGGTGATGGCCTCAACAGAGACCCAGAACAGAAATGGGACAAGGGAATTTGGGATGAGAGAAGATCGAGAGAAGTCAAGATAAGAGTGTGAAAACCAGGGCAGCTAGATGGATGCATCCTAGCTGTGTGACCCTGGGCAAGTGCCTAGCCCTTACTGCTCTTCTGTTTTGGAACCAATACTTAGTAGCAATTCTAAGACAAAAGAAAAAGGTTTTTTTATAAAAAGAAAGAAAATATGGAAACTGCCAGATAAGGGACTGATGGAGTCTGAGTGCAAATCGAATAACTCCATTTTTTTTACTTTATTTCCTTCTTGATTTTTTTCTTAAATGTGTGCTATGTGTCTTCTTTCACAACATGACAAGTATGAAAATATGTATTGCATGTTAGCACATGTATAAGGTATGTGATATTGCTTGCCACCTCTGGGAAGTGATGAAGGGAAGGAGGGAGAGAATTTGGTTTGCAAAATATCAGAAAACATGTTAAAAATTGTTTCTATATGTAATTAGGGAACAAATACAATAAAAAAAGAAAAAAGAAAGCATTAACAGCTCAGTAGAGAGTGAAAAAATAGCATCAGAGGATTATAGCAATTGAACTGGAAGGGACCTTAGAGGCCATCTTTTACAGATGAGGAAATCAAGACTCAGGGAGGTTAGAGGACTTGTCTATGGAGGTAGTAAGCATCAGAAGTGAGATTTGAATACAGGTCTTCTGATTCAGGAATCACTGTGCTTTCTCTTGAGTAGGATCACACTTTGGAGCAATTTTGCTGATGGCCAAAGACACAACCTCTTCTTTAAAAAAACAAACAAAAACTATCTTTTGTTTTATCTCTATATTTTCCAGTAGGTCTCCCAAGTATTTCACAAAGAGACATCCCTTAAAAAAAACACTTCAGCTCTAGCCTCAGATACTTCCTAGATGTATGACCCTGGGCAAGTCATTTAACCCCCACTGCCTAGATTTTACTACTCTTCTGCCTTGGAACCAATACACTGTATTGATACTGAGACAGAAGGTAAGGGTTTTTTAAAAATCAGCAATATTCACCAACACACTAAAAAAGTCTGGCAAAATCTCTACGAAGACATTGGGAGAGTATTTTCTTATATTCCATCTTGGAGACCAACCTTGGTCATCAGTTTTGATTTTTTGAGGTTGCTAGTGGTCTTGCCATTTCCATTATTGTATTCATTGTGTATATTATTTTTTTTCTATTTACTTCACTTTGTGCCAGTTCTTCCTATGCTTCTTTGTAATCACCATTGGTTTCTTGTAGTATCATATTGTCCATTAAATCCGCATGCCACAATTTGTTTATTCATTCTCCAGCCAAAAAACATCTTTGCTACTACCAAAAGTTTTGGTGTACATGGGAACTTTTTCTTCTTTATCATTGACCTTGTTGGGGTATATGTCTAGCAGAGGAACCTCTGGGTCCAAGGGGTTGGGCATTTCTTAGCATCATTCCAAAATAATTTCTATAATTGTTGGACTAACTCACAGTTTCAAAAACAGTGCATTAGTTTTAACTTTCCATAGACCCACCGACATTCACTATTCCCATCTTGAGTGATCTTTGTCAGTTTGCTGGGTATTTAGTGAACCCTCAGAATTATTGTGATTTCTTTTTCTCTTATTAGTTATTTGGAGCTAACTTCTCTTTTTAATCCTCTGCTGATCTTCATGTGAAGGGGATTTTGAAACTAGTCACCCAATTATGCCCTCCAGGCTTCAAGAAAGGTGAGAGTGCTCAGGACTGGTTGAGTGCTCCATCAAGTAGATCTTGAGCAAACTCTACTCATTTCTTTATATAATATACTATGTGTGGCCACAGAATTGTCTGTGTAACAATGAATATGGAGGGTCCTAAATAAGAATATTCCAAAAATCCTGGATAGAGGCTTAAAAGCAGAGAAAAGGTGCAGTTAGGTGACTCAATAGACAGAGCCAGGTCTGGAGATTGGGGGTTGTGGGTTCAAATCTGGCCTCAGACACTTCATTATATGGGCAAGTCACTTAACCCCCATTGCCTAGCTCTTAGGGCTCTTCTGCCACAGAACCAATACATAGTATTGATTCTAAGACAAAAGGTAAGGGTTAAGAAAGAAAGAGCAAAGATAAGAGATTGTCTCAGTTAAAAATTTTGGAGCATATTCTATATCATACTTTTAGATCTATAATGAACCCAGGACCAGTAAAAAAAGCCCTCTGAGACCTGAGATCTTAGGATGGGTGGCTGAGGTGGGAATAGTTAAAGAATTTATAAACTTGAGCATCCAATAATGATTGCTGCCTTTGGGATAGCCAGCACATGCATATTGAGTACCCTTTGGCAAAACCATTTGGGGAGGGGGGGAGGGGGGCAGCTTGAGGATAGTGCCATCTAGAGGTTTCACTACATAGTACACACCTTTGTTAGCTAATTAATCAAAAATTTAATTGGTTACGCTTTTTTGAACGTTGTAGAAAACAGGGAAAAAATCTGATGTGGAGAGCTTTTTCTATTGCACTCAAGTCCAACCTAACCCATGCCAGTATTATTCTGTCTTGAGGGCCAGGGATGGTGACAAGGGGTGGGGGGGGGGGAATGGAGGGGGGATAGAATTAAAGAACAAGTAGTATCAAGTGCTTAGGAAAAATGGAAGAGATAAAAGATGAAAAAATTACTCAAGTTCTTCCTTCCTTCCTTCCTTCCTTCCTTCCTTCCTTCCTTCCTTCCTTCCTTCCTTCCTTCCTTCCTTCCTTCTTTCCTTGCAATGAGAATTATTTTTGGCCTGGAAAAAAAAAGAAGAAGGAAATAGCAAATTGGAGTTAAAGCCAACGATATGTAAAGAGAGAATAAAATACCCTTAATGAGTTCACATCACTAAGTCCAGATGAACAAAATCCTGGGATTCTGAAAAAACCGACAGAGGTGATCATTGAGCTTTAAGTTTTCATTGTGAATGGGAGAGATACTGCAAGACCAGAAAGGGACAAATAGTGCTTTGATTTTTCGAACAGGGAGAGAAAGTCAAATCTATAAATCCATTTATAAACTAAATGGGAAATTCCTGACAAAACTGAAGATGTATTATTAAAATAATGACTTTAGGAAGGTATAAAAACCAGCATGGCTTGACCAAGAACAGGTAATATCACACTAATCCATTTTTTTTTTGGCATTTGTTAGACTGGTAGATCAGAGAATATAGTCTGCTTAGAGTATCTCATGCTTTCCTTGTGGATAAGTTAGAGAAACATGGACTACGAAATAGTACCTTTAGGAGAAGCTGAATAGCTGTGCTTGAAGAACAACTATTTCTGGCTTAGATGGATTTCTGAAGAGAAATAACTTATACCAAGATTATCAAATTCAAATAGAAATGGGAGTAGAGTCAAGATGGTGGCGTGAGAGATCACAATTTTGCCTTCATTTCCCCAAACCTCCTCCACATTGACCTAGAGAGTGCTTCAAATCAAATTCTGATTGGAAAGCCAAGAAAAAAATCATAGGAAATCATTTTTCCAGCCCGAGGCAGATGGACAGAGGAAGATGGACAGAGAGGTGTTCAGATACTGGATTTGGGGCTGGCCAGAAACACCGTAGCATCACCACAGGCGTAGGAGGAAGTGACACTGGCTCTGTGGGTAAAAGTACAGTATTCAGTGGCAATAAGGAGACTGAACATCTGGGTAGAAAGATGTCAGGAGGTCCCTTTACTAGCACTGGGAGCAGGAACAAGTGCCATCTGGCAGCTCTGTTGCCCATTACCCACTTCAGGGTCATAGTTTCAGGGTAAAGAGAAATGGGTCAGGAAGGAGCAGAGGGCTTACTTGTATAAGGATGAAGGAACAAGTTTCAGAACCATAGCTGGGTGGCTCTAAACTCAAGAGCAGAGAGGGGACCTTTTGCCCTACACATAAGCCTGCAATGGAATAAGCCAGGGCAGCAGACCAAAACCAAGAGAAAGCAAGCAATTCTTGTGCTGCATTAAGAAAAGCGCAAGATAAAAGCTGAACTAAAGATGTTTAGTTCTAGGCACCAGTCAAATCTTGGGAAGGACATATAAGCTGAAGTGCTCCCAGAGGTAGGAATATCACTTAGAAGAAGGATTAGATTGGATCTGTTTGGTTCCAGATGGCAAAATAGGAGTCATTAATGGAAATTATAGAGATTGAGTTTGTTATATAAAGAAAAACTTCTTACCAATACCCAAAAGTGGAATGAGTTGCCATAGGAGGTAGGTCTTCAAGTAAAGGCCAGGCCACCATTTGATAAAAATATTGTAGAGGGAATTTTCAGTCAGGTACAGGTTGGGACTAGAATAGCTTTTGTTGGCCCTGTGATTGGTACTCCCAGAGATTCCATTCTAGTTCAGGCATCTCAGCAATTTCAGCATGACTGAAGTTGTGTTTCTCATATCTGTGCTGCTCTGTGGAAGGGTGGCTCCAGCCTCAGTGGAACCCTTTTAAATATTTTATGGCTGTCAGATTGGTGGGTTTATTTGTTTGTTTGTTTGTTTTTTGGTTAAACCATAAGACTTTGATCCCTATATCTGATGTTTTATTGAGCTAATGAGATAAACCCAAAGTTAAAAGCTATGAGGAGGATTTTACAATATCAAGAATATAGGATAGAGTTGAAATAAAGATATTTTGTAATAAAACAAAAGAAAAAACCTCAAAACTACTCATTTTCTCCTCAAGAGGTTCTTTTACTTAATTTCTGGAAGAAATACTCACAAAAAAAACAGGACAGATTTCCTTGCTCAAAGAATTCACTGATGGATAACATTCAAAAGTTATCTGGTCCATCTTACTTAGACCTACCATCAATGGGTAAGATATTATAGCATCATCTCATACAACAAACTATCTCCATAAAATTCTCTATAACCTTTTTTGATACTTCAAAAGAGAAGTATATTGATAGACCTGTGAGGTCATCAAAATTGAGATCAATTGAATCAACAAGTATTTATTAAGTGCTTGCCAGATTGTTCAGTAGATAGAATACCAGACCTGGAATCAGACACTTATGAATCATGTGACTGTGGGCAACTCATAATTTCTATATGCCTCAAGTTCCTAAACTGTAAAATGGGGATAATAATAGCACTAGCCTCCCTGGGTTGTTATATGGTCCAAATAAGATTATATTTATAAAACACTTAATACAGTACCTGGCACATAGCAGGCACATAGTGCTAGGGATATTAAAAAATAAAAGCAAAGAACTAGTTCTTACTCTCAAGGAGCTCACAATTTAATAGGAGAGGCAGCATGCAAACAACAATGTACAAACATACAAGATAAATTGAAGAAAATCTCAGAGGCAAGACATTAAGATTAAGGAAAGGCTTCTTCTTGAAGATGGGACTTTAGCTGAGATTTGAAGGAATCCAGGAAGAAGGTAGAGATGAGGAGAGATTATCTCAATGAGCAAGTCAGTGAAAATACATGGAGTCAGGAGATGGAATATTTTTTAGGAAAAATAGCAGGGAGATAAGATTCCCTGGATCACTGAGTAAATGGAGAGAAGTAAGGTTGAAAGAATATAAAAATAAAGTTAATCTCAAATAATAAAATATTATATTTTAGGAGATTTATTAATGATCATTAGAAATCAAGGAATAACTCTAATGCAAATACCAACAACAGGGAAATGGGTTCGAATCAAGAACACATGTGATACCCAGTGGAATCATGTGTCGGCTATGGGAGAGGTGGGGGTGGGGGGAGGAAAAGAAAATGATCTTTGTTTCTAATGAATAATGTTTGGAAATAACCAAATAAAATAATGTTAAAAAAAAAGAAATCAAGGAATAAAGAGAATACAAAATAAAGACCACATGCCCATGACCATTTCGAAATTCCCTCACTTAGCTTACCACTGCCACCATGCTGGCTGCAAACCCAAGAAAAAACCCAAGAGGACTGCCCACTCGCTAATATCCTCTATCTATAGGAAGTATGCAATGACAGGAAGTCAGTGGGCTCCCAGGAAATGTAGTTCTTTTTTAGGGTAACAGATTTTCAATTATACATTCCCTCCTGAGATCCATGGAAGACTGGTCTCCAACAGATCTTGTAAACATAACCAACTTTGAAATTACAATAATTTGAGGATAAAAGGAACAGAGGACAAAACCAATGATTGCTAGGTGCATTGACAAAAAGCCAGTTGGGGAGCAGTCCCCTTCAGAGTATACATACAAAACAAATGCATTCAACCCCACACAGTTCAATTCACCACATCCCAAAGTTCACTCTAGATCTTCTGGTGCAGAGTGTGGTCTGTGCAGGTGTCTTAATGGTGCCTTCTCCAAACAGTTCACTTTCTGGATTTGGAGAAGTAGTGTGTTTTCTTATTCTAACACTACTCTCAAAAAGAATTTAAACTTTGCAAATTAGAATAATAATAATAATAATACATCCCCCCCTCAAAGTTGTGTTGAAAAACACAAGGATCACTTAGGAATGCATGGCTGAATTATGAGGTATATGAATCAATTGGCAAGAGAAATCAAAAACATCAAAAAAATCCAAATAAAAGAGAAAATAATTTGTGGATGAAATCCAGACTATCAGAGTCTTATGTGTAAAAATTCTAAATAAAAGAAAAATAAATTTATAACAGATCCTTGAATCAGAGCCCAACTAAAGTAATGTCTATCCCATAAGTCTGTAGGACAAAATGCAGTAATTCAATTATACAGGAAGATTAGAAAGTTAGAAAGGGGCCACGTTAGAAAGGGCATTAAAAGTCAAACAGAGGATTTTATATTTGACCCTAAAGATAATAAAAGTCAAACAATAAACTTCAGTGGTTCCCAATAGGGAACTAATTCAATGGGGGTGGGAGGTGGGGGGCATGGGAAGGTTTGACATGAACAGACCTGAGCTTCAAGGAAGATTAATTTGAAGCTGAATGAAAGATGAATTGGCCTAAAGAGAGATTCAAGGCAGGCAGACCAGCCAGAAAGTTACTGCAATTGTCTTGGCATGAAATGATAAGGGCTTTGACCAGAGTAGTAGCAGTGTCAGAGAAGTGGAGCTGTATATTTAAAAATTAAATTATATCTCTAATAATAAAATTATTATATTTTATGAGGTTTATTAAGGATCATTAGAAATCAAGGAATAAAGAGGACACAAAATAAAAACCACTTGCCCATGGCTGGTTAGCCATTTCAGCCATCCCCACTTTATCACCATACTTGCTGCATCATTATAAAGGAAGAGAGTGTGGGAGGCGTTACTGACAGTTAAATACTAATCATGATCTCAATGTGGAGACACAGGAGAGATTATAGGGAATTCTGGGAAATATGAAGGACTTCTGGGAAATGAAGTCTAGGGTTAAAAATCTCCATTTATACATCCCCCCTTGAGACCCGGGAAAGACTAGTCTCTCCAGTGAGTCTTGTAAACATACCAGCTATGAAATTACAATAATTTAGGGATAAAAGGAAAAGAGAACAAAACCAATGATTGCTAGACGCATTGACAAAAAGCCAGTTAGGAGGCAGTCCCCTTCAGCATAAGAGTATACATACAAAACAATACATTTAAACCCCACACAGTTCAAATCACCACATCCCAAAGTTCACTCTGGATCTTCTGGTGTAGAGTGTGGTCTATGGAGGCATCTTCATGGTATCTTCTCCAAACAGTTTACTTTCCAGATTCAGAGAGGTAGCATATTTCTTAACCTAAAATTACTCTCAAAAGGAATTTACACTTTGCAATTTAAAATAATAATAATTATATATACCCCCCCTGAAGAGGGTGATTGAAAAACAGGAATCACTTAGGGATGCATGGCTGAGTATATGAATCAATTGGCAAGAGAAATAAAAAATATTTTTAAAAATTCAAATTTAAAAAATAATTTCTCGATGAAATATAGACTATCAAAGTCTTATGTGTAAAAATTCTAAGTAAAGGAAAAATAAATCTATAACAGGTCCTTGAATTAGAACCATTGAAAATGATTTAAGCAATTATGCATTTACCCAGTCAGTAGCCAGGACTATAGAAAGTTTGCCACACTATGAAAGACAGAAGAGGGACTAGATTATAGGAGCCAGGTAGGAGCCAAATTTGAGATACTTGGTAGAATGTGGGGCAAGGAAGGCCTGCCTTTAACACATGTTAAACAGCTGTAACCTCGAACCCCAAACAAGTTCAAGTCCTCTTGTCTTGGCTCAAAATTTTCATCAATCCTATCAGGATTGGTTGGTCTCTTTGACCTTCTGGGGAATGAAGTCTAGGGTTCAAAATCTCCATTTATACAATATAGGAGATATTCCAAAGGTAGAAATGACAAATTCTGGTAACTGATTGGATATGGCAGATAAGAAAAAGTGAGGAGTCAAGAATGACATCTAAGTTATGCACCTGAATGTCTAGAAGGATGGTAACACATTTGACAGGAATTAGAAAGTTAGAAAGGGAAGGTTTGGGGAGAAAGATGAGTTAAGTTTTTGGCTTGTTGAGTTTAAGATGTCTGTAACACATCCAGTTTGAGAAGTAAAATAGGCAGATAGATATGTGAAAATAGATATCAGGAAAGAGATTAGAACTGGACAAATGAATCTGAGGATCATCTGCATAGAGATGATGATTAAATCCATGGCAAACTGGTGAGATTATTAAACTATACTAAATGTAAGTAAAAAGAGCACAGCAAAGCCTTGGAGAACATCTATCCTACAGATGTGATCTACATGCACATCCAGTAAAAAAGGCCTAGAAGGAATAATCAGACTGGAGAAAGCAATGTCATAAAAACCTAGGGATGAGAGACTATCAAGGAGAGGAGGATGATTGGCAGTACCAAAGACTACAGAGAGGTCAAGAAACATGAAGATTGAGAAAAGTCCATTCCAGCTGACAATTAAGAAATCATTGGAAACCTTGGAGATGGAAGCTCCAGTTAAAAGAGGAGGTCAGAAGTCGGACTATAGAATCAGGAAGAGAGAGAGAGGAAAAGAAGTGGAGGTACTTGTTACAGATGGGCTTCTGGAAGATTTTAGTAATGAAGGGAACAACAATAGAGATAGCTGGAACCAATGAGGGTTTCTTGAGGATGTGGGAGACATGGCTGTGTTTGTAGATGGTAGGGAAGCAGCCAGTAGGCAGGAACAAGATGAAGATTAATAAGACAGTGGAGATGATAGAGGGTGGAATCTCCTGGGAAAGATAGGAAACAATGGAATCCCTTGTGCATGTAGAGCTCTTAGCTTAGGCACAAAGAAAGGCCATTTCTTCTGTGAGAAAGGGTAAAGGAGGGGATAGTAGCAAAAGACATCAGAGTGAAATGAGATTAGGAAGAGGTAAGCAAGAGTTCTTATTGAATGGCCCCAAGTTTTTCAGGGAAATATGAGGCAACTTTTTCATATCTGACAATGTGAAGAAAGGAGGCTCCATGAGAGATCTGAAGAGGAATGAAAAGATTTGGAAATGCTGCTATGGTGAATGGGACATTGAATTGATTAGAAAAATCTAAAAAGCCCACCTTTCTTCAAGAAGAGCCTTGATGAGAATGTAACATTATTTGTAATTGTATTTAACATGTATTTGTAGCATGACTTCATGATTTTCTCCATTTTCATTCAACAATGCATGATAAACAAAGGCAGAAGATGGCATCCAAAGCAAAGTCAAAACAATATGAAGCAATCTCTATGAACTTAAATATTTAAAGCTCTCATCCAATGCCCTCCACTCCAAACCACCCTGCAGGCAAGCAGCATTGGCAGTCTCCCAGGGTTGGGGGGGGGCAGTCAGACTTGGGATTTAAGACCATCATTTTAGCATCTGTAAGGAAGATTGTTAGTAAAGAAGAGACCTGAAGCAAGGAGACCATTTAAGAGGCTACAGCAGTAGTCCAGGTGAGAGGCAATGAGAACCTGAATAAAAGAGGTGGTCATGTGAGTAGACTGATAGAGGAAGATGCAGAAGATGTTGTAGAATAAGTGAATGAGTGCTTACTATGTGCCAGACCCTGGGCTAGACATTACAATATAATATTTTATTATATATATATATATATATACAAGATGTTTGTATATATTACAAATATAAGTAAACAAATATAAAAAGAAAGAAAAATCCCTGCCTTTAGGAATTTCCACTCTAAAGGGGGAGTGGTGGTCAAAGAAGGGAGTTTTGATCTGTCCTCATCTCTAGCCAGAGAAAGCAAGTAGATAATAGATCACAAATACAACCTTTCCAGAAGTTATAGTTCTATTAATTTGATTACTTTGCAAGCAGTAGAAGGGGGTGGGGGGGGAGAAGGGAAAATAGAAAGGAAGGAGAATGGACAAGAGGCGATTTGGGTTTTGGCAGGCAGATGATAGATGGCAGGTATATGAAGGTGAAGCATGGTATCTAGAGAGGGCAATAAATACCAAATGAACTAGTTTGCATTCACCGAGTCACCAATCCACTGGGCTTCCTCCCAGGACTGGAGTTACAGAGTTGAGTGGATTCATTTCCCAGGGCTCCAGAATGCAGAGGTCCAGAGATCCAGGTTCAGTATCAAATGTATTGGTCCAGGTGGGAAGGAGCAGTTTGGGGTAGAAAGAATCCCAGGTGCATGCCTGGATGTTTTGATGAAATGTGAATATGAAGCATGGGCTAGTGTCTAGGGCCAGCAAGAAATAAAATGGGATAAGCCATCCGTTTCTGGCCATTCAGCAACTAATTATTTGAGCTGGATCCTTGTTGAAGAGGCTAGTTAACAAGGCTTAGTAACTGATTGTATAGGGAGAAGGCTGAGAACCCAGGTAAGCAGAAGAATTGAAGTGCTAAAACAAAGAGGATGATTAGGAATGGGATTGGATTTAAGAAAAAGTATAGACTTCCGGTAAACATGGCTGCAACTAGACGCGAATCTCTTCCTCTCCCCAGCACCAAACGAAATAGACTACCTCAAAAGAGCATAAAAATCAGTTTTGGAAGAACGGAGGGACTCTCCAGTACTCCACAGAAACGAAGGTATGTGGGGTTTGAACATTGCCACACTATAAGAAGGAGGAAAAGCTTGCACAAAAAAGTAGGGGATCAGAGCGCTCACCAGGACAGCGAGTGAGTGAGGAACGTCTCTGTCTGGGGGGGCACACCAGGGTCCTTGGGATCTAAAGAAAGCTAGGGAACGACCGCTCAGGGCGGTTTCATGGGAGAACCTTGGGCACTGCAGAGCGCGCAGACCACGGGGCCCCTGCAAACTGCGAACAGGGTGGAGTCTCGAGTATCTGTAAAAACTGCCTAAGGAGGAAGCATCTCCCCTCACTGTAGTGGGGGGGGGGGGCATGCCAGGCTCCCTGGAAACTGACAGGGAATACCAAAGATCCACCCCTCAGAGCGGTTTTACAGGAGATTCCTGCGCACCAGTGAGAAGAGACCACAGAGCACAGGGGCGGACACACTGAGCACGAGGGGGGGGGCACAACAAACCCCGGAGGCTAGGAAGAACTAGTCTGAGGCAACCTAAATCCACAGAAAACCCGCCCATATCACCCAGACCTTGGACCAAAAAGGAAATGGGGGGGGAGGGGGAACCACCAAAGGGATGGCTCACATGGCCCAAAATCAAGCCTCCAAGAAGAAAGGGGGAAAAGTGACTATTGAAAACTTTTATGGCGGGAATACCCAAGGAAAAGAAGAAAAAGAGGATGGAATTCAAACAAAATCAAAACATGCCCCCCAAAATGGAAATTATACACAAGCTCTGGAAGAACTCAAATTGGAGCTTATCCAAAAGATGGAAAACTTCTGGCAAGAAAAATAGGAAAAAACCCAGAAAGAGGTCAGCAGCCCGACAGACAAGACCTCACAATTGGAGAAAGAGCCGGAAGCATCTAATAGAAGGGCAGACCAAGCTGAAAAGCAAAATCTGTCCCTAAAGACAAGAATTAAGCAACTGGAAGACAGTGAGCTTGCAAAACAGCAAGAATTAATAAAGCAACACCAAAAAATTAATGAATTAGAAGAAAACATAAAATATCTCACTGACAAGGTGACAGACTAGGAAAACAGAGGAAGGAGAGACAACTTGAGAATCATTGGTCTGCCTGAAAAACCAGAGATAAACAAAAATCTTGATGCTGTACTACAGGAAATTATAGAAGAGAATTGCCCCAATGTTCTCGAGCAAGGGGGCAAAATAGAAATAGAAAGGGTTCATAGAACGCCCTCTATACTAAATCCCCAAAAGACAACCCCCAGGAATGTAATCGCCAAATTCAAGAGCTTCCAAGCTAAGGAGAAAATCTTATAAGAAACCAAGAAGAGGAGCTTCAGATATAGAGGGGCACCCATAAGGATCACACATGACTTAGCAGCAAACACGCTAGGAGACCACAAAGCATGGAACAGGATATTTAGAAAAGCAAAAGAGCTGGGTCTCCAACCAAGAATCAACTACCCATCAAAACTGACTATATACTTCCAGGGGAAAGTATGGGCATTCAACAAAATAGAAGATTTCCAAGTATTTGCTAAGAAAAGACCAGAACTTAGTGGGAAATTTGACATCCAATCACAGAGAGCAAGAGAAATATGAAAAGGGAAATATGAAAGGGAAAAGGAGAAAAATCTTATCTTTTTCTTTAAATCAGACTCTCTTTTATAAGGACTACATTTATATCAAATTATATATATTAATATGTGGGGAAAATGTAATGTGTAACTCTCAAAAATTGTATGCATCATAAGAGTAGTTAGAAGAATCACACATAGGTAAAGATTGGGACATCAAGACGATTTGGTGAAAGGGGGGAAAGAAAGAAAAAGGGAGGGGGGGAATCATTGAGGATACTAAGATTTACTTCAAGAAATGGGGGGGACTAAATAGAATAATCTTTCCCATATAAAGATACACATGGGAAGGGGAGGGGAAGAATTCTCAAATGAGAAGGAGAGGAAGAAAGTGTGAAGTGTTATCACTTAAAACTTACTCTCAGTGAAATCAGCTCTGAGAGGGAACAACATCTAGATCCATTGGGATCCTGAATTCTATCTTATCCAACAGGGCAAGAGAGAAGGGGAAATTAAGGAGGGGGTGGGGGTACGGAATATAAAAAGGGAGGGAAGGAGAGGGGGGAGGGGAAGGGAACAAAAAAAGGGAGGGGCCAGAAAGGGAAGCATATCAAGGGAGGGTACTAGGGGGATGGATCTAAAGTAAATCACTGGTTTAAAAAGGTTATAGCTAAAGAAGAAAGGTCAGAATTAGGGGAGGATATCAAAACGCCAGGGAATCCACAAGTGACAATGATAACTTTGAACGTGAATGGGATGAACTCACCCATAAAACATAGACGAATAGGAGATTGGATTAGAACCCAAAACCCTACCATATGTTGTCTTCAAGAAACACATATGAGGGGGGTTGATACTTACAAGGTTAGAATTAAAGGATGGAGTAAGACCTTCTGGGCTTGAACTTATAGAAAGAAGGCAGGAATTGCAATCATAATATCTGACAAAGCCAAAGCAAAAATAGACCAGATCAAAAGGGATAGGGAAGGTAAATATATTCTGTTAAAAGGGAGTATAGACAATGAGGAATTATCACTAATCAACATGTATGCACCAAATGGTACAGCACCCAAATTTCTAATGGAGAAACTAGGAGAATTGAAGGAGAAAATAGACAGTAAAACCATATTAGTGGGAGACTTGAACCAACCACTATCAAATTTAGATAAATCAAACCAAAAAATAAATAAGAAAGAGGTAAAAGATGTGAATGAAATCTTAGAAAAATTAGAGTTAATGGACATATGGAGAAAAATAAATAGGTACAAAAAGGAATACAACTTCTTCTCAGCGCCACATGGCACATTCACAAAGATAGATCATACACTAGGTCACAGAAACATGGCATACAAATGCAGAAAAGCATAAATAATAAATGCAACCTTTTCAGATCATAAGGCAATAAAAATAATGATCAGTAAGGATACATGGAGAACCAAATCAAAAATTAATTGGAAATTAAATAATGATACACCAAAATTGGTTAGTTAGAAAAGAAATCATAGAAACAATTAATAATTTCATTGAGGAAAATGACAATGGTGAGACATCTTTCAAACCTTATGGGATGCAGCCAAAGCAGTACTCAGAGGAAAATTCATATCCTTGAGTGCATATATTAACAAATTAGGGAGGACAGAGATCAAGGAATTGGAAATACAAATCAAAAAACTTGAAAGCGAACAAATTAAAAACCCCCAGAAGAAAACCAAACTAGAGATTCTAAAACTTAAGGGAAAAATTAATAAAATCGAAAGTGATAGAACTATTAAACTATAAACAAGACTATAAGCTGGTACTTTGAAAAAACAGACAAAATAGACAAAGTACTGGTCAATCTAATTTAAAAAAAGAAAGAAGAAAGGCAAATTAACAGCATCAAAGATGAAAAGGGGGACCTCACCTCCAATGAAGAGGAAATTAAGGCAATCATTAAAAACTACTTTGCCCAACTATATGGCAATAAATATACCAACCTAGGTGATATGGATGAATATTTACAAAAATATAAATTGCCTAGACTAACAGAAGAAGAAATAGAATTCTTAAATAATCCCATATCAGAAAAAGAAATCCAACAGGCCATCAAAGAACTCCCTAAGAAAAAATCCCCAGGGCCTGATGGATTCACAAGTGAATTCTATCAAACATTCAGAGAACAGTTAATCCCAATACTGTACAAACTATTTGACATAATAAGCAAAGAGGGAGTTCTACCAAATTCCTTTTATGACAAAAACATGGTACTGATTCCAAAGCCAGGCAGGCCCAAAACAGAGAAAGAAAATTATAGACCAATCTCCCTAATGAATATAGACACAAAAATCTTAAATAGGATACTAGCAAAAAGACTCCAGCAAGTGATCAGAAGAGTTATTCACCATGATCAAGTAGGATTTATATCAGGGATGCAGGGCTGGTTCAATATTAGGAAAACCATCTACATAATTGACCATATCAAGAAGCAAACCAACAAAAATCATATGATTATTTCAATAGACGCAGAAAAAGCCTCTGATAAAATACAACACCCATTCCTATTAAAAACACTAGAAAGCATAGGAATAGAAGGGTTGTTCCTAAAAATAATAAACAGTATATATCTAAAACCATCAGCTAATATCATCTGCAATGGGGATAAACTAGATGCATTCCCAATAAGATCAGGAGTGAAACAAGGATGCCCATTATCACCTCTATTATTTAAGAAAAAGAAATTGAAGGTATTAAAATAGACAAGGAGGAGATCAACTTATCACTCTTTGCAGATGACATGATGGTCTACTTAAAGAATCCTAGAGATTCAATGAAAAAGCTAATCAAAATAATCAACAATTTTAGCAAAGTTGCAGGATAAAAAATAAACCCACATAAGTCATCAGCATTTCTATATATTTCCAACACAGCTCAGCAGCAAGAACTAGAAAGAGAAATCCAATTCAAAATCACCTTAGACAAAATAAAATACTTAGGAATCTATCTCCCGAGACAAACACAGGAACTATATGAACATAACTACAAAACACTCTCCACAAAACTAAAACTAGACTTGAACAATTGGAAAAACATTAACTGCTCATGGGTAGAATGAGCCAATATAATAAAAATGAACATCCTACCCAAACTTATTTATCTATTTAGTGCCATGCCCATGGAACTCCCCAAATTTTTTTTTACTGATTTAGAAAAAACCACAACAAAGTTCATTTGGAAGAACAAAGGATCAAGGATATCCAGGGAAATAGTGAAAAAAAATACACAGGAAGGGGGCCTTGCAATCCCAGACCTCAAACTATATTATAAAGCAGCAGTCATCAAAACAATTTGGTCCTGGCTAAGAGACAGAAAAGAGGATCAGTGGAATAGACTCGGGGTAAGTGACCTCAGCAAGACAGTATATGATAAACCCAAAGATCCCAGCTTTGGGGACAAAAATCCACTATTTGAAAAAAACTGCTGGGAAAATTGAAAGACAGTGTGGGAGAGATTAGGTTTAGATCAATACCTCACATCCTACACCAAGATAAATTCAAAATGGGTGAATGCCTTGAACATAAAGAAGGAAGCTATAAGTAAATCAGACGAAGACAGAATCGTATACATGTCAGACCTTTGGGAAGGGAAAGATTTCAAAACCAAGCAAGACTTAGAAAGAGTCACAAAATGTAAAATAAATAATTTTGATTACATCAAATTAAAAAGTTTTTGTACAAACAAAACCAATGTAACCAAAATCAGAAGGGAAGCAACAAATTGGGAAACAATCTTCATAAAAACCTCTGGCAAAGGTTTAATTACTCAAATTTACAAAGAGCTAAATCAATTATACAAAAAATCAAGCCATTCTCTAATTGATAAATGGGCAAAGGACATGAATAGGCAGTTTTCAGCCAAAGAAATCAAAACTATTAATAAGCACATGAGAAAGTGTTCTAAATCTCTTATAATCAGAGAGATGCAAATCAAAACAACTCTGAGGTATCACCTCCCACCTAGCAGATTGGCCAACATGACAGCAAAGAAAAGTAATGAATGTTGGAGGGGATGTGGCAAAGTGGGGACATTAATTCATTGCTGGTGAGGTTGTAAACTGATCCAACCATTCTGGAGGGCAATTTGGAACTATGCCCAAAGGGCAATAAAAGGGCTAAAAAGACCGTCTGCCCTTTGATCCAGCCATAGCACTGCTGGGTTTGTACCCCAAAGAGATAATAAGGAAAAAGACTTGTACAAGAATATTCATAGCTGCGCTCTTTGTGGTAGCCAAAAATTGGAAAATGAGGGGATGCCCTTCAATTGGGGAATGGCTGAACAAATTGTGGTATATGTTGGTGATGGAATACTATTGTGCTCAAAGGAATAATAAAGTGGAGGAATTCCATGGAGACTGGAACAACCTTCAGGAAGTGATGCAGAGTGAAAGGAGTAGAACCAGGAAAACATTGTACACAGAGACTGACACACTGTGGTACAATCGAAAGTAATGGACTTCTCCATGAGTGTCAATGCAATGTCCCTGAACAATCTGCAGGGATCTACGAGAAAAAAAAACACTATCCACAAGCAGAGGACAAACTGTGGGAGTAAAAACACCGAGGAAAAGCAACTGCTTGACTACAGGGGTTGAAGGGATATGACTGAGGAGAGACTAAATGAACACTCTAATGCAAATACCAACAACATGGAAATGGGTTCGAATCAAGAATACATGTGATACCCAGTGGAATCACACGTCGGCTATGGGAGAGGTGGGGGGGGGGGGGAGAAAAGAAAATGATATTTGTCTCCAATGAATAATGCTTGGAAATGACCAAATAAAATAATGTTAAAAAAATAATAAAGAGAAGGTTTAGCCCAGCAGGAAATCATGCACACCCAAGAAGCAACCCAGAACTATTCCAGTCATTGGTCCTATAAAATGGTAACTGCATTAAGTCCAAAGAAGTTAGGTATGACATGGAAGAGGAGAGGGCTGCCTGGTACCCTAAGGAAAATGGAGAATTTTTCTGACAGTGAATGGGTTCAAATAAAAGCTCATACTCCATTTTGTGAGACTTAAGGGAAAAAAAAGAAAAAAGTATAGGAGAAATGACCAATTCCCTCAAAAGGACAGAGAGAATGACAGGTTTTGGACACAAAAATGTAGACCTGGAAAGACTCAAGGAGCAAAATATGTTAAAAGAACATCTGAATTCAATACAAGCCAAAGTGATCTCATGGACAGAATAAATGCAACTTAAGGCTGCTAGATCTCCTAGAAGTAAATGTTAAGTCCAAAAACCTGAGTTCCATACTGTGGAAATAATACAAGAAAATTGTTCAGGGAGCAGTTAGGCAGCTCAGTGGATTGAAAGCCATCCCTAGAGATGGGAGGTTCTGGATTCAAATCAGAAACTTCCCAACTGTGTGACCCTGGGAAAGTCACTTAACCCCCATTGCATAGCCTTTTCTGCTCCTCTGTCTTGGAACCAATACACAGTATTGATTCTAAAATGAAAGGTAAGGGTTTAAAAAAAAACTCTGTTCAGAATATTTGAACACAAATAATAAAACACTGAATGTTAAATCCAGAGATAACTGCTAGAAAAAAAACACAACTCTTTTTGAAAAATCTGCACTTGAAACTCAAAGGCATAGGTTGATTAAAGTTTTTCATTTCAATAACAAGTGAATTTTGCAAACTGCCAGGAGCAAGTATTTCAGTAAAGAATACCAATTTAAATAATCTAGGATTACTGATAGCCAAAAGGGATCATAGAAAAAGATAATCCACAAAGCTGCAACCAAAAAACATAGATTACAAAGTTAAGTCTAATGTTTTTAGGTTAGGCTCATCTTTGCTTTTTTTTTCTTTGTTTTTGCTGGAGTATTTTGCATGCCCATTTTTAGTTGAAAATCCATCTTTTGTTAGTATTACATAATCTGAAAATAGTCCAAACAAGAAAAGTACAATTGTTTCTAAAATAAGGTAATGAAATTAATTCTCTTATGTTTATAGTCTACCTACCACTTAAATAATAATAAACTGAACTAAGGAATAAAAGAAAGAAAAACACAGAATAGGTACAGAGAGGCAAAAATTATAAAGGGAAACTAAAGAAAAAGAAGGAAAAGTACAATAATCCATAGCCTAAGTCCTGCAATTGCTATAAATTAAGAAATATCTTTTGCTGATGGATAATACAATGAGAAATTGAGTGAACACAGAAAGGAGGAGAAAAAAGTGGTATGCTGGAACCATCTTGAACCAACTCTCAAGAGTTAATTGTTAAATTTTCAGTGTGAGCATTTATACATCAGGTATTCAGACTTGATTTATTACTTTGTTGATTGTCTCAACTTAAGAAAGTCATAGAGAAAATAGTAATAATGCAGAGAAGTGATTTCCTTACTAAGAGTTAAGACTTCGGGAGAATAAGAAAAAAGCATCTGAAGGTGGAGGCAGGAATGAAGGAATTAGCAGGAAGGAGTATGGTCCCAGAGTGAGACCGGAACCGTTCTAAAGTCTTGAAGCTTTTTTGCAGAAAGGGTTTAGTTCCCAGAACTGCATCATATGGAGATGGAGATATCCATCCCTAAGGGCAGCTGGTACCCAAAGTAGTAAGAAAGACATGGAACCATGGAGAGGATAAGGAGGCTGGAAAATGGTTATGGTGAGGACAGGAGTTAATACTAGGCCTAGGATAAATAGTGATTTAACCATAAAGCAGTATTTCCCTTCAATATTACTTCCTTCATGAACCGATATTTCTAAGAGCGTGATACTATCAATAAAAAAAAAATGGATAGGGTAAGATTTATAATTGCAATTACCTAGAAATGGACAGAAGGCATTCAAATTGGATACTAGAGAAGTTTTACTTTCCAAAGGAACAAAGACTAAAGGAGGAACAAATACAGGTATAATAGTTCATGAATGGAATGACAGAAATAAAAACAAATTAGAATGGCAGAGAAATAAGGAAGATAAAGCAAAGGAAAACTTTTTCAAAAAGAATACTGCAAAAGAATATTACTTAAATGACTAGTTGGAAGGAAGATTTTGACACACTTTTATCTAGACAGGGAATAAGAAAAGTCAAAAGAAGGATAAAAAGATAAATGGAAGAACAAAAAACTAACAGTTTAAGCAAATTCAAGGAACTTAGAATACAGCAAGTAGAAAGGGACCAAGGAAAGCCAGTGGGAAAAGACTGTCAAGATAGTAGTGTAAGCAAAACCAATTTCAAGAACAAAGTACTAAATTCAAAGAGGGAGAGGTAAAAATATTGTAAGAGAAATAAAAGGAGGAAAACATAAGCCTAGCAATAATACCTTTAAATGTAAATGGAGTAAATATATTAAGTTGAAAGAAAATGAGTAAAATAGAGAAGAAAACAAAATCCAACCATATGCTGTATAAATGAAACACATCTTAAAATAAAGATGTGAAGAATGAAAATGAGAGACTAGGATGAAGCTATCTAAATGTTAAGTCATACAAATTTTCAGGTTTAAAATCATTTGATTAAATACCTCCAAAATAAACATTTGTAATGTAAAGAGGAATGAGAGAAGCTACTTGTATGCTTAAGGAAACTAAGTGCATGAAACAATATCAATTCAAGATGTTTATGCACCAAACAGCATAGTATCTAAATCCATAAAGGAATGGTTAACTGAATTGCAAAGATATAGTAATGCTACAAATATAGAAGACTTTAATGTTTTTCACTTAGATTTGGATAAATCCAACACAAAGAGCAACACGAAGAAAAATAAATGGGGTAGCTGGGTGGCTCAGTGGATTGAGAACCAGGTATAGAGACTAGAAGTCCTGGGTTCAAATGTGGCTTTAGAGAGAGCTGTGTGACGCAGGGCAAGTCACTTAACCCCCATTGCACCTCACCCTTTCCACTCTTCTGCCTTGGAACCAATAAACAGTATTGATTGTAAGACAGAGGTAAGGGTTTTAAAAAAATTAAATTTAATTTAAAAATAAAGAATCTAAAAAACTGTTGAAGTTAGATCTGAAAGACAAGTCATCTTCTGAATGGAAACATTAAATAACATTTCTCATGACTACAAAGTACTTTATAAAAATAGGCCATCACTAGGACACAGGGAAAATATAAATAAATTAACAAAAGCAAAAATATTAATGATATCCTTTATATATGAAACCCAATAAAAACAGTGATTAATGCAGCCAACACAAGCAAAAAATACAGACCTAAATGGAGACTTGATAATGACACCGTAAATAATAGGCAGTTCTCTGTTCAAAGAACCAATTGTAGAAAGAATTAATAACTATGTGAACAATAGTGATGAGAAAAGACACTCAAATTTGTGGTATACAACTAGTCCTCCAATGAAAAAAATTCACTTCTGAATAAAATAGAAAAAAATAATTCATAACTGAGAATGCAAATTAAAGATCCAGAAAGCTAATAAATTCACAAATTCAAAAGAAGAGAAGAAGAAAGCTTGAAAATTAGAGGAGAGGCTAAATGGGAAACTAAAATGCTAAAGAAACAGTAAGCAATACTGAAAACTGTTCCTTTGAAAAGAATAACAAAATCTATTGATCATGATACCCAAGTCAATTGATTTAGAACCAGGAAATGACAACACTGCAAAAAAACAAAAAACAATAAAAATGAAATTGAATGATACATAATTAAAATAACTAACCTTGAATAAATAAATAAATAAAATTCACCCTGTGAACTCCACTGATGGGGACATTATTGGTATGGAATCTTGGGCTGCATATATTTTCAAATATGGTTGACATATTGGTTGAATTTGCTAAATTACTTTAAAAAAATTTTTATTACAAGGGAAGGCTCATCGAGAAAGAAATAGAGAGAGGTTTATATCTGGCAACAAAGTTAATATCACAATAAAGGCATCAGTAAAAATAAAAAATAAAATTTGCATACAAACATTTTCTTTTATAAAACAGTAATTTTTAATTCAATCAAAACAAGCTTGAATCTTATGTTCTTTTAAAAAATCTCAGAGGTACAACTATTCACAAGGAAGTCAAGGTAGGTGGGAAGAATATTAGTTTTGGAGTTAGAGAACTTGAGTTCAAAACTTGACTCTCCTTATTGACTCTGTCACTTTAGGGAAAAACCTATATATCTTAGGGCCTTAGTATCATTCATTTGTAAAATAAAGTTGGTTGAATTTTTTTTCTAGGGCTTTCCCCAGCTCTCAATCTTATGAATCTATAAAAAAAGTTAAAAGAAGCTTGGTACTCTGAATCAATCCAACAATTCCAGAAAGCAATTTACAATTAAAAGTCACTAAATTGGGCATATTTTTTTAAACAAACCACTAAAGAAGTTAGAAGTGAAAAATTGTATCTTATAAGTATAAATTTTATTTGTAGCAACAACAAAAAAAAAAAAACAAATTGAATATCCTTCAATTGGAGAATGGTTGAATAAATTATGGTGCATTAATATAATGGAATATTACTACCTTAAGAAATTAAAAATATGATGGATTCAGAGAAACCTGGAAGACTTGTATGAACTGATACAGAGTGAATTGAGCATATCCAGGAAAACAATTTATTGGTCTACAACATTTTAAAGGAAAAGAACTTTAAGAGATGTAAGACAATTTCATCAATGCAATAACCAATCAGGAATGTAAAAAGACTGATAAAGAAACATCTTTCCATGTTCCAGTGATGGATTAAGGTTCAGGAGGAGACATATACTCTATGTATTGATTGGCTTGCTCAATTATATTTGTTTCAAGGAAAGACTTCCCTTCGAGTTAAAAAGAAGTTGGTAGCAGAGAAAGTGATGAGAAAATAAATAAGTAACAGAAATAAATATCAATGAAACATTTTTAAAATACTCAGAAAAAAAAAACAGAAGGAAGTTCAGAACAGGACCTAGACAATCAAAGCAATTTGATACCACTATCTGAATATCAGTATCTTCTTCAGTGAAAAAAAGACATACCCACATCTGTGATTTCCCCAAATCAGTGAGATGTTTAGTTATAATTTTCTTACTTTGGTATTATTTGCCATGACGATATAGTAACTCTATGCTCTATGATTTCTCCCAAAATTTATGCCCATTTAGGAATTCACCTCTAAACCCCACAAAGATTACTGGACTTAGATCATCTGGCAATAATGAAAATGTGATTTGAGGTAGATCACATTAGAATCAGCATTGATCTTTTACTTGAATTTCATCTTCAATCATACACAACAACAAAGTAGAAGAGTTGATTTTCTCATTTGTTTTGGTTATGTTTAGGCACAAATCTTGTTTCAAGTTTACATAAATATAGATGATCTTATTAAGGCTGAGTGAGAAGGAAACACATTCTAGGATTCTAACTCCATTCTAGCTTGACTTCTTCTGTGTATAATAGAATATAAAATGCATCTATTTAGTTTAATCCTAAAGCATTAGGAATGTGCACATACATTTTGAAGATTATAAAACTTTGGGAACAACCAGCCTTGCAACTGGAAATTTACTAATTTTCAATATATCTAACCTCTACAAAAAGCTTTATAATTTTTTTTTGCTGAACAAAATATGTGCCACAGAGTGGACTGGAATATTACTATAATATTAGAAATTAAGAATATAATGGATTCAGAGAAAACTAGAACACTTGTATGAACTGATGCAGAGGGAACTGAGCTGGACCAGGAGAACAATTTTATACAAGTATAACATTTTAAAGGAAAACCACTCTGAAAGACCTAAAAATCATTTTACCACAAAAACAAAGAACAAACCAAGAAAAAATAAATACTATTTAGCTGTCCAGTTTTTACTCATTGATTTAAAAATGACTACTGTGTGCCATCAATATGTTCAACCTTCTTATGAATTGTATGGATATTCTACTTAAAAGGCATCAAACTTTGTTTTGAAAATAAAATGTGAAATTATTAGAAAAGATGTCCTGGTTCAATTACATTGTAATTGGTGAATGATAAAGAAAACAACGAAACCAAAAGTAGACTCTGTTTTACTAGGAAATAGGTTTTGGAAGATGAGTATGAATTTCTTTTGTAATTTCTGATTAAAACTAAATATGAAAGGAAATTGAGATTATTCTATAAAACAATCCTACATGTAGTCTTGAAAACTAGTAAGAATTTTCTTGTAAAAATGACTTGGCTTAGCGTCTCACATTAATGAATTCAAATAAAATTTTAGGGATATATACATGGCTTTTCAGATGCTCAAAAATGTTTTTGACCTCTTCGTTTTTAAAAATTACATTCATTTTTTATTCCTTCATCTATTTCTTACTGAATCATTTTTCTTTATACTTCGCACAGACAAATAAAATGTGGGTCAAAACAAGTCAACCACAAACAGCCACCGATAACATTAACACATTTTAAAAATTGTAATTTTTACTATTTCTCTTTAATCGTTTTTAATTAAAAAAATTGCTTGGGTCACACCAGCAGCTATTAAAATGGGGTAAAAAAAGAGTAGAAAAAATTTTAAGGGAGAGTAATTCTTTTATAACAACTCTGACATTAAAAAAAATATTTTTACACTTCATGATAGCTCATAATACCCATGATATCCAACTGGGGTCCGCAAGCCCCATAATCCTCTATCTACCAATATGAGACAAATGATCTTACCTAAAGACTGCTTTTTTTTTTTTAAGAACTTTTTTTTAAAAAAAGAATTCAAATTCGTGGCCTCAGACATGCCCTAGTTGTGTGACCCTGGGCAAGTCACTTAACCCCCTTTGTCTAGCCCTTGCTGCTCTTCTGCCTTAGAACATTGCAGTATTGATTCTAATAGGAAGGTAAGGATTTAAAAAGGAAAAAACAAAAACTCAGCTCCAAGCCATTTCCTCAATGACACAACAAATCTGCCAGTGGATATAAATACAAGTTTACACCTCATTTCCTATCTAACCCCGCTCCCACCCCCATCTTGAGCCCCTTCAATGTCCTGGGCTTAAGTTCTTCCACTATATTTTCATTATAAAGTCAGAAACTAGGAACTTGGCTTTGGGAAAGTAACCTTCCTCCAATGTCACCCCAAATGGAAGGTTAAAAGGGATCTGCAATACTTTAAAGACGGCAATACATTTTTGGTTAAATTTACACTTAAGGAATTATAGCCTCCATCCGCGGGTCCCCCGACTCTCTTGCAACCTTTGCCCACTATCCGTGGAACTAATGCCGTGGTATTTGTAAGCAAACGTGAGTAAATTGCTAGTCTAACAAAGTGAAAGCAGCAAGGCTTATATCTCCTCATGGGTTTACTCAGTGAGCCATCATCCTCCCACCAAAGCTCCCATTCTTCTACTTAGAAGCCCCGGGAGAGGACGGTGGCGAGGGGAGTTTACCGAGCCTGAGAACATGGAACTCAGAACCGGAACGACCAAACTACGTATTCCCTCGCACGAAAGCCCCTAGGTCATCCCTATCGCTTTCCCTTAAAGCTACTTTTGGTTTTACTGGAGATAGGAAAGGGAAGGTCATAGTAGACAAGAGTCGCGAGCCATGATCGCGATTGTCAGCTCTCGATATTGAGGCACTAGATCTCACAGGAAAATGTTTCTTGTTGTGTTGTGGTGGTTCTTGTTTTCCGGCAGAATTAACAAGCTACCTAGCCCAATCTAAAAAGAAACTTCTCGGGACATGTAGAGACCTGGTCGGGGAAGAGTCCGGAGCTGCAGGCCAAGAAGCAATAGCGACTCTGGACTTGTGTGGTCCAGGAAGATTCGGGCAATGACAATTTCCGCGAACAAAATTGCGGGCAACCCTGGGGCTGGCACAGCTGGACCACTGAGAGCTCGGCTTGGCCGAGATTGGAGGCTAGTGGTTTAGTGCGGCGGGGAGACCCTTCAGCCAACACCCCCATCCTCCCCAACTGTGGCTTTTCCTCCACACCCTTCCCTCACTCTCCCCGTCAGCTTCCTCTTGGTCTCCCAACCCCTTCCCCCCACGTGTGAATGACGTCAAAATTCCTCGAAAAAGCCGCGTGGCGGCTACAGAGGAACGATTGCCAAGATTGCGCCCCCTTCCCCAGAGTCCTCATAGGGAAATGGGCGGCGGGGGAGGGGAGTGGTGCTGTTGGGGCCAGGAGCGGGTCGCGGTTAGGAAAAGGATGGAGAAGATCCATGGCTTTTCCTACTGGGGAGTCTGGGCGCTGCAGGATGCGGTGACTCCTTTAAGGGGAATTCTCACTACCCATATTGCTGGAAAAGAAATTTCTATAAAACTGTAATAAACTTCCAGGCCCTGTAAGAAGTGTGAAAAGCTGGATCAGGCAAGAGGACCACAGAAAGTTTGACCTTTTATTTATTTATCTTTACTTTTCCCGGAAAGAAGAGTACGGCTCTGTAGGAGAACATAAGGCAAGCGGGGAGCACTTACAGCATCTGCTGCCTCCGGAAGAAAACACGAGTCTACATTAAAATATAGTAAATAAATGGAATAATTAGACAGATAAAGAAACACAAACACAAGACCAGATCCATCCTCCCACCTGAAACGCCCTGGGGATCCGATGAGGTGCTGCTCCCAGGAAACTCAAACTACACCTTCATACCTGTGTTCCCTCGCCCAGGGCAAGGCAAACAGCCACTTCGGTTTAGACTACAGCCAATGCCCACCCACCCCAGTGTCCTCCTTTCATTCTTTTTTTATTCTTTTTCCCCCCTCCTTTCACTTATTCTTTCTTTTCCTTCTCTTTCCCCACCTCTGCCCTTCCTCATTTCCCTCCCCTTCTCCACCTCTTACTTGGCCACTCAAAGAGGTTTCCAAAGCAGAGAAATAATTTGGGGCCGTTTCATTTTAAGTGACTTTAGGGTTAATTATGTTTTCATTTTCTCGACCATCTCTCACTTCATGAAAGAATAAAATACCCAAAGAAAGGACTGCTCCTTCCCTCTTCACCCTCTACCCCACCTCCCCCTCGCCCCCAGCCCTCCAATCTGGACCTCTAGGTTGGACCAGTGGAGGAAATGATCCCCAATCTCCATCCATCCACCCACGCGGTTGCTCTTTGGAACACTGTGTGGAGCAGTGCTCCGAACTCGTGCCTCTAAACTTTCACCCAGCTCCTAGCTCACCTGGGCTCGGGTGTAGTTGCCAGGTGAGTGTGTTACTGCAGATTCCTGCGCTGCTACACGCGGCTCGGAACACCGGGCTGGTGCCTACCCCTACAGCGTTTTGTACACTTTCCAACCGAAACTACACAAACACGTGTGTGCGGGAGGGGGTGGGGGGTAGACGAAAAAAATTTTATTTCCTAAAAATTGAGTCTTGAAACTACTGGACACTTTGAAGAAGAGGTGCCCATCCGGAGAAAACCCTTGATCCTACAGGGTGTTTTAACTTCAAAGTCCAAGCCAAGCGCTTATTTTTTTTTTTTTATATACACTTCTGACCCCCTCCCCCGAATACGCTTTTTGGTGTGATTAGAAACCAAAGCGCTTTCTTCGTGCTGTCGTCTTTTTTGTCACTTGTTTTTATTTTTAATAATATTTTAGCCTTGTTAATGCCATAGACGGCTCCGGTGGGCAGCACCCTTCCCCCGCGAAGATAAACTGGAGACCCGAGAATGATAAAAGAGGGCTGCGTGAGTACGCGAACAGTCGCTAATGGGAAGGAGAAGGGAATGAGGAAACTTTTAAATAGGCTTTCATGGACTTAGCCTGCCAGGCGGAATTTGCCGGAGCTCAAGATCTTAATGAATGAAGGAGAGAATCGGAGATTTCTTTCTTGTTTCTCCTTTCCCCTCCCCCCTTCTCCGCAGCCTTCCTTTGCTGGTATTTCAAAGTAAAGCGAGCCTTGGGGAGGAGAAAGGGGGGAAGGGCGGCGGAGTAGACTAAGTGTCTTAGCCTACCCCCAAGGCTCGGGGACTGGTCTCCCCAGCTTCCCTTCCCTAGGGTAAGGCCTGGGGGAACTGAGACTCGCTTCATCCCACCACAAAGCATCTATGAGAACGGTACTTTCCATTCTCTTGCCTGGAGATGGGGCCGAGATGGTGACCAGTTATCAAATAATGCAAAATATGAATGACACTGCTGGCCTGGAAACTGACCCAGGCTTGCTTACTCAGTTATTTCTTTTTCTTTAAAATGTGCTTTCTTCCTTCCATCCCCCGCCCCTCCCCTCCGTCCCCCACACAACCCGGCTGTTTGATCTGTCGTTTAGGTGGTTAGTTATTTCTCGATGGCATTTAAAAATAGAGATGTTAATTTTTTTTTTATTCAGTGATTCAACTCCCCAGTCGGGAACTCCAAGCTGACTAAAATCAATAGTTTAAATGAGTTTACTGTATTCCCAGCAATACTGTAGAGGATCATCTGTGGCGCAGAACAGTTTCGAATTTGCAAGTTGGGTTTGCCAGTGAATTATTTCTTTCTACAAAATTAATGGCTTCCAATCAGCAATTACACATCCCTCTACTCCCGCCCTCACATAAAGTAAATCGGAAACTGATTCTTCCCCAATTGATTAGGTTTGAAGGTTCATCCTTCCTTTCCCCAGCCCCCTCTTCTCTTCTCGCCAACTTAAGCTTTCTTTTGATATAGAGGGGAATGCTTCCTACTTAAAAAAAAAAAAGTAATCTGCCCAGTAACATTCAGCGCGCAGTAGCAAGAGTCTCTGAGCTATTGGCTATGCAAATAGAGGGAGGGGAGAGAAAGCTCCCCAAACTTACTCACCCTTTTAAAGTGATATGCCCCCTCCCCTCAACCATCCACCCCTTCCGCCCCACCCTCCTTTAAAGGGGCTGAATTAATTACATGTACTTTGGGTTTTCCTTCACTTTTACCTACTCTTGGCTACTCCGCTTCTTGGTCTCCCATGAAAATCTCTTGAACGAGATCATCCAACTTCGCTGCCTCCACACCGCACCATCTCCCCCCCACCTCCCCCGCATCTCCCTTCTCCTGTCCATTCTCATGAAAGCTAGCAAAACATTATATCTCCGCTTAAGGGGTGAGAGAAGAACCTGGCAGAGCCCGGTACCCCCCAGCACGTGCTAACTCTGCCCAGCGGGCGTGGCTAGGAGATAGCAAAGATGACATCCTTTTCTCCTAATATTAGAAGCTAGGGGAAAGGGGGGGGGTGAGAAAGGAGGGAGACGGGGGGGATCTGGTTGAGTACAGTAGTGGCCTAGAGTCAGGGTTCGTGCATTTAATAACTACTGAAGTAAAAAAGAAAATTATGCTGCTAACAATGCATTCTGAGGAATCAGTTTGTACACACAAAAATGACAGCGGAGATTCTAAGCTTGGAGATGAAGTAAAGGCGGCGGGGGCGGGGGGGGGAGCTAAATCTAATCATTCCCCTCCCCCACCTCCCCTCTATTTCCTAGAAAGCTGTATCTGTGTGGTCAGGCCCCGTTCGGAAACCTCCGACTGCTTCTCCGCAGATTTAGGCAAAGTCGAGCTACAGGGGGCTTTACCTCCCCAGCGCTTGCTCCTGGGGAGCCCCTGGGTCTTATTCAGGCCTTCTGCCCCACTCCTCTTCTTCCCTACCTTAGCCTTCCCCATCTCCTCTGGCCAGTTGTTTCGTCGTGCTCTCCCCACCCCCGACCCCCTAGAGCAGAATGCTTCTCTCTCGGAGTTCCTGTCTGATGGGGGTGCATCCACCCTCCCTAGGAGGCGTCCCCCTTCCTCTTCCTTCTCTTGCTGGTCTAGAGGCGAAAGGAAGGTGGTTTGTGCGAGCGCGCGCGCGGGACACGGAGTGGAGGCGGGGACGGGACATTGTATTCTGAGTACTTAAAGTGCTCAGCAAAGAAGTAATATCTGGAGCATTTAGCGGTCTGGGAACCTCAACCCTATCTAAAGCTAGGCGTGCAATTATTTTTCAATTAAACCCTGATTTTTCACTTAAGAGATCGATTTCCTTGTCCATTCCCCTCCTCCTTGCATACATCCTTCACCATCCAAGCATCTGGAGACAGTATTAGGAAAGTCAAACTGAGAGGAGGGAGAATTTTGTTTGGGGGAAGGGGACCCTTCCCACCCCCACCCCATGCATACACTGCCCTGAGACTTTTGGGACACGCTGTAAAATAGGATTCATTGAAACTGAAGTGGAAGGAGGGGAAACGGGAAGCTGTCATTTTTATGGGCTACCCTATACGTGGGCCCCTGGTTCTTTTTTTTCTTTCTTTCTTTCTTTTTTTTTTTTGCTAGAGTGGATTGAGGGAGAGGGCAAAGGAGAAAAGAAAAGGGGTGGGGGGGGGAGCGTTTGATGTTACGTCTGACCAGCTGCTGTTCTCCATAATAACGAGAGGGGAAGGGAGGGAGAGAAGCTGAAAGAAGGAGCGGAGGAGGAACTAGGGGGAGGAGAGAGTGAGTCGAGGGAGAAAGGGAGGGGAGCTAACTGCCTAGCCGGCTTACGTCACTGCCTCCTCTGCAGGAGGAAAGAGTGCCTAAGACAGACCAGAAAAGTTTGAAGGGAGAGCAGGAGTGAGTGAAGCAGTGCTCTTAAAGCCTCTTCCTCATCTCCCCATTCTGCTTCTCTCCCTTCGCCCCCCCCTTCTTTTTTTTTAAAGAAGGCGGTGAGGAACTCCCACCCCCACCCCCCAAAAACCTTTTCTAATCTTGAGGGGGGGGCGGGGAGGGCAAAGCAGTAGATACCTTGGGAACGTCATGGAGCTGCTGTGCTGCGAGGTGGACCCCATCCGGAGGGCCGTCCCCGACCCCAGCCTGTTGTTCGACGATCGCGTTTTGCTTAACTTGCTCACCATCGAGGAACGCTATCTACCCCAGTGCTCCTATTTCAAATGCGTGCAAAAAGATATTCAACCCTACATGAGGAGAATGGTGGCGACTTGGATGTTGGAGGTTGGTCTGGACCCTCCCCAAGGAAAATCTCCCCACCCCAACCCCCCCTCCGCCTCTATTTCGGAAACCTTGGGGGACTGGGACATTAGAGCTTTTGCACCGCGCAGTCTTAACCTACGCTCGGTTATTCTGCGCGCCCCTTCGCTGGACTCGTGGCCTTTTTTATGATCTGCGCGAGGCAGGATGGGGGGCGGGGGCGGAGGGAAAATGTGGGAGATGGGGCTGGATATGGGTGAAGTTTACAGTGGGGGTGGCGACGGAGAGGGTAAGGGAGAGGGCTTTCGAGCCAGCCCGCGTGTGCAGGTTCGCATGTGTTTCTCCGCTTCCAACCCCCAACCTGCGGAGGCTGCATTCCGCGTGTCTGTATGTGTGTGCGCGTGTGCGTGCCCGCGCGCGCTAGTATGTGTGTATGGGTATGTGAGCAGAAAAGTTGCAGAAAAAGTGTAAAAAGCCAATTCAACCCAGCCCCGAGTCTCCCCATGTGGTCGGGGCTGTTGGCACTGGAGAGTGGGACGGGGGGAGGGGGGATGCCGAAGGAAGAAGGGCTGGGAATTCACTAGTCCCAACGTTCCCCCCCATGACCCCCCCACCCCGCCATCCACTCCCGCACACTTTCTCCTCCCCCACCTAAGTCTTTGCCCAGTAAGTTTCTCAATGTGCCCACGTATGCATAGCACTGGACCTGCCATAGTTTCGCCATGTTGCTTTGCAAATTTGGGTTCGAAAAGCTTGAACCTTCTCCCGAACCCCCAGAAGAGCCCCATAACCCTAGTGCCCCTCGTCTGCCTTTTATTGTCCCCAATCCCACGTCCTTGGAAGGATTACTTAAAGCGTTCGGCTTAGCAATTTGCTCTGCGCGGAGGTTTGGGTGGGGTAGAAAGAAGAAAAAGGGGTTCGGAACACCCCTAAAAAAGGAAGAGAGCTGCCGACCCTCATTTGCTCTGTAGAGCAACCCCATTCCTCTACCCCACCCCCAACTACCTTCCCTAACTCTCATCCTTGTGGGGCCCAGCGGGACATAGCGGTCACTTGCTCGTTCCCATTGCCTCTGAGAGAGTTGGACCTATGTAATAAAACATTCTAAAGAGTCAGAGAAAAGGGGTCCAGACACCCCCAATATACATATTTGGAAAGCCAGAACCCTTCGCGGGGTTTTCATGCTCAAAGGGCTTCTCTAGGATTGTTCCTCGATTTTTAGCAAATTTTTGAAGTAGCCTCGGCAATTTCTCCAGCTCCGGGTGCCGCGGAGACTGCGACATCTCTTCCTCTCCTCCCTCCCTTCGTCTTTCTCCACCTCTCCCCGCTTCCACCCCCCCAACCCCCACCCCGCTTGCCACTCCTGGATCTTCGAGGCACCCTCTCCCCACCCCCACCCCACCGGGTTTTGGGTTTTTTTTCAATTATCGGGAACGATTGAGCGAGGGTCCCGAGGTTCGAATGTGTCCAAGCATTGCCCACCAATCGCCTGACTAATTTTGATTTTATTTTTTTAATGGGAACAAATTTAAAAAAGAAAGAGAGAGCGAAGGGGGAAAAGTAAAAAGCTAAAAAATTATGTAGCAAGAAAAAGTGGGATGGGCAGGCTTATTCCTTTGACTTTCTACTTTGGATTTTATTTATTTATTTATTTTCCTAAAGCCGGGATGTCAGATACCTGGTCAGCTGTCTGTAACTTCCTCTGCCTCTAATCTTATCACTCCATCACATCCGCTGCCCTCCCCACCCCCTAAAATGAAATCGTTTGAGTTGGTTAACTGTATTCCGGTTCTCCCTCTTTCTTTCTCTTTATCTCCAATGCTCTCTTTTCTCCTCCTTCCCCTTTGTAGGTCTGTGAAGAGCAGAAATGCGAAGAGGAGGTCTTCCCTTTAGCCATGAATTACCTGGACCGTTTCTTAGCCGGGGTGCCCACTCCCAAGTGCCGGCTGCAGCTTCTGGGTGCCGTCTGCATGTTCCTGGCCTCGAAGCTGAAGGAAACAATCCCCCTCACGGCCGAGAAACTGTGCATTTATACCGATAATTCTGTCAAACCCCAGGAGCTGCTGGTAATGAATGCCTCCTCCCTACCATTCCGTTCTTTTCTGCCTAAGCCCTCTCTCCTCACAGCATCTCTTCTACTGTTCACTTTCCCTCTCTCGGGGGATTTCTCTGTCAAGAGAAGAAGGGATACGTCAGTGCTGCTTACGTTTATACTGTATCTTGCTAAGAGTTGGTGAGAAAGAGGAGTCATCGTGAAGAGATGCACATGGAATTCTTGGATGCTGAGAAAATCATCCACTTTTGCAGAGGATGAGACTGGCTCATTGGTGGAGTCTGACTTGATTTTAGATTTAGGCTGAGGCTATTTCATCAATCCCACCTCCTCATTTTACAGTTCAGGAAACTGAGGCACACAGAGACGGGGTCACTTGTTGGGGTAGTAAGCCACCTAAGAGCTGGGACCATGTTTCATAATATCCTGCATCCCAGCGATACCTTAGGCAGTGTAGGCATTCAGGTGTTGGCATTTGGTTTTTAGCATCAGTGAAGTGTTAAGACTTTTTAGGGCAAGAAAATTTTTGCTCCAAGTTAAGAGGAAAGGAGTGAGTGTTAGGGGGTTACACAAGTCCACTGATTCTGGTTTGATTCCCGCCATGGAACTTTTAAGTTTATTATTAACCTCCCCCCCCTTCTCCTCCTTAAGAGAGCTGAACATTTTTTCTCTTTCATACAAACTTTAATACTTTTTCAACAGTTTTTAATGCTTTTTATATAAACTTTTAAATACAAACTTTTTAATACTTTTCACACAAACTTAAATACTTTTTTCATACACACTTTTAAATGCTTATTTCTACAAACTTAAATACTTCTTCATACAAACTTAGTTTTTCATACAAGTTTTTAAATACTTTTTTATACAAACTTTTAAAAAATTAAAAAAAAAACTCCTTAGCTTCTCCCTTAGAATAAATGCTATGTACTGGTTCCAAGGCAGAAGAGAAATAAGGGCTAGGAAATGGGGGTTAAGTGACTTGCCCAAGGTCACATAGCAAGGAAGGGTCCGAGGCCAGATTTGAACCTACATACACACTTTTAAATACTTTTTCACACAATCTTTTTAATACTTTTTATACAAACTTTTTAAAAAACTCTTACCTTCTGTATTGGAATCAATACTATGTATTGGTTCCAAGGCAGAAGATTGGTAAGAATTAGGCAATGGGGGTTAAGTGACTTGCCCAAGGTCACATAGCTAGGAAGGGTCTGAGAACAGATTTGAACCTACATACACACTTTTAAATACTTTTTCACACAAACTTTTTAATACTTTTTATACAAACTTAAAAAAAAAAACTCTTACCTTCTGTATTGGAATCAATACTATGTATTGGTTCCATGGCAGAAGAGTGGTAAGGATTAGGCAATGGAGGTCAAGTGACTTGCTTAAGTCACACAGCTGGGAAGTGTCTGAGGCCAGATTTGAACCTAGGACCTCCCATCTCTAGGCCTGACTCTCCATCCACTGAGCTACCCAGCTGCCCCCTACAATTTTTTTAATACTTTTAAATATATAAATTTAAAATACTTTTTAACACAAATTTAAAAATGTTTTTCATACAAGCACAAGTACTTTTTCGCACAAACTTTGTAATATTTTTTCATATAAACTTTTAAATATTTATATATATAAACTTTTAAATATCCTTTCATACACACTTTATGTGAAGCTGTCTCTCATATATCAGGAATTGAACCTAGGTAGTCTCTTCCAGCTCTCTGATCTACAAACAGGCCTGTGATCTACAAGAGCATGTTCATTAACTGGTAATGGGGACTTTCCCTACCAGGGCTGTGCTGCCATCTAGTGGCAGACATTCATAAATCTAGAGGTGGGAGGAAGGATTTGCCAAGGGAGACATAGACAGCAGCAGTGAATGACTTCACCTTTGAAACACTGCCAAATTTCAGCTGCTTCTCTGAGGCTGAAGAAAAGTGGTTTCCTCTAGAGAGATATCTCTTTTTTAAATTGTGCAAGAAAAAGCTCTTGCACCAATATCCTTTTATAGAACTGGCTGGGGTTTCAACCTAACTTTGTAGGCAGTAAGACCTCAGCATTTCACCAGCTTCCAAAAATAGTTGGAGCTGACTTTAGAGCTTATGGAGGGGAAACTGGAGGGTTTGGGGACTAGACTATTCTGTGGGTAATGGAATGTGCCCGTATCGATTCATAAGAGCCGGAAGAAAGATGTCAACATCAGTGACAGCTCCATTCATTTCAACACACTAGCAAATTCAGAAGTCACGCGTTCAGTTTAACAAATGTTCATAAATCGTATCTTCTGAACAAGACATCAGACCAACATTTTGTAAAATGCCTTGAGATTCAATCACTTGCTTAGGACAAAAGTGAGGATGTTCAGTTCAGGGCAAGAGCTATAGAAGAATAGTAAGGTCTCTGATCTCGTGGGATTTGGAATTGAGTAGGAAGTGATGAAATATATTCACAGATAAATGTAGTACCAATTGAACTGTGATATAGAAGACATTTATCAGAGTCCCCTAAAAACCTAAATTGGAAGCTGTGTCTAGAGGCTATCTAATCCATCCCTAAAGGATATTATTATTCTATTCTCATATCTGAGGTAGCTAATTTTATTGCTGGAAAAGGAATTTTGGAGATCGTGGAGTCTGAGTCATTTTCCAAATAAATCAAGGTCCAGAAATATATGTTGCCACAAGATTAAAGAACTAGTTAGTGGACGTATCTCATTACTAAAACTTAATTTTCAAGATTAAGAAGTTAGTTAGGATAACATTTCATATAGACTTCAGACTAACCAAGAAAAAGAGATTCAGATTTTTTTAGAACAAATGTGAGGGTAGGAGTATTGGAAATTGTATTTTCTCTCTTTTCCTCTCTTTTGATGATATACTTGTGATCATTTTTTTTCCTTTAGCTGACATATCTTTTAAAATCTGTTTCTACCTTGGATAAAATTTCCTAAAGATTTCAGTGAGGGCCAAAATTTAAGGGAAATGATGGCAATAGAATTAGAAAAAAAACTGAGGTTTGCATGCTCAGCCCTTGGACTGAGTAGGAAAGGCAGCCTTATCAAAGCTGAAGGGAGAGCTAACATCAAGAATCAGAACTAGAATATGAAAAAAATCTTAGGCTAGAATGTTGAGTCAGCTTTTAGTGTTTTCCATACAAATACTTAAGTACTTTTTCATACAAACCTTTAAATATTTTTATATAAACTTTTAAATATCCTTTCATACAAACTTTTTAGGGTTAAATATAAATTCTTACACTTGAACTAATCTTTTAAAAAATCAACTGCATAAGTACAAGATGGGGAAATTGTGGCTAGAAGGCAGTTCGTCTTTTTAAAAAATTGAAGTTATAGTGGACTGCATGTTCAAAATGAATCCTTACTGTGATATGGCAGCCAAAAAAATTAATGTAATTTTTGGCTGCTTTAAGAGAGGTATGATCTCAAGGACTAGGGAGGTGAAAGTCCATCTGTACTCCATCCTGGTCAAAGTACTTTTGGTATTTTGCACTCAGTTCTGGATATGGCATTTTGGAAAGAATATTGATTAGCTGAAGAGTATTTTGAGGAGAGCCTGGAGGTGGAAGGACCTTTGGATGATGACCTATGAGGATCAGAGGAAGAAACTGGAAATATTTTAGCTTGAAAGGGAGAAGGTTTAGTAGGGACAAGATATAGTAACTAAATATATGAAAGGAAGTCATGTGGAAAAGAGAGCAGACTCATTCATCTTGACTCTGGATAGCAGAACATGGAGCAATAAGTGAGACTTTGAAAGTCAAGTAGAGGATTGATGTTGAGCAACACTAAGAATTGGTGCTACCTCAAAATAAAATGTGTTTTCTTAGTAGTAGATGCCCCTTCACCAGACCATTTCAAGCAGAACCTGGAGGACCACTTGGGATATATCGTAGAGGATAGGTTAGGCTTTCCTTTTTCTGAGGTCTTTTCCAAGTGAGAGGTGATGGCTTTTTAATCTTCAAATCTGAAAAGATGCCATTGATAATAACAATCCCTGCTGTAGCAAATTCAGGGGAGAAAATGCTGAGGGTCTAGAAAGTGTCTCATTTTTCTAAAATTGTTACACAACTTTTATCTGGGAAACATTTTATTTCACTTTACTTTTAGCTTTTTTTCTCATCAAAGAGAAACATGGCACTTTTTGGCACAACCTAGGGAGTACACTCAGACTGTGGCAAGATGCAGGTTGCCAGGGAGCAGAGTCAAAGAACATGAATCTCCATTTTTTTCATGAGGGATGAAATTACAAAACTTTGGGGATATGGACACTAAAAATGAATTTTTACCATAGGGTCACAGTGACTGGCACAATCTCACTGTAGAGTTAACCTTCTGGGTGGGCAAACAATAGCTTTGGATTTGGGACAAAGGGAAGAAGTCGAATCTTGGCAAAGAATACCAGGAAAAGGTTCTCCTTGGGCTCATTGAGACTTTACATTATTTAAAAAACCTTTACCTTCCATTTTAGAATTAATACGGTTTATTTAAGACCATCAGCAAGTATCATCTGCAATGGGGATAAGTTAGAAGAGTCAATACTGGGTATCAGTTCCAAGGCAGAAGAGTGGTAAGGACTAGGCAATGGGGTTTAAGTGACTTGCCCAAGATTAGACAGATAGAAAGTGTCCGAGGCCAGATTTGAAGCCAGGACCTCCTGTCTCCAGGATTGGCTCTTTATTCATTAAATCACTACCTGCCTTACAGCTTTAGATTTTTAAAAGAAGTTCAAAAGTCAACAGTTTGCACAGAATCAAGAAAGAATCGATCTTTCAATTTCAAAGAAAAAAGGCCATTTACTCCAAGCGAAACCTAATCAAAGGAAGTACTTGCAAATCTTAAAATGCCAGCTATTGTTAAAAATACTCTACACTCCCAATGAGTGGTCTACCTGCCTCTGTCTGTAACCCTCAAGTGGAGAAGGGACTCAGTATTTTTGGGAGGTGACCTATTATTACACTTTGGATAGCTACCATTGATAAGATTTTGTTGTTGTTGTTGTTAAAATCCAGTTAGATCTACCTTTATGTAATTGCTTTCCATTGCTACCAGTTCTGCCCTGCAAGGTCAAGCTATACCAGTCTGATTTTTCTTCCACAAGATAGTCTCGTGGCTATTCGAAGATAGCCACTGACTCCACTAAGGCTTTTTTTATTATTACTGAAAATTTTTATTTAATTAATTAATTTAGAAATTTTTTTCCCTGGTTACATGATTCATGTTCTTTCCCTCCCCTCCTCCCAGCCCCCTAACCCTAACCTCCTCCCCACCAATAAGCAGTTCCACCAGGTTTTACATGTGTCATTGATCAAGACCTATTTCCATATTATTGATATTTGCACTAGGGTGATCGTTTAGAGTCTACATCCCCAATTATATCCCCATCTACCCCTGTGATCTGTGATCGAGAAGTTGTTTTTCTTCTGTGTTTCTACTTCCACCATTCTTTTTCTGGATGTGGATAGTGTTCTTTTTCATAAGTTCCTCTGGATTGTCGTGGGTCATTGCATTGCTGCTAGTAGAAAAGTCTATTACATTCAATTGTGCCATAATGTATCAGTCTCTGTGTTCAATGTTCTCTTGGTTCTGCTCCTTTCACTCTGCATCAATTCTTGGAGGTCTTTCCAGTTCATATGGAATTCCTCCAGTTCATTATTCCTTTCAGTCCAATAGTATTCCATCACCACAATTTGTTCAGCCATTCCCCTATCAAAGGGCATCCCTTCGTTTTCTAATTTTTTGCCACCACAAAGAGTGAGGCTATAAATATTTTTGCACAAGTCTTTTTCCTTATGATCTCTTTTGGCTAGAAACTTAGCATCCACCAAGGCTTTTCTAGGCTTAATTCCTTCTATTTATTCTGGTATTCTGCTCTCTAGGCCTTATATCTTCCTGTGGTCATGCTCTAGCTTATTGTTATGGCCTCCCTAAAATGGGACACTCAGAATGTAGAACATCATTTCTGGGTTGTAGACATTGCCTCCTTGAATGCCTCCTTCAACTGCCTAAAAGATTGTTCATTTTTCGGGTTGTCCCATTGTATTTATGGAGTGTACTCATTGAGTTTTGTCCTTAATGGGAATTATTTACCCATGCCTTCCCCATCTAGTACTTGGAAAGTTGATTTTTTTTTTAACCCTAGAAGAGGATTTTACATTTATCTTAACAAATTCAGCTCTAAATCCTATTTGATCAGGATTGTTTGGGGATCCAATCATCCAATACTTAATCTTCCTCAATTTTGCCTCTTAAAATCTTTACTTTTTTTCCAAGGCTTTAATAAAGTATTACCTCCCAGATGCTCCAATCCTTGGCAGTTAACCATTCTATCCTTAAATTACCTTGATTGGACTTGCCTGTATTTGTGTTTTTTCTCAACAGTAAAATCTAGTAAGCTTGACTGCAAAGCAGGCATGTAAACAGTTGAAATTTGCAGAATTTCTCCCAGTTTTGTGTCATTTCTAAATTTGATGAACCGTGCTATATAGTCCCAAATCCTAGATAAAGATGATGCAGAACCTAGGCAGGTTCCTAGGGAACCTTACTAGACATCTCTAACCACAAACCATTTATTACTATTTCCTGCTCAAAGTAAGATATGCCCTATATTTGCATTTTACTTTTCTGATTACATAAAGATATTTCCGGGCACAAGGCAGTTCCACAAAGTGTTGAAGGCATGGGGAAAAGGGTTCAAGTGTAAAATCTTTTTTTTTTTTAAACCCTTACCTTTCTCTTAGAATCAATACTGAATATTGGTTCCAAGGCAGAAGAGTGGTAAGGGCTAGGCAATGGGGGTTAAGTGAATTGCCCACGGTCACACAGCTAGTAAATGTACATATCTCTTTTAATTAAATATGTTTTAGCTTGTTAAAAAAAAAATAGAGACTTTTTTTAATCCTTTTCTTCCATCCTGAAATCAATACCAAGTATTGGTTTCAAAGCAGAAGAATGTAAAAGGGCAGGCAGTTGGGGTCAAATGATGTGCCCAGGGTCACACACAGCTAGAAAGTGCCTGAGTTCACATTTGAACCCAGGATCTCTTGTCCCTAGACCTGCCTCTCTATCCACACACTGAGCCACCTAGCTGCCCCAACTTTAATAGTGATTAAATGCCATTCACTAAAGTCTATTCATCTCACCTTCTAGCTTACACTTTGTGTTCAGATTGCATTCCTTTTTTCCCTTCCTTCCCCCCAGGAGTGGGAATTGGTGGTGTTGGGCAAGTTGAAGTGGAATCTGGCAGCCGTGACCCCTCACGACTTCATTGAGCACATTTTACGGAAGCTGCCTCTGCCGAAGGACAAGCTGCTTTTGATCCGAAAGCACGCACAGACGTTTATTGCTCTTTGCGCAACAGGTAAGGGTAGGTTTTGTGCTTTCGTGGGCTCAGGAGTCTGGGAAGCGTGGGAGGAGGGAACCACACTTTGGGAGATTCCCAGAGGAAGAGTGTCTTTCAGTTGTTTAAAGCAACTTTGTGTCCAGATTCCAGAATATCCTCCGGTTCATTGCTGTGGTTTTTGTTTTACTTAATCTAAGTTTTCCCCCCTTTTTCCCCCTTGAGCTCATAAATGGTTTATGAGAACAGGTGTGGTATAGGGGGAAAATGGTGCCTTTTAAAATCTTTATGATGGCTAAAATGCCTTTTGAAAACTGCCTATACTGCCTTCTGATTGTATTTAAGTATTTAATCTTTGGAGGAAGGCAATCGTTTGGAGAGAAGCTGAAATTCCTCCACTTGAGGAATGAGTTTAAATGTAGGATGAAGGAATAAAGTCAAAGTAGATGTGCTAATAAAGGAGATCACTGCAGGTCTGAGAGGTTGGGAAGAGATATTTAGCTGAGTTGTCTCCTCCTGCCGTCTTGGCTCTCATTGGGGAAATGAGGACAGCAACCATGTTCTCTAGTTTAAAAATTTCCCGACTCTAGCATGGTGTATTCCACCACTTCTGATTATCGGTTCCCTCGGTGCCCACAGGAACCAGAGGCGAGCCGGGACAGGGTCTCTGACTGGGCCTTCCCACTGTTGAGTCCTCATTTTTGTAGCAGCCCCGATATGGGCCTGAAACCTGACCTTCAGGGCAGGAGGAGGATTGCTTGGAGAGGAGACGGTAGAGCATCGCTTTCCATCTAGAACACATCTGTTGGGACCTCCCTGAGGATGTGGATTGTACGGTGCAGTTTGGACACGGAAGGGGAATTGTATAACTGTTGATTTTTTTAGGCGTTAACTTCTGTGATCATTTAGAGCAGAGATTCTTAATTCTTAACCTTTTTTGTCATGGACCTTTTGAGCATTCTTGTGAAGCCTATGCACCCTTCTTCAGGATAATTTTTTGTTGTCTGTTCTGTTTTTTCTTAAGCCTTTCCTTCCATCTTAGAATCATGTATTGGTTCCAAGGCAGAAAAAAAGGGTGGTAAGGGCTAGGCAATGGGGGTTAAGTGACTTGCCCAGGGTCACCCAGCTAGGAAGTGTCTCAGGCCAGATTTGAACCCCGGACCTCCCATCTCTAGGTCTGGCTCTCAATCCACTGAGCTACCCAGCTGCCCCCAATCAATAAAGATTTATTAAGCTTCTGCTCTGTGCTGGGCATTGGGCTCAGCATTAGGGATACAAAAAGAGGTGAAAGATAGTCCCTGTCCTCAAGGAACTTAAAATCTAATGGTGGAGACAGCATGCAAAAAAATCTATAGCAAGAAAGATATATACAGGATAAATAGGAAATCATTCACAGACACAGAGAAGGCTTCCTGTAGAAGGTGGAATTTTAGATGGGACTTAAAGAAAGGCAGGGAATAAAGGATACATAAAGGAGCTTATTTTTACTAATAAAATCATTGAGCCAGTCCCCCCCAAATTAGAAAAATTACCCCCCAAAATGACATTACTGCCCTCTCTAATCTGATTAAGTAATGGATAATGTTCCCTTTTCAGCATTTAGTTGGGGCTGCTCTGCCATCTTCTGATCTCAAAATTCCCTACATTTTATTCCACAGTGCAAGGTTCTCATTTTCCTTGGAGTTTTCTCTGGGTTTGATCCCAGCCTATTCAATGCAAAATATAGTCTACATGCTTACATTGAGAGGTGTTGGCTTCTCTTCCAATAATCCCACTGGGCCATTCTACAGACCCCCTACAGGTTAGACTGAACCATCTTTTAAGCCTAAATCATTTCCCCTCTCTTCCCCTCTGCTTTCTGGCTTGATCCAGAGAGGTCAATCCCTCAGTGACTCATTATTTTGTTCTCCTCGAGTCTTACCCTTCCTTTCCTCTCTGTTGATCATACCGCACTGTGGGGGTGAGGTTAACTCGTCCTTTCTCTCATCCTACAATGGCTGACCCCAGTTTCTAAGCTCCCTCGCTGTCGAGCGGTCGGGAGCCAAAAGAACCATATTGTCCTTATATCCCTACTGACTGTTTTTTCTTGGCTGGATCCTCCTTCATTTTGACCTCTGCGAGTCACTGGGTCTTAGATTTCTCATTCATAAAAATGAGGAGAGTGGATTAGGAGATGAGTCTCTTCCAGGTTGAAATGCTATCATTTCTGGCAATTTCTCCAAAAGACAAGCCCCCTAATTTCATACCTATTCTAAAATATAGGAATCTTCTCCTGGCTTCCTTAGCTAGCTGCTTGGACTTAACTCATCAAAACTAAAGATGGTACCTATGGAGTCAAAACAATAGGTTTGAATCTGACTTGAACCTGTTTTGAGAAATATCAACAAAAATATTTTGCCCTTAGGAAGTTTACACTCTGCTTGGGAAGAAAGAGACATAAGCAGGAAAAGATCTATAAGCAAATATAAATACAATGGAAAGTGTAAGGGTTCCTTTGGATTGGGTTCATCTAGGAACGCTTCATAGAGGGGATGTTTATTTGGCATGGAAGTAATGGCATATTATAATGCTATTGAATAGTCTCAAAAGCTCTTTCCCTTCTCCATTGCACCTGGCCTTAAATGGCCATCAAGTTAGATTTGGCTTTAAGATATCTGGATTCCCACTGAGATCTTTGACCTTGCCCTTGATGAATGTAGAAGTGACTTTTTAATAATTGGCAAACCCAGGCATTTTTCTGCTTCAAGGTATATCCTTCAGAAGCTCTCAGACTTCTTACTTCCAGATCTAGCAACAATTATAACTTGCATTTATCTCACACCTGTAAAATGCTTTCAGATTTACTATTCACTGTCCTTTGTATCAAAGGATGTTTGGACTTGGAAGGGACCTGCTTCATGTTGATGGACTTTCTATCAAAAGAATCAAAGGATTCTAAACCAGATGGGGCCTTCCACAGTCTTTTCCAACCACTTCAATTTTAATTTTACTGATAAGGAATCAAATTCACTGATTTTCCCAAGGTCACACAAGAAAATGCTACTAGGGCCAGGATTTGAACCTGAATCTTTTAACTCTAAATTCAATGTTTTTTCCCCCTTTTAAAACAAACAAACAAAAAAAAATGAAAGGCCATTTAGGTAACCAAGATCCTGTTTAACTACTTTGGTGATATTTGACACCTGATGTCATGTTTATAAATCTCCAGTGAGAGTACGAAAACCAATGACACTTTCTTTTGAATTCAACATTGGGAGGAAGGGAGATGGTGATTAACATTTCTTTTCTGATGCCCATCAACACTGGCCTGGCTCACAGTTCTCTTTTGGTACCCTGTGCTGCCATATTTGCTTCACCATTAGAGCTTTTCACTCCTTCCATAGTCAGGGCCACACACTTAATGCATATTCCATCTGAGTCCTAAATTTCTAAACCCTATTGCTCTAAAATGATTCTCCTAGGAAGTCAGAAATCCCAGAAGTATTGGCCTCGTCTCTTCCTAGCTGGGTGATCTCAGGCACGTTATAGTTCCCTTCTTTGGACTTCAGGTTTCTACGTAAGCCCAAGGTTTGGGCTAGACGACTTCTGAAGCTCCACGGGCCATAATTAATGTATTGTTGTGATCTTAGCCTGTATAAAAACCAGGGCATCCTGCTTCTTCTCTTTCTCCGTCCCAACTTCTATTGTGTCTCAGAGTTAACCCATTTCTGATGCTCCACTTGGAGTATCTGAGTTAGCTAGTGCCAGCTTCCCTTTTTTGGCTCTGTCTTTGTCAAGAATGTGATTTTTATTGCCTCCTAGTGGTTCCCTATCGCAGAACAGATATGTGAGCGTCTTTCATTTCTTTCAGGAGGTATCATTGTTCCTTCATGTTTAATTTTATAATTCAATATCCTTTGAATCATAGAATTTTCATGGCTCATCTGGACCTTAGGAATCACCAAGTTCAGCTTCTTTGTTTTTTAGGGAAGGAAAATAAGGCCCAGAGAAATTGCCTGAGATCACCCAGGTTGGTGTTGAGCTTTTAAGAGCAGCTTTTTAAGTTACTGTGTACTTTGTGTTCAGAGGCAGTAAAAAGGTAATAGTAATAATAAATAATAATAATAGTAATAAATAGTAATAATAGTAAAAAAAGTAATAGAAAAACTAGGACTCTGGTCCTTAGAATGTTAATAAATTGATTAGAATTACTTGGATAGAACACAGAAAGAAGAGGAAGATTAATTACAAAACACTTAGCACAGTACCTGGTACTTATTTAAATATTAATTATCATCATTATTATTTTCATTATCTGAGTACAATGGTCTAAATGCAATTGTGTCTTTTGTTTTCAAAACTCCTATCTTCTGTCTTAGAATCTATACTAAGTATTGGTTCCAAGGCAGAAGACCAGAAAGAGCTAGGCAATAAGGATTAAGTGACTTGCTCAGGGTCACAGAGTCAGGAAATGTCTGAAATTAAATTTGAACCCAGGACCTCCTGTCTGTAGCCCTGGTTTTCTATCTCCTGAGCCACCCAGCTTCCCCCCAGGATCACTGAACTGTTTACAGGGTTTCTTGGAGGAGAATATAAGTGTAATAAGACTGGAAAGATCATCAAGGGCAGGTGCTACTCATATTGTATTCTACCTTGGAGGTAGTAAGATGGTGGCCATTGGAGGTTTTGCGTAGGAATGCTTCATGGGCCGACCTACCTTTGAGGAAGATCATGGTGGCAGCTGGGTGAAGGATGGACTGGAAAGGAGGGGAGATTTGAGGCATGGGAACCAATTAGAAGGCTGTTGTACTATCTAAGCAAGAGATGGTGAGGACAAGAACTAGAGCGATGGCTCTATGAATGGAGAGAAGATGTATGTTAGAGATGATGGGAGATGGAAGAATGGACAAAACTTGGTACCCAACTGGATATTTGGTCTAAGTAAGAGGAGGGAAGAGCTCAGGATGACACTGAGATTGTGGATGACTGGAAGAATAGTGCTGTTCCCCCTCCCCCATTAATAATGTTATTTTGGAAAATGTGAGGATTTGGGAGGAAAGTAATGAGTTCTAGTTTGCACATGATGAGTTTGAGATGCCTCTAGAAGAGCTAGTTAGCATATCCACTAGGCAGGTGGGACCAATGCTCAAGAGAAATCTGGGCCTGGCTCTATCGACCTGAGAATGACTTAAATAGAAATAATAGCTGAATCCTTTGGAAGCTGATGAGGGCACCCATTGAGGTAATAGAGAAAGAGAAGAGGGCATTCATCATTGCATGGATAAAGATCCAACCAACAACACCCCCAAAGAGTTAATCAATAGTTGGACAGATAGAAAGCGAAGCAAGAGAGAACCGTGCTACAGAAACCCAGAGAGAAGAGAGCCTCAGTACTTTCAGAGGCTGAAGAGAAAACTAGAAGGATGAGGACTTAGAAAAGCCTTTTAGATTTGTCTGTGGAGGTAGAGGTCCTGGGTTCAAATGTGACCTCAGACACTTTCTTGCTGGGTGACCCTGAGCAAGTCATTTAATCCTAATTGCCTAGCCCTTGCTGTTTTTCTGCCTTAGAATTGATCCTTAAGATGATTCCAAGACAGAAGGTAAAGGTTTAAGGGGGGGAAATCATTGGTAACTTTGGACAGAGCAGTTTGAGTTGAATAATGAGATTGGAAGCCAAATTTTAGAGGGGGTAGACTTGAGGAAGTAACATTTAGTAGTAGACAGAAGGTGGAGAGAGAGAGAGAGAGAGAGAGAGAGAGAGAGAGAGAGAGAGAGAGAGAGAGAGAGACAGAGAGAGAGAGAGACAGAGACAGAGAGAGACAGAGAGAGACAGAGAGAGAGACAGAGAGAGAGAGAGAGGAAGATAGATAATGGGCATGGTAGAACAAAGTGAGCTATTATTTTTTTTAAAGGATTAGGAAGGCATGGGCATGTTTGTAGGCAGAAGAATTGAACCCCGGATCTCGTTTCTTAAGGCCTGGCTCCCAATCCACTGAGCCACCTACATGCCCTCAAGAGAACATTTTTAAAGGACTTAGCACAGTACCTGGCACACGTATGTTTAATAAATAAAATAAATAACAAACAAAGAAAGAAATAAAATTTCAGGTACCCGGGAGGGTGGAGGCTTCAGGGAGCTCTGATGAGTGGGAGAGCTAATTGATGAGGGACATATAATTAGATAGAATAAAATAATTGCCTTGCTGCAGTGAGAGCCTCTTTGAGGGGGAGATAATAAATGTGTATAATGTGCCTCATCAGTGTAGCTGGAAGGCATGAGAAGAAAGAGGTGAAAGTTTTGAGAATAGAAAGTGTAGTGTTGGAATGTTTCCCAAAAGCATGATCCTGGGAAAGGAGCAGGAGAAGATAGCCAGGGCAGGGGTGATAAATCACCTGGGGATAGTCCTAGGGTTAAAGTGGATAAATAGGGAATAATAAATAAAAAAATATAAAGTATCTCTGAGTTCATAACATGGAATTAAAACACCTGTGGGTAGAGGGAAGATGAAGGTTATGACCATCCCTCTGTGTAGCTGGGGTGGGGATGGAGGATTAAGCCATGGAAAATAAGTATTTTGAAGAATGGAGAAGCTAGGAGTCACCGAGGGAACATCATCGGTATTTATACTGGAGTCTTAAAAGAAAGGAGATGGGGAGCCCTCTGAGAATTCAGATCTTGGGTTCCAGGACTCTGTCTACTGTATTGTCTATCTACTAGCTACCCAGATGTTTTTTGTAGTAATACAATGAGTAAGAACCTGGGAGCTCTCTTTTATGAACGTGGCATAAATAATTTCCAGTTTTACTAGATTGCTGGGCCCTCCTTCCCTTAGTATCTTTAAACTCATATTTAGGCACCGTGGTGCTAGGGGTGAATTGTTGGAGGTATTAAAAGAATCATAGAATTTTTTTTTTTAATGTTTACCCTTTGTCTTAGAAGATACTAAGTATCTGTTCAAGGGAAGCTATGAAATTAGAATTAAGTTATTTGTTCTGGGTCACAAAGCTATCTGAGGCCAGATTTAAATCCAGATCCTCCTGAACCACATAGCTGCCCCAGAATCATAATCTTTTTTAAAAAAAAAAATATTTATTTAGGGAAAAACTGTGTGGATCAGTGGATTGAGAGCCAGGCCTAGAGATGGGAGGTCCTGGGTTCAAATGTGACCTCAGATGCTTCCTAGCTGTGTGATCCTGGGCAAGTCACTTAACCCCCATTGCCTAGCCCTTACTGCTCTTCTGCTTTGGAACTTAATATATTTTTATTAAATTATTTTATATTTTATTTATTATATTTATATATACTTATATTTTGGAACACTACTTAGTATTAATTCTAAGACAGAAGGTAAGGGTTAAAAAATATTTATTTTAAATATTTTCCCATGTTTATATGATTCATTTTCTTTCCCTCCCCCTACCTGGGGCTGACAAACAATTCAACTGGGCTGTACAAATGTGATCACTTGAGGATCAAATCATCTTAAAAAGACGTCACTCTTGCCTGAAGCAAGAAGGGTTTCCCCCTTCCCACACTCTTCCCCCCAACCTCCTACCTGCTAAGCATTTCATCTAAACCACAGAGTTTTTTAACCTGTGGTTGATAAACTTCGTTTCTCTCTCTTTAAAACTTTTAATAACTTTCAATATGTCATTGTTTTCCTTTGTAATTCTGTGTATTTCATTTTATGTATTTAAAATTTATTCTGAGGCCTCCATAGCTATAGCCTACTACTGGAGTCCATCTCATGCCTATACACATACATAGACAACCCCACACACGTAAAACTTGAAAAACTGGAGAAATGGTGGTTTTTCACTACAGATTTCCTAAGTAATTAATAGAATATTTCTCCAGTCTGTGAACTCTGATATCCCAAAACTAAACCTGAAAAATGAGGAAATCTCCAGAGCGTGCTAGAGAATTCCCTAGCTCTTGGGGAAGGTTCTTGTTCTAAGTAAATGAGAGAAAAATAGGAAATTCTTCACCCACTTCCTGGGAGGGAGAGAGGAAAAAGCCCCTTAATTTCTCTCCCGCCCATCCCTGTATACATGCCCAAAAGGTGGGAGGCAGCAGCCACATCCCTTCTTCTCAGCCCTGCCCCCAGCCACACCACAGCAGTGAAGGAGGAGGTTCCTCCGGGAGACCCCCTCCCCCCCCCAAAAAAAAAGAGGTGGCCGCCCTCTGGGCGACCCACAAGAAGAATTTTGTATCGGCGGCACCGAAACCTCGCTGTGACCCTCGCTTTAGGCGTCTCCTGATATGATTCCCCTAGCGCTCTCCGTAGCGGGAGAGCTCCTTGAGAGGGAAAATGGTTTCCGTCTTTGTGTTTGTGTTCCCAGCAGTAGGCATTTAATAAAATGCTTGTTGATTGCTTGATCGGCCGGGGCGGAGGAGTTCTCGAGCCCCCTTTCCCTTTGTCTGCACCCTCCACGGCCCCCCACGCATGGCCTGCCTTCCAAGCTCCGCTGGTCTCGTTTCATCCCTCCTCTCTATCAAATCCTACTCAAGTCCCACCTCTTGCACAAAATCTTCCCCGATTATTCCAGCTCACACTGAACTCTCTTTCTCCGAACTCAACCATCTGAACCACCCCGCAATTTATTACATCATCCCATTCTTTCTGACTAAGGAAGCTGCTAATATTAAGCTGCTAGTTGGCGCCTTGCCCAAGGCCCCTTGGAATGTTTCCATGCGTCCCGTGTTGTGGTTTTCTGGCCCGTTGGAGGGAAGCTCATGTCAGCCCGCCTTCAGAGCCCCCGCCCGGCTGGGGGATCCCAGGTGAGAGCAGCCTGCTGATGGGGACACCGGGGCGAGCCCGGGGCACGGGGTCGTGTCTTCATTAGACTGGATAGATACAGTTAGCGTAGGAACCGTGGGTGGGGGAGTCTGAGGCCGGGAAGCCCGGCCGCTGACCTCAGCGAGACTTGTGACCTGTGTCCGACCGGATGATGTTTGTCGAGTGCTTTAGAGCCCAAATGATGTTTTCCTGTACAGGGGATGTGTGTAGAGGGGGTGGGGGTGGGTAGAAATTACTCATTTTTGTCCTGGCTGTCTTTTTTCTTTTTTTTCCTAAGGAGGCTACTCTGCACATATATTTTTGTTTTGTTTTGTTTTTATGAGTGTTTTATGTTTTTAAGGGGTGGCCCTTTTGACTGCGGTATCTTCCACTGGCATTTCATTTTTGTGCTTGTCTTAAGGAAAAATGCTGAAATTTTACAAGTTTTGGTGAACATGAAACACCTTTTTTTTTCAGGTGGGAAACTAGTGCCAGCCCCCAAAGCACACATAGAAAATCAGTCTAGATCTCCTAATTCTCAGGACTGCCCCTCCTACAAGCCTGAGACATTAGACTGCTGGCCAATAAGTGATAGGCCAGGATTGACGTTCTTAAGTTTCTTGTGCTTTTGGTAGACTTGTGAACTAGTCTAGCCATTTTGGAGAACAAGTTGGAACTCTATTGGCTGCAAAACTAAATACATAGCCTTTGACTCAGCAATACCACTACTAAGTCTGTACCCCAAAGAGATCAAAGAAAAAGGGAAAGAGCCTCTATGTACAAAGATGTGAGAGCAAAGAGTTAGAAACCGAAGGGATGCCCATTGATTGGAGAATAGCCAAGCAAGTTCTTAAATTGGTTCTTTTTTTTAACCCCTAATTTCTGTCTTCAAATTAGTGTTGTGTAGTGTTTCTAAAGCAGAAGGGCAGTAAAGCTAGGCATATGTGAGTTAAGAGACTTGCCCAGGGACACACAGCTAGGAAACGTCCAGGACCAGATTTGAACCCAACACCTCCTGTCTCTAGGCCTGGCTCTCTATCTACTGAGCCTCCCTAAATTCTTAGTTCTTAAAGTTCTTCTTATTCCATGTGTTTTCCCTTGCACCATGCTACCAGCTTGAGTGCCCTCACACCCCACTTAGCAAACTCTGTGAGCCTGTGGTGGCCTTCACAGGACATTTCCAAAGATTTTTAACTCTTAGTCATTTCCTTGGCTCCTTTTCCATTTCCTGCCCTAATCCCCTGTGAGTGGTAGCCTGTCATCCAGACCGAAAATGAACATCTGTCCAGAGGGGACTTACTGCTTTTTCTGGAGAGGGCTGGGTAGAAATCAGCAATGACCTGAATTAACCACTGGAGAAATCTACTCCAGCATCAGTCAGTTTCCATTTTAGAAGTAAATATGATATTTATAAGATTTGTATGTGTGTGTACATATGCAAATATGGTTTATAGGGTATAAGATTGACCAGAAAGAAGCTGTGTCAAGTGAATCAACAAACATTTAAACACTTACTGCACACCCAGGCATTATTCTAAGGGCTGAGGATATGGGAAAATGACCAAAAAGAATTTTTTTTTGCTCTCAAGGGGCTCCCATTTCTCACGGGAATTAGAATTTTGGACTCAGTTTGTAGATAATAAGTTAAATATCTATCTTGCAACTTCCCTCAATTAATTAAAAAAAAATTGGGTGGCAGCTAGGTGGCTACACTTCCTAGCTGTATGACCCTGGGTAAGTCATTTAACCCCCTGTTGTCTAGTCCTGGGAAACAGTACACAGTATTGATTCTAAGACAGAAGGTAAAGGTTTAAAAAGATTAATTTGGACAGTATTCTTCAATTTCCTCGCCACATGCTTTCATGAGAATTTATTCCACATTCCTCGTCCATAGGCCTCTTTGCTTCAGTCATTTAATTCGTATGTAATGTCATTAATAGGAGCTGACCATTCAGATCATCAGACTAATTGTACAGGGAAGTCCAGGCATTTTGAGAGGCCCTGGTAGAAGCAAGGAAGAGAAGCTCCTCTTCTCTCTGCCCCCAGATGCTTCCAGCCAGAGGCCTCTGTGGCTCTCATGTCTGTCTCATTTGCATTGTGAATGACACAGAGGGGAGCTAAGGAGGTTGTTGGGCAGAGAAACACTCATGTGACCCATGTGGAAGGCGACCTACAGCAGAGTGAAGAGGGGGCAGGGGCACTCTTTCATCCAGCTTGGCAGGCCAGAGGGGGAAGGGAACAGGTTAGAAGGGTGGAGGGGACAGTGTGATCCAAGACCATCATCCACTTCAGAGGGGCCAAGGAAGTAGGAAGGAAAGAGATCCAGGATCTAGATCAGTGTGAATCCAGGAAGGGGACTTAAAGGCATGGAAACAGATTCCCTCCCCCCCCCCCCCCATCAGTGTGAATCCAGGAAGGGGACTTAAAGTCAAGGAAACAGATTCCTCCCTCATCATCAGTGAGGATCCAGGAAAGGGACTTAAAGACATGGAAACAGATTCCTCCCCCCCATCAGTGTGAATCTAGGAAAGGGACTTAAAGGCATGGAAACAGATTCCTCCCCCCCCCCCCATCAGTGAGGATCCAGGAAAGGGACTTAAAGGCATGGAAACAGATTCCTCCCCCCCCCCCCCCATCAGTGAGGATCCAGGAAAGGGACTTAAAGACATGGAAACAGATTCCTCCCCCCCATCAGTGTGAATCTAGGAAAGGGACTTAAAGGCATGGAAACAGATTCCTCCCCCCCCCCCCCATCAGTGAGGATCCAGGAAAGGGACTTAAAGACATGGAAACAGATTCCTCCCCCCCATCAGTGTGAATCTAGGAAAGGGACTTAAAGGCATGGAAACAGATTCCTCCCCCCCCCCCCCCCATCAGTGAGGATCCAGGAAAGGGACTTAAAGGCATGGAAACAGATTCCTCCCCCCCATCAGTGTGAATCCAGGAAGGGGACTTAAAGTCAAGGAAACAGATTCCTCCCCCCCATCAGTGAGGATCCAGGAAAGGGACTTAAAGGCATGGAAACAGACACCCCTCCCCCCCATCAGTGAGGACCCAGGAAAGGGACTTAAAGGCATGGAAACAGATTCCTCCCCCCCATCAGTGTGAATCCAGGAAGGGGACTTAAAGTCAAGGAAACAGATTCCTCCCCCCCATCAGTGAGGATCCAGGAAAGGGACTTAAAGGCATGGAAACAGACACCCCTCCCCCCCCATCAGTGAGGACCCAGGAAAGGGACTTAAAGGCATAGAAACAGATACCCTCTTGTGTTTTCTGGCTAAGGGCTCACAGTAGAGAGGTAATCTATATTAGCTTTGAGAGTCAGCATACTACAGTGGAAAAGAGTTCCAGACTTCAAATCAGCAACAGGCAGCTTCTGTCCCAATTTGGATGCTTTCTGTTTGAAGTGGGCAAATGACTTCCCTCTCATTTGGGGAGAATAATGCTTATATAGGGTTTTTATAAGGAAAAGACCTTCTTTACATCTGAAAAATGGCATTTTCATGACCTGGTATCATAGTGGAGAAGGAGCTGGACCTGAGTTGACACCTTGCCACTGAGATTTAATATAGGTATGGGTCAACTCTGTGGGCCTCAGTTTCTTCATCTATAAAATGGGGTTAATAATAACCATAGTATTTATTTATTTGTTTGTTTATTTTTATGGCCCTTACCTTCTGTCTTAGGATCAATACTGTATATTGGTTCTAAGGCAGAAGAGTGGTAAGGGCTAGACAATGGGGATCAAGTGACTTGCCCAGGTTCACACAGCTAGGAAGTTTCTGGATCCAGTTTTGAACCCAGGACCTCCCATCTCTGGGCCTGGCTTTCAATTCACTGAGCCACCCGGCTGCCCCCAATATCCATAGAATTTAGTCTCACTACAGTGGTGAAGCTCATATGAGGTAATAAATTAGCATGTCAGTATCCATTATTGTTATAATTATTTAATATAAAAATTATGACTTATACATAATAAAAATTACCTGAGTTTCAGAGATTACTATAGACCTGAATTTTCCTAGAATATTCCCTTATGAAGGAAAAAGGGGGCTCGAAAGGGGGAAAAAAGGCCTAATTTAGGACATGGCTACCACTCTTTCCTATAGAAAACTACATGGCCATCTTGAAATTTGTGAACTTTTATTGTCCTTTTTTTTTAAACCCTTACCTTCTGTCTTAGAATCAATACTAAGTATGGATTCTAGGGCCAAAGAACAGTAAGGGCCAGGCAATTGAGGTTAAGTGATTTGTCCAGGGTCACATAGCTAGGAAGGGTCCGAGGCCTAATTGTGCACATTAATTTTTTTTTTAACCCTTACCTTCCACCTTAGAATTGATACTGTGTATTGGTTCCAAAGTAGAAGAGTAGTAATTAAAAAAGAGGGGGAAAAAAAGGTTCTTTCAGTCAAGTGAGCAGAGCAAAGAGAACCAGAGACTCACAAGGACCTACAGCACTTTACCAAAAGCACAAGCTCTGAAAAAAGAGCCCTGCAGTGTGGGTCTCAGCCAAATTTATCTCTTAAGCATCCTTATGTGAAATGAGGACATAACTTAAAAGGGATGCTGGGAATGTAGCTCAAGTGTTGCAAATTTTCCATCTGTACATCCCCCATGATCCTTTGGGAGACCAGTCTCCCCAGTGGATCATTTTAAACATAATTATGGTACATATAAACAAATGTATTCAACCCCCCCAAAGTTCAGTTCTGCACATTCAGTTTCACTCAGGAACTCCTGGAGCAGTGTATAGTCTCCATGGACATCTCCATGGCATCTTCCACGAGGAAATCAGCCTCCGGATTCTGGAAGGCAGAAAATTTCTTATCCTTAAAAAGAATTTTTTTTTCTCAAAAGGAACTTAAAACTTTTCATTACAAAATAAAAACACATCCCCTCCCTCCTCCCCCCCCCCCCAACCCGGAGGATATCAAGGAAATCACACAGGGAAGCATATCTGAGGCATATGAATCACTACCAATTAAAATCATCAGTAAAATAGCACCCAAAAAAAGCTAAATAACTTTTAGATGAAATTTCTAAATATCCGATCATAAATTTTATATGAAAAATTCTAAATACAAAATTAAAACAGGACTTTGAATAATGCCCAATTAAAGTAATTCATGTCCAACAGCATACACTTACCCACTCAGCAGCCAGGACCACAGTCAACTGCCACAACAAGAAAGTTAAGAAAAGGGATTAGATTTTTTTTTTTGGTCTGATACATTTCTTCTTTTGTCGTTTCTTCTCAGCAGTTGAATATGGAGCCAGAATAGCCAATTGTTAGGTACTTGATATAAATTTAGCAAGGAGTATGGTACAAGAAATCCTGCATCTTAATATATGTTAAGGACCTCAACCTCAAGTTTCACACTAGGTTCAAGTCCTTTTTTTATTGGCGTAGAAGTCTCAGGAATCCTAGCAGGATTTTTTTTTTTTTACCTGTGTGCTCTTTTGGCACCATTCGGGTTAAATATGTGCTTCTGTGGCACTGTTTAGATATCTGTGCTTCTCTGGCACTGTGTAGATCAGTTCTGTGCCCCTTTTTGTTCCCATTTCTTCAAATCAGACATCTGTACTAAGTCCCATAATATTTAAATACTAATGGTAGTTTCAGTAGTCTAAGGCTTTTTGGGCAGGCAGTTACAGTTAGAACTAATGGACATAGAAAATGTACACTAATTTAATAATCTAAAATCTTTCAATTTAGGGAGGCGACATGTGCTTAGGAAAATTAAATTGAACATGCAATTATAAATAATGTGCTAAACATTCAAAAATATATACCTCCTATAATCAGTGACAATCAAATATAAATATAAATATATATATATATATTATCTTACAATCAGTGTCACCTAAGGAGGTACCCGTGTGTGTGTGTGTGTGTGTGTGTGTGTGTGTGTGTGTGTGTGTGTGTGTGTGTATAAGAATATAAAGGTTCTTACCCAAGAATTTAGATTCATTTTCTCTTACCTTAGCCATGGTCCACCGTGAGTGCAAATGAGTTATAAAACCAATAATACATTGAAGAAGATACAAAATTTTCACCAAAAAAATGTACAAAATGCAAATCAAGTCAGTACACTATTACAGTTTTTCTACGAGGTACTATAGGTACAAAGAAAATACCCAAATATTCAAAATTCACAAAATACAAGTTTTCCAAATTCAAGTTGTTATAGACTTCCATAAAGGCACAAATAAAGATAAGGTGTTCAAATACAGGATGGCACAAATAAAGTAAGGGGGTAGACAGGTTCTTCTTTGCTATGTTTAAGGGGAGACAAAAATGGGAAAGGTTAATAACAACAAAAGCAATAGAGTTTAAGGGGCACCCCCTTCTGACCCACATGGAGGGGCATTAGCACTTTGAGCAGTTTGTGGATGAACTCTTCTCAAGAGATATTGTTGTGGTGTTAATTTGGCTTGAGTTATCTGTTGTTTCATTTAAATTTCTAGAAAAGCTATCAATTCTAAAATTATGATTTCCAAATTCATTATTGTAATTATAATTTCTATATTTATTATTCCATTGATTGTTGTTTCTGATTATTTGGAAGAAATTTCTACAATTCATCATTATGTGGCCCTTCTTTCCACAGAAGTGGCAGGTAAGGGATCGATAATTAGATCTTGGAGAGGGGCAAGTGGCATTAGTTGACTATCATGCCATTTTTCTTGTTTATCAATTTTTTCAGTTAAAGATTTTAATTCTTTCTGGATCTTTTCTAGTAGATCAATGTCTAATACCACTTTCTGTAGAAATATCAAGATCTAGGTACCTACCTCCCAGTTCAATGAGCCTATCCATAAATTGGGAGGGTATCTCATCATCAGATTGTTTCAAGCATTCAAATTTAGTCCAACCATCAGGTCTTTCTGAACATTCCCTCATTGCTTTTAAAATGGCATCCCTAGCACGTTGTAGTTACATATGTTCATCATGATTATTATAGTCCCAATGAGGATCTACAGGTGGCCAGTGTGGTGCATTGTGCCCTTGGGCCTTATTAACATTAGAGATGATCTTATCCCTTTCACATTCTATCAAAAAGGCATGGAACAACTGTTCAACATCCTTATAAGAAGAATCAAAATGAAAGAAGAATATATTGGCCATCTTTTTGTGACAAGAATAGGTTCAGCTTTGTAACTGGGAACATCTCATTTAAATTCTTTAATATCCTGTGGTGTGAAAGGTCTATGTTGTCTTAACATTAAGACATCCCCACTTGGTGCTAATGTGGACACTTCCCTTAAGGGGAAAAGAACTTCATAGGAATTCGTCAGTGCTTGTGGTATTCTAGGAGGTTTCTGTGTGGACACTGAGGTAGTACAAAAAGGAACCTGTATAGTAGGAGGATGAGGGTTTTTTTGGGCTGGGATTGGTAGTGGAGTAGGAGGAGGGACAGAGCAGAAAGGGGCATCAGGAGAAGGAGGAGGAGAGGGAGTTTTAGCCAAGAGTTGCTCAAAACGAGAGAGGATGTTTTCCATCTGATACATAAGAAGAGTCCATCTGTATTTCAGGAGAAATGAGATTTTCCTCTCTGAGTAGTTTGGGAACAGGCTCGTAAAAATTTGAATTAGACATTTGAATGGGATCCTCCTTTTCTACTGGATCATGTGAAGAATGTTTAAAATTTTACAATTGAATTTCTACTACTTGTATTTTTGCTTGTAATTTCTGGTTTTCAGCCTTTTTCATTTAATATTAATAAGTAGGAAGAAAACATTCCTAGCAGCATTAGGAAAAGGAGCCATTTGGGAACCTTAATGGTTTCCGATTTGACAAAAGCCGAAAGGCTTTCTTGTAGAGAAGCAATCATGTTGTTCTGTTTTTATTCTCTACAATGATAAAGCATGGCTGTATTGGATGTTTTTGTTTTTGTTTTTTTTGTTTTTAGTTGCTATATGTACATATATATTTTAATTGGTTCTGCCTTTAGGGAGCAGAAAGGTAGCACTGCAGGTCAGCAGAAAAGGAGGAAAAAACAAAACAAAACAAAAACTTGAGTGCTCAATATTAGCCTCTAGTTGCAGGGGTGAGGAGGTTTAAATCAAGGATTATGGGCTGATTTTAAGAGTGAGGACTTCTTTTAGCTGGTGTAACCGCGAAAATGTGGGTTTCAAGGCTGAATTGCCAAAACTGTAAAGATAATTTTTAGTGTCTTGATTTAAATCAAAAATAAGTGGTTGCCATGGAAAAATTCCCAAATATGAAAATACCCAAGTCAGCTGGGTTTTATGGAGATTTTAATTAATACAAATGAAGGAATTAAGGGGAGAGAGGGGGGAGAGAGAGAGAGAGAGAGAGAGAGAGAGAGAGAGAGAGAGAGAGAGAGAGAGAGAGAGAGAGAACGAAAAGGAAAATAGTAGAAAGGGCCTAGGCCAAATGGCCTAGGCCTGAGCCTTAAGGGAAACTAGTCAGTCTTTTATCACTCACCACAAGATCATCCCAAGCAAAATTCCAGTCCTTCACTGAAATCCTCAACTCCTGAACTTAGATCAGAGACCCAGCTCCTCCAAACTAACTCCAAACTCCAACCTCCACGGCGAACTCCCTGAACTGAGTTCAGAGAGCTCCTTTTAAAAGAGAAAATTTCTCTTATGTCACCTCTCCTAAATTTTCACATCTACCAATCACAGTAGACACTTTTCCCCAGGACTATCCATTCTTAGTTCACATCTTCTTTTGTTATCACCTTCTCTGATTAGATTATATCTTCTGAGTAGTTCACATTTCTTTGCTAAGCTTGCCCTTTGTAAGTTGCTTGACCTTTTAGTGATTAATTTAACCTTTACAGGTACTTAGTACCCTTTTTGTATTAGATCTAGAAATAGACCACCTATCTTAGGGTTTTTGCTTCACTATAAGTATGAGTTGGGGACTTTTCATTGTTCCATCAGGAGTTTACAACTTTATCTTCCTCTAAGGCACTGTCTGAGCAGGGTGGAGTAATTTTAAAGTTCTCAGTACATTCCTGATCAAGTACCTCCATTGTTTAAAATGGGGAATAGCTTAACTAAATCTTCTAAGGTATAGTCTGAGCAATTTTAAGATTCACACTGGAGTGGGAAGAGTTTTTTGTTTGGTTTGGTTTTTGGGGTTTTTTATGAGGGAGTATAGGAAGCTTGGTGTGGAGTATTGTTTTTGTTTTTTTGGAACAGGAGTTAGTTAGGAGAGAGGACCAGTACCCCCTTGAAAAGGGAAAATGAATTCCCCTCCACTGGACTGGGGTTTTGGGGGCAGGGAATTTAAAGTTTACCAGTATCAAGAACAGCAAGCTGCAATGACAGCAGAAGGAGTTAGCAGGAACAGCCTCTGTGTGAGAGAGACCCAGCTACCTGGCTCTCCTGGTGGGCAGGTGTAGTCAATGAGCCTGAGAAGGCTTTGAAGGATTTTCAGAAAGGAAAAGGAAAAGGGGAGAGGGAAAACCATGTCAGGAGAAAACTGGTTCCTCTACTTCTTGGTCCCTTCATGGTCTGCCAAAAATTTGTAGGATTTTTAATAATAACTAAAAGAGAGGGGAAAGGAAAAAAAAAAGGTCTTTCAGTCAAGTGGGCAGAGCAAAGAGAAACAGAGACTCACATCTGCTGCACTTTACCAAAAGCACAAGCTCTGTAAAAAGAGCCCTGTGGTGTGGGTCTCAGCCAAATTTATCTCCTAAGCATCCTTATGTGAAATGAGGACATAACTTAAAAGGGATGCTGGGAATGTAGCTCAGGTGTTGCAAATTTTCCATCTGCACACTAGGCAATGGGGGGTTGTGACTTGCCCAGGGTCACACAGTTAGGAAGTGTCTAAGGTCAGATTTGAACCCAGGACCTCCCTTCTCTAGGCCAGGCTCTCCATCCACCAAGCCCCTTGCACATTAATTCTTGCTGCTCATGTAGACAGGATGACACACTTCCATCTTGTCTTTGTGAAGAAGGCCTAAGAGGATGATAACCTTCAGGATCAGGCATAGAAGAGCCTGGGTTCTCTTCTAAATCATTCCTTCGCCCTCTCTTGGCCAAGCTGTTCGGCTTTTCCATCTTACCATCATTTCTCCATCCCTTTACTAATAAAGTGAGCATGACTGCCCAGGAGGTAGAACATATGTAAATTGATCATAAGATGTAGAACAACTGAAAGGAAGAGTGATTACTAAGACAGGAAGTAAAGGATTATTTTTTTAAAAGTGATTTATTTAGAATAATTTTCCATAGTTGCACGATTCATGTTCTTTCCCTCCCCTTCTGGAGCTGATGAGCAATTCCACTGGGTTTTACACATATCATTGTTCAAAACCTATTTCCATGTTATTCATATTTACACTAGAGTGATCTTTTTAATGCCAAAACCCCGATCATGTCCCCATTGAACCACGTGGTCCATCATAAGGTTTTCTTCTGTATTTCTACTCCCCCAGTTCTTTCTCTGGATGTGGAGAGCATTCAGAAAGTATTTGAAAAAATAAAACTTTTTTTTAAAAAATGAAAGGGTCCACAGCAACCCTCTTGTTTTAGACATATAAATGAAGGCCCTGAGAAGTGAAGTTGTTGAAGGTTGTGCAGGGAGGAGGCCTGGGGCTCGGTGGAAGGAGCCATCGAATAAGGCTCTGTTTGTGATGGGGGACCCCAGCCTGTCCTGCCCTGTGGGGCCCCTTCATGGGGGGCTGCGCCTTTGCGGATCCCCCTCCCCGAGACACCCAAAGGGTGGGCGATCCCCGAGTTCTTCCTGCACCCTGATATCTCGAGCTCTTCTCCTCCCACAGACTTTAACTTTGCCATGTACCCGCCCTCAATGATTGCAACTGGAAGTGTGGGAGCAGCCATCTGCGGCCTCCAGCTTGACAGTGAGGACAACTCCCTTTCCGAGCATCTCACCGAGCTGCTGGCGAAGATCACCAACACCGACGTGGTACGTGAGCATCTCTCCCGGGGACCTGGAGGGTTGGCTTTTTATATGTTGTTTTCCTCTGAAGGCAGATAGAAGTCACTAGGGAGCAGATAAAGTCCTGGGAGAGACTCATATTTGTGAGTTCGTATCTGGTCTTTCTTAGGATAGGATTTGGCTTTGGGGGCTCAGTGGATGGAGAGCCAGGCCTAGAGATGGGAGGTTCTAGGTTCAAATCTGGCCTTAGACATGTCCTAGCCGTGTGATGCTGGGCAAATCATTTACCCCCCTTTTTTTGCCTCAGTTTTCTCATCTGTAAAATGAGCTAGAGAAGAAAATGGCCAACCACTCTAGTATTTTTGCCAAGAAAACTCCACATGAGGTCATGAAGACTTGGACAGGACTGAAATAACTTAGTGATGACAAATCACTTTGTTTTTGCATTTTATACAGGCATAGGCCCGCTCTAACATTGTTCAGCTAATTTATGGGGGCAGCAAATGGGTAGAGTGCCAGGCCTGGAGTTGGGATGTGACCTCAGATGCTTCCTAGCTAGGTGATCCTGGGAAAGTCACCCTAACCCCATTTGCCTAGCCCATGTCCTTCGGTCTTGGAGTCATTACTAAGACAGAAAGTAAAATTTAAAATTTAATTTTATAATAATAACAATAAATTTAAATTTAAATTTAAAAAATAATTTCTGGTTATTAAGAACTAACTTACCATGCCCTTCTTTTTTCTTTTCTTTTTTTTTTCAAACCCTTACCTTCTGGCTTAGAATCAATGCCAAGTATCCATTCCAAGGCAGAAGAAACAGTAAGGGCTAGACGGGAGGGTGTGGAGGTGGGTGTCAGTGACTTGCCCAGTGTCCCCCAGCTCGAAAGTGTCCCAGGCAGATTTGAATCCACGACCTCTGGTCTATCCCTCGAGCCACCTCACTGCCCCTGGCCCTGCATTTTTTAGATGGAGATACCAAAACCTAGAGCTGTGCCTCCCCCACAGCTTCACAGCTCAAAAACAAAACAGAATTAAAAGCTAGCTTGCCTAACTCGTTCCTGCTTAGTGCAGCGTGGGAATTATTTTACCTCAGAGGTTGTTTGATACATCACAGGGGTTTGTCATCTTTTTTTTTTTGGTCATGGATCGCTTTGACAATCCAACAGAGCCTTTGAATCCTTTCTCGGAACATTTTTCTAATTAAAAAGAGAAAGATTACAAAGGAAAATAATATATTGAAATAGTTATTTAAAAAAATAGTTCAGACTTCAGGTTCAGAACCCCTTGGTGGCAGGAAGTATGGAGAGAAGAACATTTGTCTTTCATAGTGCTCGAAAGTCACCATGACAACATGCAAGAATGCAGGAAAACTTTACCATGAAACATTCCAGACATACCAAGGGCTTTGAGAATGGGCTGGTTTGGGAGCAGGCTGCCTTGAGGCTCCTTGGGACTGGGGGCCCTGAACTTAGTGGCTGCCCGTGAAGGGAAACCTCAGGTGGCCACCCCAATCCTCATCTTATACAGATGCAGAAGACCCAGGTGGTGGGGAAAGTCCCTTCCGGAACAAGCCCGCTTTGTGTGGCTCCTGGTTTTGTCTGTTTCCCTGTCGTTTTCTTCTTGTAAACCCTCCCCCTTGTGTCCTAGATTCACATCGTGGATTGGTTCTGAGGCAGAACATGGTGAGGGCTAGGCAGGGGCCACACAGCGAGGAAGGGTCTGGGGCCAGATTGGAAGCCAGGACATCCCCTCTCCTTGCTTGGCTCTCCCCCCACAGAGCCACCCAGCTGCCCCCTCACATCCTTCTTATGGAAAAGACAGAGATAAAGACAGAGACGTGAGCTAGTGGATAATGGATGCATTCCCAGTGAGTGGTGTCTGCTTGGGAATGATGCTCACCCAGGGTCTGTGATGATCCTGAGCTGTTAGGGCATTTTTTTTTTAAATCAATGACTTGGTCTTAGACAAGGATGGCATACTTTTCTATTTTACAGATGACCCAAAACTCTAGAGGGATCACTCGTGTTCTAGGTAACAAATTCAGGGTCCAAAAAGATCCTTGACAAGTGACCCTGGACAAGTCACTTATCCCATTTGCCTCCATTTCCTCTGTAAAATGGGGATTGTGACAGTACCTATCCAGGGTTGTTGTGAGGATGAAATGAGATAATAATTGTAAAGTAACTGGCATGTAGTAGGCACTATATGGATGTTTATCATTATTATTCTTCAGAAAAGGCAATTCTGTAATGCCACCTTAGCCCACTTTTTGAGCCCTGTGGCTTGATTAGCTTAATAATAGCTAATGTATTTCCTTTATATGTTATATATGTGATTTGTATATATCTTGTATGAGTGTACATGCACATATGCATTCTAGACAGATATTTCTATATTTTAAATAATATATGTGCACATCATATTTTAGATAAAATACATACATATAATATATAAACATTTTAAATAATATATGCATTATATATGCATATAATATTTATAGATACATTTAAAATAATGTGTATATTTTTATGAATATGTTTAATTAATATTTTATATATATATAACATGTATAGATATAATATTTATACATATACTATTTATAGATGCCTTTAAAATAACATGTATATCCATGTTAATATGTGTGGATATATTTTAAATTATATTGATATATTTTAAATAATATATTGATATATTCACATAATATTTATAGATATATATGTAATATTTATAGATTCATTTAAAATAATATGTATAGGCATGTTGATAATATGTATGAATATATTTTAAATAATATATTGATATATTCACATAATATTTATAGCTATAACATATACATATATTTATAGATACATTTAAAATAACATCTATATGTATATTAGTAATATTTATTAATATATTGATATATTCACAGTATTTATAGATATAACATACATATAATATTTATAGAGACATTTAAAATAGCATGTGTATATATGTTAATAATATTTATAAATATATTTAAAATAAGATATTGACATATACACCTGATATTTATAGATTATAACATATTTTATTGATTATTAAATAGATTTAAAATAGTTATATAGAATATCTATAGATATATTTAAAATAATATGTGTTGTATATACATATATTATTTCTATATAAATATAAAGTAACATATACACACACAGATCTATGTGGCCCTTCCTCAAGGATTTCAGAGGTCGTCATCACTGCCCCCATTGGCTGACCTCGTATCTCCCCCAGGAGTCCCAGCCCACTCTTCTGTCATGTGTGTCTATCACAGGGTGGGAGGAGGACTTTCCGTGTTTGCAATGGCCCCGCTCCCTGTTTCTTTCTTGGCTGTCTCAGGACCTTGGGGGACATGGGTCCCAGAAGCTTTGGGAAACCCCTTTCCCTTTCATTAAAGCGCTCCCAGAGAACACGCTTCTCCAGGGCACTGCTGCTGATTCTTTGGACTCCTGAGGCTTGTAGTGGGGTTTGGGGGGAGTCAGAGGGAAGGGTGGGGGGCAGAAGGAACGAGACTAGTTAGTGGGGGGGAGAATAAGCACCAGGTTTCTCTCTGTGCCTTATTCTTCCCCTGGGCCACATTTTGTATGCAAGGGAACGTGGAGCCAATCAGCCTCCGAAAAAAGGGGAAAAAGAGTTTCCTAAGTTGTCTTTGCCCGAGTTGGCAGCTGCTCTGGGGGTTTATTCAGGTTTTTGTTCCCCGCTGGAGTGCTGTGCGTGTGTGATGACAATGAAGAGACACAGTTAACACTGAGGGCTAATGGTAAAGTTCCGTCATCCCCATTCATGGGCAGAGGGGAAGCCAGCAAACAGAGGAAGTGAGAAGCCCATGTAATGAGCCGGACATTGCAGACATCATGGATGTCAGGGCTTTGAGCCTAGGAAGGGAAGGAGAGGGTGGGAGGAGGAGGGACGAGGCCGGGGGGCAGGGGTCTGAGATCGTGAGAGTTGGACGTTTGCCTCGATCCCTCGGCATTGTCGATGTCACCTGTCCATGCTGACATGTGCAGGCTGAAAAAAGAGGCAGAATGAGGGGGTAAAATATTATTGAACTGAGGAGCCATCCTGATCCCAGCTCCATCCCCTCTTCATGGGGTGACCTTGCAAGCAGGTCTGCATTTCTTTATCTCTTAAAAGAGATATCAGTCTCCATAGCTAAAGAATTCTGTATTTATTTTATTCTTCCTCAAAGGTTTAGAGCTAGCTAGATGGGACTTTAGGGGTCCCCAAAACCCCTTTCTCTCCCTTACTTTATATAGAGAGAAATGGAGACCCAGAAGAGTGAAATGACTTGTATCTGCTCTCTCCCCTCTAACCTAATTCAGACCTCAACAATTTCCCTTTCCCTCCTTTGCCTCTTTCTACCTCATCTCCTTAGAATTTTGGAAACTTGTGACTGGAAAGAGCTTGGAGACCATCTCTTGTCCTCTCTGTACCAGAACTGTTTTATTGTAGGTATCTCCTATGTATCTGACAAGTCTTTCATTGGAACATCTCCACTCATCAGAGAAGACAGCCCATTCTACTTTTGGACAGTTGGACACACTATAATTTCTATTTCCTTATATCTAACCAATTGTTCTGCTCTGTCATTTCCTCGCACTCTTGCTAGGTCTTTGCTCTGCTCCTCTCACTAGAGACCCTCCTCCATCCTAGAATGCTGTCAGTCTCTCCCCAGTTCTGTTGCTTTTTCTCTTCTCTCTTTCTCGAAGCCATTCTCCAAGACAGTCTCCACTCTGCCTTGGTCTTGTTTCTCCGTCACCTCCATGGCAGGACCTTTGGGAAACAGCCGACAGAGCTGTTTATAGTCGGTGTGGTTAGCGTTTCACAGTACCACATGCCAGCTAATAAATAAAGACTGGCTTCTGGAGTTTGGCCCAGTAGTACCCCCATTCATCATCACAGGAAAATCTAGCACAACCCTTTAAGTCATGATTCCTAGACAGGTTCTTCAAAATAATTTCTAGAGCCTTTATTTTTATTTTTAAAAACCCTTTTCTTCCGTTTTAGAATGGATACCAAGTATTGGTTCCAAGGCAGAAGAATGGTAAGGGATGGGGTTAAGTTAAGTGACTTGCCCTTTAGGTTCTTTAAATAAAAGTTTATAAGGAATTGACTTCTATGATCCTCACTCTTTGGGGGGAGGGGAGAGGAAGGATTGCAAAAATAACTAAATTTTTCTGATGAAGAAACTCAGGTTCAGAGCACTTACACTACTTGCCCATGACCAACACAGCTTTTAAGTGTTTCAAGAAGGATTTGAATCCATTATTCTTTCCATTATAAGATAGTGGCAGGGGAAAGCCCTCTCCTTAGAGATAGTTAAAAAGAATTGAATCAAATCTAGCCTCAAAAAACTGTGTGACCTTGGGCAGGTCACTTAGTCTCTGCCTTTGTTTCCTCAGCTCTAAAATTAGGTTATTAATAGCTTCTACCTCCCAGAGTTGTAAGGAACAAATGAGACAATATTTGTAAAGTGCTTGGTGCATAAGACACTTAATAAATGCCTTTTCAAGAGACTTTCTAATACTTGTCTCTATATAAAATAGAAGTGTTACATGCCATTTTTTATGCAATAATATTATCTCATGTTAATGGAAGTTCCATATCTACCTTTTCCACTTTAAGAGGCCAGAACAAGGACATCCCTCATCGAAAAGTATTTACTGGAAGCAACTAGGTAGCTCAGTAGATTGAGCTAGGCGCAGAGACAGGAAAGTCCTGGGTTCAAATGTGGCCTCAGATACTCCCTAGCAGCTTGTCCCTGGGCAAGCCACTTGACCCCCTTTGCTCAGCCTTTTCTTTTACCTTGGAACCAAAACATAGTATTGATTCTACGATGGGAAGTGAAGTTAAAAAAAAAAGTATGGTGTCCCTATTGTGTGAGCAGCATTATGCCAGCTACTTTGAAGGTTACCAAGAAATCGGAGATGTGCCTCTGATCCTCAAGGAGCTCATCTGAAGAGAAATATGGAATGAGGCTAAACAATGCAGGGCAGTAAGTTAGCCAAGTGATAAATTGTGTAGGGCCCCCTAAAGTTTGTGGGATGTCAAGAGTGCTGAGCAGATAAGAAAGCATCTTGTGGTACCAAATCCAGTGCTAGTCGTGCTCATTTATTTTTTGTATATTTTTTTAAATTTTGGCTTTTTGTTGTTGTTATTTTGCTACTCTCCCACTCTTGGACCATGAACAGTGAGGAGAGATGGAGGGCTGGGGATAAAGCTGGATAGCTTGTTGTTGGGCTGTGGATTTTAGATTTGGTGAGGTAGGATAAAAAAGGAACTTGAATGAATTTTGTGGCAAGAACACATCCTGAGGTAGGAGAAATAAATGACCAGAGGATTAGAAACAGGAGTCAAAAAATGGAGGGGAGCTTAGAAAGCTTGAAAGGAGGCCTAGAAAGAATCCAGCCTAGCCCCAGAGGTCACACAGCTGGTCAGCAGTAGAATCAGGCCTTGAATCCTCACGATGCCTTTCTGCCTTGGACACTGGCTGCTCTGCTTCTTCTTGGACTCCCTCATCCCCCGATCTTTCATATGAACAAGTTTTCTATTGCCATGGTGCACCATTGGCTTATATTGAGTGTGTGGTCCATTACATCTCCAGATTGTTTTCATAGGAACTGTTTCTAGCCATGCCCCCTCTGTGTGTTGTATCTGGGAAGTTGATGTTTTGAATCTTTGTGAAACCTATGGAAATATTCCACATTCATTTTCTATGATTTTGACCCATTCTAGCCTGCTGATTTCTTCATCTGGTACTATTGTGTTATCTATTAATTAAGTCTCCCAACTATATGCCCTCTGCAGATTTGGCGAGTTTTTCTTTTTCTTTCTTTTTTTTTATAAAGGAACCCTTAATTTTTGTCTTAGAATCAATATTGTATATTGGTTCCAAGGCAGAAGAGTGGTAAGGGATAGGCAATGGGGTTTAAGTGACTTGCCCAGGGTCACACAGCTAGGAAGTATCTGAGGCCAAATTTGAACCCAGACCCTCTCAATCTACTGAGTCACCTACCTGCTCCCTATTGTTCCTTCTAACTCATTGATAAAAATGTTGAATTTGCTCTGAGCAAAGCAACACTCTCCATAAGAAACCTCCCTCCTGTTTGGCATCCATTAATTTTTTCCCTTCTTTTTTAAATATAATTTTATTTTTTTTAATATTTTTCCATAGTTACATGATTCATGTTCTCTCCCTCCCCTTCCCTCTCCTGGAGCTGACAAGCAATTCCACTGGATAATACATTGACATCCATTTATTAATGGCCATCCTTTGGTTTCAGTCATCCATCAGTTGCCTCTGAGCCATCATCAATGCTACTATTTCTATTTCTGTTTTTCCACATTACTTACAATGATACTTTGTCAAATGCTTTGTTGAAATGTAGATATACTGTGGTTATAACATTTCCTTCACTTGCCAATATAGTTACTTTCCAAAAAAAGAAATGAACTCAGTCTGGCGTAACCTGAACTTGAAGAAGCCAAACTAGCTTTTGTGATCATTGCTGCCCTTTCTAAGTCCTCACAAACCATCCCTTCAATAAAGTTTATCTAGTAACACATGAATAACCCAGATTAAATTGTCGGTTTTGGGAGTGGAGAGGGAGGAAAGGAAAGGGAAAACATGAATCATAAAACTTTGGGAAACTTGTGTAGAAATTTGTTATTAAAATAAAATAGAGAGAAAAAAATAATAGTTACCTGGTAATACATGAATAATCCAGATTAATTTGCTTGTCAACTCCAGGAAGGGGAGGGAAGAAGGGAAGAGAGACAGCATGAATTATATAACTTTGGAAATTTTGTGTAGAAATTTATTATTAAAATAAAATAGTTTTTTAAAAAATAACAAAGTTATCTAGAATTTCACCAGGACCAGAGGTCAAGCCCTTTACCCTATAGTTTTCAGACTTTTCTTTTTGTTGAAGATTAATAAGGCCTTTCATACTGTTAATATTCCATTCTCTATGCTCTTTCAAAGTTTCTGAGGATGACTCGGAAGTCACATCTGTCCCTTCTCTAACTGCTGTTGGATAGAGTTCCCCTGGACCTCCTGACTTGAGCTCATGGTGGATGGTGGGGTATTATCTACCTTCTTACCTTCAGTTTCAAATACCCTTTCTTCTAGGATTGCCTGAAAGCCTGCCAAGAACAGATCGAGGCTGTGCTGGTGAATAATCTGAGGCAAGTTCGACAGGAGGAACAGCAGAGGAATCCCACAAAGACGGTGGATGAACTGGACCAAGCCAGCACCCCCACAGATGTGAGGGACATCAACCTGTGAGGATGCCAGTACAGAAAGAAAAAAGAAGAGAGAGAGAGAGAGAGAGAGAGAGAGAGAGAGAGAGAGAGAGAGAGAGAGAGAGAGAGAGAGAGCGCGCACAAACGTAGTGCCTGCTCTCTAGACTCCCATTTGGGTGTTTTCTTACTTTGTCGGGGGGGTTTTGTGTGTGTGTATGTGTGTGTTTTTTAGAACAAAACTTTTTTTAATCTACTTCCACCTAGAAATATTTAAGGGTCTTTTAGAAAACAGAAAAAAAAGAAGCCTACAAAAAAATCGAACTATTAAACATATTTGGTGCCTATAATGTTGAAAAGAAGGGAATCGTGATCTTTGTGACAAATTACTGTTTGGTTATGTATAGTAAAATGCTTATATGAAAGCATACAAAGTAGCTAGAGAAAATGTATGCCTGCAGATGTGGGAACAAAGCAGATTGTACTCTATTTTTCCATATTATGAACTAGTGCATACATAGATGGAAGAAAGGAATTGTGTGATTCATGGCTTAATTAGATTGCAAAGCAATGGACTAAAGGGGTTAGGGAAATGAGGAAGTAATGAGGAGACAACACACAAAGATAATTATCTCTGATGCAATTGAACCATTCTGGATGCAAAGGTTCTTTGGCTCTCGAGAAGTCGCCTTTGGTTTAATTGGAAATGTATGTTGGATCTCTCAGCGTTAGTTGCGTTTACTCCCATCTGGACTCACTGCCGCCCAGGACGGAGAGAAGATGCTTTATTTTTCCCATCAGATACAGGTGATTGGTTCCTGGGTTGTTATGCCCTGCTTCACATGGTCCACCACTGACAGTAGTAGTACCACATCGTTAGTGGGAGGGGAAGTCCAGCTTTGGGCCATTCCCAGGGGTCATGTTTTGGGGCAAAAAAAAACAGGACCAGAATCTGAGTTGCTGCAATAATATAACAAGGGTGATGAGGTCTTCACATCCTTCACCAGTCCAAATTAATTCTCTGGACTGATGAACATTTATCCACAGCTCAGCATTATTATAAACCATTCCATTCAAAAAAGCACTTTGAAAATTATTCTTGAGGGGTAAATGGGATGGTTTATGAAAATCATGTGGAGCAAAGGATGGAGAGGGATTAAAAAATAGAGTTCTCCTCTCCCCCCTCCCCAGTTTTTCTATATTGCATCTGATTTATTCTCTCAATAGCTCCCACAGTTCTGTTGGAAGATGAGAGACACCCCATTCAGATGACATTCCCATCACAACATTCCTGATGAAATTCCAAAGGGAAAAAAAAGTTATTCCTGTGTCACAGAAGGATCTTAATATACCTACCTGCACACTTCTCCTTTGGGCCTTAAAGACAAATTACTGTTAGTGCAAAAGTCGGGTGACTGGACACACCAGGGGCGCAGTGTTTTCTTTTGTTTTTGATTTTTTCCTTTTTTTTTAATTTTTTTGGAGCGGGGATGGTTAATTTTATTACAAAATTGTATTCAGTGTACTTGAATTTTTTTTTCCACTCTGTTTTCAAAGAGGAAGTAAAGGAGTTGGAGCAGCAAATAAAAAAAATTTGCACAGTTATATTAACAGGTGAGAGGGGGTATATGAAGCTGTTGTTTGAAATATTGTTTGCATTTTTAAAAAGAAATCATAATGGGCTACTTTGAAGCATTATTTTATAAACAGACTGTTGGGTCTGGCAATATGAGGGTTGAAAATGCAATTTTAAAAAATCTTAGGGTATCTTTCATTTGTTTTTATCTGGGATTTTTTTTTGTTGTTGTTTGCGCTGCTAAGAAGCTACGATCCTTCATTTTTATTCACATTAACAGTACTTAGCTGTAATGTTTCACTGAGTGTGCTGCTATTTTATAAACATTTTGATAATATATTATTTTACTGCTTAAATTTCAAATCCTGAAGCAGGTGGTTAAAGTCGAGCTTATAGGTTCTGTGATTTACTGGAAAAGCCCGTGTATATCTTTTGTTTTTCTCTGATAGTGTATTCATTTTTTTTTCCTGCTCATATCCTGCAAAAATGGCGTTTACTTTACCTCAGGTTTACTGGATACAAAATAAAAGGTTCACACTCTTTTTTTTTTTTTCCTAATACCTCACACTTTCTGCTGAGAAAGCCTATTCTAATCCTTGATACAGGAGATGCGAGGAAATCTCTTCCTTCTCTCCACAGAAAAAAAGACAGAGGCTACTTTAGCCCAGGAAGGGGGCAGTTTGGCCCCAAGAACCAATTTCTGACCACAAGGATTTTGATTTAGGCTCCCATTTTGACTTGGGTATCCTCATCATCATAGTGGAAAAAATACATTGAACCCCAGGGATTCCCTCCAGGGCATATGTTTCTGCACTAGCAGCTATGCAGTGGATTTAGAAGTCTGGTTTTCCTTCATTGACCAGTGTCCAGAGAGAGAATAAAAATGGATCTTGGCAGCTTTCCCCTTGTCCATTCTGTTCATGCAGGGTCTTTCACTGAAAAGGGACTCTCTCCCTCCTTCCCCAATCTCTGGCACCCCAAATGCCAAACTTCCAAGTGGAATTTTATGGCCATGGTTCCTCCTACCACTGGCAAACCAGGCAAATTTCACACGAGAGGATTTGGTCTTATCTACCCAACCTGAACTTGGACCATGAGTCCAATAAGAATCATCGGTGATTAGAACTTGTTTCCTCCAAATTGTGGGGGGCAGGCCAGACAGCTTCCCTCGAAAAGGTGACTTCTGCACAGTGAAGGATTCTGTCATCCTGGGCTTTCAGAAAGATGCAGTTTAAAGCTGCTTGGATTAAAAGGAATTTCCAAGTGGGGATTTCAACCCTAAATTTGGAGGTTTAGAATCCTAGCCATAAGCCCCCATTTACTTGAATACTCATTTCTTTTTTTGCAGGGGAGTTTTATTAAATGAGACTGGACTGTTTAATTCCTAGTGAACAGATTTTGAAACAGTAATGTCCAAATGAGGAAGGGCCAAGAAGTCTGGTACTTCTCAACCCATACTCACCTCCCTTTCCCTTTCCATTTTTTTACTTTTAAATTGTAATGAAGTCAGCTTTGAGGAAGCTCACTGAAACAGAAAAGAACCTTGGGTTAAGAAACCCTAGGTCCTTTCTCCCTTGAGGCTCTTTTTGGGCCAGAAGCTTCTGTTCCAGGCCCCAGGCTGCCCATAGACTAGTTTATTTCTTTGTCCCTAAATCCCATCGAAAGAGTTCTGCCCCTTTATCTATCATCCCTCCCTTTCTTTCCTTTTCTTTTTCCTCCATTGAGAGCTGTTTGGGTTTTTTATTTTCTGCATTGTGGTGCTTTCTGTCCAGTTTAGTTAAAAAATAAAGCACCAGATAGCATAATAGCATCATACAATATACTGAAGGTTCATCAAAGCTAAGGAACCTGGAGTTAGGGTTTCTTTTCCCCACCACCAACACACCCAGAATTCCTCCCCAAGAGGAAGAAAGGAAGCCCAACTTTGTGCTCTGGGGAGTGACTTTCAAACAGTTTTTATAATGTCTACAGCTAGTCTTATCCACTTAACTCACAGGAACGACCCTTGTCTGCCTCCCTTATTCACTGAATCCGGGATCCCTGTGCTGAATGCAGTGAGGGCCAACAGGCCTGTGTCCCGGGGCAGAGATTTCAAGGGCCAGGTCAGAGGATGGACCTGTCCTTGGTACCACATGTTCTCTAGAGCATGCTGGGTTTCCTTTAAGAAGAAGCTTTTTTTTTTTTTTTAACTTAGTTTGGAACCTTAAGAATCTGTTTAGATTATGTCCCAAAGTCCATACGACAGATGTTATAGTACCATAGTTAAGGGACTTTTCTTAGGGAGCAGAATTCTCAGTCTTTGTGACCCTGAGTAGGGCTATTAAGAAGAAAATGGCCAATTGCACCTTATAACATGTAAATATTACTTTTCTAAATAAAAAAAAAAGTTGGGTTGGAAGATGATTTGATAAAAGCCAGCTTGAGATTGACCAGACTTCCAGAACACCAGGCTTTCTCCTGGTATAGTCCAGCCTTTAAGTAGTCCAACCCTGTGCATAGCTTTAAAGGGGGTAAATTAAAGCTTAGACTATAATTCCCCACCCATTCTCCCTACCCCCCTCCAGAAACTATATACAGCGTAGAATAGAGTTCTACTAGGGTGAAACTCAACATCCTCCAAGGGATGTTGGAAAGGATGCCTCTACCTACATACCATTAGGTGGAAGACTTGGAAAGGAACTTTATTACTCCATCTACCTTGTAGCAACAAATGAATATGGACTCCTTAAACAGCCTCTATCTTTATTTCAACAAAAATTACTCCCATGCGGTCCTATGTTGCTGATTTGGGGCTCAAGTTTCAAGAAACCATCATGAAATAAATATGTAATCTCAGTACATCTTATAGCCCGAGCTTACCCTTTCCATACAGCCCACTTTGGTAGGAGAAAGGCTCGAACAAAAGCCCTCAAAGAACGCTCTTTACAGCATCCTAAATATTCTGGCAAGCCCCTGCCTTGATGTAAAAAAATAAATGTTTTGGGCTTCTGACCACTGCCCATAATTTGGCAACTCTTCAATTCCCATCCGCTATCAGGCCACTGGATTTTTTCCATTATGTTCCATTATCACGTACCTCAGTTAACTCAGTTGCAGAGTTTCCGGTCTTGAACTTTTTTTTTTCTGCTTTAATGAGTGTGATGCCACATCATTTCAACTTTCTTCTCTCACAATGGGCTCTGTAAGAGGCATGGCTGTTTTAGAGGTGGGGGGCAGGTAATGCTAGAGAGTGCTGTCCTAGACACGCTCCGTGCGAAAATGTCTTGGAGAAAGTATATGAGGTTTTATTGGATCGAACTGTGACATGTAGCTGATTGCCTCTTACGAAGGCTGATTTGTTCAGTGTTTTAAAAATTAATAACCTGTTCTTCCGACTAGTTTGGAGTTGGATTTGAGAAATGGTTTTGGATGCAATTAGGTATGCTGTATGGACAATAAACTCACCATGACCTAAATGCTCTGCCATCTTGACTCATAATTCCTAGATCCATAGTCCCAAGAAGAAAAAAAATGGTACCATCTTCGGTCACATCTGTCTCAAAATTGTGTGCACCTCTCTTGATGCTCTCCATTCAAAATAAGTACTGCATGATAGAGGACTCTCTGGGGGACACATTAAATCTATTTTGTGGTGGTGGGTCTTAGGTCAAAATATTTTATTAATTCTCTTTTTTTCTTTTAGAGACAATGTGGCTATGTCACTTAACTCCACCTCTCAAAAAAATCCCTTCCCTCTTTTTTTCCCCTTACAATTTAAGTATTGGTTCCAAGGCAGAAGAACAGGAAGGGCTAGGCAATTGGGGTTAAGTGAGTTGCCCAGGGTCATTCAGCTAAGAAGTGTCTTTAGCCAGATTTGAACCTAAGAACCTCCCCTCTCCAGGCTTGACTCTATCCACCTATCTGTCCCAAATTATAATTTTTTTTTTAAGTCATGATATCTCCAGTGACCACAGGACCAAGAGAAAGCCAACCAATAGCAAGTATGAACTCCCATCTTTTGTACTAGCCACTTTGAGTGAATATTTTAAAAAAAACAGGAAGACTTGGGCCCAACCTTAAGGGAGTTCTCAGCATAATTAAAGAAATTATATATTGTACAAAGGAAGAACACAGTACACACGTCTCATGAAAACTTGGAAAAAAAAAAACGGGATGGCCCAGTAGATAGAGAGCCAAGAGATGGGAAGTGCTGGATTCAAATTTTATGTCAGACACTTCTTAGGTGTGTGATCCTGGGTAATTTGCCTGGGCCTTACTGTTCTGCCTTGGAACCAATACTTAGTATTGATTTTAAGATAAACGGTAAGGGTTTAAAAAAATTAATTAAAAAAGGATTACAGTTCCTAGAGGAAGAGTTTTATACAAACTACATTTTTTGAGAAATGTTCATGGGAGTTTTATATTAAGCATTAGAAACCAAAAACTTTAAATGATTTAAGTTAGGAAACTAGGGTGGGACTAAAAATGAAAACATATTTACACTATGCTCAAAAGTTTGTAAAGTACTTTATAAATTTAATGGGGGCCATTATACACATTGCCATATTCGAGCCTCATAACAACCATATGAGATAGGTAACTTGTGGTGCTGCCATTTACAGATGTGGAAATAGACTTGGGTTAGGGGACTTGTCCACAGTAACTCAGTGGTGGGTCAGAGTTAGTTTCAACCTGGGCCTCCCTGACTGTATGGACATCCTCTATCAAGCTGATTAGTTCCCTACACTACAAAGTCAAAGAAGCTAAATACTCCAAGAAGAGAGAACTTCAGCAATAGTTTTAATATCAGTCAAAAATACAGATATTTAAGGTCTCAGGACAAATTCAAAAAACCACAAAACTTGAATGAAATCTGACATTACTGTTTAAGTATAATTGTAAGCTAAAAGAGATGGGTCTTCATCTAGAATAATCTCCGGTAGCCTGCCCTCCCACTGGCTCTGCTCTCTTTCCCCCAGAAAGGTTCCATAATACAAGAGTTCTAACAAAAGATCCTGAAACTTTGACAAAACCTTTAAGAGGAAAATGGAAAGCAGCAGAAATTAAGCTTGGACTACTGGAAAACAATTTGGAACAGTGTTTCTGAAATTACTCAACTGCATCTCATGTAGATTCAGTAGTATGACTATTGGCCAAAAAGATCAAATCAAGAGGAAAAGAATCCATGTGTACAAAAATATTTGTAGCAGCTTTTTTTGAAGAGGCAAGAAAGTGGGAACTTAATGGGGGCCTATCAGTTGGGGAATGGCTGAACCATTCAAGGCTTTCATTATGGTATATGAATGGAATGCTATTGTGCCCTAAGATTATAAAAGACAATTGCAGAGAAACCTGGAGAGACTTATATGAACTAATTCGGAGAAAATTAAGCAGAACTATAACAACATTGTGATAAGTGATTTGCAAAGATCTAAAAATTCTGAGCATTGCAATGATAAACATGATTCCAAAAGACCCATTTCCTGATAGAGAGGAGATAAACTCAAGTTGTAGAATGAGACATACATATTTACACATGGTCAATACAATAATTTGTTGTGTTTGAATGCATATTTGTTACAAGGTGTTTTTTCCTCCAAATGAGGGAAGGGGAGGGAACAGTGGAAGGTATAGAAAATAAGTTTTTTCCATTGAAAATAATAAAAATAAATGTTAAAAAAACAACAACAAAGGATATTGAGATTGGTCAACTAGAACTAAACCAATCTTTAGGAATATAGTCAATCAGATGGCCAACCAACTCACTGCCTACCACCTCATGATCATTAATCCATGTATCAACATCCATAGATTTAATGACCATTTCTATGCTGATGATTCACCATAAAAAAGTGGTCTCTTTTAACCACTAATCTCACATTTCCAACTGCCTTTCAGATATCTCAAGCTGGATATCCAATAGACATCTTCAACTCAACATGTCCAAAGCTGAACTCATTATCTTTCTACCTAATCTCTCCCCCATTCCTACTTTTCTAATTACATTAGAGTTCCTGCATCCTCCTATGTTCCAAAGCCTACATGGATGGTTGAAACTGCAACATAAAATATAATATATTATAAAACTATAAGCAGACATCTACAGATTCCATGTAGAAATGATTTCCTAAAGTACAGGGCTAACTCACCCAGCCACTTATTGACTTCAGTTGTTCCCCTGAACCTCCAAGATCAAACACAAAATCCTCCATGGAGTCATTCAAGGCCCCCATCCCTTCCCTCCTACATTTCCAGTCTTCTTATGCTTTCCTCCCTTAGTGTATGGAGGTTTGCCTCTGGTGTGAAGGCTTGCCAAACTTTCCAGAGTTTCTCACCCATCTTTGGTGTCCACCCATCACCCAGGTCTCACCTGTGGCTCCAAGAAGCTGTAGCCTACAGAGAAGCCAAATTCCAGTAAAATTGTCTTCACAGACAGGCTAAGTAAAGCAGGTTGAAGGTACCTGCTGGGCTTTAACTGTTTTGGTGATCTGGAGGGACATCTACCCCAAGCATGTGAAGGTTTCTCTGGGGATGAGGGCAAACAAGAACAATTGGCTCTAGTAACCATGCTGGTGGCTTGAAGCAAGAGTTATGGAACACAGAGCTTGGAAAAACGTTGAAGACATGAAGGTCACCCTTTGCATCCTGCATCTGGGTCACTGCCAGTCTTGATTTTTGCTACCTCAGAGACCGGGGAGTGGGCAAGAATGAGGCTGACAAGTTAATACATCCTCATCGTGATGCCTCTGTTCTTCCAAAATAAGGATGAACAACAACCCCTTATTCCCTCCCTGTCTTCTTCCATTCAGGGACACAGCCTCCTGGCAATCCATCTCCAGGCATTTTATCTGATGGTCTCTAATGCCTGTAATGTCCCCTCCTCCTTATCTCTGCCTCCTTGGCTTCCCTGGCATCCTTCAAATCCCAACTAAAATCCCATCTTCTATAGGAAGCCTTTCCCAACCCTTTTAATTCCAGTGTCTTCCCCCTGATAATTATTTCCTATTTATTCTGAATATAGTTTATTCATATTGGTTTGGTTGCATCCTCTTCCCATTCAATTATGAGCTCCTTGAGTGTGTGTGTGGGGGGGTTATCTTTTGCCTCTTTTGTAACCCTACCACTTAGCTTTATTGAGCATCTGATTCAGATACTTAATAAATATTTATTGATTGATTAGCCAACACTTAATTCTGGCTTATTTGAAAAGTGGTTCTGGAATCATTTACTCTTCATAATCAATTATTTCTATTTTAACAGTTTGATTAAGTCTCCTACAATGTTTTTGACAACACATTTGAACTGTAATTATTCTATGAAACTTTTAGAAGACCAGGAACTGAATTTGCCCACTCTTCCTGCCAAGTCCACTAGATGGCGCGAATGTTGCTCTTGTCATCTAAAAAGCAATCTACAAATTTAGAAACTGCCCAGAGATAGCAGACCACTGCAGGTTCCTTCTGTCCCTGAAATACCTAATTGTCCCTTAGGTAGTCCATTATTATTTTTACAGTCTGGCGAGCTAAATAGGACAAAGAACCTAACTGTCTAATTTTAAGGGTCCAGTTATGCTGACAGTTTGACTATGAGCTATGATAATAGTGAGCTGAACTGTAGTTGGCTACAAAATCCATCTCCCATTCAACTTGATACAAAGAATCTGTATACTCTCAGAAAACCTGGTGAATTCGCTACATAGAATCACCATGGGATTTTCTCTATTATATATGACTTCTCTCATTTTCACTATTGTACCAGAATATACACAAAATGTACTTGCCTATGACTTTCTAAGGCCATTCCTCTCATTGACACTCCTACCTGGCTTGCCAAACTGTAAAAATAATAATGATGATGAATTATAAAAATAAAATATTTATGGGAAACTTTCCAAAACAGGTTCAGACTGTTCAGATACTTTTGATAGAGGTAATAAAAAGTATCTTGAATGATGAAGTGAAGCTCAAATGTGAATTTCCCTTCAGGACCAGGTGCAAGGATGATAAAGAGACTCTTATTATAAAAAAAAAATATTGAAATATATAAGGATAATAAAGGATTTCTAATTCTTTTTTTTTTAATTACATAATTTCTTTAATTACAAAAGCATCAAGTTATTATCAAAACAATGTAGTAAGTGTAAACAAAATTGAAGTCTGTTTGTATTGCTCCTGAAGCTCAGTCCTCATTATAGCAACTGAGTTTAGGGTACATCACTCTAAAAACTATTAAAACAATCACATTTAAGATGAAATTGACAGTATGGTGGCTAAATCATTTCATTTCTATGAGCCATTGTGTAGGGTCTGCCCAAAAGCCCATGAAATTTTTCACAGTCTATACATGAAATAGACGTTCTCAAGTGTTACCTCTTTGACAGAGGGTCAGTGGAGACTGGTGACTCTTACTGTGTCCTAACTAGGAAGGCGAAGCACCAGCCAGTGGGGAGTTAGGATTATGGGGGTTGGGGGAGAAGAGTTTAGCTGCCAGTACCATCCTAGCACCTCTCTGGAATGAGCACAAGAATCCTATAGAACATTGGGCATGTGCCTAGATGTCATCTGGGAGAGCCTCTCTCAGGACAAAACCAACTGGACCAAGACATGAAAACTACTGCTTACATATTCAACTACGTTGTAAGAAACCTAAATGAATCATCTTTGGCTTCTGGCAACAAGATTGCTGGTTTTGTATAGCACGTGAAAGATCAGAGCCCCACATTTAAGAATATATATATTTTTAGAATAATGTGTAAGTATTCACCTCCAGAGAATGAACTAGAAAATGGAAACACACGAGACAGAATCTCTATGTACACAACTGTTAGCCTATGATGTGGGGAGGGGATGGAGAGCCTGAGATATCTAGAAATAAATTCAGTTAATTTCAACACATAGAAATATATGTTAATTAACTTGATAATTTAGGAATGTAATCAACACCTAATAGTGATTAATCTGAAGATAAAAACTTAAAAAAAAGGTCTAATATATGGAAAATTCTAGGGAAAAAAGGAATCTTCAGTTTCAAATTTGTAACACTAAATTTAAAAAGATTCATCTCAAATCCATGGCATATCAACTACAGAAATCCTCTGTGTGTGTGTGTGTCTATGTGCGCATCAAACTGATGAAAAATCCTTTGCAAAATGTCCTACTTAATTTGTCAATGATTTATTGATAATTTAGAAGTTGAGCATAAAAGATATTTAGAGGTGCCCCTTATCTACATAATCTTGAATTCATTACCCTCAAATTTGACCCAGATGAAATGCCATCAAAGAAGGAGGTGGGTACCATAGGAATGATGTCATAAATGGTCTTAGCTAGGGCAGTAACACTAGGTAGTTGGAGTGGCCTTAGCCTGGGTCCAGTCTCAGGTGGTGAGCAGTGGGTATGGAATTTAAGTGTGTGGAGGGCAGATATCCAGTTATTGGATAACATTGGGAGGGGAATAAAGGGGTGTTGGTGGTTACTATACACTTTATCAGGAGACACCATGGATATTTAAGGAAGATTTTTAAAAATATTTTACAAAATATGTAAAAGTCCCAGAGAAGAGAGAACTATTCCCTTTAAATTGAAATGTTAATGGAAAATGAGCTGCTGGTTTATTTTTCACTCAAGAATCTAAATAACCTTTACATGAATGTTAGAAAATGGGTTTTGGTGAAGAAGCAAAGATGCTACAAGTACAAGCTAGAACCACCTGTTGATCTGGATAGGCTCCTGATTCACAAGATCTATTATTGATAAATGCTTGTTAGAGTAGGGTTTGGGGGAAGACAATTCCCTGAGAATGTTGTCAACATACTAATTTGCAAAGACAAGACCAAAGCTCTCAAAATGAAGACAGACAAAAGTATCTATTTAGGGGTGAAACTGTTAAGAGTCGCCCTTGAAAATTGTGCTGAGCTGAGAGATTCTGTCCCAAAATGGGCATCTGATTAAAAAATTTAAAAGGCATTAGACCCCGTCTCAAGAGGCTAATCATACCACAAAAGAACGAGGAAAGGAGACAGTACTCCCAAAGTCTGTACAGCAAAGGCCAAGGGGCTGCCTGCAGGTTACTTAGGCTTTGGAAAGAGATAGAGCTTTTTGGTCAGCATGGAGGCAAAACAAGGGACCTGCTTTTTCCCAATGGCGTTGGGGTCCTTGCAGAAGTCCACTCTGCGCTGGGAAACTTTCCTATTCACCAGGGTAAGGAGTTCCGTAAACTCTAAGGAGGAGCCGTATTTTTCCAGCATCTCACACAAATCCTGAATGTACCAGGAACCATGCACTGTCTCCCGGTGAGAGTAATAACCTTCTGCCACTGAATAGCACATGAGGAAGTCAGCTCCAGCCGGGAGGGTATAAACGGAGGCAGCGTCCACTTCTGTTTCATTGACGTCCACCTTGTCCGACAGATGGTCGACCACGTCCAGAGGAATGACCGGAATATCGTGCTGGTCTCCTCGACAGGCCTGGATGACAAATATCTTGGGTTTCCCAACCAAGGTCTGGCATTTGTCTCCTTTAAACATGGCGGTCAGCTTCTGGATATCGATTTTGGCATCGTAGGCGTAGATGTGGTTTCCTTCCCCGTGTGTCAGGAACACACACAGGAAGCAATCGGCATCTATGTGGCTAGAGGTGGACACCATATGAATGGTCATCAGCAGGTCTTCGGCTTTGAGGTCATCAAAGCAATTCACTTCGAAGCCCAGATCCGAGAGCCTCTGCCGCAGGTTGTCCCTGTCGGCCCGTGTGCCCCGTCTCTCAGGCAAGGTCAGGTGCCAGAAGAAGCGCTCGTGGTTGAAGATCAAAGCCACGCCTCTCCTCTTGTGGTCCATCTTGTACTGTTCTGCTGGGTCCAGGGGTTTGCTTTTAAAGAAGGCGTCTATTTCTGTTGCATTCTGCTCAGCATCTCCTGGGGCCGAGAAGTCCCTGCCGCACGCGTCCCGGGTGGTCATGGTGGCGATTCCGGGGCTCCCCGCTTGGGTCTCGTCTCTTCCTCAGGATTTCTAATTCTAAGGGATTCTAAATCCACTCAAATAAACTCCCTGATTCCTCAAGAAACTGCTTCTCCTGTGATTCACAGGCTACACTAATCCTCCTCAATCTGACTAACCCAAATTTATACTATCTAAATAAAAACTACCACTATTATCCTTATAATTCTTAACTTCACCTTCAAATTATAAAATAGCAAAGGCTAGCTGGTTGAGTTTTAATAAGAATCAAGTTAGGACTGGTTTTTCTTTGGTCTTCTCAGATATAAACCAATCTATAAAAACCACAATAGATAGTCAATAGTGTTTGCCAAGTTGGGAAGGGAAAACACTAAGCTCCTTCAGATATTTCCCTCAGACAGAGAGAGAGAGGAGAAGATGTACCTTCTTCAGCCCTGCCAGAGAGTCTCTAAGTGTGTGTCTGCCAACTGCTAGAGATCAACTCAACTGCTAGAGAGAGTAATTGACACAGAAAAACAGTTATAACTGTCAACAATTGAAATTAACAAGCTCTCTGAGCTCTGCTTCAAACTCCAGTTCTTTCTCAAGCCAGCACTCTACATTTTGTCCCTAAACTAATAAAACAATACTTATTTTCTAATATCATCCTTATAGTATTGAAGCTATCACATGGTTTTTGATGAGTGTCTTTATTTATAACATTTTATATTATATGTCATTGTACAATATGATACAGAATATATGTATAAAAATAAAAATTTAAATAATCAAAATATAGAACATTTAAAATATGTTATAAAATATATTTATATAAAATATTTTATAATTTATATTATATAAATATACTTACATTTATATAATATAATAAATTTATATGATAACATTTAATAAAATAAAACTATAAATATAAAAATTATTTAAAATAACCAAAATACAAATATAAAAAATAAGCACAAATTAACATGAACCTTTCCATGTGCAAAGAATAGAAAAAAAGGGCTATACATGAAACTGCATTTCTCTAGTAAAAAATATTTTTAATTTAATAGCTTTAGCAATGTTAGTTATTTATAAAATCAAAAATTAGATTTTACATCTTAGATAATTCTTGAGTAAATTTTTGTTCCTTCTAAAAGATAACTGTCTTACATGGGTTCACACACACACACCTTATATTTGCCAATAGTTAGTTATCAGATATTAAATTTTTTAATTAATAAAAGAAGTGATTTATTGACTCTTTTTAAAAACATGGCTATCACTTCCAAATTATTTTCACTCTGTTGTAGCCAAACATTGGACTCACTTTGTCAGGATAATTTTTCTCTAATGGTATTGGATCAAGCCCTTGTTCTAGGGCGTTTCCCACTGTTATTTGCTGGTAATTGACACTTCAGTTCCATTTAACCAATTTATCTTTGCTTAATTTTAACAAAGGTATTTTTACCTGTAGATATGGTAAAAATAGAAGTAAAAACATTCTTCTTCCTTTCCCCAACACCTGGAAACACTTTCAGACCACCTCAAACCATAGGGAAAGTAGGCTAAAACTTAAATGAAATTTCTTCAAAGCATTTGTCCCACCAACTTCAAATTCAAATGCAGCATAATTGCTAGGTACATCTACACCTCATCTACTACTTGGCTGGGTCTCAAAAGTCTAGATGCTGGACCAGCTGGCCATCTTGTGTGGAACTACTAGTGGCTCGCTCTCCTGACTTTTGAAACTTATCTCCAATCTCCTTTACCTAAAATAGAAAAAAAAAATACAAAAAAGTAAAGAAGAGCCTTATTTAAATGGATCACCTGACAGGGCCAGCATCAGTCAGGTAATGTGTGCATATTTTCAAAAACTGGGGTCACTGGACAGTCCTCTTAGACTGCAAAAATGAGCCCTTTCTCCCAACAAAATACAACCAAGCAAAACAAATTGGCAAATGGTCTTGGCTAATATAGGTATGTTTTCCTCCATCATCTCCCTTCATTAAGGAGAGAGCAATGCTTCATCAACCAATGGAAACAATATGATAACTGGTTGAGAAACTTTAAGCCATACTATGTTTGGAAGCTTTTGCCCATGATCATCATGGTTTTAGATCACTGTGATAGCAAACTTCTAATGCTTCAAACTTGTACATGCTTGTTGTCACAAAATAAAAATATATTTGTAACATAATTGGACAATTATTACTTGCAGGACAATCATGGAATTTTTAGTACAAAACTCTTAGACCATCTTTTCTAAATGGGAACTAATGGACTATATATGCTGCCTTTCCTTAGATATAATAATATCATTAGACATAATTTTAAAATTAGTTGTTATGATCTTTAATTTATAGCAGTTGCTTTTGAGATTGAAATCTTACTATATTTTACATTTTTCTACCACTACATTTTTGGTTTAGAAATTTTGAATGATGCTTTATGTTATTCTCCATTTAATTTTTTATTCTCCTTCAAAATATATTTTAATAACTCTAGAAATATTCATGAAATAAGTAAAAATACAATTATAAAGGTAAACAGTAGAATTAGGATTAATCACTGCAGATATCAAACTTCTGATATACAATATTTCAATATTATTTTCCTTTATGTTATTATGGCCATTGGCCATTCTTACACAGAGGTTCCCTTCAAAGTCCAACTAAAATCTTCTACAGGAAGCCTTTTCCAAAATTCTAGCATCTTCTCTCTGTTAAGTACTTCCTGCTTATCCAACTTGTTTGTTCATATTTGTTTGCTTGCTGTCTTCTCCAGTAGATCTTTGAAGTCTCTCAGGGCAGACTGCCTTTTACCTTTCTTTGTACCCCAATGGTTAGTTGAGTGCTTAGACACATAGTAGGCACTTAGTAAATACATATTGACTAATTAACCACTTCATTCTCCCCTTTGTCCTAAAAAGTAGAGCATATATGCTTCTAGCCCCTTTTTCTTCTTTTTTTTTTAATGGAGATGAACTTGAATTTTGAACATATCTGAATGTTATTTGATGCTGTCAGAAATGCAAATACAGCATCTGAGAGTGCTAATAAATATTTAACAACCAGCCGTCCAGAAAAACAAAAAGTTACACACACACACACACACACACACACACACACACACACACACACACACACACACACACACACAAGTCCTGGTTTGTACCAGTTTTGCTTATTTCTAAGGTATATAAACCCACAATGAAAATTTAACAATCAGCTCTTTCATGCCAGTATGAACTATATAGCACATCCCTACATGAAAACATATTCTGCAAATGACTACAAAATTCTACTTAATTTATCTTATTTATTTGAAACCAAATCTTCAGACCTTTGTTTCCATTTTGGCTAACCCTAGAGACTAACTGTGACATGGCAAACTGCCTATTTGCCATGATTGTTTGCTTCACTAAAGGCTCAGTTGCTGGGGGCTTGAGTAAGGTTTAATTTATTTCGAGCTGATTTCCTGACTTTTCTGGTCATAGGACTAATAGGACTAGACTATATGCCCAGCTGCCTTTAATTGGCAGTCAGTCCATTCTTGCCACACAGAAACAAACAGAACCCAATCCCTAAGCAGAAATCCAATTATCTAATTAGATCTACCTTGGACAGTGCCTCCTTGCTGGTGATCTCCAATATTTCCTCTCTGCCCCTCCTCTAGGCTGTCTAGTTCAGCGGGGTAGAAAAGATGTGGAAGAAGGTGCGACTTCATTTACCCCACAGAAACAACGAGAGTCCAGTCCACAGATAGATTCACACTATCAAATCCCAATGAACTTAACTTGCCTGGGTTGCTCTGGCCCACCAGTTTTGCTCCGTTTGTTTGTTCTGTACCCTAGATCTTTGCAGAAGGGCCAAAGGCTGGAGACTAAGGTTCTTGGATCCAGCAGGATTCCCCCCAGAGGCTCAAGAATTGGAAAAGCCACCCCGTTGGCTTTGCTAACACAGCTGGTCCTTGCACATTTGATGGTGCTTTGTGACTGCTCTTTTCCTTATTAGAAAACTATAAACTGTACTTGAAAGGTTCCCAAGTACAAGAAGCACCCATCTTGGGGCGTCCTAAACACCCTGACTTCCTATCAGCACAAGAGCAGTGCGTGGGAACCTTTTTTTTTTTTCACGTGAATCCAAGAAGAGGAAAGTGATGTTGACTCTAAAGCAATAAAACCGGGAGATTTGCGGTTTCCAGAGTCGCCCCTCCTCCCCACACGCACCCCCATCCCCCTCGCCATCCCCGTGCAGCTTGTCATTTATCCCATCTAGCGGTCAGCTCAGGATTGGGGAAGGCTGGTTACACTAAGTGACAGGCTAAGGCAGGGCATGAAAAGGGATCAGCTCGGGGGTCATTCCATATTCAGATGAGGAGTATCTCTTCAGAAGGGAGTCAGATTGAAAAGCCATGGTTAAATTGTCCGTTGGGGCAAATCTGTTCAAATGGCACCGAAGGTTTTGGAACTCACTGTAATAGGGAGCCATGCCAGATGCCAGATTCTGGCAAAACAGCTGCCAAAACAAATCTCTTTCCACCTTTGGGCATCGAACTGATGGAAGGACTGGGCACATTTGGGCTGGCAGCTCTGTTTCTCTTGGCTCATGGATCACATTATTATTATGTGGGTTCTGGACAAAGCAGATGGTTTGCCATATATCTGTGCATCTTTGCTGGTCTGAAAACCATCAGCCTACAGCATGTAATCAATTAGGACATTGAATGACAAGAGAAAATCTCTGCCAACAAATCCAAATCACTTAATTTAAAAAATTATATATATATATATATGTATGTATGTATGTATGTATGTATGTATATATACATATATATGTAGCTTAAAACATTGTATCCTAAATCAAATTACTTGACATTCAGTAGACTGGAAGGGGAAAAGCCATAATTTTCAGAAGAACCCAGACCATTGTCCCATTTTAAAATCTCTTGTTATTGTGAGAACAGAATATCAATACAATCAATGTACTAACATTTGATATTAATTCTGTCTATTTGGAAACTGAAAAACATGCATATCTGTATTCTGCTTGGTTTGGAAGAAGCCCAGCTTCATTCTTACTAGAATGAGACAGAACAAATGCTTAAGATATTATTTGGGTGCCCAATAATTATCCCTATTTGAATATCCCAAACATGTATTCATATGAAAGAGTAATAGGGGCAGCTGGGTAGCACAATGGATAGAACACTAGACCTGGAGTCGAAGACATGGGTTCAAATTTGACCCCAGACAATTCCTAGGTGTATGACCCTGGGAAAATCTTTTAACTCTGTGCCTCTGTTTCCTCAAATGAATATAGCAATAGCACTTCATAGGACTGTTGCTAGGATCAAATGAGATAAAGTGGTATATAAATGCTAAGTTTTATTATATGGCCTACAATAGTTTATTTATTCCTCCCCCCAGCAATCTTCACTGTTGGGGGGTGGGGGTTAAAGTGAATTTGCTGATTGTATAAAAGGTTGATATCTTTGGAATGAAATTCTTCATCTATAGGATAGCACAAACTTTGTCAAAAGCTATGGAATAATCCCTTTCCTTTATGTTTTATTCCCATTTACGGTGGTTTCAAATTTGTCTAGAAAAGCAATGAGAGACAATCATTATGCTCATCCCATTCTTGGTCTTTTGTCCAGTTGTGCAATACACATTTAATATTTTCACCATCATTTTAATAGCATATGTAATATTCTTATTTCAAATCCATTTTGCTTTTAAATCGGGGTGTTTTCTTTTCATTGCAAAGCAAGTTATTTTGGTTTTAGCAACAAGAACAGAATTTAGTCATCTAAATGAATGCTGTCCTTTAAAGTAGTAGCCTTGGAAGGCCAAACACTTAGTCCAATTTCCTTCAGAGACCATTTACAAGCTCTACAAGAAAATCAATTTGAACTTCTGCAAAGGGGGGAGGAGTAGCTGGAACCCCAGGAGAATATGGCTTAGAGATAGTTGAAAAAATTGGCCATAGGTTCAAAGGGAAGGTGACATGACATCAAAAGGCACCAGCAATAAAAAAAGAAGAAGAAAAAATAGGATTGGGCTACACAGCTGAGATGATAGCATAACCCATTGCTTCCTACATGAATTCCCAGGGAATATATTTTATAGTATTCTAGGAGTATAATAGAACATGGAATAAAAATCTTTCTTGGAAAGGGAACTCATAAATTAATGCCACTGAAATAGAAGAATGGAAGATTAGGTATTCAATGTTATATGATCTGAAAAAAGGGAAAGATAAAACAGAAGAGAGAATAGTAATTAATGTAAACTTAAAGATCTTTGAATTGGGTGGGGCAAGGGTAGTGAAAGGAGAGTTTAGGTGGAAACCAGCATCAGAGAAATGTAAGCAGAATAAAACTACATAGACGAAGAGCTGACTTAAAAGATGAGGATGTATGTGAAAACATGTATGTGTATATTATTATTTGCATAGACATGTATTTAATGGAATACTCAAACTTAATAATTAGGATTCTGAATATAAATGGATTAATTTCCCCAATAAAAAGAAAAATAATATTGGAATAGATTGAAAACTGACCTTTGCTATATGAAAATTATGAAAATGAAGAGAGAAAAAATATATCATCTTTCAGCTGACTTTAAAAATGCAGAAATTGGACTTATGATCTCAAATAAGGCAATGATGAAAATTGGAAATGCCAAGAAAAATATAAGGAAACTATGTTATATTAAAAGACACTACAGACAAAAAATACTGTATATCTACATCTTTATATGTGTAATACATATGCATCAAATGGCTCAGTAGCTAAGTTCTTAAACTAAAAGATATGCATCTTTCAAAAAGATATTTATAATAACAAATAATAGTAGGAAACTAATTTTTTTGAAAAATGTATTTAATTAAGTTAATTTAGAATGTTTTTCCATGGTTACAAGAATCACATTCTTTCTCTCCCTTCCCTCTACCCCCTTCCCATAGCCAACACGCAATTCCACTGGCTTTGCATGTGTCATTGATCAAGACCTATTTCCATATTATTGATATTTACACTAGGGTGATAGTTTAGAGCCTATATCTCCAGTCATATCCCCATCGATCCATGTCATCAAGCAGTTGTTTTTCTTCTGTGTTTCTACTCCCACAGTTCTTCCTCTGGATGTGGATAGTGTTCTTTCTCATAAATACCTCAGAATTGTTCTGGATTATTGCTGCTAGTAGAGAAGTCCATTACATTTGATTGTACCGCAGTGTATCAGTCTCTGTGTATAATGTTCTCCTGTGTTGACTGAGAAAAAACACAGAACTATTAAATAGTCAAAATCACTCTTTAATCAAGGGAAGGGGGTTCAATGCAACAATAGGCCTTGACAGAGAGCTGTGCACCACACACACACATGCACAGAGTCTGAGGATTGAACTCTGGACGCTCTGGACACTGACTCCTGGGAGTGCCACTATGCTAGATGATGACTCCAAGGAACAAAAGAATTTGGGGAACCTATATACCATTTGGGGGAAAACCAGGAGTAGGGAAAGATGGTTGACATTGCTATGGCTACAAAGGAAATGGGAGTGTTCAAACTACACTGACAGGATACAATCAAGCTTGGGAAAGAAATCATAACTAGAGGCTAAGGTGTAAGAGAAGGGGCTGCTTACAATGGGCTAAAGGATAGTTCCTGCCCAGGTGTGGATTTTCTTGGGAAAAGGTCTCTGATATAATGGGGAGACTACCTAAAAGAAAGAGGGTCCTTAGCATACATGTTTAGTCCCATCAAATTAGGATTATCATTCACCCACTCAGTCTGAAACTGCTAGCCTGGGGACTTCCAGGTAAACATGGTGGCAGTCTAGATGCAAGACTTGTTCTCTCCTTAGCACCCACTGATATAGACTACCTCAAAAGACCAAAAACAAACCAAAAAAAACAAAAAACAAAAAAAAATCATAAGAATGAAGGGACTCTACAGTAGGGCGCAGCATTGAAGGTATATGGGATTTGGGCATTTCCACACTATAAGGGGGTGAAAAATCTCCCACCAAAACGCAAGCTAATCTACCCTCCCCCACCCCACCTACAGAGCCAGAGTCAGAGCTAGCGCATGCCAGAATCAGCAAGTGAGTGAGAGGCACCTCTAGAGTGAGTAAGGGGAACCTCTAGGTCCTTGGTAGCTGACTAAGACCACCAAAGACCTACCCCTGAGAGCAGCTACACATGAAACCCCATCAGGCTGAAGAGCGCAGACTGTGGGCACTGGCGGGAAGATAGCACAGAGAAGGGCAGCAAATAGCAGAAGCTTCGGAGATTCAAGAGCTTGCCTCAGGCAAAATCCTTGCTCCTTAACTCCATACACAGAGAACCTGCCCATCTCACTCAGATTTCTGACTAAAAAGGAAAGGAAAAACCTTCACAGTGATGGCAAACTGTGCTCAGGAACAACAACCTCCCTCCACCAAGAAAAACAAGAAGGGGAGGGGGGGTTGACCCTGGAAAATTTTTACAGAGGTAAAACCCAGGCTACAGAGGAAATTCAAATAAATGTACCAAAACCTTCCAAAAAATGGAAATTGTACACAAGCTCTTGAAGAATTTAAATTGGAGCTTATCAAAAAGATGGAAGCCTTCTAGCAAGAAAAGTGGGAACTAGTTCAAAGAGAAAATAACAGTTTAAAGGACAAGAATTCCCAATTGGATAAACAGCTGGAAGCCACGAAAAGCAGAATAGACCAAACCAAAAAGGAAAATCAGTCTTTAAAGACCAGAATTAGGCAACTAGAAGACAATGATCTTGCAAAACAGCAAGAATTAATAAAGCAAAGTCAAAAGACTGACCAAATAAGAGGAAACGTAAAATATCTCACTGAGAAGATGACAGATCAGGAAAACAGAGCAAGGAGAGACAATTTGAAAATCAAAGCCAGAAATAAACAGAAATCTTGACATCATACTACAAGAAATCATCCAAGAAAATTGCCCTAATATTCTTGAACAAGGGGGCAAAATAGACATTGAAAGAGTTCATAGTACACCCTCTACACTAAATCCTCAAAAGACAGCTCCCAGGAATATAATTGCCAAATTCCAGAGCTTTCAAGCTAAGGAGAAAATTCTACAAGAAGCCAAAAAGAGACAATTCAGACACCAAGGCGCACCAATCAGGATCACACAAGATCTGGCAGCTTCCACACGAAAGGACCACAAGGCTTGGAACATGATATTCAGAAAGGCAAAAGAATTGGGTCTTCAACCAAGGATCACCTATCCATCAAAACTGACTCTATACTTCCAGGGGAAAGCATGGGCATTCAACAAAATAGAAGATTTCCAAGTATTTGTAAAGAAAAGACAAGAACTAAGTGGAAAGTTTGATATCCAAACACAAAGATCAAGAGAAACATGAAAAGGCAAATAAGAAAAAGAGGGAAAAGGTGTAAATCTTGAAATTTCTCAGACTTGTGAATGTTAAAAATTTCCACATTGAGGAATCCTCCATTGGAACAAATTCCCTACTGGGAAATATTCCCCATTTTGATGTGAGAACTCGCCAGGATCAGAAATGGGAGACCTCTACTCCACCCTTACTTAAGACTGCTTTAGGGGAGAAAACTCCTTGCTAAACAATGAAAGTACTTGGACCCATGCTTATAATAAGACAAGGAGTTCTTTGAGCCATGCCTGTTTTTTAGAATTGATATAATGGGATGCTAGGTATCTAAAAGGGTTGGGTAAGTTTTCTCTTAATGAGATTAGTCGACTCAGCTGTGTTTTCTCTGTTTCAGACTTACTGAGGGGATTAGTCGACACAGCAGCATTTTCTCTGGTTCAGATTTACTGAGGAGATTAGTCGACTTAGCAGGAATTCAGATGGACTGTCTTTTAGAAAACATCTACGGTGATTGGTAGATGGAAGAACGTGGGGGAAGTGACATAGGGAAAAAAACCCCTATATAAGAAAAGGAGTCTCGAGCAGAGGAGGCTTGGAGATCCTTGGATCCTTGGAGATAGATCCTTTTGGAGGAGGCCCTTTGAAGATCTCTTGAGAAGAAGTCCCTTGGGAGGCTGACTCTGGCTGGAACTCCCTCTGGGGAGACTCTGTTCCCCAGACATCCTTGCTTAAGACAAATCTTGTGGTGAGTGATAAAAAACTGACTGATTCTCTCTCTCTTAAGACTCAGGTCTAGGCCATGTTGGCTTAAGGCCCTTCATACTTATACCTTTTTTTCCCCTCTCTCTCTTTCTTTAATTCCTCATTGTATTATTAATTAAATTCTCTATAAAACCCAGTTGACTTGGGTAGATCCATAATTGGGAATATTTCCCTGGCGACCACCTTATATTTGATTTAAAAGCCAAGACACTGTAGTGAAACATATTTTCTGCGGTCAAATTTACTCACTCTCTCTTATATTTATCACAATTTATATCTTCCACCATTTTAACTCACTACAGTTTACTACAGTTTACAACATCAACCATTTTAATTATAACAAAGGGAAAAACATGTTTTTTATTCAAACTTTCTTCTTTAAGGGCTACAATTAGATCAAATTATATATATTAATATATGGGGAAAATGTTATTTGTAACTCTCAAAAATTATATTCACTATTATAGTAATTAGAAGAATCATTCACAGGAAAAGATTGGGGTAATAAGTGCTATAAGATGATATGCAAAAAAAGAAAAAGGGGGGGAATCGAAGATGGTACCAAGAGAATCTTGAAGAAATAAAAGAAATAGGATAATATTTATCACACAAAGATATGCATGGGAAGGGGAGGGAAAGAATACTCTTATAAGAAGGAGAGGAAGAGTGCTAATAGGTAATACTTAAACTTTACTCTCAGTGAAATCAATTCTGAGAGGGAAGGGCATCTAGATCCATTGGGCTCTTCAATTCTATTTTTCCTACAGGGAAAGTGAGAAGGGAAAACTAAGGGGGTAGGGTAAGGAAGTACAAATGGGGAGGGAAAGAGAGGGGGAGAACTTAACAGACCCTAAAAAACAAGAAGGGAACAAAAAGGGAGGGGCCAGAAAGGGAAGCATATTAAGGGAGGGGATTAGGGGGATTGTTTAAAAGTAAACCACTGGTTTAAAAGGATATGGCAAAAGAATAAAGGACAGAACTAGGATATAATATCAAAATGCTGGGGAATATACAAGTGATGATCATAACTTTGAATGTGAATGGGATGAACTCACCCATAAAATGAAACTGCTACCCTGGGATTCCCTTCAGGGTGGATTCCCATGGGAACAGGGAACAAGTACAAACTTTGGGGTCTCCAACCTACAAGCTAGTCCTAAAACCTGGGGTTCATCAGATCCCACTAGGTCACAAGTTTGGGGTTTCTAGATTCCATGTTGACACCTGGATCTGCTCCTTTCACTCTGCATCAATTCCTGGAGGTTGTTCCAGTTCACATGGAATTCCTCCAGTTCATTATTTCTTTGAGCACAATAGTATTCCATCACCAACAGATACCACAATTTGTTCAGCCATTCCCCAATAGGAGGGCATCCTCTCATCTTCCAATTTTTGGCCACCACAAAGAGCACAGCTATGAATATTTTTGTACAAGTCTTTTTCCTTATTATTTCTTTGGAGTACAAACCCAGCAGTGCTATGGCTGGATCAAAGGGCAGTCTTTTATGCCCTTTGGGCATAGTTCCAAATTGCCTTCCAAAATGGTTAGATCAATTCACAACTCCACCAGCTATGCATTAGTGTCCCAAATTTGTCATATCCCCTCCAACATTCATTACTTTCCTTTACTGTCATGTTAGTCAATCTGCTTGGTGTGAGGTGATACCTCAGAGTTGTTTTGATTTGCATTTCTCTGATTATAAGAGATTTAGAACACTTTTTCATGTGCTTATTAATAGTTTTGACTTTTTTAATCTGAAAATTGCCTATTCATGACCCTTGCCAATTTATCAATTGGAGAATGACTTGATTTTTAGTACAATTGATTTAGCTCCTTATAAATCTGAGTAATTTAGACCTTTGTCAGAGGTTTTTGTTATAAAGATTTTTTCCCCAATTTGTTGCTTCCCTTCTCATTTTGGCTGCATTGGTTTTATTTGTGCAAAAGATCAAGAATATCAAAGGAAATAATGAAAAAAATGTGAAGGAAAGTGGCCTAGCAGTACCAGATCTTAAACTGTACAAAGCAGTGGTCATCAAAACAGTCTGGTACTGGCTAAGAGACAGGAGGAAGGATCAGTGAAATAGACTTGGCGTAAGTGACCTCAGCAAGACAGTATGATAAACCCAAAGCTCCCAGCTTCTGGGTCAAAAACTGCTAGGAAAATTGGAAAACAGTATGGGAGAGATTAGGTTTAGATCAATGTCTCACACCCTACAACAAGATAAATTCAGAATGGGTGAAAGACTTGAACATAAAGAAGGAAACTATAAGTAAATTAGGTGAACACAGAATAGTATACTTATCAGATCTTTGGGAAAGGAAAGATTTTAAGACCAAGCAAAAGTTAGAAAAAATTACAAAATATAAAATAAATAATTTTGATTACATTAAATTTAATTTTCCTCTCTCAGAATTAGACATATTGAACATAAATATAAACAAGAAGGAAAATATAGATCTGAACATAATACAGAAAAAATTAGAGTTAACTGACATAGAATGATTTCTGAATGAGAATATCAAAGTATGTGTGCGTATGTGTATACATATTGTCAACTTTGAAAAAACAAAGAACCACTAAAGTAGTTAGAAAGAACACGTCTTTAATCAGGACTAGAGATAGTGCTCAAGATTTGGCTGCCAGATAGAGTCAAGCTCTGGGACTCTGAGAACAATGTATCTGGGAAAACACACCACCAAGGAGATTTTCCAAAGAGAAGACAAATAATTGAAGAGATATTCATTGCTTTAGATTAGGACTTCCCAATATAGTAGAATGATGATAGCTAAATTAACTTACACATTTAGCATTATGCCTTAGCAAGTAATTAGGCAAATTGAGGCACAAAAGTTACTTGCACAATTATTTTTTGGTAAAGTGAAAAGCTACCAATAAATAGATCTCAGCTTTCTCAGTAAGCTGAGAACCTGAATGGAGGGGATAATTTTCTTTTATAGGTTTGGGAGAGTGCAGGACAAAGAACAGAACCAAGTAGATGATAGTATGGCATGAATGAGGCATAGAAAACAATATGATGGGTTACAGAGCTAAGGCACAGAGAATAACATGATTCATTAGAAATTTGCTAATGGGAGGGTGCTAGCAACAACCCCCTCCTTCTTGCCCATCACTAAGAAGTGTTCATTGTTCAAGTCCATCTGCTGCAAAGTTACTGATAAAGATCCAGAATTTTAGACAACAAACCAGACATTCTTTTTTTTTTATGTAATACATTTTATTTTTATTTTTTTTATTTTTTAAAACATTATTTTATTTGGTCATTTTCATACATTATTCATTGGAAACAGATCATTTTCTTTTCCTCCCCCCTCCCCAACCCGACACCCCTTCCCTAGCCAACGTGTTGATTCATCCATCAGATTCCACTGATTATCCCTTATATGCCCAACCTCAGTGAATTACCTCCTTCCTGATTCACCCCATGCCCACTTCCTTATCCTGTAATCCCTGTTGTCAAAAGAGTATAAAGACCCTAAACCCTATCTCCTCTGGAGACAGTGTTCTACCTGTACACGGTCTCCCATCCTTTCAACACAGCTTCCAAATGAATACATTTCTCTTTTTATTTTAAATTGTAAGGAAGAAAAGGGGTTAATTTTAAAAGGGTTGGACTGGATTATTTAAGAGTGTGGTTGCCAGGAATTTAATTTATTCAAAAGAGATTTATTTACAATTTATTTACAAAATGTAGAAATAGTGAAATAAGAAAATCAGAGAGAGGATGAGGTAAGTATCTCCTAAGGTTAGTTTTTTCAAACAATCCAGCAGGTAAGAGATAGCTTTTCACTTACCACTTGTCAGTTCAAAGGAAGAGATTTTAGAACACCCTCACCAGGAAACAGGGTCTTAGGTCCAGTCAGCACATTCTTCACCAGCCTCCACTTCAAAGAATGAAGAACTGCCAGTAGAACTCCCTTCAGGAAGTTGTTGCTCCCTTTTAAAGACACTTTCTCTTGTGTCACTTCCTGTGCCTTCCTCTAATTCTATGTCTACCAATCACAGTTGAAGTTCTGCTTTAGAACTTCAATAGCCCAATATCACTAGGGGAGAATTCTTAAGCAAAAACATAAGAAACAATTTTGATAATGTAAAATTTTAAAGGTTTTGCACAAATGAAAACAAGAAAAAATAGAACAAGAAAAAATCTGTAGAGTGGGGATAACACATGAATCAACTTAACCAAAAACATAAGGAACAATTTTTGATTATGTAAAATTATTTTATTTTATTTTATTTATTTATTTATTTATTTAAAAACCCTTACCTTCCATCTTGGAGTCAATACTGTGTATTGGCTCCAAGGCAGAAGAGTGGTAAGGGCTAGGCAATGGGGGTCAAGTGACTTGCCCAGGGTCACACAGCTGAGAAGTGTCTGAGGCCAGATTTGAACCTAGGACCTCCCATCTCTAGGCTTGGCTCTCAATCCACTGAGCTACCCAGCTGCCCCCAATTATGTAAAATTTTAAAGATTTTGTACAAATGAAATCAATAAAAATAGAATAAAAAGAAAATCTGTAGAGTGGGGAGAACACATGAATCAAATATTTTCTCCTTCAGTGCCTCCTATGACAAACATTTGACATCTCCAAGGTTGACTACTTAACAGCCCAAATATCCTTTAAGTGTTAGAAGGTGATGTAGAAGATCTTTTAGATCCTGTCACTAAGGGGTAGTGTGGCAGGAACAATATCTTAAGAATGCAAACTAGAGGAGTTGAACAAGTGGCCTACAGGCCAAATGCAGCCCACAACACTCCAGAGTGTAGCCCAAATCACATTTAAATAGGGTGATGTCTTGATTCACATGTGAGTTGGGTTTAAAAAATTTTTTTAAATTAATTTAAAATTATTTTCTAGATTGTATATTAATATAATTTTTTTAAACCCTTATCTTCCATCTTAGGATCAGTACTGTGTATTGTTTCTAAGGCAAAAAATCAGTAAGGGCTAAGCAATGAGGGTTAAATGACTTGCCCAGGGTCACACAGTTAGGAAGTATCTGAGGCCAGATTTGACTCCAGGACCTCCCATGTTCAGGTTTTGTTCTCAATCCACTGAGCCACCTAATTGCCTCTGATACAATTTTTTAATAATCATGATCTGACATTTTGTGATCCATGTCCTCTTCCTCCCTTCTACCCCTCCACAAGACAGCAGATAATATGATAAAGATCATGCATATGTTTTTAACAATATATACTTCCATGTTCGTTATGTTGTGAAAGAAGACATTGTTAAATGCTAAATTATGTGTGTCAACTGGGTTTTTGGGAACCCTAAGTTTGCCCCTGTCCCCTGAGAACTCACCCCCAAAGTCTCAGACTCACCCATTTTCAGACTGAACAATAGACCTTAAAGTACTCAATGGTCCTAGTTCAGATGGGACTAGTAGATCCAACCACATGTTAAGTACCTTTTGTCCTAGTAGTTGCTCCTATTACATCAAAGTCCTCTCCCAGGTAGCCCAGACCTTGGCTATCCCTTTTTTATCCATTGTAAAGCATCCACCTGTTCCTGATAATCCTGTCTTGGACTTCTCATTTCCTTGTGGCCATGGTAATGCCAATCAATCATACTTCCTTATCCTTAGTCCCCCAAATGGTATATAAGTTCCACAAGTTCTATTATTCTTTAGAGAAATGTTTAGCACATTGATCCTCCCAGAGATACTGTCCCCAGAGCCTTAGGGTTTTGACTGCAGTATTTTAGCACTTGGCTCTGTGTAGTGGCAGATTATTATAAACCTATCTATTTCTTGATTAAAGACTTGGCTTTTCTGACTATTTTAGTAGTTCTGTGTTTTTACAAGTTGACAATATATATTGCTTACACTAAAGAAAAATTAATGGAGGAAATAAAATGAAGAATGCTATGCTTCAATCTGCATTCAGACTCCTTCAGTTAACCTTCTATGGTGGTAGAAAGTCTTTTTTGTCATGAGTCACTTGGAGTTGTCCTGGATCCTTGCATTTTTAAAATTTTAATTTTTATAATATTTTTCCCTGTTTCCATGATTTATTTTCTTTCCCTCCCCTCTTCCTTCCCCTCTCCCAATACTGACAAACAATTCCACTGGGTTATACAAATGTTATCACTTGATACCTATTTCCATATTATTCATTTTTGCAATAGAACAATCCTGCATTGCTGATAATAGTTCAAGTCCTGTTAAAGAATGTGTTTATGGATTTCTCTTAGTTTTCTCTTGCAGCAGCAATGAAGCTGTCTGATACAAAAGGAGGAATTTGCAGGAGGACAGAAGTCTGCAAGAGAGGAGGCTGAAGGCATCATCAGGACCCAACAGATGTGAAAGACTTAAGACTTTGGGGAAATGGGGTAGTGTTTTGTTAGATTTTACCAAGGGCAGACTGCCTGCCTTTCTGGCTCAATTGTCAATGCGCTGGTGGCATTGGGGAATGCCCCCCAGATGCCAATTCCCCAAATCTGTATCCCTGAGCTTTCCACCACTAGGGGATGGAGTCCAATCCAATATAGCATTGCTCATTTGTCCATATGTTTGGTCAGTGACGTTTGGTTTTGACCAAAAGGGGGGGGTGTCAACATGGAAATCTAGAGATCCCCAGTTTATTTAGTTTGAGTGTAGAAACCCCAGGTTTTGACCTTGTCACAGGAGAGGTTTCCCCTTGAGGGAAGGTCCCTCTTCACCAGACAATGGACTTCCTGGTAGTTTGGGTGGGAACAGCTAATCCCAACCAACATTAAGCATCTCTTTTGTCCCTATGGTTTCTCCCTCTAGGCTAAGGTCCATTGCCCAGCAGGCCCAGCCCTGGGCTGGGTCTTTCCCTTTTTGTGTCCATTGTAGGGCATCAGCCCCTCACTGTTATTCCTGTCTGGAACTCCTCATTTTCCTTTCTTACCATTGTAAAGTCAGTCAACTGTCCCTCTCACTGCAAGCCCCCAGGTCATCTAGAGTGGTATATAGTCTCCTCAAATTCTTTTGTTCCTCGGAGTCCATCCTGAGGAGTCCATCCTGAGTTGGTGGCACTCTCAGGGGTCAGTGACCAGGGCGTCCAGACTCTGTGCAGTCTTGGGGAGCAGCTCTGTTGTTGAAAGTACGCTAATCCCTTTTCCCCTTGATTAAAGAGTGATTTTGACTATTTAATAGTTCTGTGTTTTTTTCTAGTTGACAATATGCTTGGGGTAGACTTTCCTCATCACAAACAGGTTTGAGGATTATCCATTCCCCACAACCTGGTTTAGCCTCTCTGCTGAGATGGTTTTACTTTGGAACACGGCCACTGCACATGTTACAACTTCTCAGAGTTGCAGGTGAGGGTTGGGTAAAAGGTGGACACCCAAGGTAGATGAACAGCCCGGAAAAGGATCCAGTGAGCCCACTCACCAGAAGTGCTAGTCTTCCCTGAATACCCTGTACGCTATGTATGTACCCAAGAGGGACACTGGGCACATTTATGGAAGATTGGAGCCCAGGTTTACAGGAGAAGTGTTTTATAGTGTTAAAATTTATTGGTTGGACTGAATATTAAATTGGTGGTCACCAGGGATTTAATTTCTAAATGGGATTTAAATTCAAAATGAATTATTCAAGTAAATGGAATTATGGTAGTTTATTTTTCAATAGAGGGGGAGAGAGCACTGAGAAAGGAGTCTCAAGATGATGAGCATTTCTCAGAGGTTCACACCTCCAGAAAGGGCAAGGAACTGAGTCAGTTTTTACACTCACCACAGTGACTGTCTCCTTTTAGAGCAGTCTGAGGTCTACTGCACAAGCTCCTCTAGGGGTCCAGTTCCACAGCCAAGTCTCTTCACTCCAAGTCTGAGTGTCTGTATTCCAGTCTCTCCTCAGGTTTCTGTCTTCCCACCAGCTCCAGGTGACAGTCTTCCAGTCCAACTCTGAGTGACTATTCCTTAGTCCAAGTCCGAGTCACTGATGCATCTTCTGTGTCTCTGTTTCCACTATTTAAAGACCTTTTTTTCTTGTGTCACCTCCCCTAAATTTTATGTCTACCATTCACAGCATTCAATGTATGAAATGGGTGTTCACATCTTTTGTGGTTCACACCTTTTGTAGTTAAAATGGGGGTAGATTTACTTTAAGTACTGGGTTTACACTTTTGGGGATTAAAACATAAAAATAGACAGGTGATTACAATTTAATCTTCAGAATCAAGGAAGAGCTAAGTACCTTAATTGTTACAATCAGGGGAGAGCCAAATCCAATCTTCACAATAGCTATCATACCTATGATGTCATTTTAGGAAATCCCTTTTCTAAGATTGTGTCTACTGGCTAACTTAACAGGAACCGCACTAAGAGGTCACTTGAACCAATAAATGGGGAGGGCTATATTAATCAAGGAAATTCAACCAGCATTCATTCACCAAGGGCCTGATGCACATCCTGGGCACTCTCCTAGAGGCCTGACACAAGTAGAAGAGTTTCTGCCCCCTAAAGCCAGATGATACAAGTTAACTTAGGGGGAAGGGACTAGTAGTTGAGAACAGAAAAGGTCTCATGCAGAAAGTGAGAGTTTGAACTGAATCTTGAAGTAAACTAGAGATTCTAGGGGACAGATGGGTAACAAGGGCATCCATCCAGGTACCTGAAACACCTAGGGCAAGCAATATGTAGCACCGATGAGGAACAGTGGGAAGGTCAGTCTGGTGTGACCAAAGTGTGTGAGAAGGGGAGTAATATGTAATGAGTGGAGAGGTAGGGGCGAAGTTCCAAGAGATTTAAATGCCAACAGAGATTACATTGGATCTCATAGTTAATGGGGAGCCACTGGAAGTTTTTGGTTTTTTTTTTTTGGAGGAGGGGAGGGCGGGGGATAACACAGTCGGACCTTCGCTCTAGGAATAACACTTGGATGGAGGTTTGACTGGAATAGGGAAGAGATGAGATAGATAGGACGACTCACATGCAGGTTACTGCAACAGTCCAGGTTAGGGAACCTGACATTTGGATGGGGGCTGCATGAGTGCAAGCGAGAGATGTGAAGATAGAATGCGGACCTCGGAGAACAATGGCCCCTAGTGTGTGGGGGAATAAAAACAGAAACTGACAAGTCTATCTGGGAAATGCTGGCTGCTGAAACAACCCTGGAGTAGCGGAGCCGCAACAAGAAGCACCAGCGCCGCCACCCAGTTGAGACTGGAAGGAGCAAACTCCGCTGCGCCTCCTCCCCCGACCCCTCCCTGATGCCACTCCCCTAGCTCTTCTCCTATTGGCCAGCGCCGTGAGGAATCGGCCAATGGAAACGGAGCCGGCCGGTTGACCCGCGGCACCGGGTCTGCGCAGACGGAAGTCTGCGAGAGGCAACCGTGGCGGCGGATCGGTCTCCCGCTGGATCCTCGGATTGTGACCCTAGCTGCTCCTGGTGGCCTCCCTCCCCAACCCCTTCCTGCCCTCACCCCGCAACCACGCGGAGAATGGTTCAATTCGCTTTAACTGTTGTCCGACAGTGAGTAAGCGGTGCGGGAAGCGTCGCCCTCCCCTCTGGGTTGTTGGGACGTGGGATGGGAGGCGCAACTCTTCTTCCTTTAACCCGTTCCCCCTTCTACTTAACCACCGCACCCGAGAGGGTCTCCCTCCTCTTTGAGGAAGGGAGGGAAAAGCAGCAGCCTCCTATGTCTCCGACTCATGTACTGTCCTCGAGAGAGAGGATTAGGTTTCATTTTTGTCTTTGTCTCCGCCCCTCGCCCCAAGTCTTATGCTTGGTACACAGTTGGCGCCTAATAACTGTCTGATCCCCATAAGGAACCCGGGAACACATCTGATACCTCATTTTACAGTTGAGGAAAATGGGGCCCTGAGCTCAGCTTATATGGGACTTGCCCAAGGTCACATGGGTTAAGGTGTGGGAGTTGGGATTTAATTCCAGGTCTTCTTGACTCCTAAACTAGTACTCCGTATATCACATTTCCTTCTATATCTCATTTCACATCTTCTCGAGGAAGGGGAAACGCCCTGATAGAATCCTGCATCTTTGGAGTCAGAAAAGACTAGAGATGTGGTGTGCAGGGACTCAATCTGGAGTATGTATAATGTAAAAATGATTTTTTAGAAAATATTGAAGTATAATTGTTGAATATGAATAATTATATTGACAGTTACATTAAACAATCATTGATAAATAAAAGTAGCTTTTTACATTTATGAATGAATTACATATAAAGTATGTTTATAAATATATTCATAACTACATAGTTTCTAAATATATAATGCCGTTATTTAATGTAACTGCCCATCTAATCAAAGTAGTAATTTCTTTACTTTGTAATTCTATATATTCTTTTCATTTAAAGACATTCTAAGAAGGCTTTACTAGGCATTTAGAGGGGTCAATTAAAATAACAAGAAAGGTTAAGCAAGCACCCCTGTTGTAGCTCTCTCTCTCTCTCTCTCTCTCTCTCTCTCTCTCTCTCTCTCTCTCTCTCTCTCTCTCTCTCTCTCTCTCCTCTCTTCCTCTCTTCCTCTCTTCCTCTCTTCCTCTCTTCCTCTCTTCCTCTCTTCTTCTCTTCTTCTCTTCTTCTCTTCCTCTCTTCCTCTCTTTCTCTCTTTCTCTCTTTCTCTCTTTCTCTCTCTCTCTCTCTCTTTCTCTCTCTCTCTCTCTTTCTCCCCCCCCCCCCTTTCTTTATAGAGAAGAAAGATGAGACCTAGAGCAGGTGAAGTGACTTGCTTTTAGTCTTGTGGGTATTAAGTGGGATTCAGAATCATAATCTAAATCTTATTGCACTGTGATATTCCTGTAGGACCTCTGGTCTTCTCCATCTCCCTCAGTATGTGGCCTCAGAGGTAGTCTGATGATCTGAGAATTTCAGGCACCTCAGACCTCAGAACTTCTCCAATTCCAAACTAAACCTGAACAGGGATTCTCCTTATCCTAAACAGTTGTTTCTCCAACCTCTTTGTTCTTAGACCCTCAGTTATGATGAAAGGACACTGGATTTTTGAGTCAGAAGACCTGGGTTTAAAAGTAGCAGTAGCCTTTGGATGCTTGCTATAGGTTGACATCAGTCAAATCACCTATTCTAGGTCTTATTTTTCCTCATTTGTAACAAGAATGTATTTGGCTAGGTGATCTCTGACTTCTAAGGTGTGTTTCCAGTCTAATTGAACCAGCTATAGAGGTGGCAATTCTGTATCTCCTAGAGTAGGAGGTTCAGATCTTATCCCTACCCAGATATGCAATTAGACCAGAAGTATAAGGGATTGACTGGCCTCTTGATTTTTAAAATTCAGATTAAAATAATCGAGTTGAACTAGAGGATCTTTTCAGTCCTTTCCCATTACTATGCTGTAAATCTTTGAAAGTCAAGTGAATTTGTTGTTCAGAGGAAGGTAAGGGATTTCTTAGAGTTTGGAGTTGAACCCAGGTCTTTTGACTTTATGCTATTCTTTCAGCTTTTCTGTGTCATTGAGCTTTTATAAACTATCTTAAAGATCCGTAATTGATGAAAGGTAGTGGGAAGTTCATTGGTTTGGGAGGAAGAAAACCTTCATTTTCTCTGTGGCCTCCTCCCAATTAGCCACTTGCCTTTCTGATTCAGTTCAAACACTATCTTTTTTTGGAACCCCTTCTGGTTCTCTCAACTGCTTGTGTTGCCTCTCAAATTACATAGTATTTAATTATTTTACATTTATTCTGAATATACTTAATATGTCCATATTTTTTCCCTCATTAGAAAGTAAGTCCTTGACAGGACACATTGTTACATTCATTGTATTTGCCTATTTATCCTATATCTAGCTTGTACATATTTATTTGTTTTCTCCCTTCATAGATAATTGAGGGCAAGGACTGTGCCTTTTGTATGCCCTGGACTTAGTGCAGTGCCTGGCACTTAGTAGGAGCTCATTAAATATTTATTGACTGTTTGAATGCTTACTACTGGTGAAGTGTCTCAAACAAAGTTGGAGCTTGGGAAATACTTGTTTGAGCTGATTAACATGTTTAAGCATTAGTTTGTAAGACTGGGTTAATAAATACATCCCCTCGTCAAGTTTTCACAGTGCTCTGTAAACCTTAAAGTGCTATAGAAACATAAATAGTTTCTATTATTAGTTGAACATCCCTTTACAGATGGAAGAAGTTTAAGGGGAAGTTGATAAAGATATTTGCTGGAGGTTGCACATCTGGCAAAAACAGAAGTAGAAACCCTGGGCTCCAGGATCCTTTTCTGATCCTTTGATTGGTAAATTATTGAGCAAGTCATTTCTGAGGGACAGGCTTACCCAATGGTAGAAAACCAAGTTGTGTATGGTTGGTTGTTTATTCTGTCTATGAACTTGCATGTGTAGATAGCACAAGACAATGGAATATATAAGGGAATCCCATTTGGATTCCAAAAGAAACCAGTAATTAAATGGTTATCTTTATATTCACACTACCTAGCATAGCATAAGCATTTAAATGCTATTGATTGAATACCAATTTTCTTCCAATTTGCTATTAGGCTTAATTAGTAAAACGTGTTAGGTTTCATGACCTTGGAGGCCTTCATATGAATTGGCTCCTAGTAGTCTAGAATTTGGTTATCTAGTACAGTGCTATCAAACTCAAATAGAAAAAGACCAGTAATTTGTACATAAGGATCCCTGCAAGCATATTTCCTTAGTTTTCAAAATGTAGTGTTATTTATATTTTATTGTATTTTTAATCTGGCTCAGGCCTCACTGGAGAGTGTTGCACGCATGCGGCTCATGTGTTGGACACCTGATCTAGTCCAACCTCATTTTAGAAATGTGGAAACTAAACTGGTCTAGAGTTCAGAGTTGTGTGTGTGTGTGATTTTTAAAAAAATATATCTTTGACTAAGACAGAAGAGTGGCAAGGGCTGTGTAATTGGGGTTGAGGGACATGCCCAGGATCACACAAGTAGGAAGTATCTGAGGTCAGATTTGAAACTAGTTTTTCCCAATCTCCAGGCTTGACTCTATCCACTCTGCCACCTAGCTGCCCCAAGATGGCAGATTTTGAATTTAGAGACATCATTAATCCAGATCTCTTATTTCACAGATGAAGAAATTGAGACCCAAAGATATTCTTAGATGGTCTACTAAGTCTTTGGCACCCATTTTATATTGTGAAGTTGATATTTTTCAACCTATGCATGATACATTTATCACTATTAACTTTCTTTACTTTAAAAATAAAGATTTGAGCCTCTGAGAATTCTAGCCCATCAAGATATTTTGGAATCCTGTGTGTAGTTATTCATTGCTTTAACTTTTTCTTCTAAATTTTGTGTCTTCAATAAATTTGGCAAGCATATCATTCAGTTGATTGAATGATGAATAAAAGTGTTAACTAGAACAGAGCCCTTTTTGATACTTTCTTCCAAGTTGGTATAAAACCATTATGTACTACTCTGCTTTTGGCCCTTCTTCCATTTCTGAATCTACCAGTCATTAAGATGATGTGCTATTACTGAAAAATTTCCAAAAATCCAGCATCCGTAAGGCTAGAATTAACTAGGAATTGCACAGATGAAGGGATTTTTCCTGGTTCTGACATATTATGAACCAGATACTAGAACACTGCAGTTCACCTGCATTCACTTTGCATTTTTTAAAAAACCCTTACCTGCCATCTTAGAATCAATACTGTATATTGGTTCTAAGGCAGAAGAGTGGAAAGGGCTAGGCAATGGGGGTTAAGTGACTTGCCCAGGATCATACAACTAGGAAGTGTCTGAGGCCAAATTTGAACCCAGGACCTCCCATCTCTGGGCCTGGCTCTCAATCCACTGAGTCACCCAGCTGCCCCCTCACTTTGCATTTTCAACCTGGCTTCTTACTTAACTTTTACTTTTTCAAAAATTTTGTGAATTGTTACAAATTGATTTAATGAATACTCCAAATTTAAAGACAAATGGTTATTATAGGATTTGTGAGAAGGAACTGTTTCTTTTGTTACATTTATGTCCTTTTGCAAGTTTGGGGCAACTAGAAACTGTCACAATGCAAATCTGCTGCTGTTTGGTAATTTATAGTCTTAAAGAATGGCCTGGGACACTGAAGGATAAGTGACTCACATTGTTACACTGTCTGTGTGTCTGAGGTTGGGAGGATTTGGACTTTGACTACAAGGCTAGTCCCCTATTCATGATAACGGCTGTTTTCAAATTTTGGGGTCTCCGGACCCCTGTATAAAAAACTATTTCCCAAAAGCTTTTGTCTGTTTGTCCTATATTATCAGTAATTACCATATTGGAAATTAAAACATCTTAGTATTATTATGAGAACAGTTTTGACCTCATAACTCCCTTAATTAGATCTTGGAGGTCTCAAACCACACTTTTAAGGAGAACTGAACTATGCCATACTTTGAATTTATATACACTGCATTTGTTGAATGTTAACATTCTTGGTGCTGTTTAAACAATATTTAACTTATTGCTGCTCTGTGAGATGTTTAATAGAATTATAATAGCATTCTGTTTTCTGCTGGAAAAGCTGTCTGTTTTAAAATGATATATCTGAACCTTTGTTAAAGGGGCTTTTTTGTTCTGTAATTGGTAGTGCAATATGGCTAATTGGATCATTTTAAATATATGTTGGGGGTTAGAATCTGAAAAGCTTTATCTTTTTTTCTGAAAGCTGCAAGCAAATGTTTCTAAACTATGATTTCTTGAAATTGATGTCTTTTAAATTGTCTATTAGACTTCACATTGCCGAGCTATTTAGAAACCAATAATTAATTTAGCAGTTAAATTTCATGTGTGTATTCTATGTAAAATTTGATTTTTTTTTCAATGAAGCATTATGGGCTTACCATTCCTAACTGGCATTTATCAAAAGAAATGTTGTTCCTTAAAATCAGCATTATGAATGCTTAGCCATATTAGGTTCAAATATTACTCCATTTTACACCCCCCCCCCATGGCATTTTTTTTGAAGGTGGGAGGAACAAACATGGATATATATATATATATATATATATATATATCTCAAATTTTTACAAACCAGCACTAGGGAAAGTAAGTCCTATATTCGAAATGATAAATGGGTTTTGTGGTGATATGAGGACATTGTGGGATGTAAGCAACTAAATTGAGTTTTTAAAATTAACTCTTTTGGGGGCAGCTGAGTGACTCAGTGGATTAAGAGCCAGGCCCAGAGATGGGAGGTCCTAGGTTCAAATCTGGCCTCAGATATGTCCCAGCTGTGTGACCCTGGGAAAGTCACTTAACCCCCATTGTTTAGCCCTTACCACTCTTCTACTTTGGAACCAATACACAGTAATGATTCTAAGATGGAAGGTAAGGGTTTAAAAAAGTTAAATTATCTCTTTTTGTCAAAGGTTTGGAGAGAATGCAAATCTTATTCTTTCCCATAATAATAACTGACTAATTTCCATTCACATCATTACTTTGGATATCCCTTTGGGGAGGCTTTTTAATTAACTGAATTATGAAATTTTAAGTTGTTAACAGTTGTCTGAAAAATTAAAAATTTTAGACTTTAAAAAAGGTGATTTAGGTTTAAAGTACGGTGGAGAATGGCCTGCAAAAATGAGTGGAGACTATTTGCAGAACCTATAAATGGCTGGTCATGAGACTCTTGGCATAAACATTTGTATTCTGGCAGAGCTCTGGTATTTAAATAGATCATACTCTGCAGAATGTGAAATCAAATGTGTTACCATGAACTTCATAACACTCTGCCTTAGTCTGCTAGTTCTAGCTTCCTTTACTAAGTCACTGCCACAGAGATAGTTTTCACCATGAGGGGACACACAAATAAAAGAATTTGATTACTACCTTAATGCTTTTGTGTGTGTATGCATGTGCTAATGCATATTTATGTATTTCCTGTGAAGATATATACTCAGCTATATGTGTATATGTGCATATTGTAGGCACTTGTATAGACGGAGACATTTATATCCATTTGTGTATATACATTATAAGTATAATTAAATATGTAATAGAAATTCAGTTTGTTATGTAGGCCTTTCTTATTGTTTGCATAATGATTATATCAATGATCAAGTTTTCAATAAAACAAGAATATCTGATTATTTTTAAAATATTTTAAGGCTTTGGTTTGAAATGGTATAGCTTTGTATCTTCCTTTTTCATTTCCCAAAATAAACTAAACTTAAATTGGCACTCCAGAAACTCAAAGAATACCTTTCCAGTGGCTTGAAGTTGTAAAATTAAACATTACAATTTATTGAGAAAGGGTTCTTTTTCTTTACTGATGTTTGCAAAGTGCTTTGAAAGCAAAAAAGTAGAAGTTAAAAGTTAAGGGCTGTCATTAATGATTAACTAATATTTGTTGTTTTCACTTTAAAAAACCCAACTTAGCAGAACAGTTTACTATCTACTTCATTCTTCTGTTTCCTCTCACTTGAATATCCTTCCAGTACCTTAAACTTAGCATGTCTAAAACTCCGACCTAGTCATTTCAGCACTCTTCTCTTCTTCAGTGTCCAACTGTCTTTCCTGTCAACAAGACTGGAAAGCTGGGTTATTTTTGGCCCTTTTCCTTCATTCACTACTAAGGTCCATGAGGGCAAGGACTGTTTTATTTTTGTATCCTTAGTGCCTAGCTCAGTGCCTTACTAGGACTGGTTTTATTTTTTCTTTTGGTCCGGACCTGTGATTTCATTGCTGTAAAGCATTCTTGGTGAGAAAACTCCTTCTTCCAGGGCAGATTTCCACATAGGGAGAGGTTGTGTGGGCCCTGTAAGAAGTTTCCTGGGCCTCATTACATTTTACCAGTCCGGTTTAGTTATATTATCTTACTAATTGACCTCTCTGCCTCCATTCTCACTCATCTCTAATCCATCCTTAATATAAATATCAAATTAATATTAAAGTACAGATGTGACCATGTGTCATTCATCCTCTTGCTTAAAAACCTTCATTAGGTTAAGATAGATGCTCCAGTCTTCCCCCGCCTTCTATAATCTGGCTCCGTGATAACTTTCTGACCTTATTTCACATTGATCTCTTTGATTTATTCTATATTCTGATTGATTTAGCCTGCTTAGCTTTTCCCCAAACTTGACTAACCATCTTCCATCCTTCTCTAGGCCTGAAATATATATCTTCCTTCCCTTCTATCTTTATCTTCCTTCTAGTCTCAGTTTAAATTCTGCCTTCTCTCCCTCCTGAAAATCTTCTTTTTCTCCTGTACTTTCCCTGGATAATTTTGTCAGGAGCTTTCCTTTGCCCTCATAACTCCCAAACTAGTATACTTCTCTGTGTGTTTATTTATCTTTCTCCTACCTAACTCCTTCAAGGACAGGGACTGTATTATTTTTATTCCTAGCACCTAAGATAGTACCTTAAACAGAGTTACACTGAATGTGATTTGAACAGATCTCGTAAGAATTCTATTTGGAAGTAAAGTGCCTGGGGAAGGAGTAAAACAAACTGGCTCTTTCCTGAGGTTTTACTGATGCTTGTATTGATATTTGCACTAAGGTGATTGTTTGGAATCTATATCCCCAATCATATCCTCATCAAACCATGTGATCAAGCAAACGTTTTTCTTCTGTTTCTGCTCCCACAGTTCTTTCTCTGGATGTAGATAGCATCTTTCTCATAAATTCCTCTGGACTGTCCTGGGTCATTGCTTTGCTGCTAGTAGAAAAGTCCATTATGCTCAGTTGTGCCACAGTGTATCAGTCTGTGTACAACATTCTCCTGGTTCTGCTCCTTTCACTCTACATCAATTCCTGGAGTTCGTTCTAGTTCACGTGGAATTCTCCAGTTCATCATTCCTTTTATTCAGCACAATAGTATTCCATCACCAACATATACCACAATTTGTTCAGCCATTCCCCAATTGAAGGGCATCCCCTCATTTTCCAATTTTTTGCCACCACAAAGAGCACAGCTATGAATATTCTTGTACAGGTCTTTTTCCTTATTATCTCTTTGGGGTACAGACCCAGCAGTGCTATGGCTGGATCAAAGGGCAGACAGTCTTTTATCGCCCTTTGGGCATAGTTCCAAATTGCCCTCCAGAATGGTTGGATCAATTCACAACTCCACCAGCAGTGTATTAATGTCCCAACTTTGCCACATCCCCTCCAGCATTCATTACTTTCCTTTGCTTCCTGTAGCATCCCAGGTATATTCTCATGTTGAAAGTATTATTGATGTATTGATATTATAACCTAAGTACTCATACCAGACACATGGTCATGTTACTTATTGATCATTGTATTTCTAAATCTTCAGTCTAAAGGTCAAAAGAATTCCTGGGCAGGGCGTTAGCAGCCATAGGGTCCTAGCTACCTCATTGTTAGACAACACTCCTTACCATTTTTGATTAACCTCATCCTCTTTGATTATGTGCTTGTTAATTGAGCCAGTGTTAAAACCTATGCCATGTCACATGTTCATTAGCTACCTCCAACTCCACATTCCTAAATTCTCCAATAAAAGTTTGGGGACATATGCAGATCATGCTCTCTCAATACCATCAGAGGAACACACACCATGTTTTCAGTTTCCATTCTCCTTCTCAGGTGTCCACCCATAACTATATTAATTTGTGGCTGCAGGCAGTGACACTGCCATATTGGCCAACCTGCTAGGTGTGAGGCAGTACCTCAGAGTTGTTTTAGAAATCTAGAATTCACTTCATCAGATTACTTCTGTTTCTTATCTCTTAGATGAGGGTTCTTCCCTTTTTGGCTCGATTTCCAGTTGAATTTTGAATCTCTGAAGTTTTAGGCATGCCAGGGGACTGAACAATAACTAATAGAGCAGAGGGTCAAGTAACATTGCCACTGACTTCTTAAAAATACATTGCCCTAGCTTTCTATCCTTATCTACCTTCTTTGTCATTGTTATCTGGGCATTCCTAGGGTTAAGATTCATTAGATTTTTTCCCTGTTGGCTCCAGAAGACTTTAGATTTAGAAAGAAAAGAGGGTTATTGGTCTTTTAACTCGGTTAGATAAAAAATACACACACACATATATATATATACATATTTACATATGTATGTTGTAATTGGAGGAGGATGCCCTAAGATCATTGGCAAAGTCTCTGAAGAGAGCCTTTGAGACAAGATGGAGATACTAGTTTAGTTCATTGTGTGTAAAACCGGTTGAATAAAGGGATGATCAATGGATCACTGTCATCCTGGAAGGGTTCTTCAGTGCAGTGCTGTGAAGCTATATCCTTGACCTCTTCCATACAGTATTTGTATCAGTTACTTAAGTAAGACATCTGGCATATTTTGAATTTGTAGGTATTAAAAAGTGAAGGAATAATTAAAATGAGAGTAGCATTCTGTGTAATAGTGAATAGAATATTGGACTTAGAGTGAAGATCAGGGTTCTAATTCTGACTGACACTTTCTGAACCTCAGTTTTCTTGTCCTTGGCTATTGGTGATACAACCCTCACAGGGCGTTTTTGTTTTTTTTTTTAATATGAGGTAGAGTTTAATTTGTCCCAACAGTCAACTGAGATATAGCTCATTAATAAACCAATTTATTGGGAGATGGTGGGATGGAGAAGAATGAAACAAGGAATCCAATATGATAGAATTTTAGATATTCTCTAACTTAATTTTGCTTTACAGATGAAGAATCTCTAACCAGCAAGGTCAGGGGACTTGCCCAAGGTCACAGAGCTAGTCAGTAGCAGAAAGAGAACTATATTTGTTGTTTAAGGCAACATCATTTTTAACTTGTCAGTGGAATTATTTTGTGCCTTCAGAATATATATTTTTTAATTTTATAGTATTTTATTTGATCATTTCCATGCATTATTCATCAAAGACAAAGATCATTTTCTTTTCCTCTCCCCCACCCCCCGTAGCCGACGCGTGATGCCACTGGGTATCACATGTGTTCTTGATTCGAACCCATTGCCATGTTGTTAATATTTGCATTAGAGTGTTCATTTAGAGTCTCTCCTCTGTCATGTCCCCTCAACGCTGTAGTCAGGCAGTTTCTTTTCCTCGGTGTTTCCACTCCCATAGTTTATCCTTTGCTTATGAATAGTGTTTTTTTCTCCTAGATCCCTGCAGATTGTTCAGGGACATTACACCGCCACTAATGGAGAAGTCCATTACGTTCGATTATACCACAGTGTATTAGTCTCTGTGTACAATGTTCTCCTGGTTCTGCTCCTCTCGCTCTGCATTACTTCCTGGAGGTTGTTCCAGTCTCCATGGAATTCCTCCACTTTATTATTCCTTTTTGCATCACAGGGCGTTTTGAGGATCAAATGAGATAAGTTATAAGGTACTTTGCTAACTTTAAAACGAATATTAATTGTATTACTATCTTCTTATCTTGTACACGTCAGAGATTATATGATCAAAAGCATAAGGTCCTGTATGAGGTTGTTGTCTTCCCTTCTACTCTACCTACCTCTGCTCTTGTTAGAGTACATTTGGAGAGTGTGTTCATAAGCTTGGCATTTAGCAAGGCCATTGACAGACTGGGAGCTGGTCTAGAGGAGAGCAGTGAGAGGATGAAGGGACTCAAAACAAGAGAAGGAGCAGCTCGGTGGGTCAAATGGATTAAGAGCCAGGCCTGGAGCCAGCAGGTCCTGGGTTCAAATCCAGACATAGACACTTCTTAACTGTACCTTTGGGCAAGTCACTTAACCCCCATTGTCTAGCCCTTATTGTTCTTATAACCAGTACTTAATATTGATTCTAAGACAGAAGGTAAGGGCTTTAACACCCCCCCCCTCCCCCGCAAACAACACAAAGTTTTCTCTGGAGAAAGCAAGACAAGACTTAGCTGAAACAGAGGTAAATGATGGGTGGGTAGACAGACAGACTAACTCTCTTCAAGTATTTGAAGGGCCCTCCTGGAAGAGACCAAGAGTTCCTAATCTCTGGTCCATGAACTTAAAAATAATTATGATAACTATTTAATAGAATTGGTTTTCTTTGTAATCCTACATATTTTATTTTCTGCATTTAAAAATACTGTTCTGAAAAGGGGTCCATAGGCCTCACTAGACTGCCAAAGAAGTCCACGACACGCAAAAAGGTTCAAGAACTCTGTGTTAGATTGTTCTGCCCAATTGGAGAGTGTAGAACTAAGAGTAGTAGCTGTAACTTGACCAAGAAGCTTGTTTCAGCTTGATGGAAGACAAGACTAACAGAGTTGTCAAGAAGTGGGATGGCCTGCTCTATGAGGGAGTGAGATCTTTATGTGAACATAGATGACTCTTTGCCATTTGTAGAAGGGATCTCTGTTGTGTTAAACGGTCTCAGAAATACTTTCCAACTCTGAAATTCTCTAGTCAGAGAACACTGGATTCAAGGGGAATTCTTGAAATCTCTCTAACCTGCAGTTTGGGTAATTCTTACACTGACAGTTCTTGTGTGTGTGTGTGTGTGTGTGTGTGTGTGTGTGTGTGTGTGTGTGTAAGAAGAAAGTGCTTTGTAAACTGTAGAACACTACATGAAACATGAGTTAATAATAATGCTATGCTTCAAGGAAAATGGAGGTTATTAATCTCTAGATAGCTATTTAGGACCATAAAAGTCATAGGACCAGAGAGTTAACAGCAGGTTGCAGAGGTCATCCAGGCCAACTTCATATTTTGAATGAGGAAACTGAGGCCCAGAGAGGTTAGGAGGTTTCCCAAGGTCAGACAGATGAGTAGGAGAGATGGGAATCAAATAAAGATTCTGAATTTCAATCCAGTGTTCTTTCCCCACTATTGTCAAGTTGACTCCATTAAAAACATTTTGTACATTATTCCAAGGGTGTTAAATAACTTTTATTTCTGTAGGTTATGTTGTGATACATAGGTTGTACCTTCATTCCCTTCACTGTATCATTATCGTTGTAAGAAGTTTGTTACATGTATTTTTTCCTCGTCTCAAAATAGCATGATATGATAATCAGAGTGTGTTTCTCTCTATTTCAGTGGAGAAACAAGATATAACAGAGAGAAAATACTTCAAGGTTGGTCTGATCTACTGCAAATACAACTTGTTTTGGAAATCTCCTTTAATGTTAATATGAACTAGCTAATAGAGCAGGACTTAAAATGGGAACTTCTGGATTTTAAAAAGTATCAGAATAGCTGAAGCATGATCAAAGCAATTTGATTAATTTTAGAAGAGAACTAAATGTAAAAGACAGTTTTCCAAAGTGATTCCTCATGAGGGACTTCAAAGGAGAGCAAAATCAACTGATTAAAGAGTTCTATTACAGTTTGCTTTAAAAATAAACTGCCCAAATTAAAGATGATTACCTATTTGGTATAATAAATGTCACTGCCTAGTGCCGATGCTATTTCCTACTAGGGTTCCTCTTAATTTAGTTTCAAGTTCAGTAGCAAAGAGGAGGTCTAAAGAGAAGTCTCCTATTTCCACACATGATTCTATTATGAACAGACTTCTGATTAGTCCTCTTATCTTACAGTCTGATCTTTTGAGTTTAAGCTCCCTGATTCCTAACAGAACAGATTATTTTTGTACTTTTTGTCTTGAAAATGGTTAGCTTCATTTTGTGATAATAAGGCAGCTCATTCCTGGGGTTTACAGAAACGAATTTTCATTCCCGTTGTATTGAAATCTATGTTCCTGAAACAAATCTAATTTTTCACTCTATGATCTTCTTACCCCACTTAGTAAATCCTAAACAAAGCTTTTTTTTTTTTTGGTCCTCCAATTTGATATGTGCTCCACCCCATAGTCTGTAGATCTGATTTCTTTATAAAAATTTACCTGCTGAGTGAAAGAGATTGGCAGTATAAATGGATAAATTATTTACTGTGCAATAAAGGACCATAAAGGAAGCTAGGAGAGGGCTTGTAGAAAAGTGAAAGATTTTATTCATTTTAGGGTAATATGTGGAGGGAGTAGAAAAAAGATAGAAGGCCATTGATACTACACAAGTCCAGTAAATTTGCCTTGGGCTACTAAGCTAGTGAAACTGTGTAGCTAATGAGACCAAAGGAAATACCACAAAATCATTTTAAACATATTCTTTTCACCCTAAATAGTGAATACCCCAACTTGGAGGACAACTAGTGGGACTCTGCCTGGTTCACAGTAGATGCTTAATAAATATTCATTGAATGAATGAAAGGAATGAGGAAGTAGAGGAATAGGGCTCCCAAACTGGGGGTGATTGACTATTCTATCTAAAGCACATGTAAATAAAGTAATTTATTCAGCAGATGATTTCTGACTGGATAGTATGTGCACATCCCTGTGCTTAGGAAGGGGCAGGAATAAGTAAGACTAGCTTATTACTGTCATAAATCTTACCATTGATGATAGTTGTTCACTTGGATGAACATATGTCCCAAAAGCAACTGAAGAAGAGGCTGGAATAAAGGAAAATGAGAAAAATCAAGCAAATCACAAATAGGAAAAAGGCACTAACCTATGAAAAATGTTGTTTTGAGATACAATTGATTGGAACTACTGATTGCTTATAGATGCCTCAGTACTTTATGCTGAGCTTTATGGAAGACATACCTAGATCATCTTCTTATTAAACAAATGTAGACAATGAATAATGAAATGTTGGTTCTCTTAAACCTTCCTTCCTTCCTTCCTTCCTTCCTTCCTTCCTTCCTTCCTTCCTTCCTTCCTTGCTTCCTTCCTTCCTTCCTTCCTTCCTTCTTTTCTTTCTTACTCCTCTTTCTTCTTTTCCTTAGGACAAGGAGTAGATGAACCTCTTTCAGAGATTGGTTTTAAACAAGCAGCTGCTGCTGGTGAATTTCTTAGTAATGTGAAGTTTACTCATGTTTTCTCAAGTGATCTCATGCGCACAAAACAGGTAAGTACTTAGTTGGGATAAGTATACTACTATTAGTGTTGTTTTTTTATATTTAAGGACTATAAGATTTTTAAAAGCTACACATAATTGTAAGATCATATCCTAAGTGTACTGTTGTAGTAATAGCTACCAAGGACTAGAAAATAAATACATAGTTTTATTTATTAAATAAAAAGCAATCTTTTTAATGCTTCCATATACTAAATTCATTCTCTGCCTAAGTCAATTAGACAGGAAGAATACACAGTAAAAGGAAAGAATTATTATGCACTAGTAAGTAAATCCGTGTCTGGGGTCTGCAGTCTGTGGCCCAAGGACCTGATCTGGCCCATTGCCCATTGCATTATTTAAAGACATAAAAACCATTCTTGTTTCATGGGCTTTATAAAAATAGGGCATAGGCCTAATTTGGCTGATGGGCCAAAGTTTGCTGATACCATATTTGTATCAACATGGGAATGAGATGAGGAATATTAAGTTTAGTCACTGCAACATGTCTATTCTATTTTGACCTATAGGTGAAATAGTGTTTGTATTGAGATTCATTGTGATTCATTTTCAGAGCAACTTGAAGTAAATTATTCATGAAAAGAGAACTAATTTTCTGTATATTTACAGACAACTGCCAGAATTTTGGAGAAAAGCAGATTCTGTAAAGAAGCAACAGTAAAATATGACAGGAGACTTCGGGAAAGGGTAAGAGTTAAATCTTGCTGTGGTGTTGGAACAGCTAATTTATAGCATGTGCTTTTCAAAATAATCAAGAAGCCACTTTATTGTAAAAATGTAATATGACTTCATGCTAGCTAGCTAACATGGTGTTTTTGGCTGAAATTATATTTGCCAAAAGCTTTGGGTAGCTTTCCTATACTTTCCCCATATAGAGTCTCAGTCCTGTACATCCTTCTATTCTATAGCAGCAATTTCCAACCTTTTAAAATATAAATAACCTATTTTTTAGTTTTTTTAATTTTTAATTTTTTATTTAAATTGATTTAGTCAATTTAGAACATTATTCCTTGGGAACAAGAGTCATATTCTTTCTCTCCTTCCCTTCTCTCCCCCCACCCTTCCTGTAGCTGATGTGCAATTTCACTGAGTATTACATAAATAGCCTATTTTTAAAGTGTATTTGATAGCTCTGTTTTTCTTCACTCCATTTAATTTCTTGATAGACCATCCCCTCTTTTATTAAATTATCTTTTGTAAGAGAAAAGTTAAAATAGGCAAAAGTATTTATTATTTTTTATTATTATAATAAAATATTCTGCAACTATAGTCCTCCATCTCTCTAGATGAGACATGATGTTTAACATGTTTTCCAGGACCAAGAATGAGGACCACTTTTTTAATGTAAAAAAAATTCAGGGAGCCCCACAGGATAGTAACGGTGCCATTAATTAAGAAGACCTGGTGAAATTGAAAGAGCTTTGGATTTAGTGTCAAGAGGACCTGGATTTGTTTCCTGGCTCTGCAACTTTACTTCTTTTATGATGTTAGTCACTTCAGCCTGAGGGGTGTTAGTGTCTCTATCTGTGATGAGAGAGTAGTGGGCTAGATAATTTCTCAGACCCTCTTCATCTCGAAGTCGATTGTCTTTTTATAAAATCTGCATTGACAAAATTATTGGAATATAATAACACTTCTAAATGATTTTGCATTTTATCAATGACAACAGCAGCTATGCTCACTTGAAAAATAGTAGTGCATACATTTAGAAAGCAGTATGTCATAGTGTCCAGAAAGTTGACTTGGAATCAGGAAAACCTGAGTTCAAATCATGTCTCTGACATCCACTGGCTTTGTGACTGGGGAGCTTCTTAGTGTCCTGGATAATTGTTCTTATAAGCCTAACTTATGGAGCAGTTGTTAATCTATATCAATTGAGGGACGTTTTCTTACCTAGGAATTCTTTATATTAGTGAAATTCTAAATCTGAACCCTAAATAAAAAAAGATCTATTAGTTCAAAGCGTATCATTTGTTTTTCATTCTACAAAATGATCGGGCTTATGCATGTGAATAAATCTTTCTTCCCTTTCATGACCTCAGAGGCCAGGGGATAGAGCAGTGCCAGATTGGGGCTTGTTAAAACCTTGCACATGCCAGGATAGGGTTTTCCTATTATATCGAGGAGGGTCAACATAAATTTACATAGTCAACATAAATAGTGGACAACATGAAATTTTTTAATCCAATTTTAATATTAAGTAGAATTTAAGGCAATCTGCAGTGACATACATTTTATTAAATAGCAGTGTTTAATCTCAAATCCAGTTTCATTTAATAGCAAAATTTAAATTAAGCAAAATTGAATAACTTAAGCATAGGGATCAATGGGCTGAGATTCAGGAGAGCTTGGATCCAGTCCCTTCTCTCCCATTGTTAGCGGTGTGACTAGATAAATCACCTGGGTATCAATGAATTTTTCCAATTGAAGAGCTTAGAATGATCTCTGAGGTCCTTCTGAGCTCTCTATTTTCATTCTATGGATCCTCATGATATCTTCTTTCCCTTTCGGAATAGAGTGAGGGGAGGTTGGGGTAAAGGAGGAAAGGACTTTGATTGCTATTTCTAATGTAAATGGGTGTAGTGAGGAATGGAGAATTAAAGGAATTATGAAGTTCATTATGTATTCTTGGGAGCAAATACAGTATAGTTTACCCCCTAGAATAAAGACAGGGCCTAGACTTGTGGTTTCATTATTATTGGGCTCTTCTGGGAGAAAAAATTCTTCTGTATACACAGATCAGCACGTTTCTCCACATCTTTTAACCTTGGCAAGTTGTCTAGGACGCAGAACTGAGTGATGGCTTTCCCAGGGTTCTGTAGCCCGTGTGAGTCAGCAGCAGGAATTGAGCTCTCCATCACTACACTATGCTACTTCTCTAGTGAGATTGAAAAACTTTAGATGCCAATTTTAAAATCACAATTCAGGGCTAGAAATCAAAGTAATTATACCTGAGATGGCATGGTCTTTGTATGGTAAATATGCTGAGTTATTTTGAGAAAATTGAAGTTGCAATAACTTATAATGAAGGCAGGTAGTGTGATATTGAAAATTGAGATTGAGATCCTGCTTTATTTTGTATTATAAAGTCTTAGTTTGCTCTCACTTGATCTCACTTATTGACATTTGCTTGCTTTGCTGATAAATGGTTCATGCTCAGAACTCTGTTCCTCTACCGCAGATTTTTATCACAACACTAGTATGGACTTTTCAATTACTCTAATTAGCTCCATAGTTACCCTAGAGGACATATTGATGGGTCACTTAATGTAGTTACTTCTAGTTCTTTGTATTAGGTATGACCCATGCTTCTTAGGCACCTTATTGAACCTCCCCTGGATGCATGATGATGGGAATTCTTACTTTCATTTTTTAATATAGAAAAGAAAACCAGAGAAACATCACAGTAGTGAGGCAGTTGAGTTTGCTATTTGTAAGCTTGTTTTCTCTATTTGGCTTGTAAGCCTTTTGTTAAAAATAGTCTCATTGTTGCAAATGCCTTAAATTACTCTAATTTTCCCTTTTGTTCTGTTGCAGAAATATGGGATTGCAGAAGGCAAACCTCTGGGTGAGTTAAGGGCATTGGCCAAAGCAGCTGGGGAACAGTGCCCCAATTTCACACCTTCTGGAGGAGAAACATTAGATCAGGTATGCTAACACTTATACATAGAACCTGGTTGTACAGAATAAGATCAATTAGCAGCAGGCTAATATAAACTTAGTAATGTCATGAAATAAAACATCTCCATGATAATAAAAAGTAGGAACTTATTCTTTTTTTTATCTCCCATACTCATTCTCAAGTCCAATAGGATTTGATGAATGATGTAGGCAAGCTGGGAATAAAATGGCTTCCTAGTATATTTGATGGAAATCCTGTGATCATCTTAATATTATATTATGGTCTGTAAGGGATATTTTTGCCCTCTTACATTTGTTATTGATTCCTTTATGCCCTATGTGAAAGTATATTTTTAGTTCAACTAGAAATTGTAAGAACTCTTTTGTGTGGCAGCTACATGGCTCAATGGATTGAGAACCAAGCCTAGAGATGGGAGGTCCTGGGTTCAAACCTGGCCTCAGACACTTCCCAGCTGTGTGACCCTGGGCAAGTCACTTAATCCCCATTGCCTAGCCCTTACCACTCTACTGCCTTGGAACCAATACCCAGTATTGATTCTAAGATGGAAGGTGAGGGTGTCCAAAAAAAGAAAGAAAGGAAGAAATATTTTTCTAGTTTAAAAATCCTTTCCAGACTTGTCCCCTTTGAAAGGTTGAGTTAGGATGGAGAAATGGTTTAAGAGTGTCAAACACAACTTAATATGTCTCATCTGGTTTCAAATACTGCCTTTCCTGAAATGGGCAAACGACTCTTAGGGGATTCTTCTTTTAACTCCAACCTATGATGCACCTCTTTCCACTGAGAAAAGACTAGGCTTCTGGGAACAGGGGAGGGTTCCCTTGAATTACTACAGAAAGAACATTTAAGGAATTGAGTTGTCGACTTTTTCGGCAATGTCAAGTCCAACTGTAGTTTGACACATTATGATTTATTCCTCCTTCAAGATACTTACAAAAGTTATCTCTAGTCATCTTGGAGTAAGAGGGGAAAAATGCCTGAGTGCTGGGAGAACTCTGACAGTTTGGACATTTCTCTTTGTGAGCTAAAAGCGGCTTAAATTGAAAGCACTGTTAAATGAAAAACAAATTGTTTCTGGCAAACAGTCTTCATATATTTTTCTTTGATATTTAACAAATGATTATTTTTTATAAAGTACTATGAAATGCTGAGAAATGGGCATTATTTAATTCCTAAATCAACAAAGGTAAATCTAATTTATTCAACTACATACTCAACTCTGTATTTTCATTATCTTTCTTTTGGATTATCTCGCTCTGAGGAAGGAATATTAAAGCTTATCAATACAGTGGTACTATCAATACCTTTTTATGTACCTAGTGCTTTTACTCACTGTGCCATTTGATGCATGCACATTTACTCTTTTTTTCCATTTGTTTTAAATGTGATTCTCTTATATGTCCATCTTTATGATTTTTTTTTGGAGGTGATTTTTTGATTGCTTCAGCCTGAGGTTCTGGGATTTTCTCCACCATGTGTTCTTTTGTTATACTATACTTTAATAGGTCCATTGCAACTTTTTTGTGTTTTATTTTCTTTGACCAAAATGTAAATTGTTTAGATATACTACATATGGTTCAATTGTTGGTTAATTAGTATTGTAAATTTTAAATTTGTAGAAGCAATAAATTAAAGTGTTTTATTATAAAAGAAAGCAACAGGACATGAAGAGTGGGAAGACAGCATTTGAAGGGTTTATTACAAAATATATACCTATATACCATGGTGTATCAAAGAAGCTTCAAGGAGTTTAGAATTTTCTGGTTTTAATTAAACATGTATTTATAGAGAATGTTCTTTGTCATCTCAGGGCAGCTACTTATGTTGTTTAATCCAGGCTCCACCGAGGAATATGCAAAAGAGATAAGTCTAGGCAGTATAGAAGAAAAAAATAATTCTATAGTCTGCATTTTGGGCACAAGTCTTCTAGCAATGTATTATTTTTAACATAAATCTGATACCAAGCTAATTCTGCTTAGAGAGATGTCCACACTGGCATATTCTTCCTTTTGCTCTCTAATATAACATTATGCCTATAGGAATTTTAGGTAACATTCACAAGAATCTTGGACAAGGAAAAGATCATAATATGTTAAAATATAGTTTGGTGTTAACATTCCAGAAATACAGCCACTACTCAGTTCTTTAGTTAACCATTCTTTTGGAGAATGAAACTATTGGAGAAAACAGAGGGCATTCCTCCCTGTGATCATTATCTTAAAATTTCCTCCATGAAAAAAGGGTGGGTCATAGCATTGGTAGAGCTATGAAACCACACGGAAACAGTTCTTTTTCTTTTAGGAATGTAACAGAAAATATAGTGGTAATGGAAACATAGGCAAGTGTAGAGAAGGTAGGGTGTTCAGAAACCAGAGACATCTGTGACCATGAAGACCTTCAAAATTCTGCTTCAGATAGAAATCTTCTTAAAAACTGAAGTAGAAGGGGCAGCTGGGTGGCTCAGTGGGTTGAGAGCCAGGCCCAGAGATGGGAGGTTCAAATCTGACCACAGATACTTTATAGCTGTGTGACCTGGGGTGAGTCACTTAACCCTCATTGCCTACCCCTTACTGAGCTTCTGCCTTGGAATCAATAAGGATTTAAAAAAAAAACTGAAGTAGAGACAAATAAAAAAAGCTTCCAGAAAGGCATCAAATTGAGGAAACACTAAGGAGCTTAAATTGGAAGATGTAGATAAAGTGTAGTCCCTGATGTCAGCAGATCTTGGCAAATCCTTTGACTGTTTAACTTGTTATTTAAACAAATGTGATTAATCTCATAGCTTTGTTTTTGATGAGCACAGAGCCTGGCATATAGTTGCTCAATAAACACCTTGAATACTTGTGGAATTGATAAAAATTTGTCAAACATTTCTAGCTTACCCTGGTATGTACCATGGTTCTTGGAATATGATAAATGCTTAATAAATGCTTGTGGGTTGATTAACTGCCTATTATGTGTGCAGCTGGACCAAAACCGTTAGCATTTCAGTGAGAATCAGCTTTTGATTAGTGCAAATTGAAACCCTTTCAGACAGTTAATAAGAGATGCTATGAATGAAAAATATATCACCCAGTGATCAACTTCTCTGTGTTTTAGCAAGGCCAGTCCTTGAATGATAGTGCTTATCAGACTTTAATTCCAAACTTTACCAGCTTAATGTTGGACCTGATAGAACTTGTGCTTCATTGTCATGCTAAGTTTAGCACTCTGTCACTTTTGTTATGATGCATCAGAGAAGGAATTATTTCTGACCAGATAACCAAATATCGGATACCATTGGTATAGAGAAGTAAGAAAGGAAGAAGGGAGGGAGGGAGAGAAGCAGGAAGAAAGGAAGGAAGGGAGGAAGGAAAAGGAAGGAAAGAAGGAAAGAAGGGAAACTCCTCATAGGGATTTGTGTGTCACTTGCTCTGCAACCTAGAATGTAGAGAGAGTTGCCGGAGACCCTGAGACATTAAGAGACTGGCCTCGAGACTCCCACCTTTAGTATGTCAGAAGATTTTAATCCAAGCCAATTCTCTCTTCACTACTCTGGATGTAACACAAATTTTATATTGTAAATTTTAATTTTATTTGTTTATTATTCATGTATATTATAAATTTAAATTATAATTTTATATTATGAAATCAAATAATGCAGAGATTATATAATGTTTTAAACAAATGAACTAGACTAGGGAAGCAGTATTGCCTTGTACTCTGTGCTAATCATACCACATCTTGAGTACTGTGTGTAATCTTTGATAAACTGAGGCTTTTCTAGAGGATATATATCCTCCTTAAATATTTAAAGAATTGAGAAAGAGGAATTAGACATAAACTCCTGAGCTCTGGAGGGGCTAGAGAACAGAAATGAATGGGTAGAAGTTAGAGAAAGATAAATCTTGTTTTAATATAAAAAAGAACTTCTTGACTTAGTTTTCATTAATTTTTCATAACCTAAAATGCAGTAGATTCTCTTATGAGATGGTAGATTCCTTGTCTCTGGAATTAGAGGGCTGCATGACCACTTACCTCTAAGGATCATGGAAAAAGGAATCATGGTGAAGACAGAAAGTTGATTTAGATAATTTTGAGAGAAAACATTTGATTTATCACTTGTTTGTATGGGTATGTGATTTGGGGTTGGGTTGTAAAAGATTAGTCTTATAAAAATGAATAATATGGAAATAGGGTTCTGAGTGATAATATATGTATAACTCAGTAAAAACTGTGGGAGGGGAAAGGAAAAGGGGAGGGAGACAACAAGAATCCTGTAACCATGGAAAAAAATGAAAAAATAAAATTTAAAATGAAAAAAAGTCTAAAGGGACAGCCTTGATATAAGTTTGAGAAAAAAATAATCTCTGATATCTCTCTTAATTTATAAATCTATAATTTGAATAATAAATCTTTAATTTTAATAAAATGTTAAAATGAGTCAAGCCACCTTGCTTATTGGAAATTACTCTTTTATTTGTTTGTTTGTAGGTGAAGTTACGTGCACAGAGCTTTTTTGAATTTCTTTGTCAACTTGTCTTGGATGAAGCTGGTCAAAAAGAACTGCCCACATCAGGAATAAAAGACAGTGGCCTGGAGGCCTTTCAAACATCTCCTTTAGGAAGCAACTATGGTCTTGATCGTAATTCAGATAGTGTTGCCCAAACGTTAGATGCTAATATATTGGTGGTGAGCCATGGAGCTTACATGAGAAACATGTTTACTTATTTTGTGGTTGATCTAGAGTGTACTTTACCAGCAGGTTTAAGCAGATCTGAACTCAATTCAGTCAGCCCCAATACAGGGATCAGTCACTTTATAATAAATGTAGAAGAAGGAGCTAAAGGGATTAACTCAACCATAAAGTGCATTTGTATTAATCTGCATGATCACCTAGCCAAAGTGACAGGAAGTACCTAAGCCCAAATAAATCATCACTAGGACATGAATATTTTTGTGTCACTGAAGGAGCGCCTTGCTTCCAATAGTTATGATTCCAAATGCTTGAAAAAGCTTTCAGAAATAGGTTATAATGGATATGGAAAGCAGTAACCGAAAAACACTAAGTAAAACCCAGGGGGTGAGTTTTTAGTTCAGCTACTGGAATTTTCCAAAAGAAATGCTACTGTTTTCTTGCCAGGTTTTGACTTTGAATAGAAATGGAAATGTCCTTGTTGAAGAAATCCAGTGTTGTCAAATGAAGTGTTACAACTTTGAAATATAATTTATTATCACGGTATTTCATGTATTCCTTTCTTGTGCTAAACATTAGCACTGACAATGGTTATTTTTTAATAACACCACCACAATTTATCAAAGAATTGCTTATGCAGAAGGACATTTTTTCCTTTTTAACCAATTATGTCTAGATTTTGTGTGTCTAGATTTTGCAGCTAATTTATCAAATCATGTTTTTTGTTTTGTTCTACTTTTTTATGTTATTTGTTTTTTATGGTCACAAAATAAATATAGCCTATGTGATTGGTTTTTGGTGAGCATCACACTGTATATTTCACTACTAATTTTTAATGTTTGGGGAAAAGGAACTATTTATTATGGAATGTTGTCTCTTAGTTTAGAATGCCTCTATGTTGAAGAAATCTACTTTCTGAATAAAACATTTATCAACATGATGAGTTCATAAAAAATAAAATAACATTACTATTTCTTGTGGAGAAAATAATTGTTTGGACCTTTTAGAAATAAGAAAAGCCCAAATTATTAAAACAAAACGGGCCACTAAATCTCAGAAGCTTGAAGCAATACTTGATTTAAACCAAAGGATAGGAGGAAAAAAATATTTTATATATACACATACACACACACACACACATATATATATATATATATATATATATATTTTTTTTTTTAGGAGATTTTTAAAAGTTGTCCCTATTCAAGAAACGTTTTGATCCAAATTCTAGCTCTACTACTATTAGTTGTGTGGCCTTTGGCAGGACCTTGACCTTTCTGAGCCTCAGTCCTCTTATCCATAAATTAAGGGGATTAGATTAGAAGGTCTCAGATGTCATTTCCACTTCTGACATTCTGAGATTCTAAGTAGGAAAGGATAAAATTCAACTTGGTTCCTAAATGATCCTGTCAGTCAAAAGATAAATTAGTCGAGGAAAGAATGAGGCCAGTGAAGCAGCCTTGGAGAAGCAAGTTTAGCTGCCCAGAATGAAGAAAGAAGGGTTGGTATTGAGGCAGAGAATCTAGCATTCCAGCTCTTATTAATATCCATTTGAGCAACTTATTTCAATTTATATCTTTGGGCTTAGGTATTTTCATTTCAAGTAAAATGTTGGATTAGATAACCTTTTATCCTAAATCTTAGAATCCTCTGTAGAAAATGGGTTATACAAAAACTAAAAGAATCTCTTGGATGTCAGGAAGAACCCAAGGCTTGTCCAGTTCAGAAAGGAGCAAAGCTTATCTGATGTTTACTCTCCTTACCCCTTCCTCCATAATGGTATGCTTTCGTTCTCAATTATAAGAAATACCAAGTTCACTTTGCTCTTCTGTTTACATTTTTATGTTCCTTTTTTTCCTTCCTTTTTCTTCTCTTAAAAATTCTCAAAATAGAACCAATCCAGGATTTGTGCTTTTCTTATTTAATTCTCTCCATACCCTTTGAAGATAATAAAGTTCTGAAGAGATACTTATTTCTTTTCCTTCTATTAGAATATTAGTATTACATCATCATATAACTTTTTCTGGTCGCCCAAATAAATTTACCTTATCTAGGTTTCTCTGGACCCTTGTGCCTTTGTTTAAACAGCTTTTTATTGTTATTTATATTTATTAAGCATTATTTTACTCTCAACCTCTTCCCTTTGTCCTTGCTGAAAACTCCACCACCATCTTAATATAATATACATGCATGATCAAGCAAAACAAATCCCCATATTGGCCATGTCAGAAAATATCTGTCTCATTCTGCATATTAGTCCATCAACCCTTTGGCAGTAAGTGGGTAGCATTCCTTTGAAATTATTGCATTAATCAGAGTTCTTAAATCTTTCAAAATTCTTTTCTTTTAATAATATTAAATTGTTCTGGATGTTCACTCTACCTCAGTTTGTACAAGTCTTCCCAGGTTTCTCTGAAACTATTCTCTTCATTGTTTTTTAGAACAGCAGTATTTTATTATATTCATATGTTATAATATAGTCAACCTTTCACCAGATGATGGGTATCTCTTTAGTTTCTAGTGCTTTACCACAACAAAAAGAGATGCTATAAGTATTTGTATAAAGGAGACTGTACATAGATGTCTTCTTTGTCTGATCTCCTTTATGGGTCTAGACCTGGTAGTTGTATTATTAGGTCTTAAGAATTTTCACATTTTAATGGCTTTTTGAGCATAGTTCCAAATTGCTTTCCAGAATGGCTAAACCAAATCACAGTTTCACTTGTTTTTCTAAAGCACCTTCCACCAGTTTTCATTTCTCTTTGTCAATTTTGCCAAATTGGGCATGAGGTTGAATTTCAATTGGCTTAATAGACATCTCACTAATTATTAGTTATTTGGAGCATATTTTGTCCATCTATAGATAGCTTGGATGTTTTCCTTTAAAAACTGTTCATATTCTTTAACTATTTATCAATTGGGAAATGACTTATAAATTTGAATCAGTTCCATATATGTCTTAGAAATAAGACCAATTTTATTGGAAAAACTTGCTATAAAGATTTTTTTCTCCAGTTAACTGTTTTCCTTATGATCATATTTATGTTGGATTTGTTTTTGCAGAGCATTTTTAATTTTATGTATTCAAGATTTTCCATTTCATCTTTTGCAATCCTCTCTAATCTTTGGTCATGAATTCTTTCCCAATATAGTATTAATTTTTGTTTTCATTATTACCACTTTGTAATATAGTTTAAATCTTTACTACTAAGCCTTCTTTCCTACTTTTCACTATTTTCCTTGAGATTCTTGATTATTTTCTGCAGGTAAATTTTTTTTTCCTGGGTCTATGAAATAATCCTTTGGTAATTGTTGTGGCATTGAATAAAGAAAATAAATAATCATAAAAATCAAGAATAAAAATTAAGTATTATTTTATGTTTGCATTTCAGAGTTCTAACTCAGCTCTAGTCTTTTCATCAGAAATGCTTAAAAACCCTCTATTCCCTTAAAGGTCTATCCCTCTTCTGCCTCCCTTTCCTCACCCTAGGCTTATAGTCAGCTTTGCAAGCTAAATTATTATTATTTTTTAAACCTTTACTCACTGTCTTAGAATTGTTACTAGGTATTGGTTCCAAGGTAGAAGAACTGGAAGGGCTAGTCAATGGGGGTTAAGTGACTTACCCAGGGTCACACAGCTAGGAAATGAGGCCAAATTAGAACCGGTGATCTCCCTTTTCCAGGCCTAGTTTCTCTATTCACTGAGCCACCTAGCTAAGCTGCCCATCTAAATTATTCATGATCGAAAGTCTGTGTCTTTTTTGCTTTTTGGAACATATATCAAGTTCTCCTTTTCTTATTTTTAATAGTAACTGCCAGGTCTTATGTCATCCTTACCTAGCCCCTGGGTACCAGAACTTCTTTTTGGATGCTTATGCTTCCTCTCTTCCCTTTCTCATATTGGTGGGAAGAACCCTTTTTAAATAAATTTGCTTTAGTATTTTTTTTCTTTAATAGAGGAGCTCTAGATTTTGGCCTTGACATCTCATATCTTCTGGGATTTCTTTTTCCTTTTTTTTTTCCCACTAAAACCAACCAACCTTCCTTACGTTCTGTCTTAATATTGATTCTAAGACAGAAGAATGGCAAAGGCTAGGCAATTAGGTTTAAACAACTTGCCCAGGGTCACCCAATAGGAAGTGTCTAAGGCCAGACTTGAACTCAGGTCCTCTCAACTCCAGGTCTGGTGCTGTCTCCACTGTGTTGTCTAGCTGTTCTTAGAGTTTCTTTTAGGAAGTGATTGGCTCATTCTTTCCTCACCTTGCCCTCTGATTCTAATAGATCTAAGACATTTTCTTTATACTTTCTCAAAACAGTGTCTAGGTTTTTGGTTTGTTTGTTTTTTAAATCATGGTCTTTTGTGGAGTCTAATGATTTTTTTTTTCCTTTTGGAATCTAGTGATTTTCAAATTCATTCTTTTTTTTTTGGAAACAATGTGCTGAAATTTTATGTTTGGGGTTTTTTGGTCAATTTCAAACATTATTCCTTGGTTACAAAAATCATATTCTATTCCTCCTTCCCCTCCCTCCGCCCTTCCTGTAGCCAATGCACAATTCTATTGCATGTGTCCTTGATCAGAACCTATTTCCATGCTGTTGATGTTTGCACTTAAATTCATTCTTATTATTTTTCTAGGTCACTTATTTTTGATAATCAGGTCCCTTATATTTTCCGTTTTTTCCATCTTTTAATTTTGTTTTAATATTTCTGGCTATTTCATGAAGTCCTTGATTTCTGTTTGGTCTGTTTTCAAGGAGTCCATATCTTGGCTAAGTTTTCAGTTTTCTAAACTATTTATTCTCCTTTCAATTTTTTCCCCAAGAGCTTTTATTTCATTTAAAAATTTTCTTTATTCATCACTATTCAGGTAGTGCTTGTGGAGAATCAGTTTTTTCCTTTGTCATTCATTATAATTGTTGAGTTACTTTCTTTTGGGGAATCTTTAGATTTCAAGTATTTTTTAATATTGGTCTGTGCTTTATTGGATTTACTCCTATGTCCAACTTTAGATCCTAACTTGGAGCTTTGTGCCAAGTTCAGGTGCTATCCCCCTATGTACTTTTAGGTGGGAATGGGAGCCTTGTGAGATTAATTGCCCAGATACCTTGGGTTCTTTGTGGTAGGGACCTTAGAGCCCCTGGGCATGAAGTGCTCTGACCTATGTATATGGTGGCCATTGTCCGTTTCTGGAGCTTTCTCAGGGATCTTTCTGCCTCCACTTAGAAAGCCTCTTCGGTTCTCTTTTTCCCTGGTTATGAAAAGCAACTAGGTGGGAAAAGTGGATTAAGAACTGGCCTTGTGGTCTGTAGGACCTCAGGTTCTGGCCAAATCACTTAAACTCTTCTCACCTCATTTTTCTGCAAGATGAGAATAACAAAGTCATCTTACAGGGCTGTTATGAGGAACAAGTGAATAACATGAACCATTCTTTGCAAACCTTAAAGTGTTCAATTATTTTATCTATTTTTATTATCTCAGATGCTGGGAGGTTCTGCTAGGCTGCTCATTTTTGCTGTTGGATGTCCATTTTCCTATTCCCTTTGGGCATCTGGAAGATCCCTGTTCAAGTCTGGGGTGAAAGAAATCACTTAGAGTAGTTTCTTAATGGATTTATTGAACATTTATTTAGTCTGGTTTGCCTCAGAGTTTTGATCACATAGAACTGTGTGGGAGCCTGGCCATCTGCCTCCACTTCAGGTAACCATTTTGTCAAGAAGCTTTAGTGTTCCTACATTCAGATTTAAAAGAAGCGTATGGGGACAGCTGGGTAACTCAGTAGAAGTAGATCCAGGCCTAAAGATGGGAAGTTCTGGGTTCAAATGTGACCTCAGACACTTCCTAGCTGTATGACCCTGGGCAAGTCACTTAACTCCCATTGACTAGCCCTTACCACTCTTCTGCCTTAGAACCAATACAAAAGATTGATTCCAAGACAGGAAGTAAGGGTTTTTAAAAAAGTGTATATTTAATTAACATGTTAGCAATAAAATTGTTCAATTTATTTTTGTCCCAGTTTCACCTTGCATCAGTTAATATAGATTCCCCCCCAAGTTTCTATAGATTCTTCATATTCATCTTTACATATGGCACAATAATATTCTATGACATTCATATAAGTTTGTTAATTTAGCCATTCTCTAATTGATGTTCACTCTGTTTTTACCTCGAGAAGGGACTACAATAATGTATAATAGAGTAGTCTTTCTGTCTTTTACCTTTTGGGGGGTATATGAAGATCCTATACATGATTTGGGGTCATGATTATAAATTGTTTTCCAGAATGGAGCATGTTTCAGCACCTGCCCTTGACAGCTCCAAACAGGAGATAGAAAGTATTTTAAATATAAAATGGATAATTTTGATTACATTAAATTAAAATGTTTTGCATAAACAAAAGAAATGCAACCAAGATTAGAAGGAAAGCAGAAAAAAGTTACAGCATCTCCAATAAAGAAACAATCTTTCAAATATAGGGAATTAAGTCAAATATATAAAAATAAAAGTCAAGATTTCCTCATTGATAAATGGTCAAAGGATATGTAAATACAATTTTCAGATGAAATCAAAGCCATCCAGTCATATGAAAAAATGCTCTAGATCACTCTTTTAAAACATTTTTATTTAATTCAGAATATTTTTCTATGGTTACATGATTCATGTTTTTTCTCTCCCCTCCTCTCACTCCTCTCCTGTAGCCCACACGCAATTCCATTGGGTTTTAGACCTATTTCCATATTAATATTTGCATTAGGGTGATCATTTAGAGTCTACATCTCTGATCATATCCCCATCAACCCATTTATTGAAATTACTCTTGATTACAGAAATGCAAATCAAAATAACTCTGAGATATTACCTCCCACCAAATAGACAGGCTAATATAATAGAAAAGGAAAATTATAAATATTGAAGAGGATTTCAGAAAATTGGGACACTAATATACTGTTGGTGGAGTTGCAATCTGATCCAACCATTCTGGAGAGCAATTTGGAACTATACTAAAACTGCATTTCCTTTGACCTTTCAGTACTATTACTAGGTCCATATCCCAAGAGATCAAAAAAAAGGGAAAAGAACCTATTGTACCAAAATATTTATTGCAGCTCTTTTTGTGATAGCAAAGGACTGGAAAAGAGGGCTTGTCCAACTGGAGAATGGCTGAACAAGTTATGGCAGTTACCTTTCTGATAGTTATGGAATGCTATTGTGCTATAAAAAATGACAAGCAGGATGATTTCAGAAAAATCTGGAAAGACTTACATGAATTGATGCAAAATGAAATGAGCAAACAAGCAAAACATTGTACACCAGAACATCAATATTTCTTGATGAACAACTGTGAGTGACCCAGTTATTCTCAGCTATTTAGTGATCCAAGACAATCCCAGAGACTCATGCAAAATGTCATCTGTTCTCCAAGGAAGAACTGATGGGGTCAGAATGCACATTGAAACATACTATATTCCATTATTTGCATTTGAGATCTCTTCTACAAAATGACTAATATGGAAAGATGTTTTACACGATTACACACTTAAAATCTATGTCGGATTGCTTACTGGCTTGGGAAGGAGGGAGAGAGGAAGGATCAGAAGAGAATTTGGAACTCAAAACTTAAAGAATAATGTTAAATTGTTTTTACATGTAACGGGTGAATTTTTAAAATAAATTTCAATAAATAAAGAGAACATTAAAAACTTTAGTACCCATTTCACAGATTTTATTGCAAAGCTCAAGTGAAGTGATATATGCAAAGAACTTCATAAATGCTAAAGTGTAATACAGCTGTTATCCAGTAGAACATTAACTCCAGAGGCCAGGGACTATTTCATCTTTTACCTTTGTATCCCTAATTCCCTCACCCCCAATAGGCATTTAATAAGTATCTATTGGATTTGGAGCCCAGCATTGATCTAGTATAATCCCTTCATTTTACCCAGAGGGATTAAGTGGTACAGAAGAGCCAACATTCAGCCCCAGGTTTTTTGACTCTCCATCAGTGGGTATTTCCATTGCACCTTGTTGCCATTTCAACCTACTATCAGGTGATCCCTGAAAATTTATGATACCCTTTGTCATATCATCTTGCATACTCAAGCTGATCATCATAATTAGCAACAAGTGCATATGATGACATTTATGGCAGAGGGAAAAGAAAAGATTCATTATTGTTCAACATGACAAGATCCTCCACACTCACATATACTTTGATATTTGCTGACTTTGGTATAAAATTTATGAGAGGCAGTGAGAAATATATTGAGAAATATTATATTACAAAATGCAAGAGGCCAAAAGTTTGTGTATTTGATAGTCTGTGCAGGCATACAAATATTTTTAAAAAGCTGTAGGTTAAAATATGAAACCTCCTTAACCTTGGTTTTGGGGGTGGGGTGGGTAAATGAGCCTAGTAAAATAAAGGCTTGTTTTTTATTTTTATTTTTTGATATATGGACTCTTGAAAACAGATGAAGAATAATTTTTTAAATTGTCTTCAGTTTAAAAATTCTGCTCCAAAATGTCAGCATCAAGGTAGGTAACTAACTTCTGAAAGCTATACAGCAAATTCTACCCTTTTGTGTAAGACTTCAAGAATGGTCCTGGCAACAGACTGGATCTGCTTAAAGACCATCTTAGTTCAGTTTAGAGACTCATCACCAGTTGACTTGTCACTTGGTGATGAATTCTTTGGCCATGGAAACTCATAGAACAAATTAAAATATACAATGTCCCTAAGTCCTTTGAGGCATCTTTCTTATTCTTTAGTAGCAGCAGTAGAATGGTAGACAGAGGATGCTAAGAATTGTACAATCTTTGAACTCTGGCTTATGATGAACTGATGGGGGGGGGGTGGTCATGAACAAGAATTGCATAGGATGGGTTGGCTTGGATGCACTGTGGTCATCATAGCAGGATCCATGGACCTGTTTGCATATATCAGTGGAGTATAGGCTGGAAAAACAGACTGGGGATTGTCATCTTTGAGTTATGCCTTCCAAGGACTGGCCTGGCTCAATCAAGAAGATTTTTTACTAGCTGATGTATTTTTTGCCCATGGCAACCCCTCAATTAAGGGGTGGAAGAAATGAAAGCAGCTTTACTGTCTACATATTTATTAGGTTGGTCTATTATAAGACCCTATGAGGTATCATTAAGTCTACATCATATTATACTGTCTGGTTCCTGTAAAGGCTTTTAATGTAACGATTTGACTTTCACAATTGTATCTTTTTTTAAGGGAACCACATCAAAGTTATACTTACTCAATATTGAAATTCTGCAACATTCTCTTGTATTTGATACTTCTGCCTAGAGTGTTGTTTAAAAGATCACTAGTAACTTTTTTTTTTTTAACATTCACTTTAAAAGTTTTTGAGTTCTAAAATCAATCTCCTCCAGAATTCCCCTAACCATTGAAAAGACTTGCAGTATGATACCCATTACTGGGCATATTGAACAAAAAAGGCAAGGAAAATAGAGGAAGTGAGCTCAGATGTCCTCTAATTCACTTAATTTCCATTTCCCTGTCCCCATCCTCACCCATCTAATTTTTCAGAGTAGGTTATTATTCTTGGTTGTAACTTTGATTCTTTTGCCTTCCTGAATACCATATTCTAAGCTCTCCACTCCTTATTCCTAGTATCTGCTAGATCTTCTGTGAACATGACATTTTTTACCCCAAAGCATTTGAATCTTAGTTCCTCCATCCCCTAAAGTGTTTACAAAATGTATTTCAGATATTTAAAAATAAATTTTAAAGCATTTTTATTTTCTCTCTACTTCCTCCCAATTGGGGGAAAAACAACCTTTATAACAAATATGCATAGTTAAGCGAAACAAATGCCCACATATGTCCCAAAGCATGTTTAATTCTTCATTTTGAATGTCACTTCTTTCCAAGGAGGCATGAGTAGCATGTTTCATCACTGTTCCTCTAGAATCATGGTTGATCTTTGTACTGATCAGAGTTCTTGTCTTTCAGAATTGTTTGTTATTTACAATATTGTCATTGCATAAACTGTTCTCTTGGCTCTGTTCACATCACTTCCTCATTTCATGTAAGTCTTCTCGAGTTTGGTAAGTATTGTTAAATTTGTATAGGGCAGCGAGGTGGCCCAGTGAAATAATCTCTGGTCCTAGAGTCAGGAAAACTAATTTTCCTGAGTTGAAATCTGACCTCAGACATTTACTAACTGTGTGACCCTGGGCAAGTCTCTTAACCCTGTTTGCCTCAGTTCCTTAATTGTAAAAATGAACTAGAGAAGGAAATGGCAAACAATTCTGGTATCTTTGTCAAGAAAACCCCAAAATGGGGTCAGAAAGAGTCAGACAATTACAAATGAATAAACAACCCATTTATACAGCATAATTTATTCAGCCATTCCCTAATTGATGGATGTCTCTTTAAGTTTCTAGCTCTTTGCCACCATAAAAAGAGCTGCTATGAATGTTTTTTGTACTTATGGATTCTTTCACTCTTTTTTTTTTCCTTTCAGGGGTATAGGCTTAGTAGCAGCATCACTGGATATGATTTGGGGCAAATGACTTTTCAGACCCATTCCAAATTGTATTCCAGAATGACAATTAATTCCTAATGCTTTATTTTTTCCTATTTCCAAAATGTCATTTAATTTTTTTTTTTGCCAAATTCATCAGTCTGATTGGTGTGAAGAGGGGCCTTGGAAGTATATTTAGGGAATTGACTTAGCAAAAGGGATTTGTTTCAGATCTCTATGGAACAAGAAATCACTTGTGTACCCCAGAGGTAAGAGTTTGGACACTGCGATAGAAGCAGCCCAAATCAGCTCACATGCTGCACAGTGATCTGGCAACCAGATATGATATCCCAAGTGCTCACTTGGTGGCTTCTCTTTGAATGACCATCCCGAGGCTCCCTAGATCCTCTCTGGCCGGAAGTCTCAGAAAAAGCCACCCCATTGCCTGTAGTATCCCCATGCGTCACTAGAGAGCGCTCGGGTTGCAAGTGTCTGTACTTCTCTGGCTCCCTCGGTCAGGTTTGGAGTAAGATGATAGAATATTACTCAAAGAGCATTAAAAAACCGCAACTTTTATGGCTCCAGAACCCCCAATCCGTACTTGGGCTTGCCTCCCTAGTCACAACTCCCCCCAAACTGCTTTTCCAACCTACCCCTTCAAAAAAACATGGGGGAAAAAGATCGGTGAGAAGCTTTCCACTCCGGCACACGTCATCCTAGCTAGGGATGGAAATTAATCTCATTGGTCTCCGAAGGACAGATTTGGTGGTCTTGGCTAATCTTTGAATAACTGAGCTGTGCCATCAGCTGAAGGAATGGCTCCAGCCACACTGGCACCTTATGGAATGCTTAGAGTTTCATTCTACCACCTACTCCGAATCCCAGTAGCTGTGGTTTACAGTCCTCCCCATCACTCTCCTTTACTTCGGAAGTTCATTATTTGGTTCACCATTTGCCCCATTTTCTCCTCCCCAACTCCTGCCCTCATATTAGATAGCTTTAACACATTAGCTCTCTCCCAAATACCCAAATCACTCAGTCCCTCAATCCACTCACTTCTTAGGACCTGCTCCTACATCCTGCCTCAGTTACACATGAATGGTCATTAATCCTTGGTCTTGTCATCAACCCCCAATACATTACCTTCATGTTGAAGAATTTCAAAGTCCTATCAATCTGACCTTGGCTTTCTACCTTTGCCTGGCTTCCCTTATCAAACGTTACTCTTGGTCCACCTTGTGACCTCCATTCCCTTGACCTCTCGGGTCTCTCCAAGGCTATCTCCCCTGCACTAGCCACTGTCTCCTTTTACAGAAAACATTGAGCCCACTCACTATGATCTCTGTCTTCTTCCCTCTTTATCTTCTTTCTCTCAGCTGTCTTCTGCCACTATCTCCTTCACACCTGTTGTACCAGATGAAGGGTACCTACTCCTTACCGCAGACCTTTTACTTGTTTTAGCAATCTTATTTCATCCCATCTCTTCCAACAGACTGTCCCCTCTGTCATCCTCACTCTATCACTTTCAATCTCTCCTTGTCTTTTGGGTGCTTTACCACCTACAAGCATGACCATGTCTCCTTCATCCTCAAATAACCCTCACTTGGTGTCCATTGATTGGGGAATGGCTGAACAAATTGTGGTATATGTTGGTGATGGAATACTATTGTGCTCAAAGGAATAACGAACTGGAGGAATTCCATGTGAACTGAAAGGACCTTCAGGAATTGATGCAGAGAGAAAGGAGCAGAACCAGGAGAACATTACACACAGAGACTGATACACTGTGGCACAACTGAATGTAATGGACTTCTCTACTAGCAGCAATGCAATGATCCAGGACAATTCTGAGGAACTTATGAGAAAGATGCTATCCACATTCAGAGGAAGAACTGTGGGAGCAGAAACACATTAGAAAAATATATGATCGATCATATGGTTCAATGCGGATGTGGTTGGGGTTTTGGCATTAAAAGATCACTCTACTGCAAATATGAATAACATGGAAATGGGTTTTGAACAAGTGACACATGTAAAACCCAGTGGAACTGCTTGTCAGCTTTGGGCAGGGGCAGATAAGGAGGGGGAATCATGAATCATGTAACCATGGAAAAATATTTTTAAAAAAAAGACCCCTCACTTGGCCCTTCCATCCCTGGTTGCCATCATCCTAGGGTGAATACACTCCTGATAAGGCTGCCCACAATAGTTGCTTTCACTTTCTCTCTTCTCACTTTCACCTAAACCTCTTTCAGTTTAGTTTCCAGGTGAAATATCTCTCTCTGCTGATTCCAATAATCATTTTAATTGCCAAACTCTAGCTTTGTCTCACCTCCAGGTTCAACAATAAAACTCTCCATTTGGTGATCAAAGCCTTTTATAACCCAGCTCCCTCTAATGACCTTTCTGGACCTCTGACATCATACTGCCTACCACAAACTCTCAGATCCAGTGACACTAACCTCCTTGCTGTTCCATGAAAAAGACACTTTATCTCTTGGCTTCAGGCATTTCTTTTCTCTGTTTCCATTGCTTGTAATACTCTCCCTCCTCGTTTCTGCCTCTTGGTTTCCCTGACTTCAAGTCCCAACTAAAATCCCATCTTCTACAAGAAGTCTTTGCAACATCTCTTAATTCCAGTGCCTTCCCTCTGTTGATTATCTCCAAATTATACTGTATGTAGCTTGTTTGTACCTATTTGCTTGTCATCTCCCCTATTCGATTAGAAGTTCCTTGAAGGCAGGGACTATCTTTTGCCTTTTTTTGTATCTCCAGCACTTGGCATAATGCTTGGTACATAGTAGGCCCTTAATAAATATTTATTGAATGATTGACACAATCCAAATTCAGTGCTTTTCAGCCAGGTTGTCATGAGTAATATGATTTGCTCTGGCAGCCACCCATTATTGCAATCCCCCCAAATGGCAGGCAGGAAGTTGGAAACAGTGTGGCAGCAGCAAAAGAAATTATGAGATTATCAGTGCTGATGTAGCGAGCAGATCTTATTGCTTCCTCAGGCTTTGGTACATATTCCTTCCAAAGGACTGTCTTAGAGCCATGGAGTTTCCCTATTTCTTTTTTTTTTTTAACAATATTTTATTTGATCATTTCCAAGCATTATTCATTAGAGACAAAGATCATTTTCTTTTCCTCCCCCCCCCCCCACCTCTCCCATAGCCGACCCGAGATTCTACTGGGTATCACGTGTTCTTAATTCGAACCCATTGCCATGTTGTTAGTATTTGCATTAGAGTGTTCATTTAGAGTCTCTCCTCAGACATGTCCCCTCAACCACTGTAGTCAGGCAGTTGCTTTTCCTCGGTGTTTTTACTCCCACAGTTTGTCCTCTGCTTGTGGATAGTGTTTTTCTCCTAGATCCCTGCAGAATGTTCAGGGACATTAAATTGCCACTAATGGAGAAGTCCATTACATTAGATTGTACCACAGTGTATCAGTCTCTGTGTATAATGTTCTCCTGGTTCTGCTCCTCTTGCTTTGCATCACTTCCTGGAGGTTGTTCCAGTCTCCATGGAATTCCTCCACTTTATTATTCCTTTTAGCACAATAGTATTCCATCACCAACCACAATTTGCTCAGCCATTCCCCAATTGAAGGGCATCCCCTCATTTTCTAATTTTTGGCCACCACAAAGAGCGCAGCTATGAATATTCTTGTACAAGTCTTTTTCCTTATTATCTCTTTGGGGTATAGACCCAGCAGTGCTATGGCTGGATCAAAGGGCAGACAGTCTTTTAGCACCCTTTGGGCATAGTTCCAAATTGCCCTCCAGAATGGCCCTATTTTTTTCTAAGAGAACTTCAGGGAAGAAATAATATAACATTTGAAAACCTAGTATCAAATTCCATCTTAGGCAGCCTGGTATAGTAGAAGGAGCAAAGAATTTGGAGACAATGGACTTGGGGAACAATTGCTAGGTGACTTTGAGCAAACCGTCTTGGGCACTTTTATAACCTTGGGTATCTTGTTGGGTCTCAATATCACTATCTTTAAAATTAAGAATTTTTATGGTGTTCCCTTGTATTAGATTATTTCCAACGTTGCTTCCAGTGCTAAAGTCTGTTATATTTATCTATGCCAGGCTTCAAAACTCTCTCTTAATTATTTCTTTTATTCTTGCCCTTGCCATACATAGTCTTTATGAAACAAAACAGAGAGACTTTACTAAAGCTGAGAAAAAGTTTATTTTTCCTCTTGAAAAAGTAAAAGCAAAGAAACAAGTGGAGCTACATCATTATAAATATCCATAAATATCAAGTGATAGACAAAACCTTCTAATAAATAAATAAATACTTTTACTTCCAAAGTAATACTTCTGGAATTACAGTGGATTGCCTCACTTCTCCTCCAAAGAGAGACCTCCCTAATGGCTGTTGGTTAGTACTCACACTGGTCAACTATAGAATTGCTTTCTAGTTTCCCATCCATTTCTCCATGTCAGAACCTCAAAAGGAAACATGGAGAACATATTTTTCAAAAATCTTCTGCACATTGCTTTTTAGTGTTAGGCATAGTTTTTTTGGGGGGTGCTTCCAAATAGAGACTTTAAATTTTAATTTAAAATAAAAAAGGCAAAGGACTGTTGTCCCTCTGAAAAGTGCAAAGAGTGATTCAGGCTCCAGCAATGAGAACATGATAGAAATGAAGGAAGGTAAACAGAGGAGTAAGGTCTTGTCTGAATCTATTGTACTGCTTGATATTAGTTGTCTACCTTGACCACCTTAGGGAAGAACTTAGAAGAGGAGAAAGGGCTTCAAAATTAGAGATGGTAGACTGGAGTCACATGATCTAATAAATGATGGTTTAAGTCCCAGAGGCTCAGACTTCTAGAATTTCCATATTTGGTGTCCTATGCTGAGTTTTCTTTGGCATCATGTCCAGAAATTGGGGCAGCCTTGGGGAAGTGAGGATTAGTGATCAGCTTAGACAAATCTTTTATTTATTGTTCCTAGATAATGTAGGCCCCAAGACTGTTTCCAAAATGATTTCTGAGGATCACCTTTGGGTTTGGAAATCCATAGGATTCTAGCCTTAAAGGTCTCATCCTGATTTGCAAAGGAGGAGGGGAGTGATGAAATTGTATAGAAACCATAGAAAAGCAAACATTGCCTGGTGAGAGTTTGTCTGTCTACCATGGAACTGAGTCTTAGTTGTTTTGCAGTCAGTGTACCCCTTCCCTCTATCTGTCATTCTTTCTCTCAGGTGAGTCACAGAAGTGATGTGTTTAGCATGCAATGAAACTCAACAAACTTAGAGTTATGGAAGGTGGTGGGTGGTGTCTTAAGAAATTCACTTTTAGGGGAATGCTTAGGAGAGAAAGCAAGCACACATTCCTAGCCAGTTATAAAGAAAAAAGATGTGACTCTCACTGCCTTGTATTCCTTTTTCTCTGATTCTTTCTTCAAATTTCCCATTAGTAATAACAATTAAAGTTCTTTGAAGGGAGGAGGTTTCCTTTTTGCTTTTGCATTCTTGATGCTTAGCACAGTGCTTTACAAATAGGAATCATTAATCAGAGAGACATGATCTGGTCTGATCTCAGAGGATAACTTCAATACTGGAATTGGCCATTGAAAAAGACCCTCAGAAATCTGCTGACAAACAGAAAAACTTGAACAGCTTCCTTCTGCATTTTGATGACCATCCAGAACAGGGTCACTAACCCTAGATGAGGAAATTTTGTAAAGGCTTCTCTGAAGAATTTGAATTTATTCCTACTGCAAAGGGAAGCTGCAGACTGTACTGGATGGCCTCAAACTAAGGTCACCTTAAAAAAGGTAAAAACCAGAGGTCTAGAGTTCCTCCAAAAAGTGCAGAGTGTTTTAGTTTTCAAGATTGGAAATGCCTTTGCCTTCTGTCTTTGACTGACTTTGGCTAAGGTTGGGAATGACTCCGTGGCCTGGCCTATAATGGATTAAGGGAATGAAGGGCAATATGTATCTCCCTGACAGGGAACTGTGGCTCTTTCTGGCATATTTCCTGGTCCCTTCTTGGTAAAAAGGTGCTCAAGGGCAAGAACAATGAATTTACCGTTTGTGTATTTTGAATAGTTACTGGTCATAAGCAAATAGAGAAAGAGCTATTTATAAGGCAATGTCATGGGATTATCTATGGGGTTGGGGAATTCTTGCCTTATAGATCTCATCCTGATTTAAAAGGAGGAAGAGCATGAAGAAAGGGTATGAGTCACCCTGAAGAGCGAAAGTTGGGCTAAAGTTTGGCTGGTCACTATAGATCCAAGTCTTTCTGGTTTCTAAGTTGATGTATTTTCCCACCACCCAACATCCTCCACCCATCATCTTAAACTCAAGGAAGTCACAGGATTTATGCTATTAATGTGCCAAAGTCTGTTGATATGGAAGAGGAGAAAGACCCTGCTCCCACACTTTAGAAAAGGTATAGACTCTTAATAGTTGATTCAAGATGAAGGAGGACCATCCATATGAGGGCCTTGATTGGAATGTCAGTTGCAAGGCTGGAAAGAGAGCACAACTCTATCATTCAGGCTAGGGATGAAGTCCTAGGTCTTAGTACAGTATTCCAGGTTTAATTCCCAGGGGGTCCTAAGGTAGGAAGGGAGAGGAAAAGATTAATCTCTCCCTTGTTCTTTAAGGTTTAAAGAACCTCTCTAGGCCCCTCAAAGATGGGCTAGTTGCTAATAAGATGGATCAGGGATAGTTAAATGGGATTTTATTGTTGTCCAGTTAATCAGTCTTGGGAACATGGTGGCACCTTTCTAAACCCAGCCTACCAGGGAAGGGCTTCAGTCGATTGCTATTTCTAAGTACTTCCAAAGGGTCATCATCCACTACACTGTTCTCTTCAGCACTGTAGAGTTCCTGAGAGCAGGGAGTCATCCTTGGTCGGGGTTTCAGCACATTCATTGGGTCCAAGTCAGGACTGTTTTCAGCACTCCTGGTGTGCCGGTGGGGTTCAGGTGTGTTGAAGTGGATTATGGGGATCTCATTCTTCCGAGACAGGAATTGAGAGTACGGAGGTGGATTCATGCCTGGCAGAAAGGCCCTCTTTGCCTTGCCAAGGCTGATCAGGAAGTTGTTCTGGGGAGAATGATAGATGTCATACCCATTTTCTAGTGTCCGGTGCTTGAACTTGCAGTTGTCCGGGTTGAAGAAATGCTGAAAGGACAGAGAAGGAACCAGGTGAAAGCTGTTTTTGTGATTCACTTTCCAGCTTCAGTGTCAACAAAGAAATTGTATCACATTTATGAATCACCTTAAAGTCTACTGAGCACTTTCCCTTTAGTCCTGTGAAGTAGTTTTCATAAAAGCACCAAAAGCCATTTTATGGATAAGGAAATGGACTTTCAGAGATATTACTTGATGATGGTCAAAAAACTGTTAGGATCAGAGCTGCGATTCCAATGTAAGCTGCCTAATTCCCATGACCAATACTCCTTGAAATGCACCACCTCTGCAAGATAGGCTTGAGACTTTGTGATATATACCCAACTGTAACATCAGGCCATTTGGGTTTGTAAATAAGAAAGGACTACTCAAATTCAAGTTGTAAGAAGGAGTACTTTAAGGTAGTCATGAAGACAAGGGCAAGAGAGATTTCTATAGTTATTAAGTAGTGTTGATGGCAGTAAAACTAGCTCTATGATTGGATAAAACCCTTCTCTTCCTGTCCTGGGACCTGGTTAGCCTCATCCTCTTTTAGGATCTGCCTGCTGTAGGGTTAATCATATTGCAGGTATGTGTTCAGAATAGGTTATTCAGCAATATCAAGGGAGTAATTACCTTGGACCCACAAGACAATTCTTTCTAAGGAATTTGGAGATCTGGGTACATGTGCTCTCCTCCCCTCAATAGACTAGTGTCTATTTACTTGTAAAAGTTAACTCTAGGTGTCCCTCAGACTTCTCTTGTTCACTTTGCTATGGAACCAGCTCACTGAGGTAGGTGATGGATGAGGCAACCCAGAAGAGAAAGCTTGTAAAGTAGTATTAGACAGCTCAGCTTGAGTAAAAGAATTCTACTCTCATGATCCTCCCCACCCAAGGAAAGGTTAGAGATTAGGGAGAGAGGGCTAGGAGGGGATATGATTCTAGTTTAAAAAATTGATGTAATATGCAAGAATAACCCACCAAGCCACAAGAGGATCTTCCCAGTGGATCTTTGGAAGGGAAAGAATAGTCTTCTGTAATGAAAGGTTGTATTTGATAACTTTCCTACTTTCTTTGTACCTTTCTACCTCCTGGCATCAGATATGGAAATGAAAGAATGCAACTTCACTTGCAACTCCTGCATAGTTTAGAGAATCATTTAAAGTTTTCAATCCATTTGCTTTGCAGGATGCCAAATACTGAGGTTGAAGCTTACTATACAAATGTGCTCCTCATCTGGATTCACTCACAATTTAGCATCCTAAAAGTGTGCTTAAATTATGTGGAATAGAATACCAGAGTTGCAAAATATCATCAAAGGGCTCTAATGTATCCTTTCACTTACAGATAAGAAAATGAAGGCTCAGGATTAATGATTTGCCTTTTTGTAAGAGGAATAGTAGCAATGGATCAAATTATTTTTTAAAAAGATGGATTAGGATCCAGGATCCTTTGTTCTGTTGAACTTCAACAGATAGAAGCCCAGCAAGCCAAAGATGCTAGTGGTTCCCCATCTCCATCAGGCTTAGTCTTTACCAACAAAGGAAAATGGTCCTTGAAAAAATTCAGGTAGAGTCACCACATTTTAATGGCATTAGCATTTTGTCCTGGGAAAAGGTATCAAGGGAGAAATCAGGCCACCAGAATATAAGCCAGATGATATTATTCAATTCTAGAATTCAATGATTCTTTTATAATAGCCAGACAATGACCTGCAAGTCAAAACCTGTCCAATGACTCACCGAACCAAAGATGTTGCCCCTGATGTCCATACAGAGATATCTCCTGCTCATCACACCAGTTATTATGACTAGCCCAGCATCCTCTGATCTGATCATCAAGGCACCTGTTAAGAAAACCATTTGAAATTTAAAAAAAAAAAAACTTCTCACATTACCTTATTTCTGCCTCCGTGCAATACCTCAAATGGAGCTTTCCTGGGTTGATTAGAAAAAAGAAAAGCCATTCCAACACTATCTTTTACAAATGTACATCTCCAGCTCCTTTTCTCTACAATTTGCCATCCTACAAGTGGACTTAATTATATGGAAAGAGATCTTAGAATGGCAATATAGCTTAGAGGTGGATTAACCCTTTTATTATATTCAGATAAGGAAACTGAGACTTCAGCAGACTAAGTAATTTGCCTTTTTATAAGAGAAAGAGTAATAATAGTTCATATTCCCCTTTAAATTGCCTTCAAGTAATTCATATTCCATTGAGGAGAAAATATATACATATGTGAGTATGTTTTTTCTTTTTCAAATTTTATTGTCATGAAAAACACATTTCCATATTGGTCACTGTTGTAAGAGCATGCTCATCCATAACCCAAAACCCCAAATATAACCACAAATACACAGATGTGGAAGATAACTCCACCAGTTTTTTCTCTGGAGGGGAATAGCATTCTCCATCATCAAATCAGGATTGTCCCAGATTATTGCATTGCTGAGAGTAGTCAAGTTTTATACACTTAAGATATATGCAAAATAGATAGAAGGTGTTTGGAGAGGGGCAACAGTAGCTTTGCCAAGTTTATACAAGAAAACATGAACTTCTATGATTTCATTTTGTTTGGTTTTAAATATTTGAATGAGAGAATTAAATCATCCTCTTTCTATGTCCCCTTCTGCATTTTTCTCTGTGCTATTTCTCCATATTTTGTTGCCCCTTTTCTCATTAATTATGAATATTTATGTTCTTTTTTTTACTTTACATCACTTCCTATATTTATTTGTATTTTTTACTTCTTGTAATACTCTGTTACATTTGCAGCAGGGAATTGTTCCGTTAATTTGTGTCCCACAATACACCTGCCCCTATTCGACTAAAGCTCCTTGCAGTCAAGAACATTCTCTCTTTTATAGCTCTGGTTTATGCCAATATCTGGCATTCATTGAATAATGCTTTTCAGTTTGCGAAGTATTTTATTACTTCATTATATCTCAGATGAAGAGGATGAAGGCTCCACAAGCCTCGGTCCGTACTAATGTTGCCTTAGGCAAGACACCCAATTTTCTTTCTCTGGAGTCATTAGGCAAAAACTTAGACCGAGATTTGCCTCACTTCAGTGAGTTGGAGAAAAGATTCTCGTTTGTGGATGGGTTAGGTTCAATGCCCAGTGAAGTCCTTTCCGGCCCGGAAGCCCTGCCACTCCTGCCAGACAAGGGAAGAACCACTCCCCTTTTTGGTAGGATAGACTGTCCAAAGAGCAAAATTTGCTTTGGCGACCTGTTGGGTACCGTCCAAGTACCTAAAAGCAATATCTGCTGCCACCTACTGGGAGTAGTAGGATGTGCACGAGAACCTTACCAGGATCCTACTAGCTATGACTTATACCCAGTAGCGTACCTACAGAGGGCAACAGCGGTGTGGTATTGCCAGAGAAACCCCAAGGAGAGCAACACCTACTGCCACCTTCCTCGAGCCCCACAGAACTGCGGGAAGGGCCGCCTGACAACAGTAACTGGGAGGGGCGGCGCAAGAAAAAAGGAAATCATTGGTGACTAAAGTCCTCGGGACAGGCTTGCAGAGGATAGTGCCATTCTTTTCCTAGAATTCTGTGGTGAATTACCTCTGGTTTCCTTTCACCTCTCGGCAAGACTTCCTTTAATTCTGTCAGCTGCGTTCTTGCCAGTGGGGAGATGCTCTTGGGAGATGCTAGACTGAGAGTTTGGAAGATTTGAGTTCCACTCTAGCCTCACACTTACCCTCCCAGTCTGCCTCAAGTTTCCTCATCTGTAAAGTGGGGATCTGGCCAACCTCGGGGGGGGGGGGGGGGTTGTGAAGTAAGAATGAGATACTTTGGTAAAGCATTCTCTAAATGCTAACTGTTGCTGCTGCTACTACTACTACTGCAACTGCAACTACTACTACTGCTGCTACTACTACTACTGTAACTACTACTGCTACAACAACTACTACTTCACTTACTACTACTACTACTACTACTTACCAGATAGAGATTTTCTCAGGTTTTTACATTAAAGGCTATCAAAGAATAGTAAAAAAAAAACATAAAAAGTATGGCTGGGTCCCTCAAGGAGTGGAGGCAACCTCTGAGGCAGAATTTGAATCCAGGCACCATGGAAACAACTCATTATGCCCTTCTCCCTTTGTACTAAAGCATAAGTAGAATGCCTTTAGAATGACAGTTCACATGGCAGATAGATGATTCAATGGATAATGTCCCAGGACTTGAATTGGGAGGACCTGATTTCATATCTGTCCTCAGACCCTTACTATGTGACCCTGAGCAACTCACTTAACCCCTTTTGCCTAACTATTGCCTATCTGTCTTAGAGCTGCTACTAGGACAGTAAGTAATGGTTTAAAAAAAGGATACTTGGTCCCTCTTGACCTCACAGAGAGTCTGGAGGATCAATGAATGGTTCATGTGAAAAGAAAAAAACTTGATGAAAGATCAAGAAGACTAGGGAAATTCAGCTTCGAGAAAAGAAAACTGGGGTAGATGGAGGGAAATGAGAGGGAGAGAAAAGAAATAGGAAAGAGGAAGGACATTGATAAAGAAAGGTCTTTGAATCCACAAAGGAACACCATCCAGGGCCAAATGATTATCTCTTTCCATAAAGAATGGGAGAATGGGGAATGAGAGAAAGGGATGTTTAGTTTCAGCTTGAGGAGGGAATAACTTCATTGGTTTTGAGACCTATGCTAACAGAGAAGGCTAATAGGATTTCTGATGGAAGTTTTAAGGAAAAGTAGAGCAGGTCCAGTAAATTATTGTTAATTCTTACCCTAGCTCTGAAGAATTTTCAGTAGTCCAGATTATAAATTTGTATGTGTCTGTTTCACGGTGCCATGCCTCACAATGGCTCTGCCTCTAGCCAGCCCTGCTTAGCTAGAAAAACTTTAAGCATATCCCATTGAGAGGCTATGCCTCTGTCATTGCAGGTATAGGCTCCCTTAGGTAATTTTTTAGCCAGAGCAATTTATGAAGACCATGTCACACCAATAAGATTATTGGTACTAGAAATACAGAAATAAACCAAACAAATTAACCATGAGATTAAGATCTCATGGGGAATATTTTAAGAGGAGATTACAAAGGACAGCAAAGGTGGCTCAGTGGATTGAGAGTCAGGCCCAGAGATGGGAAGTCCTGGGTTCAAATCTGGCCTCAGACACTTCCTAGCTATGTGCCTGTGTGACATTTAATCCCCACTGTATTATAGTTCAGTGATGGCAAACCTATAGTACAGGTGCCAGAGATGCTTTCTGTGGGGCAGGTGCCCTACCCCCATCCAGTTCATTACTAGAAATGCAGAGAGAATCGGTTAGAGCTGCTCCCACAGAGGGGGTAAGGTGGGGGTGGGAGCAGGGCCTGGCACACCTTCTCTAAAAGGTTCACCATCACTGCTCTTGCCCTTACTACTCTTCTGCTATGGAATCAAAGACATAGTATTGATTTTAAGATATAAGGGAAGGGTTTAAAAAGACAGGTTTCAAAAAAAGCTTTCAAACTACTAGTTGGTCACTATTATGACAATTACAAGTTCCCATTCATTTGAGCAATTCTGTTTCAGAGGTCTGCTTTGCTACTTGGGATACTAGTTTGTCTTGTTTGGGGATTTTTTGTTTTTGTTGTTTTTGTTTTGGTGCAGCTCTGTGACATAATCTATGCAGGGAACTCCAAAGGAGGAAATTCCTTTTGCCACTGCAGATTGGTCACTGCTTCATAATTTATAGTCTGACAGAATTGCCTGGTGCCACTGAACAGTTAGGAAAATTGTCCAGTGCCACAAAGTCAGTGGATATTGAATGTGGGATTTGAACCAAGATCTTCCTCATTTGGAGGCTTGGCTTTTTCTCCATAATAAAAATGTCTTGCTTAAAAATAACACTCACTCACATCCCTCATTTCAACATATTTAAGTTGGCCTCTCCATGTTCCCCAGGTCTTCAGAACTTATGATGTTTTCCATTCAAGAATATTAGATTTTTGTCTTGCCCCAAGAAAAGGATAAAAGAGGAGGCAGCTGGGTGGCTCAGTGGATTGAGAGCAAGGCCTAAAGATGGGAGGTCCTGGGTTCAAATTTGACCTCAGACACTTCTCAGCTGTGTGACTTGGGCAAGTCACTTAACCCCCATTGCCTAGCCCTTACCACTTTTCTGCCTTGGAATCAATACACAATATTGATTCCAAGATGGAAGGTAAGGATTTTATTAAAGAAATAAAAGGATAAAAGAAACCTCCAGCTTAAAATGTGCAACTGATTTAAATCGACAGTACTATTATCTCCCAGCAACTTCCTCCACTAAAATATATTTACTTTTTATATATTGCACATGTGCTTATAAATGCCCATGTTGTCTCTCTTGATAGAATGTAAGTTTGTTGAAGGAAGGAGCTATTTGTTTTTGTTTTCTGGTGTGCCTAGCATATAGTGGATATTTATTTATTTAAAATACTTATTGATTTATTAAATATGATTGTGTATATATATGCATATATTATATATAAATATATTTCAAGCCCTTACTTTCTGTCTTAGAATTGTTACTAAATATTGATAACCAGAGCAGTAAGAGCTAGGCAGTCTGGGTTTGTCTGAGGCAGATTTGAACCCAGCATTTCCTAATCTCCAGGCTTGGCACTCTATCCACTGAGCAACCTACTTGCCTCTACTGTTATACTGAATTTAATTCAGTTCAATACTGATTTATTCTAATCTGGCCTCATACTTCCTAGCGGTGTGACTCTGGGCAAGTCACTTAACCCAGGTTGCCTTGCCTTTACTGCTCTTCTGGCTTAAAATTGATACTAAGACAGAAGATAAGGGTTTTTTTTTTAAGTGATGATTTATTAAGCCTTTCAATATACAAAGGAGAAAACTAAACAGCCCCTGCCCTCAAGGAGCTTACACTGACAAAAGGAAAAGACATATCATAGAACTATGTTGGGAAGGGAATTTAGGAGGGACTAACTGCAGTAGTTTTGAGACCCATACTGCCAGAGAAGGCTTATAGGATTTCCTATGGAAGTTTTAAAGAACAGTAATGCAGATCTGGTAAATCAACATCAGTTCTAACCCTAGCTCTCAAGAATTTTCAATAGTCCAGATTATAAATTTGTGAGTGTGTGTGTGTGTGTGCGCGTGCGCATGTGCGTGTGTATTTCATTATGCCATATCTCCAGAGTCCTGGGTTTCAGATCCCTAGACTAAATGACTGCCTGATGAAATTATAAGTTTAAATTGCTGATTGATATAGAGCTCTTAGCCTGTTCTTTATGATAATCCAAGATGAAGTATTTTTAACATTTAATCAGCCAGTGATAGGCAATGAGAATAAAGTGACATCATACTTTAAGGTTTCCAGAGCACTTTTTTCATAGCAACCCCATTTCCCCTATTTTATAGTAGAGGAAACTGTCTCAGTGAGGGGAAGTTATTTGTTGAGATCACACAGCTTTAGGAAATGGCAGAGTTGGCATTTTACCCAGCTCTCTCAGGTCTATAAGTCAAGCATGCTTCCTACCACATACTACACAGTCTCTTAGGTACAGTTCTTACATGCAGCATTCCTGCCTCCAGCTTTTCTTTTTCTTTTTTTCCCAAGTATAACATATTTAGGAATATTTTTTCTTCTAAAATACACCTCCCTAGTTTTATAGAGGTGGTAGAAAATGGCGATGGAACAGCATCTATACTGAAAGATGCAGCTGATTTTGGGGCTAATTTTTCTGAGCTACTTTTTTTCTCTCTCCTTTAAAAAACTAATGAATAGCTTCTGGTGGGTATGTATGTATGTATATATATATATATATATATATACACACACACACATATATAAACATAAATATAATTACAAATGTAATTTAAAAAAAAATTTACCTTAGAATATGAAGAATTTGTCTCCCAGGACTGTGGTGTGGAGTTCAAATAAGAGCAAGAACCATTAATCCATACATAAAGATCCCTATTGGCAGCATTAGTGACTTTGTTAATGTTACGTAGCTTTTCTTGTATTTTTCATCATATGATGAAATACTTAATAATATTTAAAAATGAATCTTTATCGTCTGTCTGTCTTCTCCAATTACATTTTAATTTGGTGCAGCAGACTTGGGAGTATCATGGGCTACATGCCAGGGTGTGGATTGCATACCTTTGTACTAGAATATAACAAAGAGCTTGGGGTGGGGGGAATGACCTAAACCCATTTGACTGTTCAGATTTCTTCTACATTGGTTATTTGCCATTAGATCAGTCCTTAATTTAAAAAAATAACTATTTTAAAATTTTTATTATATTCCTTGGTTCCTGTAACTTTCTTGGTATCTAGAAATACATTTTCTTACTCCTCTGATGGTACTTAGCTATAAAACTTATTAATCAGCTATCCCATACTGCATAGCTTTATTAGCTAGCTTTGTATGTATATTTTCTTTCTCCAACTAAACTATAATTTTTTTAAACCCTTACCTTCTGTCTTGGAATCAATAGTGGTAAGGGCCAGGCGATGGGGGTTAAGGACTTGCCCAGGGTCACACAGCTGGGAAGTGTCTGAGGCCAGATTTGAACCTAGGACCTCCTGTCTCTAGGCTTGGTTCTCAATCCACTAAGCCACTCAGCTACCCCCTAAACTACAATCTCCTTGAAGTCAGGAACTACATATTCTATACTACTCTTCTGCCTTGGAACCAAAACATGGTATTGATTCCAAGGCAGAAGGTAAGGGTTTAAAAAATAGAATAAAATAAAATGACTATCCCAAGAGGACATAGATAGTGGTAAAGCTAAGAATATATTTAGAGATTTTCAAAGAGGACAATCCCACACCCTCCCTTGGTGAGGTTCCTGAAGTTCATAGTCTAAAAATGTCAATTTACCTCATTTAAGTTTCCCTCGCTCCCCCCAGGCTCTCCTGTCACACAGTACTTGACTTCTAGGGCTAGGATGAGAGAAAACCAATCAGTTATAGCAGGAGGAATTTATGATATATGGTAACTATAGGGGTGTGCAGACAGTAATTAGGGAGGTCCTGAAACCACCTGCTCACTACCCCGTGGCACCCCACACCTCCCCCTGGCTCTGCCACTTACTATTTGTTGTGCCTCCTACTGGGGTCTTTGTCAAGCGTGACAATGCCAGAGTCAGCTTCTGCCAACTGGGGAACTAATTGTTAAATTTTCACGTAACACCTTGGAAAGTGCTACAAATTGGGGTTTTATTTATTGTATTGTTGATTGTCTAGACTTACAAAGGTGATGGGGAAATGCTAATAATGCAAGTTATACCTCAAACTGTGCCACATACATTTCCCAACTCCCCAGAGCTAGGTTGTTAAATATTTTCCAGCATACATTCCTTCTGTTTCTTCATTTGCAAAATGAAAGGTATGGACTAAACTACTAATAATCAGGGTCAACATTTGGATCACACTTTAAGGTTTACAAAGGCTTTTTTTCCTGTTGCCATCATCTCATTTGGTCCTCATTTCAGCTGAGTAAGGAATTTTCATTTTTATCATCATTTTTATCATCCTTTCCCATTTTTACATCCTCTACTTGGATTCTCTAACATTCTTTTTCATTGGTCCAGTACTTCTCTGACTACACTAAACTGCCTCCCTTGCCTGCAGACTAGGGAGTAAAAAGACCTAAGTTTGAGCCCTACATGGCTGTGACACATATTAGTGTTAAGGTCAGGGACAAAGATTGGTCCCTCTGTGCCTCTGCTTCCTCAATCTGCCAAATAGTAATAATAAGGCAGCATGGTAGTGTGGACAGTATTCCTGGCCCTGAAGCCAAGGTTCACATTCCTGCTATTGACATATACTGACTGTGTGATGCTAGCTAAGTCACCCAACTGCAGAATGTTTTAGTTCTTCCAGAGCAGCTTGTGACCAATTTTTCATGGGGGGGGGGGTTGGGGTGGTGGTCCTGTTTTCAGAGTGTTTTAGACAATTTTCTAAGACTACCATTTGTAGAGAAAGTGGCAATCTGCTTTTGTGTTAAGACTTCCCTCATGTTGGAGTTGGATACCAATGAAATCATAGATTCAGTGCCTGTTCCTAATTCTTGCATTACCTGTAGCAAGGTGAGTTATTCTTAGTCAGGTAAGGTAGTGCAATGGGCTGAGCTAGACTTGTAGTCAGGAAGCCCTAAGTTCAAATCCAGCCTCAGATGATAACTAGCTGTGTAACCCTGGGCAAGTCACTTAACCTGTTTGCCTCAATTTTCTCATCAGTAGAATGAAGATAATAACATTACCTACCTCCCAGGGTTATTGTGAAGATTAAATGAGATAATATTTATAAAGCACTTTGTAATACTTAAAGGGCTATAACTGCAAGAGAGCTTATAGATCATTTAGTTCAGGAATCATTTCATCAATTAAAAAAAACTCTTACCTTCCATCTTATAATCAATACAAAGTATTGATTTAAGGCAGAAGAGTGGTAAAGGGATAGACAATTGGAATTAAATGATTTGCCCAAGGGCACACAGCTAAGAAGTGTCTAAGGCCAAACTTGAACCCAGGACCTCACATGTCCAGGCCTAGCTTGCTATCCACTGAACCACCTAGCTTGCTCCTTAGTCCAGGAATGCTTAACTTGAGATCTAAAAACTTGTATTTTAAAAATGTTTTTATAAATGTATTCAATATAATTGGTTTTCTTTGTAATCTTTTGTATTTTAATTTGTGCATTTTAATATTTCTGTGATGGGGTACATAAAATTTTATCAGATTGCCTAAGGGATCCATGAGACAGAAACATTAAGATCTCTACTCCAACCCACTGACTTTTAGAGAATCAACAGAAAATAGTGGAGAGGCTGCTGAATTCCTCATCAGGAGATACCTGGGTTAGAATCTAACCTCTCACATTTCTTAGTCTACAACTTTGTCCTGTTATTTAATTTCTCAGTATCTAAATTTCCTCATCTATGAAATGAGACTTCCTCTCAGGGTTGTTGTAAGGTTCCCATGAGATCATTTAGAAAAAATGCTTTTCTGGAGCAGCTAAGTGGCACAGTGGGTAGAGCACCAGACCTGGGTTCAAATGTAGCCTCAAATACTTCCTAGTGGTATGAGCCTGGACAAGTCATTAACCTTGTTTGCCTAGCCTTTGATCTTCTGTCTTAGCATTGTTACTAGGACAGAAAGTAAGGGTTTAGAGGTGGGGGGGATGCTTTGCTAACTTTAGAGTATTATAGAGGGTGTCCTAAAAGACTTGGACTTTTATAAATGCCAGCTGTTATTTTATAGATGAGAAAAATGAAGCCCAGAGGTATCAAATAATTTGACAAAGATGACAGTGGTATCAATGAGTGAAAGAAATTTAGATACTGAGAAATTAAATAATAGGGCAGGGTTGTAGGCTAAGAACTGTCAAAGGTTTGATTCGAACCCAGTGAAAATGGGTTCAAACTCAGCTTCTCTGACTCAAAAGTTGGTACTCTTAGGTAGGCACCACCTACCGTACCTACTTAAATGAATGAATGAATACAGGGAGGGAAGGAAGGAGGTGAAGAGAACAGAGAGGGAGAGGGTCAAGAAGGAACTTTCAAGGGTCTATAATCCAATTTATGTCTATAAATTGACACTAGGAATCAATTTCTCAGTCCTTTTAGGCTCCTCTGCCATCATTGTCTAAAGAAAAATGACAGTAATGGCAGATGGATTAGATACTACCAATACCTGGTGGCCAAAGGATGTGCTAGACCTCCCTTCCCATCAACAGAACTAGGATATTTCCTTTTGCCAGTGGTCAAACCCATTTCTTTCCTGAGTTTTAGCCCTCTACTTACTATAGATGGTTTGATGAGGAGTCCCATCCACGTGGCCATCTTTGTGGATCTGCAGGTGGTAGCTGTTCCTGGCTGTGGCTGTGTAGAGGTGAGTCAGACCCCCCCAGTTGAGGCTGAGCAGGGGGGAAGCATTGGGGAAGGCTTGGATGACCCGTAAGCTGCACAGGGCACAGAACAGGAGTTGGAGGCAGCCCCCTGGCATCTTGGTGGTGTTTTCTGAATGGCAGTGATGGAAGGATTGAAAGCAGACACTCTTTCTCCCTCTTCTGCCTGCTTAGAGCTTTCCTTCTTCTCAGTGGATACTTAGAATGGGAGTTCTGTTGAGTCTCCCTCCTTTTCTTACTGGGACTTTTAAAGGGCAGCAGTGTGACATCAAACAGGAAAAGCTCTGCTCTCCACATCCTCTGTCCTGTAATCGGTCCATTTGAAGAGAGTGGAAAGACCTCAAAGGCACACACGGAAGGCATGTTGGTTTCCCTAGAGAAACACAGTTGTACACACACACACACACACACACACACACACACACACACACACACACACACACACACACCTCAATTTCAAGCCAGCTTTCCAAAAAGTGGATGTGTGGGCAAAAATTATCTGCAATTCTGGGATGTCTGTTGACCTGCTCCACCCACCTCCACCAGGAAAAGAGAAGGCAGCACCTCCCAAGTGACCCAGCTTCAGACAGGCGCCTGAAATCCTATTGTAATCCTATTCAGCAATAAATAATTAAATTTAAAAAACTGGAATTGTTGTGGGTTCGAAAGCAAGATGCCCTGAAATAAAATCAAAATTTTAAAAACGTCTTCGCTTTAAAAAAATTATTTTTTTATTAAGACTAAAATGACTTGCTTTGGAGTCAGGCAGGGTCAGGACTAAAGTTTAGCAGAGGAGAGGGTAAGGAAACTGAGACCCAGCAGGATTCAGTGGCTTGCCTAAGAATGTATGAATAATACATTCATAAAGAGTAATAGGGCAATGAGGTTATACAGTAGATAAAGCACAAGACCTGAGTTTCAAATTCTGCCTCAGATTTTAACTAGCTATGTGATCCTGGGCAAGTTGTTTAACTTGACCTCAGTTTCCTCATTTATAAAGTGGGGAAAATAATAGACCTACCTACTAGGGTTGTTGTGAGGATGAAGAGATCTGATTTGTAAAAGCTCTTTGCAAGCCATAAGACATTTTATAAAGTATAACTATTATTAATAAGGAGAAAAGCCAGGATTTTAATTTAGTCCTTTTGACTCCAAAGCCAATAAACTTCCCACTACCTCTTGCTACCAAATCAGGGAACTTCTTTGTTTATGGAAGTGAGACATTAAAGCCTGAGTCTAGACCCTATGAGAGCAAGAGGCTTATTTTTTAACTAGTAGCAAATTAGGGACTTGGCTTTGGGGTTTTTTCCCTTTGTTTTCTATTAAATGTCCAAAAAGTATCATTCTGAAGAATCTCTGTTCCTCGTTTTCCTTCATTGATACTCATATTCTAGACTTGTTTGGTTTTTCAGGATTGAGAATCAAGAGACTTGGTTAATGTATACTTTCCCACTAACTATGTGTGTATCCTTGGTCAAATCACTTAATCTATATGGGCCTCAGTTTTCTCAGCTATAAAATGAGATTTGGACAAGATGATCCCTAAGAGATCCCTGTCAGCTCTAACGTTCTGTGATTCTCTGCCTGAATCAATTGAGCAAGAACATATTGAGTGGCTTCTTATATAATAGTCAAAGCCATGGGAGCCTCCACCGGGTGCAGAATCCCATCCTGCAGCACTTTGGGGAGGTACAGAGCCCAATGTTACCTCCATCTGTTGATATCCTAACTAAAATTCAAGATCCTGCTTAAATTCCACCTATTTAAGGTTGACAAAACATTTATTTAGTATTATTGTCTCCATTTAACAGATGAGGAAACTGAGACTCAAGGGAAATGAAGGGGCTTAGTCATGGTCACACTGATATTAAGCAACTGAGTTTTAATACAAAGTCACCTCATTCTGAGTCCAGCAGACATCACGTGTTTGCTGCTCTCATTGGCTGTCATTGTACTTTAGTCTACTTTTATAGATTTATTCTAATTTGTCTGATATTTATTTGTGTCTACTCTATAGGTGCCTTTGATCCCATCCCGTCTCATATTCTCCAGCCAATTGCCCCTCAATCATCACCTTTCTCAATAAACTTCAGTCTCTATTTCTTTCCCCTGATTTCTTCAAAACACATCTCCTTGATTTTTTCAAAAATTTGCACCAGACCATAAGTGCTCATGATGGGCAATACCATCTGCCTCCAGAGAAAGAACTGATGGAGTCTGAATGAAGACTGAGATACAATGTATTTCACTTTATTTCTTCATTTTTTTTGTTCACTCGAGTTCTCTTTCACAAAAAGACTAATATGGAAAAATATTTTATACTATTATCCATGTAAAGCCTCTATAAGATTGTGTACTATCTCAGAGAGGAGGTGGGGAGGAATGGAGGGGGAGAATTTGGCTCAAACTTAAAGGTGAAAAATTTGAACCCAGGACCTCCCATCTCTGAGCCTGACTCTCAATCCTCTGAGCTACCCAGCTGCCCCCTGAAAAATCCTTTTTATGTAATTGAAGAAAAAATAAAATATTAGAAAAATAAAGAGAAAGAGGAAGAAAAAAACCTTCACTAGACCCTGTTATCTCCTCAAGTTGTCATTTCTCTCTTTTCCTTTTCTCAGCCAAACTCAAGGAAAAAAAAAAATCCGTCTATGGTTGCTTCCACATCATCTCTTTCCTTTCATTCCTCAGCCCTTTGCAGGCTGGCTTCTGATCTCTTCACTCAACTGAAACTCTTCTCTCCAAAGTTACTATGATCTCATAGTGGCCAAATCTGATGGTCTTTTCTGAGTACTTATCCTTCTTGACCTGCCTCATGCACTGACCACCTTCTTTTTCTGGACATTTTCTTCCTTTGGTGACTATTCTTTTCTGATTCTTCCTCCTACCTATCTGATGATTTCTCCATATCCTTTGCTGGATGACCATCTAATATTCCCAAATGTGAATGTACTCCAAGGCTCTGACCTGAGGGTGTCTCCCTTCTCTCTCTCTCCATTCACTTGCTGGCCCCATCAACTTCTATGAATTTTATTAACATCTGTGTATGGATGATTCCCAGACCCATGTGATTAACCTTAGTCTTTCTCCTGAGTTCCAAATTCTGGACAATTATCCAACAGACTAGCTGTCTAGTGGGCATTTCAAATTGGGTAGACATCTCAAATTCAACATGTCCAAAACAATTCATGTTTTCTTCAAAACTTTTCTATCAAATTTCTCTACATCTGTTGAGGAGACCACCAATTTTCTAGACTCTCAGTCCAGAATCCCAGACTTAACCTTCTCATTCCCTTCCTTCTTCTCATATCCAACCTGTTGTCAAAATCTTGCCATATTTCATCTAACATGCCCCCCACCTCTGGTTCATTCTTGGACCCTTGCAGTAGCCTGCTGGTTGGTTTTGCCTCAAGTTTCTCTTCCTACTCCAATCCATCCACCACTTAACTGTTTGATTAATTTTTCTAAAGCACAGAACACATGTCACACACATACACCCCTTCCCCCAATCAATAAACTATTGATTACTTTTCACCTTCAGGATCAAATATAAAGTTCTCTGTTTGACATTCAAAGCCTTTGCATACTCTGATTTTCTCCTACTTTTCCAGACTTCTTACATCTAATTTGCCCCCCATATATACTCTGTGATCCATTAAAACTGGTCTCCCTTGCTATTCTTCATACAAGATACTCCATCTCCTGACTAGGCATTTTCTTCTCTTTTCTTCCCTCCCTCCCTCCCTCCCTCCCTCCCTCCCTTCCTCCCTCCCTCCCTCCCTCCCTCCCTCCCTCCCTTCCTCCCTTCCTTCCTTCCTTCCTTCCTTCCTTCCTTCCTTCCTTCCTTCCTTCCTTCCTTCCTTCCTTCCTTCCTTCCTTCCTTCTTTCCTTCCTCCTTCCCTCCTTCCTTCTTTCCTTCCTTCCTTCTTTCCTTCCTCCTTCCCTCCCTCCCTCCTTCCTTCTCTCTCTCTCTCTCTCTCTCTCTCTCTCTCTCTCTCTCTCTCTCTCTCTCTCTCTCTCTCTCTCTCTCTCTCTCTCTCTCCCTCTCCCCATGAGAGATCATCTGTTGGGAGAACAACCAGAGAGGGATTCCACTTACCATTTCGGGTTGGTCCCTGCTCTTCAACTTATCTTAGGGAATTGTCTGGGTCAATTGAGAAGTTAAATAACTTTTCTGGGATCATCCAAACAGTATGCTTCAGAAGTGGGACTCATACTCAAGTTTTCCTGGCTGCGAGACCAGCTTTCCATACACTACACCATGATGCCTTGCCATTGTCTTATTCAACTTTAGATCTCTCTCAGTATCTGGCAGAATTTTGGCTCATAAAATAGATTTGTTGAATGTTTAATGCATGAATAATCCAAGCACAAGAGAATGCAATACAATACAACTAACATATTTTAATCACCTGTGTGCTCAGTAATATGCTGAGTTCTAGGGGAGATACAAGATTTAGATAAGGTAGAAACCCCGACCTTATGTTGCTTACTGTCTAGTGAGAGATAAGAGAAGCTTAAAGGTCAGTGCTGCCATTCTAAACTCAAAGATGGATGCTCTAAGCCTCACTCATTCAAACCCTCCAGATTCTTAATTTGAAGTGGTCAGGTCCTGAAAAAACTAGCTCATGCCATCCCAACTCATAGGTAATTTCATATAGAACTTTGTTTTACTAGTTTCCATTGGGAAATCTCTCTTCCCTGGAGCATGACCAACTAGAAAAAACCTCAAGACTCGGTTTAGAAAAAAGGAGTTTTTAATTGAGGTTTTGCCCATTTCCTAGCTGTGTGACTCTGAGGACATCTGTCAAATTATTATAGTAATCATAGCTTGGCAACTTTTAACTGAGTTAAGAAGTAGGGGCATGATAGCAAAAGTATTTTCTGTATCCTAAAGCAATAGTGTCAAAATAGAAATGGGAGCACTAAAGCTTAAGGGATCCTGTGGGGCAATATTGGCTTAGAAAACCACATACTAGAATTATCTATGTTCTATTGTATTTTTAGGTAGCTAGGTGGTTTGGTGAATAGAGTGCTTGGCCTGGAATCAGAAAGACTTGAGTTCAACTCTGGTCTCAGATAACTCCCAGCTATATGATCCTGGGCAAGTAATTTAACCTCTGTTTGCCCTAATCCATTGGAGAAAGAAATGGCAAACCCTTCTAGTATCTTTGCCAAGAAACCCTGGACAGTCTGATCCACAAAGTTACAAAGAATCAGACACAACTGAATGACAATGAAATTATATTTTTATTTATTTTGCTAAATATTTCCCAATTTCATTTTAATCTGGTTTGGGCAACAAATGCTTAATGTTGATGCAGCATGCTTCATGATATACTTCTGTCTCAAAGTGATATATAGGGACAGCTAGGTGGCTCAGTGAAGCCTGGAGATAGGAGGACCTGGGTTCAAATGTGTTCTCAGACATTTCCAAGCTGTGTGACCCTGGAAAAGTCATTTAATCTTCATTGCCTAGCCTTACTATTCTTCTGTCTTGGAACCAATACAAAGTATTGATTCTGAGCCAAAAGTTGTGTTTAAAAAAAGTTATTGAGGACCCCCTCAAAGTCAGTATCAGTATATCCACTGATAGTTATCATATTAGACATGAAAATACCTTAGAATTATTATGAAAATAGTTTTGACCTCATAGACCTCCTGAGAGGGTCCTGGAGACTCCCAAACAAACCTTTGAGAACCTCTGGAATTAGTGGCAAGAGCAATGGGTAAAAGAGTACTGTTTAGTAACTGCTCCATGATGTTGGACAATTCATCACATTGTTGTGCCTCCATATCCCCATCTGTAAAAAGGAGTTGGTCTAGATGGAGTCTAAAGGCACCTAACTTGAGATTCTACAATCCTGTGAGGTTAGGGACTAAAGATGCATGTAGATTCCTGTACTTTGCATCTAGAGGGCACTCATCTTTCAGAGTTCAGGTCCCCTACTCACTGTGATGATGGCAGCCAATTACTGACCTCCAAGGGCTGCATGAGACTGGAAGTTCTGAAGACAGCAAGACATTAACAGTCTGATTTGTTCCTATTCTGGAGTCCCTGGGACTTATGCCAAGAACAGCCATGAGGTAAGCATTGGGAGACTTGATACCAGAACCTCCTGGGTTCAGGGTGGGACTCCTCAAGAGGGCACTAAAGTCTAGTGGTTCTTAAGGGAGCCTGACCTTTTATGGAGTGGGAGAAGGAAGAGAGCAATGGCAGCCAGCCTGTTCTGGGAACTCTGCCAATGGTCTGGCATCCTAGGAGTTTGCCTGGTTTGCTATGTGGAAGACATCTGTCAGTCACTCAACAAACATTTATTAGCCACTTACAATATGTTAGGCACTGTGCCAAGTGATACAAAGAATGGCAAAAAATAGTGCCTATAACCAATTATGCATCAGTTCTTGTCTTATTCATTAGAAAAGAAGCATAGGATTTAAAGTCTGAGGGAGCAGCAGTTAGTTAGCACCAACCAGCCCTGGAGTCAGGAGGACCTGGGTTCAAATATGATCTCAGATACTTCCTAGCTGTGTGACCCTAGGCAAGTCATTTAGCCCCATTTGTCTAGTCCTTACTCTTCTATCTTAGAGTTGTTATTAAGACAGAAAGTAAGGGTTAAAATTTTTTTTGAGGGAATTAAGAAGAGCATATAGTCTGACTCCATCATTTTATAAATGTGAAAACTGAGTTCCACAATAGTGACTTGACTTACCTAAGATCATAAGAGAAATAATTAGCAAAGCCAAGGCCCTCTTATTCCAAATATAGTACCATTTTCACTACAAATGTTCCCTTTTTTATCACACATTTTCATTTGAAAGGTAAAATGAATGGATGATTGGATGAATGAAAAAACATTGAAGGGCTTAGTATGTGTGTCATGTACCATGTTGGTGATACAAATAAAAAGGCAAGGAACTCACATTCTAATCTAATTTAAAAAAATAAGCCCCAACTTTCCATCTTAGATTCAATACTACGTATTGGTTTCAAGGCAATGGGAATTAAGTGACTTGCCTAGGGTCACACAGGCAGGAAGAATCTAAGATCAGATTTGAACCCAGGACCTCCCATCCCTAAACCTGGCTCTCAATCCATGAGCCTCCTAGCTGCCCTGTCACATTCTAATCTTGTTTGTTAGGTTAATGAATGTTCTCCTAATCCAGGAGTCAGCAAACTGTACCTAAGGTACCCTTGAGATGTCAGGAGCAGGCAGAGAGGTGGGTGCCTGTGTTTTCATTCTGCATCCCCTAGTGCCTAGACTTCTGGAAGCTTCAGTCACAGAGGAATGTTTTCTGGGTATAAAATAATCCTGAATGAATCTTTGTTGGGGAGAAGAGGCATGGTGTGATGGAAAGGACACTGGTTTTCCAGTCAGAAATCAAGGTTTGAATCTTGACTTTGCTATGTAATGCCTGTGTGACATGAGGAAGTGACTTTACTTTCTGGACTCTGGTTTCCCAATATCTAATATGAGTGGACTATTCTACAGAACTGCAAGTCCAGGAGTCATAAAACCACTAGTCCCTTCTTTTTTTTTTAATTTAAACTTTTTTCTTAATTACATGTAAAATAAAAAATAAAAAATTTGACATTATATTTTCCAAATTCCATGTAATAATAATTTTCAACATGTTTTCCTAACTTATGAGATCCAAATTATCTCCCTCCTTCCTTTCCCTCTCCCCTTCTAGAGATGGTAAGCCATTTGATCTGGGTTATATATGTATTATCATGCAACATATACTTCCATATTGGTTTGTTAGAGAATATTCTTAAGAAACCAAAACCCCAAAATAAAAAAAATGAAAAAATAGTATGCTTTGATCTGTATTCTGATGCTTATCACTTCTAAAAGCCCCTAAAGTGGCTCTTAAAAAGAAAAGTATTTCTAAATCCAAATGAGTCACTGTTGCATAGAGCTTCAGACTGTGGAAGAGATATTTAAGGGCACCCACCTAGCCTGGAAGCCCATAGGTACTTGCAAATTTCTAAATTTAATATCAAACTCCCCGGGGAGGGGGGAAGCAATGGGAAAGTTATACCGATGCCTTTCCCATACAGGATTGGGGTGTATGGATGTTCAAGGAGGACTTGCACCTCTGAGGTAAGGGCTTCCTGGGCCTTTTTCAGGACTAATCATCTGTTTTGGTGTCTACCTGGCCCTCGACTTTCACCTGTGGCTTGGTGAAGCTGTAGCTTGCACAGTAGCCACTTCCTGGAAACCATCTAGGCAGATGGGTTATATAAGGCTGAGGATAAGCAATGGGTCACAAACCCATTGGTGAGTTTTGACGTGTCCACCTCGAACATGTGAAGACTTCTCCTGGAGGAATGGGCAGATGAGAACAGTTTGTTTCAAAACCCATGAAGGAAGATGAAGCAGATGCTCTGGAGGGCTTAGAGGCTAGTCAGATGTTGAATATGCTTCTGCATCCTGGGCCATCAATAGTCATCCTGACTTTTATCTTGCCACTGGACTTTGATGACTCTAGAAGAGAGAATAAGACTGATGACTTTGTGCAACTCTGCCTCACTTAAATCCAATTCATGCACATGTCAAGATATCACCTCATGATGTCCCTCCTTGAAAATGAAGGATGAATAACAACAGAGCAAAGGCTTACCCACATACCCTTACATTTTTATAAGGGTGACATTGGGCCAAAATGAACCTCAAGGGTAGCCCTGAATGAAGCTGGGGTGGGGGGTGACCTTTATGGAAGACAGAAGCTTTAGTAACTAGCTTTTCTTTGATGGTTTGGTTCTATGGGTTGAGTATGATTTGGGGGTCAGACTTAGCCCTACCTATTTCCCTCCAAATTTTAACTACATTAGTTGTTGTTGTTGTTGTTGTTGTTTTGCACAATAACTTATTCTTTTTATGTAGCCAGTATGAGATTTCCCTTTTTGCATTTGTGATCCTCTTGGCTCCTTTTTTGGTCACACATGCTTCCCTTATCCATAATTGTAAGAGTTAATTTCTTATGTGCTCTAATTTGTTTGTGACATGATCTTTTATGCTGCATCACAACCTGATTTCTTTGAGACTGCTTTTCAATTTGCCGGCAGTTTTTGCCAAATAGTGAGTACTTATCTAAGTGTTGAGTTCTTTAGATTCATTTAACACTATACTACTGTGTTTCCTTTTGTATGTTGTGTAACTAATCTGTTCTACTTACATCTCTTGATGTTGTTTAGTTGTTTTCAGTCATGTCTGACTCTTTGTGATGCCATTTACAGTTTCTTGGCAAAGATACTGAAGTGGTTTGCCATTTCCTTCTTCAACTTATTTTACAGATGAGCAAACTGAGACAAATGGGGTTAAGTAGCTTGTCATCTTTTTAGCCAGTGCGAAATCATTTTTATGATTATTGTTTTGTAAAATAGTTGGAGACCTGGTCTCCCTTATTTCCCTTTTTTATTTTTTTCCAGTTTTCTTTTGAGTTTTTCAACTTTTGTTCCTTTCAGTGAATTATTTTTCTTGCTGCCTAAAGTAATCTTGGTAGTTTGATTAGTATGGCACAAATAAATAAATCAATATAGATTAATCATTTTATTATATATTGACTTGGCTTACATATGAGCAATAATGAACATTTCTTTTTTTTTAAATTTTAAACTTTATTTTATTTGGTCATTTCCAAATATTATTCACTGGAAACAAAGATCATTTTCTTTTCCTCCCCACCCCCCCCCCCCTCCCACCACCTTTCCCTCTCCCATAGCCAACGCACGATTCCACTGGTTATCACATGTGTTCTTGACTTGAACCCATTTCCCTGTTGTTGGTATTTGCATTAGAGTGTTCATTTAGAGTCTCTCCTCAGTCATATCCCCTCAACCCCTGTAGTCAAGCAGTTGCTTTTCATTGGTGTTTTTACTCCCACAGTTTATCCTCTGCTTGTGGATAGTATTTTTTAGATCCCTGCAGATTGTTCAGGGACATTGCATTGACACTAATGGAGAAGTCCATCACCTTCGATTGTACCACAATGTATCAGTCTCTGTGTATAATGTTTTCCTGGTTCTGCTCCTTTCGCTCTGAATCACTTCCTGGAGGTTGTTCCAGTCTCCATGGAATTCCTCCAGTTCATTGTTCCTTTTAGCACAGTAGTATTCCATCACCAACAGATACCACAATTTGTTCAGCCATTCCCCAATTGATGGGCATCCCCTCGTTTTCCAATTTTTGGCCACCACAAAGAGTGCAGCTATGAATATTCTTGTACAAGTCTTTTTCCTTATTATCTCTTTGGGGTACAAACCCAGCAGTGCTATAGCTGGATCAAAGGGCAGACAGTCTTTTATCACCCTTTGGGCATAGTTCCAAATTGCCCTCCAGAATGGCTGGATCAATTCACAATTCCACCAGCAATGAATTAGTGTTCCCACTTTGCCATGTCCCCTCCAGCATTCATTACTTTCCATAGCTGTCATGTTAGCCAATCTGCTAGGTGTGAGGTGATACCTCAGGGTTGTTTTGATTTGCATCTCTCTGATTATAAGAGATGTAGAGCACTTTTTCATGTGCTTATTAATAGTTTTGATTTCTTTGGCTGAGAACTGCCTGTTCATGTCCCTTGCCCATTTGTCAATTGGAGAATGGCTTGATTTTTTTGTACAATTGATTTAGTTCTTTGTAAATTTGAATAATTAAGCCTTTGTCAGAGGTTTTTTATGAAGATTGTTTCCCAATTTGTTGCTACCCTTCTGATTTTGGTTACATTGGTTTTGTTTGTACAAAAACTTTTTAATATGATGTATTCCAGATATTTATTTTGCATTTTGTAACTCTTTCTAATTCTTGCTTGTTTTTGAAGTCTTTCCCTTCTCAAAGGTCTGACATGTATACTATTCTGTGTTCGCCTAATTTTCTTTTTTTTTTAATTATATTTTATTTGATCATTTCCAAGCATTATTCATTAAAGACATAGATCATTTTCTTTTCCTCCCCCCCACCCCCTCACCCCCCATAGCCGACGCGTAAATCCACTGGTTCGCCTAATTTTCTTATAGTTTCCTTCTTTATGTTCAAGTCATTCACCCATTTTGAATTTATCTTGGTGTAGGGTGTGAAGTGTTGATCTAAACCTAATCTTTCCCACACCATCCTCCAATTTTCCCAGCAGTTTTTATGAAATAGTGGATTTTTGTCCCAAAAGCTGGGATCTTTGGGTTTGTCATATACTGTCTTGCTGAGGTTGCTTGCCCCCAGTCTATTCCACTGATCCTCCTTTCTGTCTCTTAGCCAGTACCAAATTGTTTTGATGGCCGCTGCTTTATAATATAGTCTGAGATCTGGGACTGCAAGACCCCCTTGCTTTGTATTTTTTTTCATTATTTCCCTGGATATCCTTGATCTTTTGTTCTTCCAAATGAACTTTGTTATGGTTTTTTCTAAATCAGTAAAAAAAATTTTTGGAAGTTCCATGGGTATGGCACTAAATAGTTAGATGAGTTTGGGTAGGATAGTCATTTTTATTATATTGGCTCGTCCTACCCATGAGCAGTTAATGTTCTTCCAATTGTTCAAGTCTAGTTTTAGTTGTGTGGAAAGTGTTTTGTAGTTGTGTTCATATATATCCTGTGTTTGTCTCGGGAGATAGATTCCTAAGTATTTTATTTTGTCTAAGGTAATTTTGAATGGGATTTCTCTTTCTAGTTCTTGCTGCTGAGTTGTGTTGGAATTATATAGAAATGCTGATGACTTATGTGGGTTTATTTTGTATCCTGCAACTTTGTTAAAGTTGTTGATTATTTTGATTAGATTTTTGGTTGAATCTCTAGGATTCTTTAAGTAGACCATCATGTCATCTGCAAAGAGCGATAATTTGGTCTCCTCCTTGCCTATTTTAATGCCTTCAATTTCTTTTTCTTCTCTAATTGCTACTGCTAGTGTTTCTAATACAATGTTAAATAATAGAGGTGATAATGGGCATCCTTGTTTCACTCCTGATCTTAATGGGAATGGATTTAGTTTATCCCCATTGCAGATGATATTAGTTGATGGTTTTAGATATATACTGTTTATTATTTTTAGGAACTACCCTTCTATTCCTATGCTTTCTAGTGTTTTTGGAATGGGTGTTGTATTTTATCAAAGGCTTTTTCTGCATCTATTGAGATAATCATGTGGTTCTTGTTGGTTTGCTTGTTGATGTGGTCAATTATGTGGATAGTTTTCCTAATATTGAACCAGCCCTGCATCCCTGGTATAAATCCTACTTGATCATGGTGGATGACCCTTCTGATCACTTGCTGGAGTCTTTTTGCTAGTATCCTATTTAAGATTTTTGCATCTATATTCATTAGGGAGATTGGTCTATAATTTTCTTTCTCTGTTTTTGTCCTGCCTGGCTTGGAATTAGTACCATGTTTGTGTCATAAAAGGAGTTTGGTAGAATTCCCTCTTTACTTATTATGTCAAATAGTTTGTATAGTATTGGAGTTAGCTGTTCTTCGAATGTTTGATAGAATTCACTGGTGAATCCGTCAGGCCCTGGGGATTTTTTCTTAGGAAGTGCTTTGATGGCCTGTTGGATTTCTTTTTCTGATATGGGATTATTTAAGAAATCTATTTCTTCTTCTGTTAGTCTAGGCAATTTATATTTTTGTAAATATTCATCCATATCACCTAGGTTGGTATATTTATTGCCATAGAGTTGGGTAAAGTAGTTTTTAATGATTGCCTTAATTTCCTCTTCATTGGAGGTGAGATCCCCCTTTTCATCCTTGATACTGTTAATTTGCCTTTCTTCTTTCCTTTTTTAAATGAGATTAACCAGTACTTTGTCTATTTTGTCTGTTTTTTCAAAGTACCAGCTTCTAGTCTTGTTTATTAGCTCAATAGTTCTATCACTTTCGATTTTATTAATTTCTCCCTTAATTTTTAGGATCTCTAGTTTGGTTTTCTTTTGGGGGTTTTTAATTTGTTTGTTCTCAAGTTTTTTGATTTGCATTTCCAATTCCTTGATCTCTGTCCTCCCTAATTTGTTAATATATGCACTCAGGGATATGAATTTTCCTCTAAGTACTGCCTTGGCTGCATCCCATAAGGTTTGAAAGGATGTCTCGCCATTGTAATTTTCTAATAATGAACATTTCTAGTAATATTTACAATCCTTCCTTTTTTTTTAACAAATGAAGAAACTGAGATCCAGAGTAATTAAATGATTTCCCCAAGATCACACAAGCATCAAGTGAAAGCATTGGGATTTGAACCAGGTCCTCTAATTCTAATGCTCTTTTCACTGAATCTTGCTGTACCTGGTCCATGTAAACTCAGAGGTGAAGTTCTGGGTCATAGTATGTTCCACCAATTTTCCAATAGCTGCATAACTATAGTGGCTCTTCAACTATCAGAAGGTTAATGTTCCACCATGATCTTGGACCCTTAAAAGCATCATTTATGGCCATCTCTTCCACAGACTTCTTATCACCTGCCTCCTTGCCAACATGGTGGAACCATGCACTGAAAGAACTTATATCCTGGGATCTTATTCTCCTTATGGTTACTGCCTTCCTCCTATTAAAAGCTGAGTCAAATTTGTTGCCTATTGGAAATTTCTGTCAGTATATGTACTGAAGGATGGGATACTACTTCAGAGAAGCTCTGACCATGTTTCATTAAACTCTTTAGTCTCTAGCCAACTCCTTCTTGCCAACCAATGTTTTCCTTCTCTCTCCCTGCCTGTTTCTTCAAGTTCTTTAACCTTGATCAAATTAATTCTTCAATTGTTCCTAAATGGAATGTGCAAATCTACTTCCCCATGACCTTTGGTGTGAGGGCTTGCTAAGCCCATTTCAGGGCTGTTCATACACTTCTGGTGTTTACCTTTCACCCCATCCTCAACTGTGGCTCTAAGAAGCTATAGCTTGCACAGTGGCCACATCCTGGTAAAACCATCGCAGCAGATGGACTAAATCAAGTTGAAGGTAACTCAACAGGCTTCAAACCCAGAAGTGAGTTAAAGGGATGTTTTTCTCAAGCATGTGAAGACTTTCTCCTGTGGAATGGGAGGATGAGAACAATTTGTTCTCATGGCCATGAAGATGGCAAAAGTAGGTGCTGGAGAAAGCTTAGAGCTTAGTCATGCCCAGGTCATCCACTGCATCCTTGGCCATTGCCAGTTGTCCTGGTTTTTGTTTTGCCACTGGACTTTGATGACTGGAAGAGAGAGCGAAGCTGATGACTGCTCTGTCCCACTTAAGTTGATTCCCACTTGAATCAAGATATTACCCCATGATATCAATGGTTCTCTTAAAAAACCAAGGACCACCACCAACTCACTATCCCTGCAATTTTCCAGATCAAAGTGCTCCTTCTCCTTGCTCCATCCTATCCAATGGGTGTTGTTTCTCTTTGTAAGTGGTGATGATGGGAAGGGTAAGAGGGAGAGGTTGTCTCACCTAAATTGTTCCTCACTGTCATAGAGGAGATCCATCCCAGAGTCCAAGGTGAAAGAAGGATTCCTTAGAGGCAGCAAGGTTCTCTAGATGTTTCCTGCTGGTGGTTAGTATTGTGCTGATTGCTTCAAGTACAAGAACATCGGAGAGTTTCCTGGATGAGATCCATAACCATTCAGAAGAATGTGATCTAACATAATGTGATCTCAGAGGGAAAAGCAGGTTAGTGAAAAATGTCTGTCCTGACTATGATATGCAATTAGATGGATAGGCTTTTTTTTCAACTTAAAGATTTATTATTCATAAATTTTAAAATAATTCAAATTTTAAACCATTTAAGATAAGCAACTTGAAATCTAAATTTCTGTCACACAGCTTTTATTAGAACTAACAGTAAGAGACCAGTTAATTTTTCAAAATAACACCAGCTCAATAGAGAATTTCATCTTGGTCTCTATTTTATGTCTTTTACACCATGAAAAAAGTTTCTTTAAATCAGTGTTGTCTGCCCACATAGGGTACATCCTTCAGTAAACATGCTGACAGAAATTTCAGATGGACAATAAGTTTCAGTTACATTGAATAGGAAGAATGCATGATGCTCATCATGAACTGGACTTGGCCTAAGACAGAGTCAAATTCCCCAGGCACTATAAAATACTAGAGTAATAGCAATTCTCCTTTATGTTTTTATTGCACTTTTAGCTTTTCAGAGTGCTTTCATATTTGATAGGGTCTTTTATCTTACAACCTGTATGCTTTATTTCCCCCACACAGCTTGATGGAATCAGTCAAAAGCATGAATCAGACACAAGCAAGTCCTCAGTTGTTTTGAAAGGAATTGCTTTGATTAATGGATAAAGGCAAATGAAAATACTCAGGAAATATTGCAATTGGCTGAAAAAATCAGATACCTTTTGGGTCAGCCAATCAATCCAGAGGAGTTTAAACCCATGTTCAAAGATTCCCAAGAGGGAATTGCCTTAGGGACTAGGAGGGGGACTGGCTAAGAAAAAAAAATGTTGGGTTGGGTTTTTTTCCATCCCCTCACCCCCATTGACCAGGGGATGTTATTACACCCTTGAAAAGGTTGGACAAAGTGGCGTCCCTATGACTGTTAGTAGCAGTGTCCATTCTGAGGTTGTAGTAGTATCAAATTAGATGTGGAAGAAAGATACCTTCAGAGATTGTGACAGAGAGAAGTGTTAGTGGTGCCCTCTGCAAGAGCACTGATAATCAGAGTGTAGCAAGTTGTTAGAATTAAGGTGAACACCATGAGGACTCCAGAAAGAGAGAAAAGGACTCCCAGTGTGAAGACCCAAGGTACTCCTTTGCCACACATGGCCCTGGGGCTCATTACTTTGAACTTGGTGTTTAAGCTTTTCTGCGGGGGAGTGTACCCCATGCTGACCCTCCCTCTACCCCCAGAACCCTTCAAACTCATCCTCCTTATTACAATATCTTTGCTAATAGCTGCTTGAGTTCTCTGGTTTATAATGAACGAGAAAAATATGGTCGAGGCTGGTGAGAACAATGAGGTTAGAAAACCCGACTCCTCAAGGTTATTCCTAAGACCCTGGTAGTATCATAGGCTAGGAATAGCTATCACAGGGGCAGCTAAGTGGCTCAGTGGATTGAGAACACACACACACACACACACACACACACACACACACACACACACACACACACAAACACCCTTTCCTCCTCTTGATCACCTTAGTGATCACCACAAGTGGCTATCAAAGAATATGCACAATTTCTTAACTTTTGGGGCATAGTTCCACATTCATCTCTAGAATCATCAAGACCAGTCAATTCACAGCTCCAACACTGGATGAGTATGTTCTCTATAGCACCTTGTTTGGTTTATTACCAATTTGATGAGTATGACATGGATCCTTAGAATTTAATTTACATTTCTCTAATGCTTAGTGATGTGAAACACTTTAAAAATTTGACTATTGATATTGATATCTAAAAAATTGACTATTGATAGTTTGAATCTCTTCCTTTGCAAGTTGCCTGTTTATATTCTTTGACCAGTTATTTGTTGGAGAATGGTTATTGTTCTTATAAATCTGAATTATATTACATATGAAATATAATATTACATATATTGCATATCTTAGTTATCAGACCTTGATAAAAAAAAACTTGCTTTAAAGATTCCCCCCCCCCCCATCTAATTTCTAATTTTAACTGCAATGGTTTTGTTTCTGTGAAACATTTTTAATTTTATGTAACTAAATTATTCATTTTATCTTTCGTTATATTCTCTAGATTTTGTTTGGTCATAAATTCTTATTTTTTCCATAGTTGTAAAATAATTTCCCCCTCATTATTTTAATTTACTTGTGATATAACCTTTTACATCAAAACCTGTTATCTTGATATATGATGTGAGGTGTTGATCTAAGTTGAATTTCTGTCAGACTGCTTTCTGATTTTCCTAGAAGTTTTTGACAAAGAGCAAATCCTTGCTCTAGTAGATGGGGATTGGGATTTATTAAATCATCTGCTCTTATGTTCATTTCCTTCCATGTATTATTTAACTGATCTGTTCCAGCTTTCTTTGCTAACCAGTACCAAATTGTTTTGATGATTACAGATCTGTAATATAGTTTGAGATTTGGTACTGCTAGATTTTTTTGTTGTTGTTTTCCACATTTTCCCCCTTTACTTTTCTTTTTGATTTTTTGGTATTCCAGATGAATTATCTTTCCCTCCTTCAGCTCTGTAATCTTTTGTTACTTTGATTGATATGGTGCTGAATAAGTAGATTGTCTTAGACAGTATGGTCATTTTAACTACATATTGACTCAGCCTACCCATAAGAAATTAATATTTTCCAAATATTTTGGTCTGTATTTCTGATTAATGTGGTTTATTGTAGTTCCTGTGTATCTTGGGAGAACTCTACTGACTCCTAAACTATATTCTGTAGTAATTTTGAAGGAGTTTTTCTTTCTATCTCTTCCTACTGGATTTTCTTGATGATTTATAGAAAAGCTGATTGCTTATGTAGATATAGTTTACATGATGTTATTTCCTGAAATTATTGTTTTAATTAATTTTAAGTTGAATAAATTTTTCTAAATTAATCATATGCTAAAAGTAATCATTTTGTTTCCTCCTTGTCTATACGTATTACCTCAATTTATTTTTCTTGTCTTAATAAATGCTATAGCTAGTATTTTTAGAAATATATCAGGTAATAGTGGTGATAATGAATATCCTTGCATTACTTCTGATTTTACTGGAAAACATTCTAGCCTTTCTTCATTAAATATGATGTTGACTCTTCATTTTAGATAGATACTATTTACCATGGTAAGAAAAGGTTCATTTGTTATGCATTTTTTTCATATTTTTTGTTGATTTTTCTTTTGAATTGAAAAATTTTAATTAAATTAATTTAGAATATTTTTTCATGGTTACATGATTCATGTTCTTTCCCTTCCCTCCCTCAAGCCCCCATAGCCAATGAACAATTTCACTGGGTTTTTCATGTGTCATTGATGAAGACCTATTTCCATATTATTAATATTTGCACTGGGGTGATCACTTAGAGTCTACATCCCCTATCATATTCCCATCAACTCATGTGATCAAGCAGTTGTTTTTCTTCTGTTTTTCTCCTCCCATAGTTCTTTCTCTGAATATGGATAGCATCTTTCTCATAAATCCCTCAGAATTTTCCTGGATTATTGCATTGCTGCTAGTAGAGAAGTCTATTACATTCAATTTTCATATTTGTTTAATAGAAATGACTGTTAAATTTTGCCAAAAGATTTGCAGAAGCTATTGATATAAGGATGTGGTTTTAAAATTACTTTTATTTCTAGTGTAAGTCTAACATAGTTATAGCTTAAATATGTTTTAGTTTGCTAATATTTCATTTAGTGTTTTTACTTCAGTATGCATCAGGAATATTGCTTTTTCATTTCTGCTTTGTGCCTTATTGTGTGTTAATTCTTTTTTACATGTTTGATAGAATTCAAATGTCAATCCATCTGATCCTATGAATTATTTCTTTGGAGTTCATTAATGACATTCAATTCCTTTTTCTGAAATTCAGCCATTGAAATTCTCAAATTTTTCTTTTAACCTAGGGATTTTATATTTTTGCAAACTTTTATCCATTTAATTCATTTGGACATATAGTCAGGAATATCGTTTCTGACAGTTTCCTTTGCTTCATTTTCCATTTTATGACTTAAAAAATCTTTGATTCTGACTATTTGGTTTTCTTTTCTCTTTTTAAATTAGACTAATTAACTGTTTATCAGGAGAGTTGTATTTGCTATTATTATACTTTTTATTTTCTTTTCAAAAATTAAAAAATGTTTTTAATATTTCTTATTGTTTTCATGGAAGCTTTGCTTAGTATTTGGTCCATTCTAATTTTGAAGGAGTCCATTTTCTGGATAAGTTTTACCATCTCCTATTCTAACATCTTAATCTTCTCATTCATTTTTCCATTGCTTTCATTGCATTTAAAATTCCTTTCTGTATCTCTTAATTATCCAAGAACTCTTGTAATTCTTTTGGTCAGAATATTCTTTTCCATGAGGCTCTATTTTTCGTTGTTATGCACCCATTTTTTTTATATCATGTCTAGCTCTTCATGATCCCATTTGAAATTTTCCTGGCAAAGATATTGCCATTTCCTTCTCCAGGTCATTTTACAGATGAAGAAACTGAAACAAATAGGATTAAGTGACTTGCACAGGGTCATACAGCTAGTAGATGCCTAAGGCCAGATTTAAATTCAGGAAGATGACTTCCTAACTCCAGGCTTGCCACTCTATCCACTGTGCCACCTAGTTGCCCTGGGGCTCTATTTGGACCAGTATAATTACTTTCTTCTGGGTTTATCTCTTGGCCTTCTCTCAGCCCATAGTGTTTCTCCATCACATCTATCATTTTCTTCTGCTTAGGCATCTCTAGCCTCAGCTTCTGGATTAACACTGTGCTTGGGTCGAACTCTTTTCCTTCTTGTAGGCTTGAATGAATGGGCCATCTCTACTCATTTCTGATTGTGATAGATAAATCTAGACCCCACTATGAGAGTTGTTATATCTAGTATATTGAACTACATTATAGCCCTTTTCAAGAGGCTTTTTTAAAACCATTTAACTCATTTAACCAAAATATTCCAGTACCATCAGAAGACAAAAGCAAATAAAAACTTCTGTCAAAAAAGTTAAAAAGTAGTCAACAAGGAGGTTGCATGGACAGAAGTTCCCATCAAAGTGTTAAAAAACTCTTTTATTCTCTTCTTGCCCAAAAGGTCCCAGATCAATCTATCTGAGGGTGATGTTAACACTAAATATCCCAGGTCTACACCATGCCTTCCTCATTTGCAGTAGTTCTGGCTGCAGTTATGGTGGGGATGAAAGAGATTAACTCACCCCCCCCCCCAGTTCTGCAGGTCATCCCACTGTAGAAATTACTAGGTTTTGACTCATTTATCTTGGTGGTTTGACTTGGGTTTTTGATTTTGTTCCTTTTCATCTTTTTTCTTGCAGAAATCTCAAACTCAGATTTGGGTCCATTCCTTGCTGTGACTATGACAAGTTCCAAGTTCATGTCATTTGTAGGGCTGGTAGCAAGATGATTTGCCTCTCAGGTGCTCTTCTAGTCCTATCTCTTATTATGGTTTCTGCTCTGGCTTGCGTATGGATTGTCCAATATTAATTCAGCTTTTAAATAGTGGTCTGGCTCCATCTCCTGCTATGGCTGGAGGGTTATTCGGTGAGCTCTTGGAATAAATACCTTGCCCAGGGTCAGATTCCTATCTGTGTGACCCTGGGCAAGCTCCTTATCCTCTACCTACCTCAGTGTTGCCCTCTGTAAAATGAAAATGATAATAGCACTTACCTCCTAGGACTGTAAGGATGACATGAGATAATATTTGTAAAATATGTTGTAAATTCTTTGTGGTGACAAAGAATTGGAAATTGAAAGGATGTTCATCAGTTGGGGAATAGCTGAATAAATTGTGGCATATGTTGGTGATGGAATACTATTGTGCTATAAGAAATGATGGGGGGGGGAGCAGCTGGGTAGCTCAGGGATTGAGATCCAGGCCTAGCCAGAGATCCTAGGTTCAAATCTGTCTTCAGACACTTCTTAGCTGTGTGACCATGATTACCCCCATTGCCTAAGCCTTACTGCTCTTCTTCCTTGGAACCATTACACTATATTGATTCTAAGAGAGAAGGTAAGGGTTTAGAAAACAAAAGAAGAAAGAAAGAAGAGAGAGAGAGAGAGAGAGAGAGAGAGAGAGAGAGAGAGAGAGAGAGAGAGAGAGAGAGAGAGAGAAAGAAAGAAAGAAAGAAAGAAAGAAAGAAAGAAAGAAAGAAAGAAAGAAAGAAAGAAAGAAAGAAAGAAAGAAAGAAAGAAAGAAAGAAAGAAAGAAAGAGAGAAAGAGAGAGAGAGAGAGAGAGAGGGAGGGAGGGAGGGAGGAAGGAAGGAAGGAAGGAAGGAAGGAAGGAAGGAAGGAAGGAAGGAAGGAAGGAAGGAAGGAAGGAAGGAAGGAAGGAAGGAAGGAAGGAAAGACTAAATTTCAGTCAAGTTCCCAATACCAGTAAATCCAGTTTAAAGGGGGGAAAAGTGTGTGTGTGTGTGTGTGTGTGTGTGTGTGTGTGTGTGTGTGTGTGTTTGTCTGTCTGTGTGGGGAAACGTATTTGGATTTTTTTTTTAGTTTTAGAAGAATTTAAGCCTTATAAAATAATTCATGAGTAATATAACGGAAGGAAAAATGACCTCAAGGCCAGTCAGTATGAACTGGGATTTTTTAGGTGCCACCAATGACATATATGACTATGAGATCCCAAGCAGTTGCCTTGCCTCTTGAAGACAGTTTCACATCTACATTGTTACAGGAAATCTTCCCACCAGGAGTTCCTTAAACTAATGAAATCACAGGTCTATGGGAAAAAATAAATATATCCACAAGGCCCAAGCTAGAAAAAAGCAAGAAACACCCTAGAATATTAGAGCTGGAAAAAACCACAGAAATCATCTAGCCCGACCCACTCATTTTATAGAGGAGGAAACATTTATAAAAACAAAAGAACACAAAATTCTCAGTATACTCTGTTTGAACACCCATGACAGAAAATCCAGTGTGTCCTTAAATGGTGGACACAAGGAACCTGGGGTGAGTGGATAACTAAAAAGCAGATGCAGAAACAAATTTTGAACATTCTTACAATCCACACATTTGGCATTTCTGTGCCCTGCATCCAACCCAATAAGAGGTATGTCAATAAACTGAATGCATGCCTTTAAACCCTAGGAATTGTTTTATCAGGGTGGGTGGGGGAATGAGTTAGTATCACCCAAAGTATTTATTCAATGCTTTTGCCAATAATTCCTTGGATAAATGATCATGTAATAGATATGTGAAATATTCTCCCATTTATCTTTGCCCCACGGGTCTCTAGTCTGACAGACTCTTCTCTCCTTTCATAGACAGTGAATTTAATGAGATGCACACCCAGGCTCATTATTTTAGTATGACACCAATTTACTTTGCCAAAACTGAAGGAATGAATCCACCACCACCCCTGAAAAAAAGGAGGAGAAAAAATAAAAGGAATTCTTCAGGGAAAACAAGTCATTATGGCTTTGGACAGATGCATTATGGAATATTGCAAATCAGGAGGAGCAAATGGATTTTAGGGTGAACTCCAGGAAGCAGTGAAAGAAGCCTGCATTGTGGTTCTAACAGAATAGAGGTAAATTTGTCTAGAACCTCACAAAGAGGAGGAAAAGTAAAGTTTTGAGTTAGAGCTTGAAGAAGCCTAAAAGAACATGGGTGTGTACAACATGGGCTGTTAGTTTGACAACATTGGAGATAATAGCAAAAAGGGACCTTCAAGAGCATATAGTCCCACCCTCTCAGTTAATAAGTGGGAAAATTGGGGCCCAGAGAGGAAAAGTTTCCTCTTTGGGAGTTTTGTATTCTAAGGAAGCCAAGGCTACAGTGAAATATGTGTATTTTTGGCTTATATTTATTTTGCCTCTGATTACACACATGTATCCATTTTCTGCTCCATAAAATATATCTTGGGGCAGGCACTGCTTCACTTTTGAATCTCCAGATTTTAGAAGAGTGTCTGATATATAATAATGACTTAAAGCACTGGTTGATCAATGGATAAAAGAACGGAGATGTATTCGCTGGACTAGGGTGCTGGGATAATTTTTTCATAGGTGTGAGAGAAAGAGTAGCAGTAGCCCTAGCCCGTGTAAACCAAGAATCTGAGCTCCTGGGCTTTTTTCTAGCCTTCTAGGTGGAAGTTTGTCTTTTTAGGTCATCCTGGGAGCTCTCCTGCGGATGGAGAAAAGGCAAAGCGGACAAGAATTCTGGGATTCCAGGAACGATGTGCTTGGGGTACACGCGGCCGGGTTTGGAACTCAGGCATTGTCTGGAGCATCCCCGGCCCTCCCTTTCAGGATGGCTGGGGCTTGTCACGCAGCCCACATTGTACAGAAAACATCCTGGTTCCCACTCACCTCCGTGAAGCCAACAACACAGACCAGCCCACCGTGTTTGGGGCTCCGGGAGCCTGCGGACACATCCGGATTTGTGGCCGCCCAAGCCCTTTATCTCTGGATTCTGGGTCTTTTTAGCTCCCTTTCCCTCCCACCTCCCCTCCCTGTGGACACGTAGCCCATGCAGCCTTCTCGGAGGGGAGGGCTATTTTCAGCTGTGGGGCCGGTAACTCAGCCCCCGCCTATGTGCTTGCCTGGGACGGGAGACTTGACACGTTGTGGGTTCAGCAGAATGCAGGATGTTCGGGTTTCCGGAGGCAGGCATCCCCTTGGCTTTTGTTGGAGGTCAGGGTTACTGTCAGGATGGGGATAGGCAGGACATTCACGTCTGCCTTGATGCATTCAAGAGGTCAGGATGCTTAAAGCAGTCTCCTTATACCTTCAGGCACCGCCCCCCAACCCCTTCTCCGGCTACCGAGCCATAATCCTTTTCTTAAGGGGCACCCTAGATCCCATCACTATCTTTGCTCCCCTGTCTCCTCCAAGCTGCAGTGAATCCAGATTGTTTCTTCCATCCTATCAGACGTCTGAAATGAAAGTCTTACCAATGATCTCCCCTCATTGTGATCCAGCACAGACCCATAGAACACTAGAGGTGGAGGGAGGACGTTGGAAGAACTGAATCCAGGGTTGAAATTCTTTTGATTTCTAGTCTAGTTGAAATGGGGCAGCTGGGTGGCTCAGTGGATAGAGTGGTAGTCCTGAAGCTGGGAGGTCCTGGATTTAAATTTGATCTCAGACACTTCCTCTGTATGACCCCCAAGCAAGTCGTTTAACCTCAATTGCCTAGCCTTTACTTAGTCTGGGAACTATATTGATTCTAGGACAGGAGGTAAGATTTTTACATTTAAAAAGAAAAGAAAAGAAAAGAAAAGAAAAGAAAAGAAAAGAAAAGAAAAGAAAAGAGTACTAGTCTTGCAATCAGAAAATGTGATGTTAACTCTGGGCTTTAGAATTCATCTTGAGTAAGTCACATCTCCCTGATCCTCGTTTTCCTTATCTGTAAAATGAGGATAATAATGCTTGTCCTACTTACCTCAGAGGGGCAAAGAAAAAGTGCTTCATGAATTTGGGTAGTCATTAGTTACTAAATTGTTAGTTGACAGGTGAGGAAACTGAGGCACAAAAGGTAATATAACTTGCCCACGGTCATATAGCTAATAAATATCAGTTTCTCTATTCATTCTATCACTAATTTTTACTGAGAGGAAATTGAGACAAAAAGATTGCATGAATTGCCTGGGATCACATAGCTACTTGATGTCAGTTCAAGGATCCAAAACCAGGTTTCCTAACTCTAAGTTCAAAATACTTTCCACCACAATTTTGGGCCCAACTCAAAAGTTTCTATTCATAGGCTATCCTATACAACTTCTTTGCCTTTGTATTCACCATGTTTCTTTTCTTGCCCTTTCCTCCTCAATCACTCAATCAAAAGGTTTTCATTTATTAAACACCAATGATGTGCCAGTGTGCCAGCTACTAGCTCATTGTTCAATATACAAAGACAAAAATGAAACATTCTTGGCTCTTAAAAAAAACTTATAACTCTGTTTTTATCATCAATTTCTATTACATCTTGTCACTTTACATTAAATGCCATTCAAGCAGTCAAACAATCATCATTCCTTTATCTGCAAATTCTGTTGATTCAAGTTTAGTACCTCAAGAAATGGGGAGATTTCTCAGTTTCTCATATTAAAAATTTTTTAAATAAAAATTATAATCTGTTAGGGGAGACAACGTATAAAAGGATGTGAGAAATATATACAAAGTAATTACAAGTAATTTTGTGGGAGGGCACTGGCAATTAGGGGCACCAAGAAAGGATTAACAAAGAGGGTCATATTTGAGCTGAGTTTTGAAGAAATGGGAAGGTGAAGATAGAAGGCACTCTAAGTATATGGGCAGTCAGTCAGTGCAAAGATAGGAAGAAAGGAGAAGGATTATTATGTACGAGATACAGAAAGTAGAACAAATCTCTTCCTTCTTCTTTATAGTTCTCCTTCCCTCTGCTCTTCTCTAGCTGACTGTAACCTGAAGGGCTGATCTCTCAGCCAGTCACTCCTAGGTGAGCAGCAGCCTATCTGGCTGAAGCCCAGGATGGTTCCCAAAAATGTACTGTAAGTATCATATTTTTAAAATCAGAGATTAAAACTCCACACATTTATTAGAACCAGAAGGCAAAGTAAAAAAATCCACAGGTAAGCTACAGAAACTCCAAAATGAAAAATTTTGGGAATGTCAATCCAGAGTTTACAAGTCTAAGCAAAAATATTAGAGGCAGTCAGAAAGAATTCAAATCTCAAGGAATCAGGATCAGAAATAAGAATCATACAAGATTTGGCAACAACCACCCTATAGGAGAGAAAGTCTTAGAATACAATATCCCCCAAAAGGAAGATTTAAAGATATATAACAAAAAATAATTTATTCTGCTACACTGATTATAATTCCATAGGAAAAATTTGACCTTTACTAGAATAGATTTCCAGTTTTTGTGATGAAAAGATCAAAACTGAGTAGACAGATAATGCATTTTATATATTTACTATATATCTACAGCTGTCTGCTAATTGCTGAGGATAGAAAGCAACAACAACAAAAAAATCCCAAGAAAATAAGAAAAAACCCAAATTACTTACTTTCTAAGAGTTCATATAAAGGAAGCCAGAACATGGTATCATCTTCAGGGAGTTAGAAGAGGGAGGAGGGTCAGCAATGCAGCTGAGGTGAAATCCTGGTAGACCAAAGAAAGAAATAGGTGGAATTATAGAAACTTTGAATTACAAACACAGAAGTAAAAACAAACAAAGAAACAAACTAGAAAGGTAGTACATTCAAACAATTGAAAAGGACTAAATGATGATGAAATATTTATATCTAATGGAGGGAGAAGAAGCAAATGTCCCTTCAAAATTCTAATATCTTCAAGGATCACAAAAGGAATGAACAAGATAGAGAACCTAGGGGCAGTTGTGTTCGGTTTTCATGGTCTTGGCAGGAAAGAAAAGGAATTTATAAAGAAATATACTAGGAAAAAATGAAAAAGAAAGGAGTTGGAATTATGTCTTATAATTAGGGTATGTAAGAAAAAAGTATACATAAAGGAAGAGTTCACAGGAATGAAATTCTTCTCTGATCAAAGATAAAAGAGAATTGAACACAAAGAAACACAGAGAAAGATATTAACCACAAAAGAGAACTGGGAGAAGAATTTAAAATGGAGAGTAGAGTTGGGGAGGGAATAATAACAAGCAAACTTCCACCTCACAAAGAGGGGTTTAAAAGAAAGTAAAACCAGTGATTAAGGTCTAGATGAGGGAGAGAGAAGAGGGACAGTGGACTGGAAACTAGATCATGTTAATTTCAGATTAATAGTGTTGATCACATTCCCTTTCTTCCATTTCTTTTCTTTTGAAGAAGGATCTTGGGGCAAAAACAAACAAACAAACAAACTAGAGATATGATGGAGGGAAATATACAATCAACAATTATAACAAATGAACATAAATTGGATGAACCCAACCATAAAATAGAAATGGACAGCAAAATGGATTAGAAAGAAGAAATTAACAATAGGTTATTTATAAAAAATATATTTTAAATATAAAATATTCACAGAACTAAAATAAGTTACTAAATTAGAATTTATCATGCTTCAAGTGAACTAAAAAAAAAAAAACAAACCACAAGGGTACTAACTTGATTTTAGACAAAGAAAAAGTATAAATAGACATGATCTAAGGATATAAAAAATGGGAACTGCATTATAAGGCACAATTCACAAAGAAATAACACCCAAACAATATATATCTAATGAATGGCATAGCATCTAAATACTGTAAGGAAAAGTTAATTCTTTTCAGGGAAAAATAGAAATCAAAATAATAATAATTAGGAACTTTAATGTACCTCCCTGGGACCTAAACAAAGCTAACAAAATAAATAATAATGACACGGAGGACCTGAATAGAGCTTTAGAAAAGTTAAATATGACCCAGTGATGCCAGTTACAAAATGGCAATAGAAAAGAATATACATATGTCTCAACTGTGCATGGCACCTGAAAATAAAATGCAAAAGCTGAAATATTAAATATCCTTTACTACAACATAATAAAATTTAAATCAATAAAAGCCCTTTGAAGAAAGAATTCAAGCTTAAATTCAGATTTAATAATTTAATCCTAAAGAACTGACAAACTGTTTTTGCACAATTATAAGTTAATAAACTGTATAATGAGTGAAAAATCTGAATATCTGAATTTAAAGTAAAATAGCCAGGTTAGCAGAACAAGAAATAGAAAATGTAAATAACATGATCTCAGAAGGAGACACTAAAAAAGTCAGAAATGATCAACCAAATTAAAAAAAAAATCTAAGCTTAGGATCTTGCAGATTTATAATTTAATTCTATAAAATATTTAAAGGACAATTATTTTAAACATTACATTAAAACTTCACAGAAAACAGAAAGGTAAGAGGTACTAACAAGTTACTTCTGTGGTGTGACTATCTTGATACTTATATAGGAAGTAACAAATAAGAGAAAGGAAAGTATAGAACAATATCTTAAACAAATATCAACATAATATATTTATTAAAATATTTGCAAAAAGGCTACCACAACATATTTAAAAGTTGGCACAATATTATGAAAACTATAAACATAATAGACTATATTAATAACAGAAATAATAAAATCATATGATTATATCAATAGATAAGTTAAAAAGCTTCTGATAAACTACAGCATCCATTTCTGTTTTTAAGATTTTTTTAAAAGCATAGTAATAATTGAAAATTTCCCTAGCACCTAGATAATTAGATAGTGCCTATTTAGACAAAAGTTTGTATTAACTGAAATTAAGAAATGCTAGAGGTCTTTTCAGTACAATCAAGAGTAAAACAAGGATTTCTAACATCATTATAATAGGATACACAGAAATGTTAGATGTTGCAAAAAGACATCAGAATAAATTGGGGGAATAAGCATAAGCATATTTGGAATTTCTCTTTTGCACATGATATGATGGGCTATTTAGAGAACTACAAATTAAAATTTAAAATTAATTAAACAATGATTTTTGTAAAGAAATAAAAGATAAAATAAATAGGGAAGCTAGATGGCACACTGGGAAAAGTGCTGGGTATGGAGTCAGGAAGATTCCTTTTCCTAAATCCAGATCTGACTATGGGAATCTGGGCAAGTAATTTAACCCTATTTGCCTCATTTTCCTCATTTATAAAATGAACTCTAAAAGGAAGTGGGAAACCATTCTAGAATCTTTGCCAAGAAAATCCCAAATGGGGTCACAAAAAGTCGAATACAACTGAACATGATTGAATAACAAAATAAAATAAACCCCATATAAATAATTTGTTTTTCACCAAGTAAAACTCAGCATTCAAAATTCAAAAGAATTCCATTCAAAGTATGTATAGAATGTAGAAAATATTTAGGAAGGAACTGTATGAATTCAGCTATAAAATATTTAACAGAATTAAAGAATTAATTGAAAAGATATTAATTGCTTATGGTTGAACCATGCTAATGTAATTAAAATGACTAGCTAAGTTACTTATTTTTTTAGTGCCATACCAATCAATTACAGAGGGATTACTTTACAAAGTCTGAAAAAAGCAACAGAATTTGTCTATATGAACAAAATATCAAGAATCATAAAGGAAATAATGAAGGAAGAAATGAAAAAGAACTTAGCATTACTAGAACTCAAAAATACCCTGCAAAGCAACAATCATAAAAACTATTTGGTATTATGTTTTAAAAATGGAAAAATTGATCAGTGAGACAAATTAGCAACATAAAAACCAAAGGCAAACAAACATAGTAGTGTGATAATAAATTCAAAGATCCCAGCTTCTTAGAACTGGACTTTCTTGGAAGATATAATTCAAAGAAAACCGGAAAGGAGGTTTGACAAAAACTAGGTTTAGGGGAATGTCTCATATCATATATCTTAAACTCAAAGTAGATATATTACTTAAATGTAAGAAATTACATCCAAAACAAATTTAAAGAACGCATGAGATGCCTTTCACAACTATGGAGAGGAAAAGTTCTTGACTAGAAAAAGGAAAAAGAGAATCACAGGTGCTAAGAGAAACAAGTTTGATTACACAAAAACTGAAAAGATTTTGTACAAAAATTTTTTTTTGCAGCTAAAATTAGAAGGCATTAATTAGCTCTGGGAAAATTTTGCAACACATTCCTTCAATAAGGTTCTAATATTCAAGATTTGTAAAGAAATAATTCACATATATGTATACAGGTTACATATATACAACAAGACCACTTCCCCAAAAGATATGAACCAGAAGTTCCCAAATTAAGAATGACAAGTTATCAATAACATGAAAAAAACACTCCAAATCACTAATAAGGGAAATTCAAATTAAAAGGATTCTGAGGGTCTTCTTGAACATATCAGATTGGCAGAGGTGACAAAAATGGAAAATGACAATTGTTCAAGGGGATGTGGAAGAATATGTACCCTGATGCATTGATGAACTGATATACATTGATGGAGAAGTGAATTGATTAGTCATCCTGGAAAACAGTGTGGAACTATGCATACAAAGTCATTAAATTAGTATACCTTTTGACGTAGGCTACTGCCAGGCATATACTCCAAAGAAATAAAAGACATTCTTGCACAAAAATATTCACAGAAGCACTTTTTGTTGTGAAACTAAGAGGATGTCCATCACTTGGGGAATGACTGAACAAATGATTGTGTATGAATATAATGGAATATTATAGCACAATAAGAAATTAAGAAAGAAAAGCATTTAGAGAATTCTGGGACAGCTGGTATTAAATGTGGTGAACAATTTATACAAGGATTATGTTATTATGAAGAATAATAGCTTTGAAGGTTTATTGGTACAGTGACCAATTGAGGCTTCAGAGGACTGATAATGAGACAAATTTCTATAACCTCTACTTCTTCTCACTCTTTTCTTAACGCTGAGCTCTGCCTTCCATTCTTTTTATTCAACTGAAATTGCCCTCTCCAAACTTATCAGCTCTTAACTGCCAAATCTAATAGCTTTTTAAAATTCTCATCCTTCTAGATCTCTCTGCAGTCTTTACATTGCACATAAGTGGTGTCAAACAAATAGAAATAATCCCTGAAGGCAGTATGTTGACTTAGAAAACCAAATCACTCAATTCTTAAAGAAACATTTAAAGAAGTTCAGACTATCCACTGGAAGATCAAATCTTGAAGCTGAAGCTTAAATCTTTTGATCACATGATAAGAAGACAGGACTCATTGGAAAAGACCTTGGTATTGGGCAAAATTGAAGGCAAAAGGAGAAAGGGACAGAAGAAGATGAGATGGATAAGATAGTGACATGGAAGCAAGGAACATGAACTTGGATAGATTTTGAGAGATGGTGGAGGATAGAAGTACCTGGTATGCTGTAGTCCATAGGGTCACCAGGCACAATTAAATGACTGAACAATGATGACAAAAATGTTGTGTTTTTATTTTGTTAAACATTTGCCAGTTCAGTTTCCATCTGGTTCAGCTGTAGGACAGTTTTACAGGTCACATATCTTTGCATTTGATGCCTCTATGATAGATCACTCTCTTCATATCCACTTCTGGTTTTGATGACATCACGTTCTCCTGGTTCTCTTCCCACCTGTCCAACCACTCCTTCTTGACCTCCTTTTCTGGATTTTCATTCAGGTCTTGCTTGCTACTCATAGATATCCTCCCCCCAAAGTATGCCTGGGCCCCTCTTCTCTTTTCCATCTATACTATTATGATCAGTTCTAATAAATTCAATTATTATTATCCTTGCAGATGATTCTTAGATCTACTTCTCCAGCCATAACCCTTTCTTGACCTCCAGCACTGCATCTTCAAATATCTAATGGACATCCTTAGTTGTATGAGTCCTTTAGAGATCTTAAAATTCAGCAGGTTCAAAACTGAACTCATTGTCTCACTCCCTCTATTAAGCCCTTCCATCTTCCCATAGCTCATATACCACCTCTCTCTGTTTGTTTCTGTCTTTGTGTGTGCTGTTGCTTTGTATCTTCCTGTGTCTTTGTCTCTCTCTTGTATCTTTTTCTCCCATCCTTCCTCAGCTTTGGACAGATTTATATAGAGATGTGTAGATTTTAGAAATGTAGAAATGTGTGGATTTTATGTATATATATATATATATACACATATATATATATAATTTACCATTGCAATTTAAAAACATATATAATATATATATTATATACATATATGCTATGTATATATGTCATGATTCCCCCTTCTATCCCTGATAGAACTTTCCTTTGTAACAGTTAAATCAAACAAACAAAACCATATTGGCTATTTCTGATAATGTATCTCATTCTGTGCCTCTAGCATTATATACAAGTGAAGAGTTCCCAAATCACTTTCCATTTAATGTATTACTTATTACTTCACAAATGCAAGAAGTTCCTGTGTTATAGTCTTACCAACTTATTTTGTTTCTTTATGGTTGTCATTTCAGTAACACTTGACTCTTCATGACCTCATTTGGGGTGTCCTTGGCAAAGATGATGGAATGGTTTGTCATTTCCTTCTCCAGTTCATTTTATAGATGAGGAAAATATGGCAAACAGGGTTAAATGACTTGCCCAAGGTCACACAGTTGTAAGTATCTGAGGCCACATTTGAACTCAGGAAATTGAGTCTACCTGACTCGAGGCCCTGTCTTCCTTGCTCTGTGCCACCTAACTATTTCTTTTTTGTGTTGTGTTAAAAAAAAAAACAAAACAGAAATAGGCATTGTATTTTTTCTACATCTATTTGGTATGCTAATTTTTGTTTGTTTTTATTATTAATATGGGCTATTTTATTTATAATTTAATAATATAGAATAAACCTTGAATTCCTGGTTTAACTCCAACCTGGTCATAATGTATACTCCTTTAGATGTGCTGTTGCATCCTCTTTGCTAATATTTAGTTTAGCATTTTTTGTATCAACATTTACTAGAGATATTGGTCTATTGTTTTCTTTATCTAACTTTTCTTTAGTTTGGGTTATAGGACTTCAGAAGGATTTGATATGATCCCTTCTTTCCTAATTTTTATAAACATTTCATTTAATATTGGATGAATTTCTCTTTGAATGTTTGATAGAAATAAACTGTAAATCTACTTTTTCCAGTGATTTTTTCCCCCTTCAGTTCTTTCATATCTTATTCAAGTTTTTTTTTTCCCTTGAGATTGGGCTATTTAAATTTTTTACTTCTTATTATGTTAATTTGGGTATTTTGTATTTTTAGATATTCATTTATTTTATTTAAATTGTCAGGGTTTTTTTAAACCCTTACCTTCCATCTTGGTGTCAATATTGTGTATTGGCTCCAAGGCAGAAGAATGATGAGGGCTAGGCAATGGGGGTTAAGTGACTTGCCCAGGGTCACACAGCTGGGAAGTGTCTGAGGCCAGATTTGAATCTAGGATCTCCTGTCTCTAGACCTGTAAATTGTCTGTTTTATTGGAATATAACTAGACAAAATAGTTAATAAAATTTTCTTTTATTTCTTCTTTATATCTTGTGATTTTTCAATTTCTTTTTGATATTTGATTTCCTTCTCTTTTAAATATCAGACTTACCAATAATTTATTTTTTCAAGATTTCATTCTTTTCATTCTAATTTTCAATTCAGTTTTTGGACTTTCAATTTTGTTAAATCTCTTTTTTTGGTTTTCAGAATTTTTATTTTAAATTTAGTTGGGGATTTAAAATTTGTTGGTTTTATAGGGTTTTTTTAGTGGCATGCCTAACCAGGTGACCTGTTCTCTTTTTCCCTGGTGAAAGTGTTAAAGGATACCAACTTAACCTGCACGCCTTCTTTGTCTATATCATAAAAATTTAGCTATTTTGTTTTATTGTTGTCATTTTCTTTGATGATTTCTTCTGGTGTTTCTATGATTTTTTTTCTTTGATTCATAAATTCTTTTGTTGGAATTTCTTTTCAAGTTCTTTTATTGAATTTTTTATTGCTTTGTGGTCACCAAAGGATATTTCTACATTTTTACATTTGTTTGTAAGGATTTGTGTCCTAGAACATGATCAAACTGAGATATAGGAACACTCCTTTCTATTCCAATTAATTAATATTTATGTTTTCTGAGATTTGATTCAGTTTCTATATTTATCTTTTTGTCAAATATTCTATATCTGAAAATGGTGCACTAATGTCCCTAACTTTTATAGTTTTAATGTCTATTTCTCCCTGTAAATTGATTCTTTTTTCTTTAAGTATTTCAATGTCAGATGATCTAGTTTTAGTCATCATTTCTTTCTGTGCTCTCATAGCTTGAATAAGCTATGAATTTAACTGAGATATGATTGCTACTCCTGCTTTTTCCAAGTTCCCTGAAGTGTATGTAAGCTAAACTCCAGCAGCTAGAGGTCGGTAGGTAGCACAAAGGGTAGAGCATTATACCTGGTCTCAAGAAGACTTGAGTTCCAATTCAGCCTCAGACACTAGCTCTGTGATCTGGACAAATCACATAACTCTATTTGCCTCAATTACCTCAACTATAAAATGAGGACAATAATAGCACCTACCTCATAAGGTTGTTGTGAGGATCAGATGAGATATTTGTAAAGAGCTTAGCACAGTACCTGCTACATAAGAGGCACTATATAATGCTTATTTCCTCTTCTTTACAATCTTATTTTAACTTGGGATAAATTCTTCTAATTTACATGTTTTTCTTATAAACAACATATTATTTAGTTCTACTTTCTTATCCATTCTGCTATTCTTTTCAGTTTTATAGGTGAGTTCATCCCAGCTATGTTCACAGCAATAATGATTAATTATGCTTTTCCTTCCTTTCTATTCTTTTATTCTTTGTTTCCCTCTCCTTAGCCCCTCTTTACAACAAGAAAAAAGTAGTGAGAAAGGGTATGCTCTAGCTATATACCACTAAAAATAATGTAAGTATATAAGTAAAAAGTATACTTTTGCTTTAATGCCTTTCTTTTTTTTTTCCTCTTTCTCTACTCCCACCAAATGAGAAGAACTCTAAAACTATTCCAAAGCTCTTACTCTGGTCCACCACAAGACTTTTCCCTAGTCTACCATCCAGACTGAGAGATATCAGCACAGGACCCCAACTGTACCCCTTGCTAACTATAATTTAAATCATAGAACTTGAAAGGTTCTCAATTGTTACCTAGTCCAAACATTTCATTTTATAGATAAGGAAATGGAGGAGCCTCTAGAGATGGGGTTTAACTTGTCCAAGATCACACAGATGGTAAGTAGGAGGGTTAGTATTTGAACCCAGGTCCCTTGGTAACCCATTCAGCATTTTTGTTGCTATGTCACACTATGACCTTGGATAAGTAAAATATTAACTATCTTGGCCTCTGATTTCTTGTGTAACATCAGATGATGTCCTGTCTACTTGTCCTGTTAACCTTAAAAGGGCTATTGTGATACTGAAAAGAGATAATGAAGATGAAATTCCTGTGATAACCATAAACTGTACTGTGCCAGCTATTATGTGAAATATTTACTCAATGAGTAATTTGAGTGAGTGAAAGAAGGAGGGAGAGAATGAGATCTCATTTGTGAGTTTCTTCCCTGGGCCAGCAAGGAGTGACCTGTAGCAGAGCCACAGAGGCTTCATTATGTACAGGAATTCCAGAAACAGAAATGAGCCTATCATTCCTATAAAGACTGGAAGATGCTTGCTTCCACGGACATGTGCCAAGGTTGGTCCAGGAAAGAGCAAACCAAAGATGGGAATTTCTAGGAAATGATTTGCCTCTGCTTTACCCAACTTTCTTCCTCTCCTGGCCTAGCCCTTTCAGTTCTCCAAACTGGAATTTAGATTCTGAGAATTTCCAGAGAGTGATGGTGCTGGGTCCAATAATGGGAAGTGTCATCAACATAGTGATGGAAAAGGGGGACCAGTTTATGGAGGTGTTTACATCCTAAGCTGGGTAGTTAATACTGGTAGTAGACTCTCAGTTATCCATATGAATAAAGAAAAGCTATGGTATGGATAATGAACAATGGCAGTTAAGCTTTGGATAAGGCAGAATAGCAAATATAATCACTTCTTTTGGGCTCCAAATACAGCATGACATTTTTCTTCCCAGGAGATTTAGTCTGCTGAGAAAAAAAAAAACAACAGTTGATAATAAGGGGAGGCATAGCATTGAAATGAACCTGGTGGGTACTCAATGAAAGTTTTTTAAATGAATGGGGAGTTTTACAAAAGGCCAAAAAAAAAGTGAGTTAGTTCAACAAAATTACTGAAAAAATCGGTTAAAAAATATTTCCTTCTCTTCCCCACCATATTTTGTATTCTGGGTGGCTGCCTATCTTTCCATGCTCCTGATCTCATTTGAGAGTATTTAGTGTGTCTTCCTTTTTTAAACCCTTACTTTATGTCTTAAAATGAATATTAAATATTGGTCCCAAAATAAAAGAGTAGTAATGGACAAGCAATTTGATGATTTGCTCAGGTTACATGGCTAGGAAGTGTCTTAGGCCAAGTTGAACCCAGGACCTTCCATCTCTTGTCCTGTCTCACTGTCCACTGAGCCATGTAGCTGCCTCTTGGTCTCTTCTTTTCTAATGTTATATGGCTCTATAAATTCTTGGCATGGTATAATGGAAAGGTTCTACCAAACTGGAAGGGCTTTTAGCATGGTCCTGATAAAAAAATAAAGTCCATTCTAGCTCTAAACATATAATCTTCTCTATTATCAGTTCAGCTAAGGTTAGAATGGCTCATCACTGATGTGCTTGCTTGCCAGTTGGTGACAAATTCTTGGCCAGTGAAAACCATGAAATAAAGGAAATGCACATTGGCCTTTGGTCCTGGACAGTTCCCTGCCACTTCCTCAGTAATTGTGGAAAAGTGATAGAAAAGCATGTGGAGATTGCTGAGAATCAATTTTTAAAGCCATCTATAAACAATTCCAGAATTTGATGACTTTATGTCAATATCCCCTAGTCAGCAGCACAGTAGCCTAATGGGTTCCACAGATTTAAAGATTTTCTTCAAGTTGTCTTCCAAGTATGTTTAGATGTTGCAACATTCCTTGATAGATGCAATCACAGGTATAACTTTGTTCAACAAACCTCTGATTATCAATGTCCAGCAAGGCATAAACAAGGGATACATATTTTATTTTAAAAAGATGTTTTTTACATTTATTTCAATAGCAAAATCCACTTCTTATCGTCCAACCCCAACCAACTTCACCAACTGAGAACAAAAAACAAAACTTATCACAAACATGCAGAATCGATCATAACAAAGTTCCATATTGGCCATGTCAAAAGATATTTGTGCCATTTTACATCTAGGTCCTTCACCTGTCTCTCAGGAGGTGGTTAGCATTATCCATTATTAGTCCTTGGTAATCATGGCTGATCAATACACAGATTCCCTAATTCTTTCCATGTTATTTTCCTTTACTATAGTTATCATTGCATATATTGTCCAGGAAGCAGCTTGATGGTTCAGTGAATAGAGTGCTGGGCCTGGAATCTAGAAGGTTTGAGTTCAAATCCAGCCTCAGATACTCATTAGTTGTGTGATCCTGTGTAAATCATTTACCCTCTGTTTGCATTAATCCACTAAAGAAGGAAATGGCAAACAACTCCAATATCTTTACCAAGAAAATACCCTACAAGGTCACAAAGAGTAGGACACAATTGACTGACTCAATAACAGTTTCAGGATTGTCCTGCTTCTGTTCACTTTGGATCAATTTATACAAGTCTTCCCAGGTTTCTTTAAAGTCCCCTTCTTCATCATTCCTTACAGCACAATAGTATTCAAACAGCCATAATTTGTTCATCCATTCCTCAATTATAGGCACTCCTCAGGCTCTCATTTGTCACTTCAAAAAGATTTACAAATATATATGTTCATCTTTAGAGTTTGTTTTGCTTAATATTTATCCCTTTCTTTAATCTACCCTCCCTCTAATTTCCCTTATTCCCTCTCCCCTTTCCTTTTCTTCATTGAGTGAAGTTTTCATAACCAACAGTATTTGTGTTTATCCTTCCTTCTTTTGACCAGTTCTGATGAGAGTGAGTTTCAAATGTCAGTCACTCTCCCATCTCTTACTCTTGGTTGTATAGATATCTGCTTAGGTACTCTAATTACCTAAGGAGATACTTTCCCCTAACCTTCCTTACCCTTCTTCCTCCTCCAGTGTATTCCTCTTTCCCCCCTTTTCCATTCTTCAGGTCCTTAAGTCATGAGAACCTCTTCCAGACCTTGTCTAATTAGACTTCCTTTATGACCCCTGATGATGATAGAGTTCAGAGGGACCTTCATTTCCCACCTGACTACAGGACTAGGACCCCAGGAATGTCATCATTAGGAAACTCTGCAAGACTGCATCAGCCTTGGTACTCTCCCTGGGTGTACAACCTCTCCCTGTGTGCCAGAGTGCTCCTGTCCCAACTGAGTTTCCACAGAACATCTTATCTGTTTCCCTACACTGAACTTTGCATTGAAGTTCTACCAGATGGCTCAAAGTGACTGGACTAGACAAATGACTCACTGTGACTTTTCCTGCATTTTCTCGGCAGGATTTGGTCTGGTTCATTTTTTAGATGTGTTTAGAGAAGTTTTTTGGAGGGGAACTCAGGTGTACAGCTTCCTAACATTTTACTTTCCTGGTTTTAATTTTGAAATAGAGTGAGACATATTTTCATTAAAGGTACTTGCCACCATTGTGGAAGAAATTCTTCACCGAATCCAAAGAACAGATGATTCTCTATAGATAGTGAGGTTCATCAGATTTCTTTATTCTTTATTCATAGATGCTCATTTCAATAAGTCTTGGGGTATTATGGCTATGTCTTGAAGTGCAGGGCTACCCTGAAGAGATCTCTCAGGAAACTCAAGTATATAAAGACTTTCAGACAATGATTTTCACTGGGACAGGAAATTTGAGAACTTAAATCTCAATCTATGTCTTGGAGAGGTACCATGGAAGGATAGTGACTTTTGCCTAGACTTGGTAAAGATAATACAGCAGTCTGAATGCATTCAGTTAATTGTGCAGTACCTTCACTGATTCTGAGGGGGCACCTTGACAAAGAATTTCACCTTAGGCACTAATATTTTTCCAGTAGTGTTATAGGACTGCTAATCATAGAATGCCACAATATCTAAAGAACACCAACCGTAGTTAGATGTTTGGGGATATAATTAGGCTACCTGTTTCCAGCAATGACATACAACAATAAATGTCATACAAGATGCCAGAGTCTCGGTGTTGAGAGGGATCTAGAGGCTTCTAGTACAATCTATACCTGAACAAATATTATCCTTACATTATAATTTTGTTATAAATACTACAACCGCCCACGAGTGGTCATGCAGCCCATACTTGAAGACCTTTAGTGAAAGACAACTCACTATCTCTTAAGGCCTCCCATTCCATTTTGAGCCATGTTGACCCATTTAGTCTTGCTTTATAAGAGTGATTGCATTTCCTTGTGTCGCAGGATCAGAAGGATGGAGAGGCTTCAGTGGATGATAGCTATGGAAGCAGAATACAGCAGCAGAATGGAGAGTATCCATGATAGGAGTCATTGTAGATGAAGTGGAAGTAGCAAGGGACGTCTTGGATCATGCAAGGATATTGGAAAAGTCATGTTAGAGAAGCAGCAAGAAGCCACAGTCAATCACAGGGAGAAGGAGATGTGAGAACCTAGGCAGGAGAGCTAGGATAATTCTGAAACCCAAATGGTCCTTTGCTTTGGAGCATGATTTTCTCAGTAATTGGCTTGTAATCAAGGCCATGTACCCAATAGTTTGTGAGTCTTTATGAAAATTATTTATTTCTGTATTCAGGAGAGAATGATTGCATTACTTGACTTTTTCTTGTAATTTGTTTTTATGATTTTCCTCCAGTTAATTGCTTTATTTGTTGTTCCTTCCTGGTATGTTAGGTGAGTAAGCACTGGATTTGATGAAAATTCAAGATATGTATTATCTCTCATTGAATCAAATAACACATAGAATTTTACTGGAAATATGTGCTATAAAAATAATATAGTGTGAATGGGGGCAACTAGGTGGCTCAGTGGTTTAAGAGCCAAGCCTAGAGATGGGAGGTCCAGGATTCGAATATGACCTCAAACACTTAGTTATGTTTGACTTCTATTGTTTAACTCCTATTGCCCAGCCCTTACCACTCTTCTGCACACAGTATTGATTTTAAGAAGGAAGTTAAGGATTTTTCAAAACAAAACAATAAAACAAACATTATAGCTTTGGACTTTTTTTTTTTTTGCAGTTTTATCTTTAGGATAATTTTTTAAAATGTTATTTATTTATGTTTAACATTCTTTTTTAAAAAGTTGAGATCTAAATTCTCTCCCTTCCTTCAGACCTGTCCTGCACCCATTGAGAAGGCAAACAATATTATATCAATTATACACATAAAATCATCCCAAACATGTCCACATTAGCTTTAGATTTTGAAAAGAGATCTGATCTAGTCCAATACCTTATTTTAGTAGCAAATGGCAGCACAAGGATCCAAAGCCAGGACTCATGACTTCATAGAAAATATTCTTTGAGAAAACTGAGGGTTGGAGAATTTAATGTGATGTCAGAGTCAGGATATGAAGCCAGGTTTTATTTCCTCTTTCTTCAACCTCTTTCCACTAGATCACAGTCAGTATCTCTGTTAATCTTGTTTTCACAGTGCAAATTCAAATTATGGTATACCTGCTCTGCTCACTGTGCTCTGTGCATTCCCGTACTAATTCTTTGGATCAACTGTGCTCTCTTCCCAAGAGTGTCCTTCCCTCTATCCAATTTCTATCCATTCTTTAAAACCTATTTCAAGTTGCATCTTCATCATGAAGCCTTTCCCAATTAACTCAACCTACAAAAACTGTTTCCTCTTCTGAGTTCAGATGACCATTGCTGTCTATACCATACATTTGACACTAATATTTAGCCTAATAAAATTTCTTCTGATTTTTATGGAATTTTCTTCTTGTCATTTAACATAGCATTGTATAGGACTCCCAAACAGGAATTTAAACTTCTAGAGGACGGGGACATATATTTGATAAGTGTTGGCAAGACCTATAGAATCTAGCCTAAAGCTGGGCACAAAGTAGATGCTCACTAAATATTATTTTTATGAATGAATCAGTAAATGATTGATAGCTATTTTTTATTTCTGTCTTAAGAGAAAGCTGAAAAAGAAATAAAAAATATTCATTCAGTAAATAATTTATTGAGTTTTTTGTACATTCTTATCTTCACAAAGTTTTAGATATATAAGGGATCTTAGAGATCATTAAGTCTCAATTCTTAATTTTACACATGAGGAAACAGAGGTCAAGTGATTTCATCAAGGTCTCATAACTCCTAAGGGGCAAAATTAGTATTGGAACCCAAATCTCCTGATGGAAAGTCATTCATTCAGTCATTTCTTTTTTTTTTAATTCAGTCATTTCTTCAATTAACTTATTATAAAATTTTTATTTCAGGAGCAGTTAGGTAGCTGAGTGCATAGAGTGCCAGGCCTGGAGATGGGAAGTCTTGGGTTCAAATCTGTCCGTAGACACTTCCTAACTGTGTGGCTTTTGGCAAGTCACTTAACTCCAGTGTCCTAGCCCTTACTGCTCTTCTGCCATGGAATTGTTATATCCATTCTAAGACAGAAAGTAAGAATTTTTTTTTAAATTTCATGAAAGTATTCTGTTAAGTAGGGCATAGTGCTAAGATTTGGGGCTGATACAAAATTTAAAGCTGTCATAGTTTATTCCCATCATGGCATTTCCAGTCAAGGAGTGAATAAAATATGAACACAGATAATGATACTATACAACATTATATGACAAGAGCAACAGAGAAGTGTAAAAGAAGGTATCACATAAGGTTTTTGGGAGAAGAGAATTACTAACCAGGGAGATGAATTAAGATGTTATGTAAGAGAAGATGCTTCAGTAGGGCTTTACAGGAGGGGAAACTTTCTATTTAAAGCCCTGACCTTCTGTCTTAGAATCTATACTACATATTAGTTCTACAGCAGAAGAGTGGTAAGGGCTAGGCAATCAAGGGTAAATGACTTGCCAGGATCACATAGCTAGGAAGTAATTGTTTGAGGTCAAATTTCAACCCAGAACCTCCCATCTCTAGACATGGTGCTTTATCCACTGAGCCATGTGAAGATTGGATTTAGCTATCTCCTGATTGTAACAATGAAGATACTTAGCTCTTTCTTTATAGTGAAACTAGAATTGTAAGCTACAATCTATCTTTAGATTTTAACTACAAAAAGGTGTCAAATAACTACAAAAGGTGAACTTAACAAAAGAGGTGCTAAGTAACCCAAAAAGATAAAATCTAACCAAAGAAGGTGAGAACTAAAGAATGGGCTGTCCTGGAGAAAAGTGTCTGCTGTGATTGGTAGACGGAGAGGTGACACAAGAGAAAAAGGTCTTTAAATAGAGGAAAAAAAAAGACTGAAGAGGAGAGTCAGTCACTTGGACTTGGAGTGAAGGATCAGTCACTCTGAGTTGAAGGGAAGACAGACATTCGTTTGGAGATTCGGGAACTGACTCGGAGACGCAACCAGAAGGCAGACACCCAGACTGCTATTAGACTATCACCTTTGGTGAGTGAAAAGCTGACTTAGTGATGCCGCCTTTCTAGAGGCCAAATATTTGAAAAAAAAAATTAAGTAGCTTAGGACCAAGGACAGGTCTCTGGGACCCCCACTGGAGACCTATCTGAGTTGATATTGAATTCTAACCTACTCTAGTTTGTATCTCTCCATTTTGGTCATAAAAATAACATAAGAAACCATCAAATGTTTTGCTAAAAATCTAGGGAAGTAAGAACTAGAAAAGCATTACTTTGATCTATGAAACAAGAAACTCTAGAGGAAAAAAAAAGAAATGAGGTTTATCTGACATGATCTGTATAACCTTCAGAAGTCAACACCTATTTGGCTCTCCATAAAGGCAGGATGGATCATCAATATAGCAGTCTATGACATGATCTTACAGTGGTTTGAATGAATGACAGACCAAGAAATTGAGTGATGGTAATTCATAACAAGGCAGTGGTTACATCACTAATGAAGAAAATGAAGAGGATGTTTCTTTATGAGAAAAGTACTTCATAAACCCTACATAAATGTTGTTTGTTATTGTGATTAGTCTTTCTAATGATTGGTTTTCTCTCTTTTAAACTAAACCAGGCATAGGAAAATTTTTGAAGGTAGGGCCTATCTTTCACCTTTCTTCATAACCTCAGTGCTTAGCACAGTGCTTGGCACATAGTAAGCACTTAATAAGTGTTTTTTGATTGGTGACAGAACAGGAACCTAGTTCTGATATTGTTAGTAACAATATGAATGACCTTGGACAAGTCACTTATCTTTGAAAAAAAACGAGTGGATTGGATTAGAAGATCTCTCAGGTATTTTCTGATGCAATGTGCTGATTCCTAGGTCTCTCTTCTGCTTTTCAGTTTCTTGTGCTTGCTCATATAATAACTATCATTGTCTACTTTTTTAAAAGATTATCGTTCTCTGCTTAAATCCATGGGTGCAGGATTATAGATTTAGAGTTACAGGGGACCTTAGAGGTCATCCAATCCAACTATACTATTTTCCAGATAAATAATGAAGATTTAGGGAATTTAAGTGACTTACCCATGATCACACAGGTGGTAAGTGGCAAAGCCAAGCTCAAACCCAATTCCTCTAATTGCACAATCATTATTCTTACCACTGTATCTCACTGCCTCTTAGACTTTTGTGTCTTTCACAAATTTTTATCACAAATGTTGAGTACATGCTATAGATTCAGTTAAATACCTACTGACTTACCTTATGTAATAATGTTGACTCACAATTCAATAGCTAATATAAATTAAAATTTACTAAGCACAGTCCCACAATTATCATCCCCCTTTTATAGATAAGGAAGCTGAGGAAGATGAAAATGAACTACCTAAGGTCTGACACATTAAGAAGAAGTAAAAGTGGTGAATTTTAGAGCTGAGTTCCAACTTACATCTTCTAACAACCCAAAGAGAGCAATTTCCCCTACTGCCTCTGACAAAAGCATTCATATCATTGGTTTGAATTCAACTATCAGAACTAGAGGGTACATTAGACATCATGTAGCCAATTCTCCCTCCTTTCTTTTGTTTTTAAGTGTATTAATGCCTTTTGGTTTTCTATCACATTCATCTTTTTAAATCTTTTTCATCATAATTCATTACTGAATAAATTCCATTCTTTTCCCCATCCCAGTAAATCTTTCTGGGTACATTTTTTTAAATCAGCAAACCAACCAACATTATCTAATTTGGAAGCAAATGCAGCACCCCAGGCTGCTCATCATGGGAGGAGAGTTGGGCATTTTCTCAACTTCTCCAGAGACAAGCTTGACCATTACAATTATAGTGCTTAATTTTGTTTGATCATTCTTTCTACTTCACTATCCTAGTCATCATATATAGTTATTGTTTATCTGGTTCTGCTCACTTAATACAGTATTGTTTCATATAAGAAATCCCATGCTTTTCTTGAATTCTTCATAATCTTTGTTTCTTACAGCATAATATTATTCCATTAAATTTACAATCTACAGTTTACTGTTTAGCTATCCCCTAGGTGAGGAGTATCCATTTAATGTCCACATGAGGCTTCCATTCATATTACCTGTGAGGGAGGGGGAAAAGATAAAATAAATCCTTTGCCAAACCATTAGAAATTATGTGTCCAGTTGACTCCGACTGCTTTAGAGAAATTGAAGAGCTAATACAGAGAGACAAAAGGAAAAGACTTTTTGGGATTTCCCAGCTTGAAAGATGTGGAAGAAGATGAGAAATCTGAATGAAAGTTTTCCACTAATCCCTTCACTATTAAACACAACACTACAAAGGTGGTTTGGGCCTTTCAGTGTTTATTTTTCTCCCAAATATTTGCTCAAACTGCTTCATTTAGAAGTTTTTACACCAGCGTTTGTCACTTGTGTCTAGAATATTCTGCGTAATGGTCTTAATGTGGACTATATGAATTCTGGCTGTCCAGTTGGGCAACATTAAAAGAATCAAGATGAGGAGGGAACTAGATGGCTCAGTGCATAAAGAGAGCCAAATCTAGAGATAGGAGGTCCTGGGTTCAAACCTGCTCTCAGACATTTCCTGGCTATGTGACCCTGGGAAAGTCACTTAACCCCTATTGCCTAGCCCTTCTCATTCTTCTACATTGGAATCAATATGCAGTATTGATTCTAAGACATAAGGTGTAAAAAAAATCAAGGAAAACCTCCCTCTGTTTTGTAATTGCCTGGGTTTCTGGGTTCTTTGCATCATCATAATTTCTGACAGTGGCCATTCTTTGTTAATTTTACATACATCAAAGTTGTCTCAAAATTGACTTAGTACACTGAGAATTTGTAATTTTGAAATATCCCTCAATAGAAATTGAGTACATACAGAAAGATATAAGCTTGAATAATTTCTATATGATAGAATTTGGGTAATTTTAATTTGGTCTAATATTAAATTTATTTTAACTTCCCAAATCATGTTTTTAATATGTGTGTATGGAATAATAAATAAATAAATAAATATCTACATCTATTTATACATAAACATACAGAGTTACTGACTAGGAGTCCATCAATATTCTCATTTAATAAATGCTGTCAAAGTGTAGACTATTTTTGGTTTAAAAAATCATTCATTATCATTTAAAAATGTATAATTTCTGTCCATACAAATGAAGTTATATGTAACAAATAAAACTTCTATTATTTTTATTAAGAAAAAAAGAACTGGCCTAGGATGGACTAAGCCCATCTTATCTCGTGGTAGAGAAATAGAATTGTTGACTTCCATAGGTTCCTTTTAGCCTTAGAATTCAGGGATTCTCTGATTCCTAGAATTGTTGGCTGGAAGAGACATGCTTACAATAAACTGTTGTCTGAAGGAGACTAAAGGTGCCAGGAATCATGTTTTTGGTCTGATGTTTATCTTGTTGGCTAGCCAGAGACAACTGTCTATTTGCCAACACCTCATCAGCTGCCCAGGCTTTCCCTACGCCACTTCCTTTGCAATTTCTCAAAACTACTGTAAATTGGCAATGAGGAAGTGAAGGTACAATGGGCCATGGATCTGGCCAGATCCTTGCATCAGAGGTAAAGCCCAAATGAAGGAAGATGTCTCTCCTGCCTACTCTGGGAAGGCACTGCTACTTTTTTGTCTGTGACTCCTAACCTAGAAGAGCCAGGAAGCACAGTGAAAGCAGTGAAAAGCAAAGAACCCGGGATCTGTTTTGAGTCAGAGGACCAGACTCTTCTGGGAAACTCCCAGCATGACTTTAGCCAAGTCACTTCATTCTCACATTCATTTCCTCATCTATAAAATGACAAGGCTCTATTCCTCTGAGGCCTTTTTCCTGCTCTACAGCCCATGATACAATAATTCTAATTTTTCCTTCCTCTCTGTTCAGTAAATGTTTTGTGAGAGAACCCATTATGTGCACAGTATGAATCTTAGTTCCAAAAAATTGTCTGTGTCTGGACAGTTTTTTTTCTCAAACTTCCTCATTGGTCTCTGGTCATCAAAATAATAAATACTCTTATAGAAACAAGTCATGATACTAGAAGAATACAGGATAATTTTGCTTTAGGGCTGGAAAGGACCACAGATTCTTGGACAGTGGTCACTTAGCCCCAGCATTCCCATCATTTCCATCCCAGAAAGCAGTTCTTCCCTGTTAGCACAAATCAGATACAGAATTGAATTCCTCTTTGATGGTCTATCTGCCTTTTGAAGGGTAAAATGATCACTAAGAAAGTCAAGTAGTGCATATCTACTTTTGATACTTACTGTGTGCTAGTCACTCTCCAAGGTACTTCAGTTATCAAGACAAAAATTAAATGATCCTTGCTTCCAAGAAGCTTACTCTTTTTGGCTATGGATACTATAACCATTTATAACTATATGAAAATAAAATCTGTGCAGAATAAATGCAAGGTAGTTAAATGTGAGGGTATAAGCAGTGGAGACAGTTTTGTGTAGAAGATATCTGTCTTAAAGGAAGTGAGAGACTCAGTGAAACAGATCTAAGGAGGGAGTGTATTCTGAACAAAGGAGATGGACAGGGCAAAGGCAGAGTGCCATGTGTGAAAAACAGCAGGTTTGCCTGTCTTATTGAGAGGGAAGGAAGAAAGCAAGTAGGCAATCGTTCACTAAGCACCTACGCTGTGCTAGGTACTAGGCTAAGAACTTGACAAATATTAGCTCATTTGATTTTCAAAATAACTTGTGAGAGTAAGGGCTATTATTATCTTCATTTTAAAGCTGAGAAAACTAAGGCAGACAGGTTGGGTAACTTTCCCAGAGTCAAATGGTTTTAAAAGTGCCTAAAGTTACATTTGAACTTAGGTCTTCCTGACTCCGTGCCCAATGCTCTATCCCCTGTGCTGCCTAGCTAATAAGGCAGAGAGGCAATTTGAGGTCAAGTTGTGAAGGGCTTTAAAAGACATCATTATAGGGGCAACTTGGTGGCTCATTGGATAGATAGATTGCCAGGACTGGAAACAGAAGGTCCGGGATTCAGATTTGGCCTCAGATACTTCCTTTACAAGGTGGCTTCAAGCTACCTTTTGAGGCTTATTATACATTACCACCCTTCCTATATTTTACAATACAATTAATCCAGACTTCCTGCTGACCTCAATACAAGGTAATTCATCCCTCTATGTCCATAATGTCATCATGGTGGGAAAGCTCTCTTTCCTCCCTCTTGCCTTTATAGAATCCTCAGTTTCCTTCAGAGTCCAACTAAGGAATCATCTCCTCTTTGAGACCCTTCCTGACACTTTCCTGCTAGGGTTTTCTCCTTCCCCACTGTCTATGTCCCCCTCTCCCCCACCCCATGTGACATGGCATTTATTTTATGTTCCTTTGTATATATGTGTATATATATATACATATATATATATATAAATATATATATATAATCTCCATTAACAGAATAGATGCTCCTTGAGGGCAGAGACTTAAAAAGTTTTGTCTCTGCTCTATTTCAGGTATAGTAGGCTTTCCTTGCAGACTAGTTCATTGATTCTCTCAAGCTGCCAAAAAAGGGAAATCATTTTGGTGGCCTTCTGCCTGCCCTTTAGAGATGTAGTGGTGAGACAAGCTCATACTTCTTGAAGGAAAGATACGATCACACCCCAAAGACATGTCATTAGTTTTAATGGGTGGGGGGAAGGGGAAGACAGAATTAGGAAAGATATGGGATGGAGATGGGAAGGAAAAGTTGGGGATCAAAACAGCTTAGAGAAATGTATAAAAAGACCGCTTTTTCCATTGGTACATGAAATGGTTTGTGCACAGCACATACATTCAAAACAATACAGAAGCTTCACATCTCTTAGTAACATTGGCTGATCAGCTCCTGTTTTCTGACCTGTTGTACAAACCTCTAGCCTGCCACGAGGTATATCTTAACTTACAGGAAGAGAAAACAATGGCAGGATGCAACACTGTCCAGCTTTGTGCAAGAAGGAACGCCGAAAATGCGATTGTTCAATGAGGTATATCTTGGACAGGTGCTGCATGTGGGCAAATGAGGAGGACCCAGAATTGAATAGGAGGAGGAAAATGGGCAGAATCAGATTGTCAAGATGCTTGCTGCAACAAAAGCATATCTTTTTAGCACCATTATTTTTACCAGTCATGCTAGGTGGCTCTGAAGTGACCCAAAGGGGCAAAGGAAAAAAGAATGGTAGGGGGAAGCAGACTGGAGGACATGACTAATGATGTCATGCTCAAGTTGGGTAGATCCACTACCAAAGATGTATGAAATGGCAAAGAATATATCTGAATGGAGGGAGCTAATTGTAATGCATAATTTATATATGTTTCAAATTTCCTCTAATGAGGGAAATATATTTAATTGTGTCATGTGAAATTTTTGATTTCAGAAAAAAAATGAATGAGAATGAGAAGGGATAGGTTGGTTATCATGGGCACCAATGGAGGCAATGCCCATCCCAATGAGATCACTTAACTTTCAGAGTATAAAGGTGATGAGATGTACAGAGCTCGTTTAAGGTGTCTGCACTTCATCTGGCCTCTGATTCACACAACTGGAGGGGATAGAGAGCATACTGGGACACTTGATATTTGCAACATAATGTCAAGCAACTCCTAACCTCTCTTTCTTCTTCCTTTTAGAAGCTTGACTCACTCATAGGGCAAGGAGGCATTTCCACTCCTTAGGGGATGACAGGAATACACCAGTATACCTAGACATTGCTGAATGACTTAAGTATCAGGGAGACTGACCTGGTTTGTTGAGTTTTTTCCATCCCCTACTCACTTTCCTACACTTTTCTCTTGGGTTTCTCTTGGGAAGAGGGGATCATCAAATGGTCCTAAATCACTTGATGGGGGTAGGAAACACTTCTGCAGGAACTCACTGCCTAGAGTCCTAGAGGAAGATGTTTCCAGGAAGATGGAAAGATGCATGGAAACTAGCATCTGAGTCCATGGGTAAAAGGACAAAAGACCTTTGAGAACAGGTGAATAGGTTGACATCCCAAGGTCTTAAAGGCCAGAAACAGAGCCTGGAAGATTGGTTTGCAAAAGCAGCTGGAGCTGGGGTCCAAGATAAACAAAGAAGACAGAATTTAGACATTAGTGCATATCTTAGGAGGGAGTCGGGGTAGAGGTACATGAATCTTTGAAGGATCTTACATCCAGTGCAACCAAGTTTGTCATAAGCCATCATGAAAAATAGATGCTATAAGACAGTGGTAGGACTGCCTCCAAAGGGGAATTTGTCCAGCATCTTGACTTTCTGGATGTAAGAATAGTAAGTCATCTATCCTTAACATAATAATATAATGACCTGAAAAAAATAAGAAATTATCTTAGAACACAATCCTAGATAAATTGCAAAGGATGGGAGATGAGGCAGGATAATGACTTTGTGATTTTTTAAAAAAGTTTTTAAGAGAGATTCTACAAAAGGAAACATATAAAAAGGTAAAGGAGATTATGGGGGATATTGAGAAGGAGGTGTGTATGTGTGTATAAAATATGACTAAGATATAATTTTTAAAAGGTAGAAAAGTCATTTGGTACTCTCAAAGGGTATCTTCACAAAAGCAGTTCTTGGGTCATCTTGTAAGATTAATAACCTCCCCAGCTAAGGAAAAATGTGTATCTTCTCTCAGGACCATTCATCAGGATGGGCTTGATCTTTATGACTGGACTTGTGAGCCTAGAGAGGCAATAATGCCACCTTCCTGTCCAATGGCTGGAGTTGGATCTGCCAGAGAAGATATAGGGTAGAAAAGACACCAACTGAACCTGGCTTTCAGGAGTCTGGAAGATTGCTTGAGAACTTAGGAAAGAACTAGTTTAAATCACTCAGCTTCCTTAAGTGATTGGACTTTTGGATGGGGAGGGAAAGTCATTCTTGGCTTTTCTTTCTCATGACAGTCAGTTTTCTCAACAACTACATTGGTTCTGTGGGACCAGCTAGGATGGAATTAGCACAATATTATAAAGAACAGATCGGTATGAGAGAGGAAGGCACCTCTGATCCATTCCTGGGTTTCCCATTCTTATGCTTCTTCAATGATGTTCAATGAGAGTCAGAGCATGATGACCCCAAATCAATATTCGATTTCAAAGAGTGAAGATTTCCAATTTATGAATTACTTGGGTTTCTTGCTTTTCTTCTTTATCTTAGTCATCACTTCTCCCCCTTCACCAGAAAGAAGGCAGAGCAAAGAAGAGGGGATGAAATTCAAGCTGTCCATTTTACTAAATTCAATCAGTTGGGGGGAAAACTTTTGACTATTAAAAGGTGGTTGAATAATTTTCCAATTTCACTTATTTAAAATCCCACAGCTAATCAAAGGTTGACTGTTGGGTCTAAATTAACTTCTACCTGACTTGTACCTGGGTAGAGAAACCCAATCAGCCACTGAAATACAGTACATTTTTCATTGGCCTCATTTTCTATTCACTCCTAGTTGGGAAAGGGAAGTTGATATCTGAAGTAGCTCCCAGTCAGGATTTGAGTCATCCAATATGTATTCAAGAGGATACAGCAGTAACCTTGGCCCTTGTGGAACTCTCTGGAGTTTCCTTCCAGTAAAGCCAAGTTTGTGCAAAGAGATGAGAAGAGAGGAAATGACCTTCTGACTTATCTACCCTGCCTCTTTCCCTGATTGTGATGATCTATCACCTTTCCATCTGGCATTCTGTTGCCATTCTTTTAGCTAGAATTCCAATGCTTCTTGAACCCCAGATTCTGAAGTCACATCTTGGGATGTCTAATAAAGATGCTTTCTACCATTGTTGACTCAATAATCTGGAAGATGTCTCCAGAAGTCACCTCACCCAGATCCTTGCCTCCAAGCACTCTAAACACATGGTTGCCTTTGGAATTTGACAGACAGGGCCACAACTAGCATATTTTCTTGCCTTTGGGTCCTGTAGAGCCATCTTTGGTCCACATACCCAGTGCTCAGGTCTATTTATAGATGGGCGCATCTGCAAATAGAGAGATATGCTGAGGTTGAAGGTATTTGCAACAGATGAGGGATTGTCTTGCAGTCAAGGGGACCAAGAAAATGGTGGCAGGGTAGGATGTCAGGTCTTTCTGTCATTTTCTGCTTCACATATGCTGAGAATGTTTTGTACTCTGACATGGCTCAATCTGGTTTTAGATTTAGGAGTGTTCCAGCAGGGCAGGAATCTGAAGGCAGAGAGTCAGTATTTATAGTTGACCTGGGGGCCTCCACTTCAAAGGGCAGGGGGTGTCATGGAATTTAGCAGTCAAGGGTTCTCCTAATGCTTGGTTGATGTCAGCAGCTCTTTTTTCACAGAATTAGCATAACCCTTGGACTATGTGGGAGGAGTAGACCTCTACAGGTCCTTTCTGCCAGCTCCAGGCAAATGGCTCCAGAGATTGGTGCTACTGGTAGGGTTTACCACCTGTGTTCTGAAACACAACTAATTTTTTCCCCCATTCCTTTCTTTGTCCCTTCAAAGAAGGCTATCATATGCAGCTTCTTGCCTTCTTGGGTTCAAATGATATGGTTCAACACAAAGAAGAATTATGGACAGGCAGTCTTATCACTGCCTTTATTTTGAAGAGGACCCTCCCAGTGAAAGGGACCTCCTTAGATCATCCAGTTCACCCACATTGCCTCCATGCAGGTCTGTTTCAACCATTCTAGGCAGCTGTTCTCCCCATTTTATTCTTAAGGAGATACCCCCAGTTTCCCTTGGCAATGCATTCCAGTGCCTGAGAGTCAAGAATCTTTGCGTGTCTAATCACCACTCCTGTTCATAGCTGAAATCTCTTGCCATGTATTCCATGGGTGCACAGGACAGCTGCTCCTGCTTGCTGTGAAGTCACTGGTCTGTGACTGGAGAGTTGAGAAAAGAGACCGAATCCATCAATCCTGACTGTTTGACAAGTGACATACTTGTGGGCAGATTCCTGTAGCCATGAAGTCAGGAGAAATGAAATTCAATGCCTTGAAATGCTTCTGTTCTGTACATAGAAGGAGATATATGTATGTATAAACATGCGCACACAAATACACACCCCCATGTGTGTACTTGTATCCCATGGCAGACATCTATACCTTCTGTCACAGTGTAAGATCATAGCAAAGGCTCCGTTGCCATGCTAGGAGTTGGGGACACTCCTCCTGGGTCTAGAGGATGACATTTCTAGGAAGCACCAGGAAAACCATCTGAATTGGGGTGGAAGGAGCCCAGTAAATGTTGTTAAGAAGGCCTGGTCAATTTTCTGATACACACATATCCATAAACACTAAAAACACTTGATTCAAAGGACATCCATGGGGGTAAAGATGGGGAAAGGGAGGCTTTTCATTTGTGCAAAATTCAAATAGAGAAGTTGTTGTCTTCTCCAGGTGAACCTTCTTCCTGGTTTCTTCACATCCGGGGCAGGAAATGAGTGACAGTCATGGCTGGGGACACTTTATTGCCACGTTTTATTCGTCCATGCTTGCTTAGAGCGATGTAGGTCCCTCGGTACAGGTCTGATTCGTAGGCATTGTAGTTGTTGGGAAGGAGAGTTTCTCGGAATTTGCACTCCTCTTGAAAACTGGGCTGGGGAGAAGAGAGATAAAAAAGTGGGATGATTGGCAACTGCCTTAGGAACATTCTAGATAGGGCCATTCCCTTCCTCCTACCTCCCCACCAATCTCATTAGATCCCACTATATATAGAATATTCCAGGGGCAATCACAGAATATAAGAGCTGGAAGAAACCTTAGACATCATTTAGTTTTATACCCTTTTATTTTACAGATAATAACACATTTATATACATTTGTTACAGTTTACCAAAAATTTTCAATGTTATCTTATTTGATCCTTAGTAACCCTCTGGGGTAAGTACTACCTCTGTTTTACAGGAGAAGAAACTGAGGCTGAGACATGTTAAGTGACTTGCTCAGGTTCACATAATTGGCATGGTTCTAAGGCAGGATTTGAATTTGGGCCTTTCTGATTCTAAGTCTCCCATGCTATCCATTGTGCTATTTAGCTTCCCTATGAAGAAACAAAGGTCCAGAGAGAAGTAACTTGCATACAATCTCAAAATGAATTAATAATAATATAAATAGTCTAGTTCTAGACTAGAACTCCAAGTCTAGTGCTCGTTCCATGACCATAACTGACTTTATACTATTCTTGATGACACTGTAGTATTTGGGGAAACTATATTTTCATTAGGTGGTATAGTGTATAGAGCATTGAGACTGGAATCAGGAAGATCTGAGTCCAAATATAGTCTCAGACACTTAAGAGCTGTGTGGCCGTGGTCAAGTCACGACCCTGTTTGCCTTAGTTTCCTCATCTGTAAAATGAGCTAGAGAAGGAAATGGCAAACCACTCCAGTATCTTTGACAGAAAAACTCCAAATGGAGTCACAAAGAGTTAGACATGACTGAGCAACAACAAACAGATGACTCCTAATGTTCACTCCAGATTTAAATCTATGCTCCTTTCAAACTAAGGCTCAGTAAACCTAGCTGATTTGCCCAAGATTGCATAGCTAGTAAGTAGGATTCAAATCCAAGCACAATGATTATAAATCCATTATTCTCTCTACTACACTTTTCTGCCTCCAATGTGAGTTTGTAAAATTTACATCATCCACCACTTCTTGATTTTTCAAATGTGGGTTCCCCTTTTTGTGGGTTTAAAGCTTGAGAATGAGCCCAACAGTGTGCTCAGATTAGAATAATCACTACAGTATTTGTTTTCTGCATTTTCTGTGCTATGAATGAAAGTACATCCTGCATTATTACCTTAAGTGTTTGTGTAGGACCAGAGGATGTTCTTACTCACATCTCTGGAGATCTCCAATACTTGGAGATAAATTCTGAGATCTTCCAGAGGCATATCTGACTGGGAGTAAAAAGAGCAAGGATGATTTAGTGGTTAGTTCCAGGACTTCCTCAAGTTTGGAATCCCAAGTCCTGAGCTATATAGACACATCTACTGCAAGTATTTATTAACCTTGACTTATACATGAGGAAATTGAGGTTGAGAGTGATTAATGATTTGTTCAAGATCACACACCTACTGCCAAGAGGAAGGGCTTAAACCCAGATATTCTGACTTAAAAATCAAAGCTCTTTCTACCATCCCATTCTGTCTATGGGTGTATGTATACCTCGTATCTTGGAGGACAGGAAGCCTTAAAAACTAAAGAAGGAGGAGAGTAATTATAACTAGGGCTCATGATATCTTCTTATCTTCTGCTAATTTGTCAGAGAAGATTAATGTTCAGAAAATGGGCATTGGACAGCAACAAACTCTTCCCCCACTCTCATCCCTCCAAAAAAAAATTCACCCATGTCCTTCTTTCATTACTAGACAATAGTGTGCTTTGCCTTGGTCTAGTATGTACCAGCAGTTCCTTGAAAAGCAATAGGACCCTTCTATACTATAGCTAGACATACAGATGGGATTTTGATGAGAGATCAGGTCTTTTCCCAGGGATGTACACATAGGACACAGAGCAAGAGGAGAGCTATTTGGGTTATCAGATTGCTTACTAAAAACAAGATTGGAATAATTCAATCTTTTGAACCATCCATCCTTCCCTAAGGGGGAAAAAAGCTTAATTTAGTCAACAGACCACTTATTCTTTTCATATCATCTGCATATTCACTTGTGTCAGATTTGGACTACAAATGTCTGAATCTGAATTGGATACAAGGAAACATTTCTTTGGAAACTGTAGATGTAATAATGGGAAGAATGAGAAATTCACCCTACAACAGAAGTCTAGCAAAAGAGGATAAAATGACACAATATTTGTAAAGTGCCTGACACAAAGCAAATTAGTTTTTTTAAAAAAATATTTTCTCTTGTTACATGTAAAAACAATTTAAAAAGTTTATTTTCATTGTCATGCAAAGCACGCTTCCATATTGGTTATTGTAAAACCAAACTCATACATAACCAAAACCCCAAAATAAGACCATAAGGACACTGGTATAAAAGGCAACTCCACCAATTCTTTCTCTGGAAGTGGATAGCATTCTCCAGCAAAAATCTTTCAGGATTGTCCCAGATCATTGCATTGCTGAGAATAGTCAACAAAAACAACTTTCTTAACATTAATTTGTTTTTCAAGTTTTGAGTTCCAAATAATAGTATACTTGTCAGATCAGTGGGAAAGGAAGGTATTTAAGACCAAGCAAGAGAGAGAGCACATTACAAAATGTAAAATGAATGATTTTGATTATATCAAATTAAAAAGACATTGTATAAACAATACCAATGCAACCAAAATTATAAGGAAAGAAACAAACTGGGGGGGGGGGAATTATAGCAAAACTCTCTGACAAAGGTTTAATTTCCCAAATATATAAGGAACTAAATCAAATGTACAAAAAATCAAGCCATTCACCAATTGATAAATGGGCAAGGGACATGGATAGGCAGTTTTCACATGAAGAAATAAAAACCATCAATAAACACATGAAAAAGTGTCCTAAATCTCTCTTGATTAGAGAATTGAAAATAAAAACAACTCTTCACACCTAGCAGACTGGCCAGTGTGGCAGCAGATGAAACTGATAAATTTTGGAGGGGATGTGGTATAATTGGGATACCAATGCACTGTTGGTAGAGCTGTGAATTGGTCCAGCCATTCTGGAGGGCAGTTTGGAACTATGCCCAAAGGGCGATAAAAGACTGTCTGCCCTTTGATCCAGCCATAGCATTGCTGGGTTTGTACCCCAAAGAGATAATAAGGAAAAAGACTTGTACAAGAATATTCATAGCTGCACTCTTTGTGGTGGCAAAAATTGGAAAACAAGGGGATGCCCATCAATTGGAGAATGGCTGAACAAATGGTGGTATATGTTGGTGATGGAATACTATTGTGCTAAAAGGAATAATAAAGTGGAGGAATTCCATGGGGACTGGAACAAGCTCCAGGAAGTGATGCAGAGTGAAAGGAGTAGAGCCAGGAGAACATTGTACACAGAGACTGATACATTGTGGTACAATCGAACACAGTGGACTCCTCTACTAGTAGCAATGCAATGACCCAGGACAATTCTGAGGGACTTATGAGAAAGATGCTATCCGCACCCAGAGAAAGAACTGTGGGAACAGAAATGCAGAAGAAAAACATTTAATCAATCACATGGTTCAATGGGGATATGATTGGGGTCTGCCATTAAAATATCACTCTACTGCAAATATGAATAACATAGAAATGGGTTTTGAACAATGAAACATATATAACCCAGTGGAATTGCTTGTCATCTCCAGGATGGGGGAGGGAAGAGGGGAGGGAAAAAACCTGAATCATGTAACCATGGAAAAATATTCTAAATTATAAAAATGGAGATTTGAACCCTGGACTTCAATCCCCAGAAGTCCTTGGCAGTTCCCAGAATCCCACCTGGGCCAAGAACAGAAATTGTATTTAAGCTGACTCTCCACCTACTTGGGGTCTCTTGGCTTCCGCTTCTAGGGACAGGCGGCTCTCTACCTAGCCAGCAAAATGTAGGTGGCATGCGCTTTCTTATTTTGTATTTTCTTTATTTCTTAATCTTTAATAAACCTCATAAAATATAAGACTTTTATTACTAGAAACTAATTTTCATAACAAAATTAATTAATTAATTAAAAGTTTTGACTCCCAAATTCTCTCCTACTATCTGGCCTTCCATCTCTGCCCTCCTCTTTGCCCTCCCATCCCCAGATAATAAAAAATCTGGTAAATATTTTGCATGTGCAACCCACATAATAAGTCCTTTTTTTAAAACTCTTGCCTTCCGTCTTGAAATCAATACTGTGTATTGGTTCCAAGGTAGAAGAGTGGTAAGGGCTAGGCAATGGGGGTCAAGTGACTTGCCCAGGGTCATATAGCTAGGAAGTGTCTGAATTCAGATATGAACCTAGGACCTCCAATCTCTAGGTCTGGTTCTAGACCCACTGAGCCACCCAGCTGCCCCCCCACACACACATAACAAATCTTAATAAATGCTTGTTTCACCCTCCCTGCATTCCTCCTTATCAATGGCAAGCCATTTTTGTAAGGCGCAAGTGACAATGTTGTCACTTTACCTACTCGCCAAAGAAGCTAAATGAGATTGATGTGAGACCAATACGGCTTATTTGGCTACATGTGTCTAGATCCTAGCAAGAAGTTAAAATCTTGTAAAATTAATTCAAGCACCTTGTTCATGGGTTTGACCAATAAAAATATTTTTGGTGGTGTTTTTTTTTTTAAACCCTCACCTTTCATTTTAGAATCAATACTGTATATTGGTTCCAAGGCAGAAGAGCGGTGAGGGCTAGGCAATGGGGGTTAAGTGACTTGCCCAGGGTCACACAGCTAGGAAGTGTCTGAATTCACATATGAACCTAGGACCTCCAATCTCTAGGTCTGGTTCTAGACCCACTGAGTCACCTACCTGCCCCCAAAATATTTTTTTTTTTAAAGAGAGAAGATATATGGATAGTTTCCCACCTTTTGGTAAGAGCAGTGTTCAACAAATGCTGAAAATTTTATGAAAATTAATGTGAATTTACATTTTATGTTTCTCTTTTTAGCAAAGCACTTATTTTTTGAAAATTCTAAAAATTGTGGAAAATGTGAATTTATGTAAAAAGCTTTTAAAATAAAGCAAGTACATTTTTGTTGAAAGTACTAAAAATTTTCAAGAATGAATAAGTTCATGCCAAAGCAGTTGTTTTTTTAGTGAAATAATTTTTGCTGTGAATGCCAAAAAGGTATAAAAACTAATATGAATGTATTCAGTTTTTAATGAAACAATTACTTTTTTGTTGAAATACTAGAAATTTGCCCAAATAAATGTGAATTTTTGTCAATATAGGGTTTTTTAGCCAAGCAATTACTTTTTTATATTTTCTCTTTAAGTTTTTGACTTCATAAACAAGAATGGAAAAGTTTTTACAGGGATACTTTGAAAGTTTAGATATGATCATAGTTTGTTTCATTGAACTAGTTAGCTTGTCTCTATAGAGGCAGTATTATCAAGGCTGCCTTCTTACCACTGATTTTCTTATCAGACTCTCTAAGTTCTTTTTACCTCATCGCTCCTCTCAACCCAGCTTGGCTCCAGCAGTATTGAGTATTTCAGCTTGATTGACTAGGAGAAGGGCCAGCCTACTCAGTGAAAACAGTTGGATTCTAAAATCGGATGTCATATACTTACTGGATGCCCTTGGACAAGTCACTTAGTGACTCTGGGTCTCTATCTCTGAATTTGTACCCAGGCTGTCTGACCCCACATTCTACAATATGGTGCCACTCATTACTTTTTTCTCTTCTTTGACTCCCAATTACTATTTAGTGAGCCCCATGTACATTATAGTTCACAGGGAAATGAAGTGCTATGGATAAGGCAAACATTTTCCTAGGTCATTTTTCTGATCACTTTCTTCATTCCTATCATATGCTACATGTAATATCCATGCTTTTGCTGTTGTTGTCATGTCCAACTCTTCATGACCCCATTTGGAGTTTTCTGGTAAAGATTCTGGAGTGGTTTCCAATTTCCTTCTTCAGCTCATTTACAGATGAGGAACTGAGGCAAACAGGGTTAAGTGACTTGCCCAAAGACACACAGCTAGAAAGTGTCTGAGGTCAGATTTAAACTTAGGAAGATGAGTCTTCCTGAATCCAGGCCTGGCATTCTATCCACTGTGCCACCAACTGCCCAATATCCATGCTAGTAGACTGTAAACTCTCTGAATACAGGAATGATCTAATCTGCTTTTTAATCTCCCCCCACCATTTTTCATAATATCTTGGTCCTATAAGGTAGTAGGCATTAATGCTTGTTGATGAACCAAAAGAAATTGTAGGTATTTTGGGGGGATAGTTACATGGCAATGATTAATGTTGTTTGCTGTTAGCAGCTTCATATACTCAGCTGGGAAGGGTGGGCATTTTTCCTCTGTGCCCTGCACTGATTCTTAATTATATCACACACATACCCCATGTATATTCACACACACACACACACACACACACCCTTTTCCACCAGACACCACCCTCTGAGATCTTCATCATGGCATAGAGGTTACTTGGGTTTCCCAAAAGTCATGAGCATAGAACACAAGCTCTGACAAGTCTTACCAAAGTGATCTAGTGGAAAGAGGGCATCTTTGCCATCCAAAGCCCCATCTGACTAAGTTGGAAGACATTGGTTGCAATAGAAAAAAATGTTTCTTCCACGCAACTTCCAAAGGCAATCTAGTATGTCATGGAGGCTTAGTTTGCCTCCATAGTTTGCATAGACTTGCTCTGATGGAGAGAGTAGCCACACCAATAAAATCATAGGAAAATAACTGCCACCAGAGTTTTTCAAGCATTTATATGTTATTTCCTTTAATCCTTGCAACAACTTTATAAATTAGTAATCAAAGATATTCCTATTATGCCAATTATATAAATGAGAAAATTGGACTTCCAAGAGTGACTTGCCCAGGGTTGTCACACAGCTAGTCAGTGGGGGGATTTGAACTCTTATTTCTCCTGATTCTTCTTTCCTCTAACACAGTCAATCGGTTAGTCAATAAACTTTTTGTTTAGCTTTTACTTTGTGCTAGGCACTATAGTGATAAAGAGATAAAGAAAACGGCTCCCATTTAGTGGTTCTCAAATTCTTTGGAAGTTTGTGAATATAGCTCAAGAGATAAAATTTCTTTAATGGTGCTTTAAACAGCAAATAACTGACCAGTTATGATATAATTTGAGTTTTCTAGTCATGAAACTAGAATTTTCACAATTATAAGTAGACTAAAATGTTCAAGTTTATAATTTTAATCATATGACACAAATTTTGATTTGGAGCTTTTGGGGATAAAACATTGTTGAAGTTATAGTGAGTTCTGAATGAATAAATCTAAAGGAAAATTATGAGGGGTATAGTAAGTTACTCTGGGAGATCACAACATTTTTTTTTGTTGTTAATTTTGAAAGGGGTTCTCAGAACAAAAAACACTGGGAACCACGCTGTCGTATGAGAGCAAGGATGCATTACTTTGTATTACCCCAACCCCTAACAAAGAGTCCGGCTCATGGTCGGAGTTTAATAAGTGTTATGGAAGTGAATGTATCAAAACCAAGGCCCCGTATTAGTTATTACTTTACATGCATATCCAATGACCAGGGAATGTTGGCTTCTCATCTCTGGTGAGAAAGAGTTCCAACCATGTGAACGCTATGTTAATAAAAGCAGCTACTGTATATTATTACTTTAACAAATGAAAATAATCCTGCAGGATCACATATCCTGGCCCTCTCATGCCTCCAGCCCCAAGACTATATGACCTTAAATTCCATGCTGATCTAATGGGACATATGTGCAGCCAATCTCTCTCTAAAACTTCTCTGCTCTCAGGATGGAGAGAGGCATTTTGCAAAGGGACAAATTAGTAAAAGTTTCATTGTGTATTTTCTGGAATAAAAACTCTCTTCAAAAGCATGGGATTATAACAATGGCAAGAGAGCTTGTTTCCCATACCCTGTCTTTAGGCAGAATTTTATACTCAAACCACCCCTGGAAAGAGAGGAGAGTATATTCTGGGTTATTTTTTTTAGACTCTTACCTTTTATTTTAGTATCAATTCTGAGACAGAAGAGTGGCAAGTTAGGCAATTGGAGTTAAATGACTTGCCCACGGTCACATAGCTAGAAAGTAAAAGAGGCCAGATTTGAACCCAGGTCTTACTAACTCCAAGCCTGGTTCTCTATCCACTGTGTTACCTAGCTGCCCCTACAACCCGGTTATAAAGAGAAGAGAAGTGGCCTAAGACTCAGAGGACATGGGTTCTATTCCTGGCTTTGCTACAAATGTATCAGGGAACTTATAACCTAAACTCCCTTCTTAATCTGTAAAAAATGAAGGTATTAGAAGAAATTGATCCCTGAAATCCAAGTAGATTCCTTGTGTTCCCTTGGCCATTCACTACAACTTCTCATAGTTATGACTTATGAAGTTCTGTCTATCCTAAATCTCTCCTCCTATAAATCATTCCTCAACACAATATATAATATATTAATCTGCACTTATTAACATGGCATGTAGAAAATGTTCTCTGAATTTTTTAAAATTCTATTTGTCTTGTTTCTCTGACTAGATGGTAAACTCGGTGAGGAACTCAATATCTATTCCATGATATCTAGCACCAGGGCTTGGCATGGAAGTATTGAATGAACCATATGTTCTTTCCATAGCCTTTAACTGTAACTCCCCCAAACCCAGAATTCTGTGCTATTTATGGCTGCGATACTCCATGGTGTATATATGGCTCTCCATTTCCCTACCTTCTTGCTCCATCAAGACTTACATGGACTATGTCCTATTCCCTTCAGAGCCACACTGCTTGCTCTGAGCCAACATCATTGTTTTAGGGAACCCTCAAGTTACTCCCTCCTTTCTCTCATATTCCACCAGAGCGGCTTAGACCACTGAATCAGAAAATCATGGAATCCCAGAGCTGGTAGTAGAAACAGAGTTCCTGTCACCAACTGACCTACTCTAGTAATAATAACAATAAAATTTAATTTATACAGTGCATTAGAGACTCTAATCTGGATTATTTTAAAATTATGAATTATTTTAAACACTTTTCTGATATTTGCATTTCAAAAGAATTTGTTTCCTTTGTAATCCTATCTATTTTATTTAATGCATTTAAAAACATTATCCTGAGAAGGATTCCATAGGCTTCACTAGGGGAAAAGAAGACCATGACATTACAAAGATTTTTGAACCTTTGATCCAGAAGCTACAAAGTTTTGCAATATCACTGACTGAGATTATCTGGCCTCTGGCTAAAACTCTCCAGTGCTGGGAGCTCACTATTTCTTGAGTTGGCCCATTCTACCTTGGGATACCTCTCACTGGGAAAAAGTTAAAACACATGTTTCCAAGAAAGTCTCCTGATGATAGGATTTCGGATACAACAGGGGAACTATTTTTTTTTTTTGTTATAAGGACTTTTGATACCTTTCAAAGTCATACTTATATGTGCAAAGTGCTGGTCATATCTAGAATAGGTACAACAGCTGTAATACCAACATAGGTCTGATGTCAAAAGGGAAAAAAACAGTTTTAATGAAGTTTTGCCAGACCACACACTCTTATTTTTGTCTGGAAAAATCTGATGATCTGATGACAAAAGAAGGAGTTTTCCATGCACTAATCAGCATAATCTTTCTTTCCTCCCTTCCTCCCTATTTTCTTTCCTTCCCCATTATTCCAGGAGAAATCCCAAGCCTATGGGTAATTTAGCCTCCGGATACCAACAGGAGCTTGCCTTGCTGAAAACCATTTTGCTATTCCAGCTGAGAATCCAGAGTAAAACAACTCGAGAGTTTACAAAGAAATAGCTTGAATGAAATCATCACCCAGCAGGAGCCTTCCTGGCTCTGAGATCAGTGGGACAATTGTTTTTTTAGATTGTGATAACAACCTCTGAGGCCCCTAGTTTGGTGTGGCTGGGTTGGGGAGGGGTAGAAGGGGGAGTTAGACCACCTGGTCTCCTGCTATACCAACTGTCAGCTGCTGTCAGAGCCCAGGACACAGGCTCGGTAGGGCCCACGTTCCCATTCCAGGGGCTCTCCCATATAGCTGTTTAGGGCTGCCTGGGCAGAGATGGGGGATGGAGGGGGAATCTCCTATATCAGAGAGGAGGCTTTGATGAACCAATCTTCTCCCTGGCCAAATGCCACAGGGAGAGGAGAGTTAAGGGTTTGGAGCTTCCCACAGGGATTCTCCCTTTTCCTTTGGAATCTAACCATTTAAGAATAGCACCTTTTACAAGCTTCTGTGCCCCCTTTTAAAAAGTTACTTACATCATGGCGTGTAACAAGGATAAGCACATGTCTTACACATAAGTCTCTAAAGAGTTAGAAAGTTTTAAAATGTGGCTCTATTTTCCATTTGCGTTTTCTGGGTTTCTTTTTTCCCCCTCCTATGCTGATCTCTTTCTGGCCTCTTTTCCTAGTATTGGTCTTGGGTAAAATTGAGAAAATTGGTTACTAATCTCTATAGCCCCCTGCCTTCTTTCTGTATCCTTTCTTCTTCCAGCTTGCTTGTAGCTCTCTCAAGTGGTCTTGGGAAGGGGCATAATTATATCTTAGAGGAAAAGATGTGTAATGCTCAATAATAAATGAATCCACCCTGAAAGTGGTGACAAACTTAAAACTACAAGTTCTCTTTCCCAAGATTTTATATTTTAAAAAAAATTAACGAGAAGTGGTAATAAAACTATTGTCTTGGAGCTTCTCTTGGGAGACAACTTGGTATAGTGGATAAAAAGCTCAATTTCAAATGAATAAAACCTGAATATGAATCTGGTCTTGGCCTTTTACTAGGTGTGTGGTCATGGAAAAGCTTTTTAATCTCTTTCTGTGTTTCAGTTCCTCATTGGTAAAACAAGGGGGTTGGAGTCAATGGCTAATAAAACCCCTTCTGGTTGTCTCTCTTTCTGGATAGTTGAACTGATAGGGGGAAAAATGTGAGGATCCCTGAAATCACATTCTAAAGCTGGCTGCCTACTGGTAAAGATGAGGTAGTTAGATATCACACTGGTTAGAATACTAGGTCTGGAATAAGGAAGAGCTGAGTCCAAATTTAGCCTTAGATATTTCTTTTCTGTGTGACTCTGGACAAGGCACTTAACCTCTGTTTGCCTCATTTTCCTTAATTGTAAAATAATGATAATAACAGCACCCACATCCCAGGGCTGTTGAATAAAATAATATTTGTAAAGTACGTAGCACATAGTAGGTACTATGCAAATGGTCATTCCCATCCCTTATTCCTCCTCCCCCAAGTGTCTTGAACTAAGTCTTTTAGAAGATTCATAAATTGGGCTATTACTCATTCCTTGAAAGCAGGGAGGAATTATTTTGTTTTTGTCTTGGTACTTCTATCTCCTTGCAAAGTGCCTGACACATGGAAGGCATTTAATAAAGGTTTGTTCATTTGTTGTTTACTTGATGACTGAAAGGAATCTGTCTCACACAAGCTGTCTATCTCTCCAAGATGGTTATTATGTTTAAGGATCCGTCTTCTAATACTCTTGCATCTCTCCATCTCTCCCTTCCCCCATTCACAATTGCAAAACTTTCAGTGATGGAGTTGATCTCCAAAAACTGTCCATCTCCTTATCTCCAGGAAGGACTTCCCTGAAATCATCCTGCATTGAGGGTATAGGACATTTTACAATCTACCTTTTATCAAACCCTTTCTAGCATTTACCAACCTCTTAAAACAAAATATGGTGATCCCCTACCTATTGAGGAAGTTGTGTTCCAGAGACCCCTGAGAAAGGTAAAAATCCACAAAGTAGTGGTATTATATTTATTTTATTATTTAGATATATTTTAAGGTTTTATAAACCCTTCCCATTCTCCTATAAACCTTTTTCACACTTATTAACTGAGGCAATCAGTGTCCAGGATATAGAATATAACATTGTGGTTGGTCACCTTTAATTCCATCAGCCAATATAGAAACACCTGCTTTGTGCACAGCCATGTACAATCTCACATTGGCAAACTTGTGCAAATGGTAGTGGCGTACTGCATTTCCATTGTGTTCAGTTTGGTATTCATCCACATAATCCCATGATATAGCAAAAACTCCACGATACAGAATTCAATTTTTTAAAAACCCACAATACAGTGAAGCTGTGATAAATGAACTGTGATATATCAAGGGACAACTGTCTCTTTCCCCAAATCTTTCTTGAATCCCTTTCCTTAATTTTCAAAATTGTTTTTTAATTTATCTCCAATGGAGATATAGAACACATTACCTGACACACATTAACTATTTGTATTCCTTGAAAACTGCTTTGGAGGGGCAGCTAGGTGACTCAGTGGATAAAGAGGCAGGTCTGGAGATGGGAAGTCCTGGATTCAAATCTGACCTTAGATACTTCCTAGCTATATGACCCTGAGCATGTCACTTAATCCCAATTGCTTAGCTGTTACCACTCTTTGCCTTAGAAGAGACATTTAGAGTTGATTCCAAGATAGAAAATAAGGGTTTAAAAAAAAAGAAGACAAGAAAACATCTTTGAGCTAGTTCTTATCCCTGGGGTTAATAATTTCACTTCTTTAATATTTGCTAATAAGGGCTGTGTTCCAGTAGCAAACAGAATAAATCAGTGGGCTAAAGAGAGAGGAGAACATGCCAGGGATGTGAATATGGCAACCAATATATCAGTCTTACAGGGAACTCAAAGGTCTTCCAGCTCAGCTCTCATTTATAACAAAATAATGCTTTCTCTCAACCAAAATGCCAAGTATTTCTTTTCTGAGAAATGTTAATTTAAAAAATTTTTAATGTCATAAGTAATAAGGAGAATTATTCTACAACCTAGTATCAGAGAGTAGGAGAGCAGATTGTTGAATTTGGGATTAGAGGATTTGGTCCTGGGTTCAAATCCTTTTACTTCCTACCTCAGTGCCCTGGGTTTAAGACTAGATGGTCTTTGAAGCTCCTTCCAGGTCTAAATCTGGAAGAAGAAAAGCATCTCTTCTGGGTTGTAGAGAATTCCCCACTTCAATGTCCCAAATCCATTGGAATTCTAAATCCCTATCCACAACCACATACTGAGAGGATATAAGCTTCATGAAGGTAAAGACTCATTTTTTCCCTTTGTATCCTCCACTAATTATAACACAGTGGCCAGTACATAATAGGTGCTTAATAAATGTTTGTTGATTGATTGATTGTGGGAAACAAGAGCTGCTGAACCCCACCAGTCATTTTTTTGCAAAAGGAGCAGTTGGATCACTTTAGGTCATAACTGTAAACCTCTCAGAAAGAGGCAGTTCTTACCCCCACAAACACCATGCCCACTTTACTTAAGTGTGCCTTACCCAGGGCAGTCTGGGGGAAAAAGGTGGAAGAAGAAGGTTTTCCCCCAGTAGGTCTCCCCTAATTCCGGGAAAGAAAATTAAACAGAAGAGATAGGATCATCTTGTTAGTACTTGGACTTGAATAGGAATTCTTAGCCAGCTGTCCATGAATAGATTTTAGGGGATACATGACCTTTCATGGGGAAAATATTTGGTAACTATTTCTTTTTTTTTTTAACTCTTACTTTCCATCTTGAAATCAATACTGAGTATGGGTTCCAAGGCAGAAAAGTGCTAAGGTCCAGTCAATGGGGGTTAAATGACTAGCCTAGAGTCACATAGCTAGGAAGGATCTGAGATCAAATTTGAACCCAGGATCTCTATCTACTAAGTCACCTAGCTTCCCCCTGATAAATATTTCAGCATAATTGGTTTCCTTTGTAGTCTCATGTATTTTATGCATTTAAAAGCATTATTCTAAGAAGAGAACCATAGACTTCTCTAGCCTATCAAAGGTTAAAATATAACAAAGATATTTTTTAAAAAAGACCTTTTACTTGGAGTCTTCCAGAAAAAAATCTGCTCTTTGGAGTTCTCATTCATTTACAGAGCTTCAGGAGAATGGGGACCATAAGGAAAAGACTCGATGTACTCACCGTCCCATACAATCTTCCTTTACTGTTCATGGCCACAAAAAGAGAACTCCTCACCCCAAACAGACTTACGACACCTCGATCCACTGTTGAAATTTCCAACAGACCTAGTTGGAAGGAAGAGTGATAGCTTTAAACGCCTTGGCTCTGCAGGCGGAAGAGCCCTCCTTAGAGGCCCCCTACTCCAATGCCCTTCTAGAATTGAAGCCTAAAAAGAAGGAGAAGCTTGCTCCAGGGAACAGACAACTGGGGTCTGGATCAAGGGCTGGATCTCTGGATTCTTCTCAGTTCAGCTCACATCCCACTCATTGTATCTGATTCACTGGGGCTTTTGTTGAACAAAGAGATATTTTAGTGTCAAGGTCTTGAACCTTGGAACTTAAGAACTGGAGGAAAACATGAAATCCATCCTCTTGCCTTCAGGACTGGCTGGACTTCTGTCTGCCACAAAAGCTGTGAAGGTTAATGACTCTCCTCTCATTGCCCCCCACTTTTTTACATTAACCTCTGGAAAGAGACAGTGTGGAGTAATTTAAGTACTACGTTGGCCACGAAGAGGCTAGGTAACCCTGGGCAAGTCCCATCATCTCTCAGTTCAATAGGCAACTCCCTAAAACTCTAAGTTGTAAGGCTGGTGCAGAGCTGCATTGTCAGAAAGTCTTTCTTCTAGGGAATTCCCAAGACGGATGAGCTTATCAGCAGTCTCCACTCTGGAAGAGAAGCTGGTAGTATCCCGAGTGCCAATTCTTTCCTGTGTCTCCCAACTCTTGGCAGTCCAAAAGTTCTTTCTGGTGTCTAAAGCAGATGCCTCAGTTCCCTACTCAAATACCCTCACTGTACTTACTTAAATACATGGTCAAGGAAAATCACTTCTTGCTAGGAGAGGACCCACCAGTAAGACAATGAGTGAGCTGAAGTGACCAAATCTGTGCCAACCTTCTTCATTTGACATCAGAAGCATGCTAGGTAGCACAGTGGACAGAGCAATAGACCCAGAGTTGGAAGGACCTGAGTTCAAATTTGACCTTGGACACTTCCTAGCTGTGTGACCCTGGGTGAGTCACAATAACCCCAATTGCCCAGTCCTTACCACTTTTCTCCTTTGGAACCAATGCACAATATCGATTCTTTGGTGAAAATTGATACTAATACAGAAGGTAAGGGTTTATAAAACAAACAAACAAACAAACAAAAAACCCCAACAACTTCTCCAAGGCATCACCCACACAAAGTGCTCTTCTTTTGAGTCAGTGTAATGTGGCAAAAAAATCACTGAAATGAGAATCAGGAGGCCAAGGTTTGCTACATGTGTGACCTTAAACAAGTCACTTCTTTCTTTGTCGTTTTCTCTTCTCTAAAATGAGGGAGTTAGTCTAGAGAGCTAAGTCTAGAGGTTTATGAGAGTTAGAGCTGGAGTTTTACCTGTTTTACTCTCTCCTTTAACAGATGAGCAAACGGAGGCCAAGAGACATGAAGTGCCTTGATGAACACAACCGGTTAGGAGTTAGTGCCTTCTCACCTAAATGGATTGGTCTGATCTCAGACTGGTCTCCTCAACTGCTTAAGCCCTCAGCTTGGTTTCCTCAGGCTGTTCCCCTCTCCAGAGTTCCTGGAATCTGGGTGGTTGAACCTCCCCCTCTCCCACACCTACCACAAGTAGAAAGAAGAAATGGGTGAGAAAAGAGGAAGGGGGTGAGAGAGGGATTTGGGGAGACTCTTGACTGGAAATTGTAAACTGTAGAGCAAACTCCTTTTTAAAATATTAGCTAGACTCTAATTTGGTCTAAGTATTCCTGACATGGTCCCTGGTGGGTTCCCAGCCTGAAGGAACCCCAGGGATTTTAATAAAACAAGAGATGGGACTTTGCTAAGCCCATGGAGGTAATTACTGATAATAATGAGAAGAAGAACTCACACAGTACTCAGCAAAGCATTTCTCACACCAGCCCTGGGAGCGAAGGAATGAATCTAAGCAAGCTTATTCATGCTTTGTACTAAGTTGACTAAACTGAATATCCATAGTTGGGCGGCTAGGAAGGATGGGAGCCAGGATTCAAGCGCAGTCTCCCCCCTCGCCCCCCCCCCTCAGTATTCCTTCTCCTGTGGTACACTCTTCCTCAAGGCGATCAGAGAGATGCCGGGGAGGGAGAGACTCCTGAGCCAATCACTTGCCACCAGAAAAGGTCCGACTTGAATTCGGGGCAGTGGGAAGGAGAGTTGGAGGAGGAGTGACAAAGAGGATCCCCCTCCTTCCCTTTTCAGAGGAGACCTGTGAGCCAGACCTCCAGAATCCAGCAAGCTTCCTTCCCTTGTCCCACCCTCAGGCTGTGCTTTTCTTCCTCAGCCTTGTCTCCCAGGGTCCTTATTCCCCACCAGAGGCCATGCACTTACTGTAGGGATTCTCATCATGGGTCCCGCTGATCCTGCCATCCGGGGGCACCTGGAGGTGAAAGCCAATGCCCACGTTGCAGTACAGTCTCCTCTGTCTCTTGATCCCCAGCAAGTAGCCATTCTCCCAGTTACTGTGGGACAGCCCACCAGGCAATCCAGCCTGGGGCTGGGACCCCAGCAGCGTGCCCCAGCCCCTCTCCAGGAGCACGGGGTTGGCCAGGCCACCCACTAGTGGCCAGGGCACCAGCATGCCAGCCAGAATACCCAAGAAGATGAAAGCCCAAAGTGTGCCCCCGAGGCGACCTCCTCCTGCAGGCATAGTGATGAGCAGCTTCTGTGGGAAGGCCATCCACCTTGCCTCCCAGGCACGTGGTCAGAATTAATGGCCCTAAAAATACCGCCCTTCTTGTTTTTCTCCCCTTAGCATGGCCGCAGGGGCTTATTTTTGGAAGGCAGACTACAGCTCCTGACATGAAACCAAAACCTGCCTCAGGCACTCGGGTTGGGAGCAAAGGGACCCTGGCTGAGTCTCTGAGAATGGTGGAGACCATGGCTCAGAGACTGTCTCCGGCTCCCTCACTCTATCCTGCTAGGAGGACAATTATATTTTATTTGACCTATCTTTAGAGTTCAGAAACCCAGCCCTCCTCTATACCCATCATCACCCTGACGTCAACTGGCCGAGGTCACTTATCCAGAGCTGTAACATTAACCTGCTCTTAGGCCCTGGCTCCCACCACCCTTCCCTCCCCCAAGGGATGTGGAGAGCCAACAGACACTGTCATGCATGTGAACTATGAGGCTGGAATGAAGCTTGAAGGAGCATCCCTGGAAAGGAGCTAGTTGAGAGATGGCAATGGGGGCTGGGGAGGGTTTGGTAATTGGGAAGAGAAGGAAGCCTTGGAAGCCTACCCAAATTGGGTAGTCTGGCAAAGTCTAGTTGCTTATTTAGAGGTGAAAGTATATAAACGAGACTGAGGGCTCATCCCTGGGCCATGAGAAGGCTGATGATGGCGGTGGCCCAAAATAGGACGTCGATGAGGAGTTTTCATCACAGAAGTTGGAAGGCAGTGGGGAAGGATGTCTATCGGTGAAGCTATCCAGTTCCCAGAAGAGGAGAGGCTCCACCTAAAGGCCCTAAAAAGCCAAACCTGCAGTGCAAAGAAAAGTAGAATCTTGGGTGGAAAGGGGCATCCCTCAGAGAGCAGAGGCATATATATCTAATGGTCTGTGACACTTTCTAAAAAGTGGAGAGGGATGCTAGCAACTGTGGATATTCTGCCCAGTGGCTTGAACTGATGTGGACTCTTGCAATCCCCCTGTTATAGAATGGTGGTTCATCTTGTCTAATTGAGCCCATTCCCTTGACTACTAAATGCATCTACATGAATGTCTCTCTTTGCTTCATATTTGCTTCAATAGTCCCAATCTTTTTCATTCCATATTGGCTTTCTCCCCACTGAACTCCACTAAACCACTCTTTCCCACTTATGTTTCTCAACTATTCTTAGGAAGAAACTTGAATATGCACATTTTTCTTAAGGCTGAAACAGCCTGACAGGGCATTGACCAGTTAAACTGTTTGATTTAGAAGAAAGAGCACTGGCCCTGGTGTCAGAAGATCTACATTCTAAGTAGTTTTATCATTAATTAGCTATGTGACCTTGGGGAGCTATTTCATGTCTCTGGGCTATAAAATTAACCAGAATCTCCCACCACTCACCACAATCAATTCCAGATAGATCTACCATTGAAATATTTTTCTAAAACATACCTTTAAAAAATCCAGAAGACAATGCACTATTATATATCTTTCATAACTGTGAAGAGGAGATAAAGCCTTAACAGTCTTTGACTTAAGAGAAATTATAACATATTAATTAGATTATTTTGATTATATAAAAATAAAATGATCACACAACAAAAAGCAATGCATTCGGAACAAAAAGGAAAGAAAGAAACTAGGAGAAAAATTGCATTGCAAGTATTCTTCTACATTCCTTATATATATTTTAGTTGTTTGACTTTCTTCAGAAATGGACAATGCTACATACACACACATATATTTGGGGAGAAGAAATGCACTAATATCTGGTCAAGAAAGGTCTCATGTAAAAGATATATTTGAAGCAACCTTCAAGGAATTCTAAGAGGCAAAGATGAGACTATTGAGACATGGAGGACAGTCTGTACAAAGGCACAGAGAGACCACAGAGTTTTGTGTGTCAGGAAGAACCAAAAGGCTTGTTTGACTGAATAAAAAATTTTAAAAGGGTTTTAAATGTCAGACAGAAGACTTTGTATTTGAGCCTATGGGTCAAAGGATATGTTCCCAGAATAAAAAATGAAAACTTTCAACAGTCATGTGAAAAATGTTCAAAATTTTAATAGAGAAAAGAAAATCAAAACAACTTTGAGATGCCACTTAATACCCATCAAGTCAGCAAAGTTAATAAAAAGACAAAATTCATTGCTTGTGTAGTTGTGCTGAAACACATGTGTGGTTACCCAGAGAGTTATGGATTAGACCCACCTTTTCAGATAGATGGAATCTGAGGTGCAGGATACTGAAGCCAACTCAAAGCAAGTTGCAAAAACAAATTGTTGAATTTTCAGTGTGAACGTTTCAATTCAAATTAAGACTTGGTTTATTGTTTTGTTGATTGCTTATACTTAGGAAAGTGATAGAAAAAAGTATAAAAATGTAGCTAGATGGCTCAGTGGATAGAGAGCCAGGCCTAGAGATGGGAGGTCTTGGGTTCAAATCTGCACTCAGAAACTTCCTAGCTATATGACCCCAGGCAATTCACTTAGCCCAAAAAAGCCCTTACTGCTTTTTTGCCTTGGAACCAATATTTAGTATTAATTCTAAGATAGAAGGTTAAGGGTTTTTTTTAAAATGTAGATTAAATTTAAAAATATGTCATGCATATATGTTTTCCCATAGAGTTAAAAATTTACCAGCATACCTCTAATCATATCCAAGGTTATAGTTTGAACCCTTCATTCCTAGAACAACATTCTATGATTCAGTTATTAACAGCAACCATGCCATTAAAGATAGCAATTAACTGCCAACAAATTCATATTACACACATGACAAATGAGTCAGAAAAGGATCTGGAAAACAAAAATGTGAATAATATATGAAAAAGAAACATTCATCAATTAATAAATACTTATTAGGTATTTACTAGTAATGTTCCAGACACTATACTTAGCACATCTTTTGGGGTGGGACTATGCTTTGTTAATTAACAGATTTTTAGTGGGGGCAGCTAGATGGGTCAGTGGATAGAGAGCCAGGCCTGGAATCATGAGGTTCAAATCTGGCTTTGTGAGCCTGTGTAAGTCACTTAATCCGAAATGCCTTGCCCTTACCCTTCTGTCTTAGAGCTGTTACTAAGACAGAGATAAGAGTTTAAAAAAGAAAAGAATATTTTGTAAACATACATACATATAATAGTTTACAAAAATGAAAAATGTAAAAACAATCACAACAAATGGGGGCATTGCATTAAGTAACGATCACACATTAAATGATGCTTTGGTTCACTTTGTCATTTTTCCAGCAGGCTATAGTATAAATTCTCTCTCTCTCTCTCTCTCTCTCTCTCTCTCTCTCTCTCTCTCTCTCTCTCTCTCTCTCTCTCTCTCTCTCTCTCTCTCTCTTTCTCTCTCTCTTTCTCTCTCTGTCTCTGTCTCTCTCAATCAGTCGATCTATCTATCTAGTATATATACTGTATCGCAGTCTCTGTACTGTGATACTGTACTCAGTTCCACAACTTACAAACAGGTTTTGCTCCCCTAGGAAACCTTCTCTGATTCCCTTATAAAGCACTGGGTTCTGTACCATTCCTCTAATAGGGTTTCTTATAGTACTCTGTGTTGGTGTGGTCTTCCTAGTACATGGTAACTCCCATATTGGCTTATATCTTATGGAAACTCTGTAGAACTTTCGACTCAGCACAATGCTCTGAACACAGTGGGACATTAATAAATATGAACAGAATGGAGCTGAATTGAGGCATGTTCTGGAAGTCTGGCTGCCAATCTGTTGTCTAAAGTCAGACTGAATGTTCCCATAGAACTGGAGGGTATTAGAGCTGGAAAGAACCTCGGTGTAGTCCGAGTGGGACTTCTTAATTTGATAGAAGTGGTGATATAGATATTAAGTTACCAGGCCAGTCAATGACTCAATAAACATTCATTAAGTGTTGCGTTTGAGGCCCTGAGATACAAATCTGAGGAACAAAAATTTAAAAAGTGATGCAGTTCCTATCCTTAGGGAACTTCCCTTCAAAGTGGAGGGGGCAGAGAGAGGAAGGGTACATAAGCATCAATATAATGCAAGGTCAAGAGTAAAGGGGAGGTCCAGATAAAATGCTCTAGAAAAATTTAAGGAGGGTGTAGCATACCAAGCATGTTAGCATCTGGAAAGTGTGATTGATGTATTGATATTGTACTACCAGACACATAGTCAGAACTTGCAGGATGAATTAACCTCCACCTCTTTGATCTCGTCATTGTCAATTCAACCAATGTTAAAATCCATGTCATGTTACCTCTACATTCCTAAAACCTTCAATAAATACTGGGAACAAGCTCGAAACTCCTCTCCTTCTAACTCCTCTCTTGCACTCTCTTACCAGCTCTCTCTTACTAGCTCTCTCTCGCCCTTCATTTCCTCTCTCCCTCTGTTCCCTCCTCTCCAATTACTCTCTTGCTTCACTATGTCCCTTTCCTAGTGGTCGCCCCAGTGCCTACTATTGCTATAGAGGCACCAGGGAGTAGAGACTCCCACTTTTTCTAGCCATGTTGTCGCCCCCAAAACAGACTCTCTTGTCTAGGAGTATCAAGGAGTTGATGCCCCCACCTATTCTCTTATTCCTCCTATTTCCTCAGAGTTCTAGTTACTCCTCATGTGTTTCTACTTCTGCCTTTGAGTCATTATTATTCTCCCATTTCCTTAGCCCCCTCTTTCCACCTCAGGTCATTACCTACAGATAAATGTTATAGGACTCCTGAGGGGGGTCACTACAGAGGGAAAACAATTTCAACTCCAGTCAGTTTAGAGAAGGCTTCATAGTGGAAATGATCCCTGAGATTCAATTTGAAAAGAACCAATGATTCATAATATACCTGAAGCAGAAGGTTAACATTTCCACTATATAGAATTGAATTTTATAATATTGTTTCTACAAAGAAGACCTCTAGGAACATGTCTCTTCTCCTTCTTGTCCCTAATTAGCAACACTGTGGAATACAGGCTCCCCGAGGTGAGAAGAGGTCTTAGATACACCTGGAGCCTTTGTAATATACCACATTAACTATATGGTTATTTGTTGTTGGCCTTTGTACTCCAAGAGGACCAGTATGACATCTCTGGTGATGTCTTTTGACTAGCACATAAACTGGGTTTAAATGAGGCAGAATTGCAGAAAGTCATAGATCTCATTCTCACTCTTCCAGAATCGTCAAAGTCCAATGGCAAGGCGAAAGTCAGGATGACTGGTGATGGCCTGGGATGCAGTGGATGACCCTGGCATCTTTGTCTGTCTGACCAAGTTCTAAGTGCTCCACAGAACATCTTCTCCACCTCCTTCATGGCCATTGGAACAAATTATTTTCAGCCACAAGAAGTCTTCCTATGTTTGGAGTAGAAAACTCCCCAACTCAATGACAGTTTTGAAGTCTGTCAATTATCCCCAACCTAGTTGAGTCCATCTGCTAAGATGGTTTCCCAAGATGGGGATGTTGCCATTGTGCCTGCTATAGCTTCTCAGAACCACAGATGAGAGCTAGATGGCAGGTGGACACCAAAAGAGGAAAGCAGCCCTGACCAGAGCTTGGCAAACCAACCCTCCCACCAGAGGTGCTAGTCTTTCCTGAAAGCCCCGTATGCCCCATTCACTTCCTAAGTTGCATAAGAGAAGGCATTTCTGTAATAATAGCTCCCATTTATATAGCACTTTATAAGCCCCTCATTTGATCACCTCTACAGCCCAATGAGGCAGCAAAGGCAAACTGAGATTTCCATTCTGCAAAAGAGTAAACTAAGGCTCATAGGGAATAAATGTTACTCTCAAGGTCATACAATGAATCAATCAATATTTATTAAGTGTTTATATTGTGTCAAGCACAGTGCTAAACACTGGAGATAGTGGTAGCATGGGTAGCAGCCACCAGATGGGCTAATGTATGTTGAGGGTAACCAAGAGGCTTCAAATCCATAGGTGAGTTAGGAATATGTCTGCCCCAAGTACATGAAGACTTTGTCCCATTAGAATGGACACATGACAACAATTTGTTCCAAAAGCCATAAAACAGGCGCTGTGGAGCATCCAGAGCTTGGTCAGACATCCAAGATGCCAAGGTCGCCCACTGCATCCCAGGCCATGGTCAGTTGTCCTGACTTTTGATTTGCCACTAGGCTTCTATGACTGCAGAAGAGAGAACGAGCCTGATGACCTTGTGCAAATATGTCTCATTTAAATCCAGTTCTATTGTTCAAATGAAGAAAGTTAAGCCCAACGGTGAAGCAGCTCTGGTAGTTTATACAAGGAGCAAGTTACCAAGCCAGGATTAAAACTCAAGTCTTTTGTGTCCAATACAATGCTCATTCCACTATAACTGACTCAGGGCTTATTTTCTTTATCTGTAAAATGGATTTAAGTAGCTAGGTGGAGAAGTGGATAAGAGTTCTGAGTCTGGAGGCAAGAAGATCTGAGTTCAAATCCAGCCTTAGACACTTACTAGCTGTGTGACCCTGGGAAAGGCTGTTTGTCCAGTTTCCTTAACTGTCAAATAGCAACACCACCTACCTCACAGGGTTGTTGTAAGGATTAAATGAAATAATACATGTACAGTATTTAACACAGTGCTTGGTATATAATAGATGCTATTTAAATGTTTGCCTTGCCTCCCTGTTAGGGGATGTGGGAGGAAAGTGAACAATGAAATAAGTGTAAACTCCATTGTAAAACAAGTATTTGCCAAATGAGGGTCCATTTACCATATCTGAGACATTTTTGTATACGTGATGGTCAATTTAAATTGGTAAAAAACGTCCCTGATAATTTCCATGGAGATGTTCCAGGCCCAAGATAAATAGATCATAAGTTTTTGACTGGCATGGTCTTTGTCTTTGCTATGTTCTTTATGGATGTGGCATCACTGAATCATAGTCATAGGATCATATATTTAGAGATGGACTCATTGAGGCCAATTCCCTCATTTTACAGATGAGAAAGCTGAAGCATAGAAGGATGAAATGACTTGTCTAAGGTCACTATGCATCATTGGTTATGATGCTATTAAATGGCAATGTCAGGATTAGAACTCTTCCTGACTCCCAAATCTAGAACTTTACCCACTATTTTAATTCAATGTCTGACTTTTCGAGATTATATTGTTAAATTCTTTCATTTTGTAGATGAGAAAAGAAGCCCTGAGATTGGAAATGATTAAAAAAACTGCAAACCTTTGTCCTCTTTCTTAATATTATTTTTAAAACAGAAGAAGAGCAATGGCTAGGCAATGGGGGTTAAGTGACTTGCCCAGGGTCACACAGCAAGGAAGTGTCTGAGACCAGATATGAAGGTCCCCAGGTCCCCCCATAGGCCTGACATTCTATTCACTGTGCTACTTAGCTGCACCTGGAAATGATTCATTTAAGGTCACACAGCTAATTAGATAACAAGTAGAGCCATGACTAGAGCCTCCTGGTACCATTTTCCTTTGCTTTATGCTTCATTCCTTTGTGTATCCTGCACAATTTGACAAATAATTTCTAAAAAAAGAGTCCCCTGAAGCCAGTGGGAGCCTTCAAATTTTTACAGGGTTGATTTTTACCTTGTTGGACATGTATTGCCATATATTGGCTAAATCATAGCCTATGGCTATCTCTTTGTGGTGTCAATTTTTGCAAAGATGACATTTGTTTGAGATGATTGAGGACAAGCTTGAACAGAAACCGGAGCATACGAGTCAAGGACAACAGCAAAGAGAAATATTAGCTGAGGAGGAGAAGTCACAAACGGGCAGCGTGAATATAAAGGGAGGTGAATAAAAGTGGGGAGAGATCTTTATTGACAATCAAATAGCCAAATCCTTGCCCTGCCCACACTGCCAGTGTCCTCTTCTGGAGTGCTGGAGAAGAGTTGGGTGGTGTAGTAGATACAACATAAGACTTGGAGTCAGGGAGGCCTTAGTTTCAATTGGTTTCAGACACTTTGTTCATAGTTGTGTGACCCTGGGCAAGTCATTTAACCTCTGTCTGCTTCAAGTTTCCCTCTTTGTAAGAAATGCTTGAATGAGATGTTGAATGAGATGTTTGTAAGGCATTTGGAAAACTTGAAGTGCTATATAAATACTAGCTGTGAAGTCACTTCTTTGTTCCAAACCTTTGATGGTTCTCTATTTTCTACAGACTAAAGTGCTAACTCTTTTGCTTGCTGTTTAGATTTTCCCACAATCTGATTTCACCCTCCCTGTTCAATCTTATCTCGAACCATTCCATGCCCTGGACTTTAAACTCCAGTTAAACTGACTTCTTGGTCATTCCCTTAGATACCTCCTCCTTTCCTAACTCTTGCCTTGACTCAAGCTAGTCCTTTTTCCTGAGGCCATTTCCCTGAACCTGTCCTGTATCCTCTTCCTCTAGAATACTCGTCCATCCTTTAAAGGCTGACTCAAATGCCGCCTTCTCCTACCAGTCTTACCATACCCTTCAGTTAATACCCTTCAGTTAAAATTTTGTTTGCATCTCTGATGTGCTAGCAATAGGGATTAATCAGGGGAATCCCTGATCAATTTGTGAGTTCCTCCAATAAATGTGACAAGAATATCAGAAATGGACTTTGGCTACAGGCATCTGAAGCACATTTTCCAAGGAAGTAGGTTTGCATTTTGACACCTTACTAGTTGAGTTTCCAAGATTAGGATTGCCTCCTAAGGCTTGGTAGACTGAGGCTCAGGAGGATGGATTCTCACTGGAAGACCCTCACTCCTTGTGGTCTTTAAGAGATCTACGAAAAGACTCTCACTATTTCCCTCTTTTCTTTTCCTGCAATTTTTCTCCCTTTGACTTCTTGACTCAAAATGAGGGAACAGCTCTTTCTCTCTTTTTTCTCCAGGGAAAAGAAAATGATGATTCGTAGGAGAAGAACATGGCAAAGTGACTTCTGTTTGTCCCAGTGAGCTTAAGAGGAACATTTATGGACTACTAGTTCCTTTTATTTTTAAACCCTTACCTTCCACCTTGGAATCCATATTGAGTATTGGTTCCAAGGTGGGAAAGTAGTAAGGACTGGGAAATTAGCATTAAGTGACTTGCCCAGAATCACACATCTAGGAAGAGTCTGAGGCTAGATTTGAACCCTGGACCTCCCAACTCTAGTCCTGGCTCTCAATCCACTGAGCCACCCAGCTGTCCCCAGCTATCCCCACCAATTCCCTCTTCTTGAGTACATATTGAACACTAGTGAGTCTGAGAATGGACATCTCCAAGATTACCCTATTGCTGGTTATTCTGTGGTGCCAGAGAAGCCAAAGACTGTGAAAAAAGGAAACCTTGCCATTTTCTAGAGGCAGACATCCCTAGGACTGGTACAACAGAATGCCTGAGGCCAGAGTGGAGAGGTCACCTAATGGAGAAGGGAGTGTCTCATGTGGGCTCAGTAGCAGTTCCTCAGTGGTAAACTATCATCACCATCACCATCACCACCTGAGGCACGATCACCACCGGCTCCAATACCACATTGTTTTTATCACTATAACATAGAGTATTATGTGATTGTGTAGATGGCTTCATGACATCCTCTTGACATCTCCATAACGAAAAGCTCTCCTGTAATTCTCTAAGAAACCCTGCTACTGTCTTTCAGAATCCTTCCTTTTAGTGACATTGGCAGGTGCCACCATAAAACATATCACCTGGGCCTCCCCTGACATATATGTGACTAGTCCCTCACCTGACCCAGCAATGACAAGAAGAGACCCGCTCCCTAAAAGGGGAGGGAAAGCCACAAGAGCTGGCTCAGCAGGGTCACATCCAGGCACTGGAGGCCACTGGGCATATGTTGTGATGATGGCTGTTAACATATGCCGAAGGAGGCAGCTCAGATTCCTGAAATATTCTGAAAACCAGTAATAGCTTTAGTGCTGTCCCCAGTTAAATATAAAACTTAAGTAATTTGTTCTATTAAAAAAGCCTGAGTCTTATTTTTATGGGGTGACATGGTAAAGCCCTGCTTTAAATCAACCACAAGACCTGTCACCATAGCAATACCACTGTGCGTACACACACACACACACACACACACACACACACACACACACACACACACACACACACACACACACATTTCCCTAGGGCCTAATTAAATGGACAACTGCTGGTGTTTCTTGATTGAAGAGATTGATGCTTGACCCTTCTCCTGGGGCTTAGTAGCCCCATCAAATAGGGAATGCTGAAGGCAAGAGTGGGGCTCCCTCCTTTGTGCCTCCTTTCCCCTATCCTAAGCTGGTGGCCTCTGGAACTCATCAGACAGTCTCTCTTTTGGGATAAGCCCCAAACTGGAGCAGATGAGTGGGAAACAATGCTGATTCTATAGGCTCTTTCCTGGGCCAGGCTCGATCTCCTCAAAAGGTGCACCATTAATATGGATTGGCCAATTTTGAGGTTCTAGCAGATAGTATAGGAGGTTTGGGAATCTTCCAGTTCAGTCCCCATCTGAGCGAGGGTCTTCTTTCTCCTCCCTTCCTCTTTATCTTTCTGTCAAAGATAGAAGCCAACATTCTCTAATTGTCATGGAAAAAGGATGCCCAAGGTTTTTTTTAAATATGAAATTGTTTTGCTATTGTGATGTTGCTATGGGCAAAGCATACACTTGGCAGGTTTCCCAGGTGTTATTTGCAATACTACAGAAGCTTGAACCTGGCTCCTCTCCTGCTCTCTGCAAGACTACAGGAAATCAGCTGTTGCTTTAATTCATTAATTAACCACAGAAAGAGCTCTTCTCTACGCCTATGGGTGAGCAGCTAAACCTGCTAAGCCTCAGGCTTGAAAGAGACTGACAAGGAAGCCTTCACTGGCCCAGGTTCCTGTTCTAGGATAAAAATGAAATGCTCCTTGGAACTACTGGAAAACTATGAAACAGTCTTTTTGTGAATGACTCACCATCTTTATCTCCCACCCCTACCATAGGCCTTCCTCAATCATGACCCTCATCCACCTGGAAAAACACAGAACAACTAACATGGTTAACAAAGAACAAGTCTTTAATCAGGACCAGGGAGGCAGAGTTCTTATGGCCACTACACAGAGTCACGCACAATGTCACACAGAGCCAAGCTCTGAAACTCTGGGAATAATGTCACCAAAATTTTGGGTCTTATATACACTTTGGGGAATAAAGGAAAGGAAGGACAACAGATTGGCTTAGGTAGAGACAAAGGGAAGAAGGATTTCAACCTGGTACTGGACTACCTGTGAGAGGCCTAGATACAATGGGAAGGATACTTAAAATTTGAGTATCTCTATCTCTCCTTATTTAGGATGCTTAATGAGTGTGTAATGGTTTATTGTTCAGTCTAGGACTAGGGTCTGTTTGAGAGTTCCTTGAGGCAAGTTCTCATGGGACAAAGGTAAATTTGGGTTTCATAAAACAATTCTTCACCATTTTTTTTACATATAACCTTTGCCACTTTGTGAAACTATGCAGTTTATTAAACACAGGAAAATTGTAAGAAAATTAAGAGTTGGAAAAACAGAATAGTTTACCTAGCAGATCTTTGGAGAAGGGAAGAATTTACAACCAAAGAAGAAATAGAGAGTATTATAAGATGTAAAATGAATAATTTTGATTACAATAAATTTAAAAGTTTTTGTACAAACAAAACTAATGCAACCAAAATTAGAAGGAAAACAGACTGGGAAAAATTTTATAACAAGTGTCTCTGATAAAGCTCTAATTTCTCAAATTTATAAAGAACTAAGTCAAATTTGTAAGAATATAAGCCATTCCCCCAATTGACAAATGGCCAAAGGATATGAACAAGCAATTTTCAGATCAAGAAATCAAAGTCATCAATAATCATGTGAAAAAATGTTCTAAATCACTCTTGATTAGAGAAGTATAAATTAAAATGACCCTGAGGTGCCACCTCATACCCATCAGATTGTCCAGTATGGTAGTAAAGGAAAGTGGTAAATGTTTGAAGGGATGTAGCAAAATTGGAACACTAATGCATTGTGGGTGGAGTTGTGAACTGATGCAATCATTCTGGAGGGCAATTTGGAACTATACCCAAAGGGCAATAAAACTGTTCATACCCTTTATCCTATAATACCACTACTGGGTCTGTATCAAAAAATAAATAAAAAAGGGGAAAGGACCTACTTGTACAAAAATATTTATAGTTGCTCTTTTTGTGGTGGCAAAGAATTGGAAATTTAGGGGATGCCCTTTGATTGGGGAATGGCTGAACAAATTGTGGTACATGTTGGTAATGGAATACTATTGTGCTTCAAGAAATGATAAGCAAGATGATTTCAGAAAAAAAACTGGAAAGATCTGTGACAACTGATGCAGAGTGAAATAAGCAGAACTGAGAGAATAGCATAAATAACAACAATATTGGGCAATGATTATCTGTGAAAATTTGACAACTCTCAGCAATTCATTGATCTGTGACAATCCTGAAAGAGTTATGATGGGGGATGCTATATGTCACGGGAGAAAGGACCATTGGAGCTGTCTTTCACATCAGTGTATTTTTGGTTTTATTTGAGGGTTTTGGTTATATATGACTTTGCTCTTAGAACAATGACCAATATGAAAAAAAAAAAGGAAAATTAAGGGTTCCATGTATAACTGATATTACATTGCTTGCCTTCTTAAGGGGGTGAGTCCAAGTCATTTATCCTTTATAGGACTCATCTACAAAATTAAGGTGGTAGAGTGGATGACTAATAGCCCTGGTAAGTTGCACAGTGGTTGGAGCACCAGGCTTGAAGTCAGTAAGATGAATTCAAATCTAGCCTTATGTACCTTCTAGATGTGTAACTCTATTCAAGTCATTTAACCGTTGCCTACCTCAGTTTCCTCAATAGTAAAATTGGAATAATAACTGTACTTACCATGGTCATTGTCAGGATCAAATGAAATATTTGTCAAGCACTTAGCATAGCAGTACACATAGTGGCACTTAAATGCTTGTTTCCTTCCTTCCCCCCAATAGTTATTTTCAGTTCTCATTTCTTTTATAAATACCTCATAAGCAGCACTCGTGATGTTCAAGGGGTCCTAAGGTCACATGTAAATCTATAGTTACAATTATAATAAACTCAATTTAGTTCTCTTATTTATAGATTTGTTCTTAATGTTTTGTTCCTATATCTTTTAGATGTTTATATTTGCCTACCACTTATGAGACTATGAGTTCAAGGGTTGTGTCTTTTCATCTCTAACTTTGATGACCTCTTTTAAAATTTTTTTTTCCTCAGTTAAATGTAGAAACAATTTTTAACCTTTGTTAAAAAAAATGGAGCTAAATTCTCCCTTCCTTCCCTCCCTATTCTCCCTTTCCCAGAGACAACAAGCAATCAGATAAAAATTATACATATCAATAATATAGAACATTTGCCCATATTAGTCATTTTATGGAAAAGAACTTGAACAAAAAAATGAAGAAATAAGGTGAATTGTATTATGTTTTGGTCTATGTTCAGACTCCATTAGTTCTTAAAGAATATTTTTTTCAAGTTTAATTGATGTGCTTTGTTTTTACTTTATTTTTACAGATTATTCCCACTCCCTGAGAGTTCTCTTATAAAAAACATTAGTTATCATTGTTATTGAGAAAGAGTGATCTGATCTGAAAATGAATTTAATATTTCATAGTTTCATATAAAACACTTCTCTATTTAAAAAAAAACCCAACTAAATTTGATTTTCTTTCCCTCTCACTTATTGTATCATGGGGGGGGGGGGAAGAAAAATATAACTTTTTGTAAACAAATATGAATAGTCAAGCAAAATAAATTCCCTCAAAATAAAATTGCCATTCTTTGTCTATTATGAGTTTAATGATAATTAAGTCTCTATCTGTCAAATCTTATATATCCAGTCCTAGTATCTCTAGTTTGGTGAAACCAAATGCCTAATGGCCATTTCAAACTAGATATCTCCAGGAATCTAAATCTTTCTTCCTAAACTCATTTTTCTTCCCTAAATCTTTTGAGGGCACCATAATCCTTCCAAACACTCAGGTTCACAAATGTGGAGGCATCCTCAACTCCTCACTATTCCTCACTCCATACATATCCAATTAACTGCCAGATCTTATCATCTCTTCCTCTATCTTTTACATTCTTTCCCTTCTCTACTGATTACCCCAGTTCAGAGCCTCCAAAATTTCTCACCTGAATTATAGTAATATCCTTCTTATTTGGTTTTCCCGTGTCAAGTCTCTCAACTCAGATCCACCCTCCACATAGATGCAAAATGATTTTCTTGAAATACAATTCTGCCAAATTACTATTCTACATTTATGCACCCATGTACGTACCCCTTCCACACTGAGGGGGTAAAGGGGTATGGTACTCCAGAAATGTGGAAAATGTATGTAAAAGTTTTTGGCTTTTACAGACTAAGTTTTTATTTATTTTAACTTAAAAAAATAAATTGTGTATATTTATAGCATTAAAAGAAAAGATAGTAATATTACACATATTTGTATTTCTGAGTTCCTAAACTTTTTCCCATGTTGTCTGCAGCTTCCGCAAAACTCCCCCAAAATTTCCATTTAATTTCTTATGCTGATTGCAATTTATCAAAACCACTGACATGGGAAAAGTCATGATGTGAAAGGATTATATGTTATCCATACATGCATAATGATTGCATTATGGTAAGAGATGAAGTTCAGAAAGATGGTGGACTCTTCTCAATGAATCACATAAGATGGCGTCAGGGAGCCTTCTGTCAAAAGGCCACCTAAGCTCCATTTCAGATAGATAGGATTAAACAGCCTTTTTTTTTTTTGATTAGTTAAAAGACTAGGGGATATGTAGATAGATAGAACTGAAACAGTCTTTGTATTGATTGGCTAAGTAACCAGCCAATGGTGAATGAGGGGAGGGACCATCAGCAGGGACTAGGATAAAAGGAGACTGCCTGCTAGCATACTTTGTCCTTGCTTGGAAGCTGTAACACTTGTAACACTGGCTCCTAAGTAGCCATTCTCTGGAAGATGAAATAAAAGAGCTTTTGACACACTGATACCAAGTTCAAGTTTCTTTTGAGAAGATGGATGTTCCTCTCAATTATGTATGTATGCATGCACATAAACATATATAAAAATAGAAGTAAATATATGTATGTAAAGCCTCTAGGATCAAATAGAAATTGTTCTGTTTGGTATTTAAAGCCCTGGCCCCCAACTTCCTTTCCAGCCCTATTATCCATTAGTCTCTTCTTTGCATGCTATATTGCAACCTAGCTGAGTTTACTTGCCTCACCTCTGTTTGCCTAGAAATGCTGATCTTTCCCAGTTTACCTCGTAAGAGTCCTTTGCTTCCTTCAAAAGTCTTCTCAAGTGCCACTTTCTAAATTAAGCTTTTCCCTAGCTGCTAGTGTTTTCCCCTCAAAATTATTTTCTCTTTTAATCAATCAATGGATGAACAGTTATCAAGCATTTATATATATATATATATATATATATATATATATATATATGTTAAATATTGTGCTAAGCACCGAGGAAGGAATGTAATGAGGTTTGGAGAACTGATTTGAACCCAGTGATTGATTTGTAATTTAAAGGAACAAACATTACCTCTCCAGCTCTGAGAGAGTTTTGGGATTATCTGTGAGCTGGAAGGTAGACTTGAATTATGCCCAGTAGTTCTTAAAGGAACATACTGTATTAGTCCAAATATAGTGTGACCTTTTCCCCCCACAATATGTACCTTTGAAGGTCACCTTCGTGCTATATTGGAGCATTTCCAGCTTTGAAACCATGAGTTTGTGCGCCTCAGCATGCATTTTCGTGCATCTATTTATCATCAGTGAATGAATAGATAATTCATATTGTGATGCAACAATGTTCAAATGTACTGGAAGTATCTTGAGAACACTGAAAATAGATTTAGGCTAAATTGTTGCAACTTCACCTACATGTTGTCTGGAGGGAATCGTCTTTCACACAGGCGTTGTGTTGAGGTGGTGATAGATCTAATGCCATTGTTTTTGGTTTTGGTAGCTCTTATTCTCTTGTATTTACAATTTCTGAACATGTATCCCTTATTTATTTGACGACGTGTAAAGAAAATTATATTGACCAGGTTGGAAAAAAAAGGCTTCTTCCAAAACCCATGTTCTTTTCCTCTTTCTGAGTTACCCTTCAGAATACATGGGATCGAGCTATATTCGGGGTTGTATTTTATTCAGGCTAATACAGGATACAGTCTGTGAAGCGGATTTAGAAGCTGGAGAGCTGAACAGCAGTAGGAAGAAGGAAACAGCATCCTCAGTCCTGGTTTTAGGAGCAGAGGAAAGAATTTGTGGCAAGGAGGCAACAACAGAAGAAAGGAGAAAGGGAAGGAGAAAATCAAAGGAGGACTGAGGTGTGTTAGGTAAGGAAGAAATAAAGGAGGTCCACTGGACTCCTAAAAGCATCTCAGAGAAGATTCAAATCAAAGATATATTGGTAGGTTTTACATATCACTTCAAGAACTGGTGGAAGTTTGATACAAGACTCTCTTCTCCCAATTTTTCCTTTCTGTGCCTATCCAGTAATAGATATACTCAGCTTCTTTTACTGAAATGTTTCCTGGGCCCTGATTTTTGCATCAAACATTTAGAGGTTAAGGGTGAGCTAAATATAAACATAAATTCAAATCAGAGGACAGAACCAAACCTCTGTCTGAATGTCGGGAATTTTCATAAGGGGAGTGGATTATAAACTATTATGGTTGAATAAATAGCATTTCTTCTGATAAAAATAGACAAAGGGACCATGTAGATTGGGGCTCCTGATAAGATGCTGCTAGCCTGGAAGAAGGTGTGGCTGATTTAGTTTTTGGAGAGAAAATTGTTGAGTTGAAAATTGAGTTGGGGGGGAGGTCTATGACTAGAGAAAAGATCACTCTTTAAACCACTCCAAAAGAGAGGAGAAAGAAAACCAAAACATTTTGCTTCAGAAAGGGGTTATCTCTGTCCCTTTTCAATGGGACTAGAAACAACAGAGAGGATTAAAGATGAGCCAACTAGCAATGCTCCACTCTACTTGGATAACCACTGGAATGGCATTCACAAAGAAGAATCAGAAAACAAACCCCCAAAGCCCAAAACTTGTCCCTGTCTTAAAGGGACTTACATGGAAAACAACATGTACATATTCATCCTGTACATAGTTTGTTGGTATTGATAGAATGCATAGTGGCCACACCTTGGCATCATAGTCATTTTAGCAGACTGGGCTAAACCAGGCTAACTGATGGGCCTCAGACCAACAAGTAAGCTTGGTATGTCTCTAACCTAAGCATGTGAAGATTTCCTCTGGCAGAATGGGCAGTTGAGAACAATTTGTCCAGTAAAAATTCTAAGAGGCCTCATTCCAGGTATTAATAATCAATTTATTAATTAGACCAATAAATTGATAAATTAATGGTTGATTATTCTTTCAGTAGGGTTTGTTTGTTTGTTTTTTAAACCCTCACCTTCCATCTTGGAATCAATACTTTGTATTGGCTCCAAGGCAGAAGAGTGGTAAGGCAATGGGGGTTAAGTGGCTTGTCCAGGGTCATATAGCTAGGAAGTGTCTGAGGTCAGATTTGAACCCAGGACCTCCCATCTCTAGGCAGGGCTCTCAATTCACTGAGCCACCCACTGCCCCCAGGGTTTTTTTTTTTTTAATTTAAATACACTTCTTACAACTCATTATCTTGTCTGTCCCTGAAGAGCAAAAGACATCTCTCATTGGTGAATACCTAATGAGGAGGTAGGCTAATATTTTCCTGGATCCCTTCATGGTGGTCATGGGTAGCTATAGACCTGGTCTCAGGATTCTAATATCCTTGATGATCTAGATAGAAAAAGCAAGTTTGGTTTTCTGTGGAGTCGGAATTCAAGCCCAGCCCTGAGTTAGATTTTTATCTTTCAAACCATTAGTTTCTATCACAAAATAAACTGGTTTGTATCATTTTAGAATGCAGAGTTTGAGGTAATTTGGGATGCTTTAGCCTGTATCTCCTATTAAAAAAAAAAAGAGGAAAATTGACAAAGTAGTGGCATTTAGAACCACAATTTCATAGTTTGCTAAATAAAGCTCAAAAAATTATGACACAAAAGGTATACCGAAACGCAACCTATCTAAAAAGGTATTTTGTATCCAGTTTCTTCTTTCTCACATTTTTGTCCCTCAAGATTTCTCATAAAGATCAAACCCTTACAGAATGGAAAGAGTGAATTTACAATAAGACAGTTTAGCTACAGACTGAACTAAAAAAATTTTTGTGCTTTCCTGGAAAAACTAAGTTGATAGGCACTCTCTTTAAAGTCAGCACACATATTAAAAAAAAAAAAGAAGAACCTACTAAAATCTAAAATAAGGAACAGATGATTTAACTACACAAATATCATCTTATTCCCTAAATGTTTTCAAGTACTTTCTCTACTTCATGTGCTGAGGGGAAGGATCTGGCTTTTGATCTGAAAACAGACCTCCCTTTTCCAACTTCCACAAAACAAAACCAAGAACAAGAGAAAATCCTTCACAGAAGAAGTCCCACAAATGAGCAACATTCAGGAGGAATTTAATTAACGAAAAATAAAATAATTTTTTTAAAAAATGGTCCAGGGGTAGGAATCTGAAGAAAGAGGGTATCTCTTAAAAGGTCACACGTCAGTCACTAAAGCACACTGACAAGCCCATGCACAAGAAACTTTCTGGACCTCTGTCAGTGCAGAACTAACCTCAGCATTAAGAATCATGTCTTCACACTTTCTTTATATATACTTACTATTATATACATGTATAAAAAGAAATACAAACTTTAGTTTGTTATAAAGTGGCTTCTCTTTCTCCTATACTAGCTTGGCACAGGAATGCATGCAAAGCGAGGAGGGTCTAAGGGCTTCACCAAACAGCTGATTTTGGCAAACAAATGTGTGGGAAGGAAGGAGGGAGAGGAACAACCAAGAAAGCTAAAATTGATAGGATTAAAAGCCACAGAAGTGAAAGCAATATATTTTCTCAATAGTATAGAATTAGTCTCTGGCTACAACTTAATGTCTCTGCCATCCTGTTTCCCCAAATCATTTCAAAGTTCATAGCAGCTTAACACAGAGTCCTCAAAGAAGTATCAAGCCAGTGTTCTTTGCTTCAAGGGGTTAGAGTTCACAGATTAAACTTCAGTCAGTCTGAAGAATCATGGGAGGATGCTCACTGTCTTCATCCAATTGTAGTGCATTGGTTTCATCTTCCAGACAAGCACCACCCACTGCACCCAGATCCTTTGTGTATGCATGTCTTGTAGGTGAGGAAGGTACATAAGCACCTCTTGTCACAGCAGCACTGTAGGTCTGAGCTACTAATGGACGGTCATGGGATGCAGATTCTAGGATTTCATTGGCTGGCTCCATACTGCCATCCAACTTGTGTTGTTTCATCAGGGTACATTCTCCTCCTTCCTGAGGATCCAGGTTGTACATATATAAGTAACCATCAGAAGCTCCTACTAATAATCAGGGAATCTTCTGAATTGTGGCAAGTGAACAGATATTTTTGTGACCTCAGAATAGTAGTTGGACAGTAGCAAATACCCTTCCCTGGTTAAACATTTCTGTTACTTGAGAGGGCAAATAGCTGGTAGAGGCCATAAGAACTTTCCCAAAGTAACCAGTCCAGGTAGTTGGTTCCTCCTGAGGTTTCTCTTTCACAGTCTCCAGTTTGAAGATGTGCACTGTTTCAGTGTTACTGGAAGCAGAGAGGAACATTCCATACATATTGAAGGCCAAAGAGCAGATACCTCTCTGGAACTCAAAGAGTCTCTGTCCTTCTGGAATGGAAAATACCCTAACAACAGTACCCTTCTCAGAAGCTGTGGCAAGTTTGGTACCACTTGCATCAAAAGCCAAAGCTGCTAGGGGACTATCATGAGCTGGTATCATATTAGCAGCCCTCAGATGAATGGTGTCAAAGACTTGTACTTCTCCAATAGTTGCACTCCCAGGATAAGCCAGGTAACAATTGTCATTGTTTATTGACAGTGCACACAAACCTGCAGGGTTTGGGGGAGTTTCCCTGATTGTATGCAGTACCTTCATATCACGAATATTGTGTATGTAAAGACATTCTTCTAGGCATACTATCAACCTCTGTCTATTCAATTTGACTGCCAATATGGTATTGGAATAGCTATAGTTACATATTTCAGTCCCCTTCTTAAAGTGGCAGACTTTTAGCTTTGGTGGAGCTTTGAGGCTAACAATGGCCACCAGGCTACTTGAAAATAATCTTTCCACAATACACACATCTTCTGTATCAGTACAGTCATAAATCTGTTCCAGCTTATCCACAGAGGAAAGGGAGAAGAATTTACAACCATATTTACTCCCAACAGCTAAGGATGTGTCGTCCTGGTTAAGTTGGCGAAGAGCAGCTAGCTGGCTGGAGCCGGCCTCCCCGCTCTGACTGGCCAGGTTCATGGCTGAGGCTGGGGGGGGGGGGGGGGGGGGGCTGGGCTCGGCGCTCTACCTCCAGGGACGGGAGAGACGAGGGAGTCAGGGTCAGCTCCAGGCCCCTCTCTCCGCCGCCGTCGTTGCCGTCTCCTCCGTAGTGGGTCCTCCAGCTGCTGCGGTTGTGGTTGCTACTACTCCTGCTGTCGCTGTCGCTGTCGCTGCCACTGCCGCCGGTCACAGCTCCAACTTCAGCCGTCCGAGGTTCTTGATATAGCAAGCAAGATGCATTCCCTTTAGTCACTCAAACAATCAGAGAGGCCAATATCAGATGAAGACAGACAGTGACTTTATTGCTTTTTTGCAATGGATGGAGACGTTGCTCTCAAGTCAGAGACCCAAAGGCAGTGCCCAAAGATACAAATGATTTCCCCAATTTGTAAGAAACCAACCCAATATCTTCCACCCGTGCACAAGAATGCCAGTTAAAGGCCTATATAAAAGACTGGGGAGGGGAGGAGTAAAGGGAGAGCAAAGCTGTATCTAATTAAGCAACTCAAACTTACCCTCTGCAGGGATACTGATCTTAAACTACATCAAGAATAATACATTGATTTCCACTCCATACAGTCTGATTAAGTTTTGATCTACATGGTTCATTCTAATGGAGGAAACCAAGAATATGTTCCTGGAAATATTTGGCTGAAGCCGACACTATTTACATGAAAGAGTAGAATTCATATTCTCAATTTTAATTATCCCCATTTTAGAAGATGTTCTGGGGTAAGGGGTACAAGGACATTTCTAGAACTATCAGGATGAAGGAATAGGGAAAGATTTGGACATGAAAGGCAATGTTACAGATTAATACCATAAGTCAAATGATATGGAATTAATAACATTTTTTTCCCATTCTGATGGCTATGAAGGAGGCTGAAGCAGGCACTGTGCAGCACTTAGATCTCGGGCAGACATGGAAAGTGCCAAGGTTATCCACTGCATCCCAGGCCATGGCCAGTCATCCTGACTTTTGTCTGGCCCTGGACTTTGATGACTCAGAGATGGGGGGATGTTAATGACTATGCAACTCTGCCTCACTTAAATCCAATTCATACACATGTCAAAGCATCCCCAGGGATGTCAGTGGTCCTCTGAAAATGAAGGACAAATAGCCATCTTGTTGATATAGACTGCCAACCTTGAAATAAAGAGAACTACCAAAGCAGTAACAACAACAAGGGTCTCTAATTGAGTCTAGGGGATTACAATCCTGGACACTAGGCAGTACCAAAGTACAAGAGTGCCTCAAAAGGGCAGAAGAGGTAGGGTTTAAATATAGTTCAACAGGGAGGAATGCTTGGGAGGGGCAGCAACATGTAGTAAGGTTCTGGCTGGGGAGTGATTGACATCAGGTCAGAATACAGCTCTAGATACAACATCAAGTTACTAGAGACATCATGAGACCTGCTCCAACACTGTGGATTCTTAGGGTGTGTTGGAGCACAAAGGACAACACAGCTATCCAATGCAGCTGAGGAAGTCTCCAGACATAACAATTTTTCGTGCCACTGGACCCAGGCTTCCAACGCTGAGAGAGTGGGACTGTCTCTGTGCATCGACTTTTCCACTTAAATCTCTTTCATGTACAAGTATCTTTGTGCACACTCAGGGGTATATGGGGTGCTCAGGGAGGGGTAGTATCTCTGGTATGGAGGGCTTGTCGTGCCCTCCTAGGGCAGCTCTCCAGCCTCTGACCCCCACCTGACACCCAGCTCTCACTTGTGGCTCCCAGTAGCTGCTAGCATGCGGCAGTGGCCACACCTCGGGCAACAGCTTCGACAGGCCAGCTAAACCTTGTGAGGGTAGCCATCAGGTCTTCGACCCCTGGTGAACCAGGGCTTTGCTCACCCAGCATGTGAAGACTGCTTCGGCGGAACAGGCGGAAGAAACCAATAAGAAGGTTCCCCTCAATAGTGATGGACAAAGGTCACAAATGGCATTAAGGTCTAATATGACTTGCTCAACATCCTATGGCAATCTGGAGCGAGGAACAGTAACAACAATAATTATTATAACAGTAAAAAGTGTATTTAGCATTTTTTTAAATCACCGAGGTTTTATTTTCTTAGTTAATTTATAGTAGTTTTTATCCTTGATAGTTCAAGACAGTTGATTGAAATTCCATAGAATGTATCCACTTCATAGAGAGACAAGGGTATTGTGGATGGTATCAGAATATTTTGTTCACATGATATCCGAAAAGGATATTTGCAGAAAATGTACTTTAATCAGTAAAGTCTAGAAACAAGAAGAAGAAGAATCTTTGGCATGAGATAGGAATAGCTAAGGCTATTTAGATACAGTACAATTAGATTTAACAACTCTATCAACCACAAGTGTTAACTATGCCACTCTCCAAAAAATTTGCAAAGAATCAGAGCAAGGCTTCCAGCACATTGGATGGATCCAGTATGGAGAGTTTTTGGAAAGACGCAGATAAAAACAACCTCAGCTAACAAGATGTGGAAGGATCACCAGCCATCCTGTAGAAGAAACAATATCAAGGAATTTCTTTTTTTTTTCCTTCCCCTCTCCCCCCACCCCTCCCATTGGTGACTCGTGATTCATGTTCCTTCCCTCCCCTCTTCCCTCCCCACTCCCAGAGCTGAAAAACAACTCCACTGGGTTATGCAGGTATCATTGTTCAAAACCTATTTCCATATTATTAATATTTGCAATAGAATGATCATTAAAGTCAAAATCCCCATTGAACCATGTGATTGATCATATGTTTTTCTTCTGTGTTTCTACTCCCACAGTTCTTTCTCTGGATGTGGAAAGCATTCTTTCTCATAAGTTCCTCTGGATTGTCTTGGGTCATTGCATTGCTGCTAGCAGAAAAGCCTGTTACATTCAATTGTGCCATTGTGTTTCCATTTCTGTGTACAGTGTTTTGTCCTGGTTCTGCTCCTTTCACTCTGTATCACTTCCTAGAGGTCATTCCACTTCATATGGAATTCCTCTAATTCATTATTCCTTTCAATTCAATAATAATCCATCACCAATAGATACCATAATTTATTCATTCTTCAATTGGTGGACACCCCCTCATTTTCCAACTTTTTTGCCACCACAAAGAGTGCAGCTATAAATATTTTCATATAAGTATTTTTGAAGAGGGTAATTTAATGCCCTATTAATCATGATTTAGCCTTTTAACCAGAGAAGGAAGATTTCTTGGTCAGCACCAACCAGGAGTTACTTCATATAAGGATGATATTAGAAAATAAATATTGTTTTAATAGTTTAGGGATAAGAAGAAAAGTGGCTGGCTTGCAAAAAGAAGTGTAGTTTGAAGTAGAGCTGAGATAGCATGTTAATTTCAGATGTGACAATTATAACCATTTTTTTCTGTGCCAATTACTTCTCTCTGGCAGTTGGAAGTTGGCAGAGACACTCTCAGAGACTCTCTCTCAGGGCTGGAGGAGGTAAAATCTTTGCCTCTCTGTCTGAGGAAAAGATCTGAAGGAGCTCAGTGTTTTTCTTCCTTTCCCAACTTGGGAAACACTATTGACTATCTATTGTGGTTTTTATAAATGGTTTAACTCTGAGAAGACCAAAGAAAAACCTGGCCTTTGCTTTGGACTCCAAACTGAGATTCCTAACTTGATTCTTGTTGAAACTCATCCGGCTAGTCTTTGCTATTTTATAATTTGAAAGTGAAGTTAAGAATTATAATGAGAATAGTGGTAGTTTTTATTTAGATAGTATAAATTTGGGTTAGTAAAATCAGGGAGGATTAGTGTAGCCTGTGAAACACAGGAGAAGCAGTTCCTTGCAGAACCAGGGAGTTTATTTGGGTGGATTTAGAATCCCTTAGAATTAGAAATCCTTTATTTATCCTTATATATTTCAATAAATACTTTATTTTTATAATGAGTCTCTTTAGCGTCCTTGCGCCTGGCCCTACAGGGAAGTTCACATTTGAGCTTCACTTCATCACTGAAGATACTTTTGATTACCTCTATCAAAAGTATTCAAACAGTTTTTGAACAGTTTTGAACCTATATCGAACAGTTTTGATGGCATTTATTTTGTGTAGCTTGTCATTATCATTTTTTATTTTTACAGTCAGCACCATCCAGGAGTTACTTCATTGGGGACTCCCAAGTTTTAGAATTTTCACATTCTAGCACCAGACCTTCTAAAGCAGGAGTTCTTAACTCAGGGTCCCTATACTTCCCCTTCATAACAGGGAATCTATAACCTTGGGGGAAATTACATCTATTTTTATTGTCCCCAAACTGAAATTGAGCATTTCCTTCAATTATAAATGTAGACAGCAAAGGTTTCATCAGACTTCCAAAGAGTTCACAAAAAGTTTAAGGACTCCTGTTTAGGGAGAACTGCCTTGATGTGCAGTCTATGTTGTTCTTCTATGATATTCTAATTTTTAAAACCCTTATTTGTGCATTGGTCCCAAGGCAGAAGAGCAGTAAGAGCTAGGAAGTGAGGGTCAAATGACTTGCCCAGAGTCACATAGCTAGAAAGTGTCTAAGGCCACCTTTGAAGCCAGGACCTCCCCATTTCTAGGCCTGGTTCTCAATCCACTGATTCCCTTAGCTGCCCACTATAATATTCTATTTAGTGAATGAAATCAGCTAGTTACTTGGGTGGTGAAAATGTGAAAGAATGTTTAACTTCCAGGGGAAGAGTCAAGACCACAGAATATCAATGGTGAGTCTTAGAAGAATGTGGGAAAGAGGGGCTCCCTGGAATAACAGAGGATTGCCCTATTTAGAACCCCAAGTTCAGTACTATTCCAGAGGAAATTGATGGATCTTTTGAGTATGTAAGTCCTTAGCATCTTATTTGGGCAGGTCTAGAATCCAGATGACTCATCTTCTTGAGTTCAAATCTGGCTTCAGACACTATGTGTGTGGCCCTGGGCAAGTCACTTAACCCTGTTGGCCTCATTTCCTTATCTGAAAAATGAGTTGGAGGAAGAAATGGTAAACCACTTCAAGAAAACCCCAAATGAGATCATGAAGAATCTGAATGACTAAACAACCAAAAGCGTCTTATATATATATCATATAGAGTAAACTAAAAGCTCTCTTTTGTCCAATACCCAAAGTCTTCACTGAGTGCCCACGTGGGAATTGCAGACTCTGTTACCTACATTCAGAGAATGCTATCCACAACTTACATAGAATTTTTATTATGGAGATGATACTAGATTAACTCTGCTAAAGAGACTCTCACGTCAGACAGAAATGGACAGTTCTAGGGGTCAGACCCAAGAATATGACTTAGTCTGCATGAGCCCAGAGTCCTTGGAGGTACTCTGGATTATATTACATTATTGTGTCCATTTTTACATGAGTAAATGGAGGCTCAGAGAAATTATATGACAAGATGGAACTACATAGTGTGTTTAGCAGTTGAGATTCCCAGCCAGGTATTCTGACTCCAAACTTTAGTCTTCTTTCCTTTACAACATACCATAGGGACAAACATGAGATCAGAAAGACAGCTTCAGGGTAAGATGTCTCCAGGGAGCTAGTAGGCATATTCCTATGGGAGAATCTACAATTATGACATTTTCTCAAGGTCAGTGGCATAGGTGGCATGATGGAGAGTCAGGAAGACATGAGTTGAAATTTGGCCTCAAACACTTAGTAGTTATGTGACCCTGGGAAAGTCATTTAACTTCTGTTTGCCTCAGTTTCCTCATTTGTTCAGTGGGGGAAATAATAGCTTCTTTCTCCCAGGGTTGTTGCAAAGATCAAAACAAGTCAATATTTGTAAAATGCTTAACACAGTGCCTCTCACATAACATGCGCTTAAATAATTTTTTTTTCCTTTTATTCCAAGGTGGGGAACGACGAATCATGGCATGGATACCCTGGATACTCTTCCTAGTGACTTAGCCTTATGGGAATTTGTCTTGCCCATTGGGCAGAAATTGTCTCCCTTTGGTAGACATCCTACTTCCCAAGCTTCCCATCTTCACCTTGCATCCCACCCAGTCTATTGGTGTCTGTGTCTCCTCCTACAGATACCTGCTACATATCTAGTTTGGGAGGGCCAGCCAATTGCTAGAGAATTGTGACATGAGAGTTGATTGTCAATGATGAAGAAAGTGGCTTTCTCCCATCTCAGAAATGTAAAGAACTTTGGCTCCATTCAGAGTTTTGTGGTTTCTCAGATTTGCCTTCTCTCATCATTAGCTAATAATACTTCTTACTCACTGGGGGAGCCATGTGCCCTGCCAGCCACCTTGCAAAGTTATGTAATAATGATCACTGGACTAGATATTGGCTTTTTAAGTTTTCCAAGTGCTTTTCAGACATTATTTCCTTAGAGCCTGTGAGGCAGATACACTGAATATTATTATCTACATTTTACAGATGAGGAAACTGAGATTCAAAAAGACCAAATGACTTTTTTACAGGGGCCATATAGTTAAAGGAGTGAATAACAAAGGCAATATTTGAATCTAAGTTTTCTGACTCTACTCTGCCATATTGCCTTTCAAATATTAATATTTGAATAACTTGAATTATTCATTTCAATGATTTGAAATGGTAAAAATCCTACACTAAAAAAAAAAACAAATAAATGGCGACAAACATTTAAATCTAAGGCAATGTGTTCTTTTCATTATGGTTGCAAGCATTTCTTCCTTTTTTAATTTTTATCCAAGAACAAAACCAGAGGATCTCGGGCAAGTACCTCCCTCCCTCTGTGTCTCAGTTTCCTTCTTTGTAAAATAAGGAGCTTTTCCTAATCGATCTCTAAAGTCCCTCCCAGTACTAGTATTTGATAGTGTGAAACAGTAGGGATTCAGCAAATAACACCAACAGAATAATACGAATTTGAATTGACATAACACCTTCTAACTTATAAAGTGCTGCCTATGTAACCCTGTGAGATAGTGAGAAAAGGGATGATAATTCCTATTTTACAGATGAGAAAGTCAAGTCCTAGAGACCTATGATTGGCCAAAGGTCAGTACTAGTCGATGTTGGTTCTAGCTGGTACTTCTGAATCCAAGTCCAGAGTCTCAATACTAAACTGTGCCTTCAATATTCCTGACAGCAAATCTCACACAATTATATGTTGTGATAAGGGGCCCGACTTGGAGAACATCTAGTTCCACTTTTCACCAGACAGGTATTCCTAGTACAATATCTTTGACAAGTGAGTATAAGAGCTAGTGTGGTGTGTGGGGCAAAGAATTCTGGAGTTGCGGTTGGGGGACAGAGGTAGCCATATGTTGTGGAAACAATGGGGCAGTATGGTGGAAACAATGCTGGTTTTAGCATCAGAAGGTGCTGTTTCCTACCTGTGACCTTCAACAAAGTCATTTAAATAGAATCTCCAAGGGGCAGCTGGGTGGCTCTGGATTGAGAACCAGGCCTGGAGATGGGTGGTCCTGGGTTCAAATCTGACCTTAGACACTTCTCAGCTGTGTGACCCTGGGCAAGTATTGATTCTAAGATGGAAGGTGAGGGTTAAAAAAATAGAATCTCCAAGTCTGCTTCTTTCTACATATGTAGCCCTGTCTCAGAGGGGGTGGTTGGGAGTGAGAAAGTGTCCTCTTCCTAATAACTTTGTGAAGCTTGCTGCATACCTGTAAGGAAACATGGCTCCTGTTAGGCTGAGAGACTGCTGGGAGAGAGAATCGAAGAAATGAGCAGGCAGGGAGAGAGAGAGGGTGGAGTTTGAACCATGGATGAAAGGTGGGCTTATGGGGAGGAGCTGGTGCCCCAACATGTCCATGGATTCTCAGCACCTGTCTTCAGGGATTTCACAGTAGAATACTGGGCTTCCGAATTGAGATTTCATCTCTTTAGGTTGCAGAGACGCATTCTTGTGCAAACTATCAATCTCTCTGATTTCTGTTTTGCTGTTGGCCTTGATAAATATGTTTGCCTACTGCCAATGATTGGCTTTTGTGTGATAGGCATTTGGTGGAGAGGGAGCTGAGCTATATGTGCTTACCAGCCGTCGCCCTCCAGAACTGGGACAGAATTCCTTCTAATCCCCCATTTGGCAACCAGAGAAAGCGACTTTTATCCTGAACTTCCTGAAGAGAATGACAACCAGCCCTCAGTGTGATTGTAATGGATAAACATAAGTCCCAGACTACAGTCCACTGGAGGACAGAAGTGAGAGAGGGATTGCCCAGCCATGGCCTTGGACTCCCATAGAGCAGCCACTCCAGTCTCTCTGGGATATTCAAGTGAGATAGTCCATCCAGCTGTAGATCCCTGTTGTCTGTGGACAGCCTAGTCTTTTTTAAAACCCTCATCTTCTGTCCTAGACTCAATGCTAAGTGTTGGTCCCAAGGCAAAAGACTGGTAAGGGCTAGGCCATGGGAATTAAGTAACTTGCCCAGGGCCATAGCTAGGAAGTGTCTTAAGATCAGATTTAAACCCAGAACTTCCTGTCTCTAGGCATGGCTCTCAACCCACATAGCCACTTAGCTGTCTCTACAATCCAGTCTTAACAATCCAATGGGAGAAACAATAGGCAAACAAATAAGTTATCTATGGGATAATAAGGAAAAGAAGGAAGACACTAGAATTAAGAAGGACTGGAGACAGATTTCCTAGAGAAGATAGAATTTTAGGTGGGATATGAAGAAAGACAGAAAACCCAGGAGGCAGGGATGAGAAGGAAGAGTATTCCAGGGATAGGAGATAATTAATTGCTTTAGAGCATCTGGTACCTTAGTAGGTACCATGTTTGTTAGCTAAAGGAAACGTATTATAGCAGAAACTCACAATCACTGATAGAAGCACTGAGCTATGACCTTGTCAAGGGTACAAAAATACTTGGCCAATAGAATTCATTTGGCACCTACTGTATTCAAGACAATGTGTGAGAATAGAAAGATGAAAAATGATTCAGCCTTTATCTTTAACTAGCATGCAGTCTTCTCAAGGGCTATGACATGTACCGCTATACATATTTAATGACTACAATTATGTAAAGGAAAGCAATACTAAAAGATATCAAAACTCAACTTGAGTCCAAAGGAAATGGTGTGGACTGTAGGTGAATGAAGTGCTCAGCAGGTTGTTCATTTCACTTAGCTTTGTGACAAAGGAGGGTTCCATTATGGGTTGGAGTATTGAGAAGGGATAGAAATATAACCAATAAACATCAATAAAAACTCATTATTGGTTTCACTGAAAGACTTGAGAAGGAAAAAAAAAGCATTTTCATTTGGGAAAATGGGGCAAGACATTATGGAAGAGGGGGTATAGATAGGTGGCTCAGTGAATTGAGAACCACACCTAGAAATGGAAAGTCCTGGGTTCAAATTTGACCTCAGATACTTCCTAGCTGTGTAACCTTGGACAAATCACAACTCCATTGCTTAGCCTTTACCACTCTTCTGCCTTGCGACCCAAAATACCATATTGATTCTAAGACAAAATGTAAGTTTTTTTTAAAGGACTTTATGGAAGAGGGGAAAGTTGATGAAAGGAGATAAAAAGAGCCTTAAAGAAAAGAAGAATTTTAATAGATGGAAATGAGGAGCCAGTGTTTTCCAGACACAGAGGGATGACCTTCAATCATGCCTGGAGTTAGGAGATGGATGTTAGACATGGCTTCCCTAATCAAAGATTTTCAGTGGTTCCCTATTATCCACAAGATAAAATACTTATTTCACCCCAATCTCATGCATTTTGCATTCTAGGCAAACTGTGTTACTATTATTGATCAGGGAAATGATATGGTCGCATTTATGCTTTAACATTATTCCAAGAGCTGTGTAAATGGTGAATTCCAGAGCAGAGCAATTCGAGGTAGTAAGACTAATTGGCAAGTTATTATAATAATAGCCCAGGGGGTGATAAAGACCTGACGGGAGTTGACAATATGAGTCAAGTTTTAGCCATATGGAGGATGGCTGAATATGAGGAATGAAGGAGAGATGAAATATGGCCAAGGCTTTGAATTTTCATTAGAAATAGTGAGGTAGGGAGTAGAGACAGGTTTGTGTGGGGGGTGGATAATTAGCCCATTTTTAGATATATTGAATTTGATATTTCACCAGGATATCCAGGTGGCAATGTCACAAAAGAAACGAGAGATTCTAGAGTGGAATTCAGGGTAGAAATTAGAGTTAGATATATACATCTGGCACAGTGCCTTAAATATGTTGTTCGGTTATTTCAGTCTTCATGATCCCATCTGGTGTTTTCCTGGCAAAGATACTGGAGCAGTTTGCCCATTCCTTCTCTAGCTCCTTTCACAGATGAGAAACTGAGGAAACAGGGTTAAATGACTCACCCAAAGTCACACAACTAGTAAATGTATGAGGTTAAATTTGAACTCATGACTTCCTGACTCCAGATGTGGCACTGTCATCTAACAAATATTTTTGAATGGGATTGGATCAAATGTATGATTCAACCCATATAAGAATATGAGATCCCTGAGGAAGAAAATGTACAGAAGACAGACAGAAGAAAGAAGAGGACAAAGCACTGTGGCATAAGAACACTTTGGGAGCAGAGGGAGATAATGAACTAGTGAAGGAAAGGAGGAAGAGAATCAAGAGAAATAAATTGTAGGAAGCCAAGGGAAGAGGAAAAAGCATCCAAGAGAAGGAGGTGGTAAGTAGTGCCAAATACTACAGAAAGGTCAAGGAGAATGAAGGGTAAGAAAAGGCCATTGGATTTAGCAATGGAGAGCTTATTGGTGACCTTTGAAACAGTGATTTTAGTAGTCGGCTGAAAGTTAGATTGCAAGGGAATGAGGAGTCAGTGGTGGGGAAGTAGGATGAGAGAATATATATGATCCATTTTAGGGGTTTGGTAGAGAAGGGAAGGAGAGCTATAGGACGATAACTTGAGGGGATGGAATTGTCAAGGGAGGAATTTTACATAGTATAGATTCTAAGATGGAAGGTTCAAAAAAACTGCTACACATTTTGTTATATATGGATTCTCTTCCTCTTTCTTAGATTTCTTTGGAATATTGGCTTATTAGTGATATAGCTATCACAGTGTCCACAGCTTAGTGACTTTTGGGGAGTAGTTCACAATTGCTTTCCAGAGTGCTTGGGCCAATTCACAGCTTTACCAAAAAAAGTCATTCTCTTTTTAAAGATCCTTTTAATTTTTTTTTAAACCCTTCCCTTCCATCTTACAATCAATACTATGTATTGGTTCCAAGTCAGAAGAATGGTAAGGGCTAGGCAATGGGGATTAAGTGACTTGCCCATGGTCACACAGTTAGGAAGTGTCTGAGGTCATATTTGAACCCAGGACCTCCCATCTCTAGGCCTGACTCTCAATCCACTGAGCCACCCAGCTGCTCCCTATCCTGTGCATTTAAAAACAAAACAAACAAGACAAACAAAAACTTTTATCTTCTGTCTTTGTAATACCTCAAAGATATAAGGGGAAGGGCTAGTAAAATGGGGTTAAGTGACTTATCAAGGGTCATGAAACTAGCAAGTATCAGAGGTCAGATTTGAACCAAGTGCTTCTGACTCAGTGGCACTCTGGCCACTGAGCCACCTAACTGTCCTAATTCTGTGCATTTTTAACAGTTTTCAGTGACCCTCTTTTTTGTTAGTATCAATATTGCTATCTTTATCCACCTCCATCCCCATTAAAAAAAATAAGAGAGGGGTAAAAACCCTTATAACAAATAAGTAAAGTCAACAAATGAAACTATACAGTAGACAAGACCATAAATATATGTCTACTACTTCTTTGCCTTGAGTCCATTTATTCTCTATTAAGAGGTGGGGGCCATCATAGCTTCTCTGGAGATATAGTTGGTCATTCTACTGCTCTGTCTTTAAGACTTTCAAAGGTATTTTTCTTTGTAATCATATTGCCCTTCTACACATTATTCCCTGTTTCGGCTCACTTCACATCATTTCATATCCCTCAGGATTCTCTATAATCATCTCTCTTATAATTTCTTATGATACAATAACATTTTATTGTTTTCATGTATCATACTTTTTCAGCACTTCCCTAATTAACAGACCTTTGCAAAACCTACCCTTTAAGTAATTATTTCCCAGGGTACTGAGGTAGGGGTTTTATAAGCTGATAAAACATGGAAGAAAAAGGAACTTAACCCATTTCATTCAAAGGCTACTCCCTCTCAGAACTGACTCCAGTCTGATCCTGTGCCTATGTGTGTGTGTGTCCTCTGAAATGGTTCCTGAGTGGAGGAGAGGGTCCTGGGTCTAGTGGCAGTATGTTGTTACACTCATAGCCATTGTTCATTATGGTGCACTAATATTCAACTCAATTAATGTCATATTTATTTATCCAGTCCCCAAATGATGGGCATTCACTTGATTTCTAGTTTTTTTGTTACTACAAAATGCTTCTATAAATATTTTTGAATATATAAGACTTTTCTTTGTTTTCTGTAGGGAAGTAAGATTAGTGGGGAGCCATACATTTTTCTCTGTGCCATTGGGAATGCATCCATCCAGAATCCATGTTTTTTAAACTTTTTCATACACCATGAACTCCTTTGGCCATCTGGTGAGAGCTATAGTCTCTTTTCTCAAGATTATATTTTTAAATGCATAAAATAAAATATGTAATATTACAAAAGAAACCAATTATACTTAAATACTGTTGGCAAAATGTCTTTTTTTAAAGGTCAGAGACCCCAGGATAAGAACCACTGCATAGATTGTTATTTGGGGGAAAGTACTTGATATACCCTAAATATATAAACATTAGTGTGTGCTTATTATGACATACATGTATACACTTAGGCACAGACATATACATCGGCACATATCCTTGCACATACACAAACACCCACCACCGAATTGGGGCAAGTATGGCATGAAATTGTCAAGTGTCCAACCACAATCACAGAGTTCTTTTTGGCTCTGGCTTCTGAGAGGAAGGGGATCATGGAACAGTCCAGCTATTATAGGCTCCTGGGCACCCAATGAAATGCTGGGCTGTAAATTGTATATCATCAGCAGGAGAGATTTTCATTTCTCTGTGGTCACAAATGAGACTTGACTTCCTCTCATGTTGGAGGAAAGGAATTGGCTTAAGTTCATGCCAGAAGAATGGCCCAAGTTTCAGCTGACCAGTTTGACCAGAGTCCTTCTTTGGCCCTCCCTTGCCTTTCCCTGCTAAGTTGTTAGGACTAGGGACTGTCTGTAAAGGAGTCCTTAGCTCCTTCTCCCAAACTAAGTCTTCCTCCCCTCTCACCTTCCTGCTCTTACCTTTGCTCCCTATTGATTTGCCCTAAACTCCAGGATGGAGGCATTTAGAAATGTTTTCAAATATGTGGAGGGACCAGAATAAATCTTGCCCAAGTCTAGCCACACTGCCCACTCAAATCCTTAGCCTATGGCACTGGCCAAGAGGACCGCACCCTCAGCATAGTCCTGCTTATATCCTATTCCTTGTGGACCTATCATGATTCTCCTCTAACCAAGGGCTCTTGAGCAGAGTCATCATGACAGATTAGGTAAGGGTAGAAATAGGAGAGGGAAGTGTCCAGAACAGCGGCTTACGGAATGGGTATCCAGAGACCCGAGGTCCAGTACTGACTCTGCTACTAACTTAGTATATGACCTTCCACAAATCACTCCATTTTTTTCTGAGCCTGTTTCATTCTCTGTATAATGAGGGGGTGAGACTAGATGATCACTAAAATATCTTCTGGCTTTGAAATTCAATGATTCTTTGGGTCAGGATGTTGCTTCTTGACTCCTCCCTCCATCATGGTCTATGGTGTGGAGTAATTTAGAGGAAACAGAATGCATGTGGACATATTCATTGAGCCACATTTCATTCTTCTCTCATCCATCAACTCCTCCCCAAATGTTACTCAAATAGTCCTGAATTTTCTGTCTGCGTATACAGACATAAACATACATAAACATGGCCCCTGACTTTGAGCAACATTTAGTCTTTGGAAAACATCTAGCTTCTGGTGCCTTTTATCTCCTGGTAGTAGCAATAATTCTTTCTAATTACTGTTTTCTTTCTTCTTCTTGAGGCTAACACAATCCCCTGATAACCAGACATCAGATTGCAGCTAGAATGTAGTTGCATTAAAAAAAATTAAAACTCTTACCTTCTGTCTTGGAATCAATACTAAACATTGGCTCCAAGGCAGAAGAGTGGTAAGGATTACGATATGGGGATTAAATGATTTCTCCAGCATCACACAACTAGAAAGTGTCTGAGGCTTGATATGAACCTAGGACTTATCACCTCTAGGTCTGACACTCTATCCACTGAGCCACCTAGCTGCCTTGTAGTTGCATTTTTGTTAAATGAAATACCTTATGTGTTGCCCTGGTATCAATCAATATTCACAAAGTGCTTACCATGTGCATGCTGTACTAAGTCCTGAATATTAGTACAGATCCATTCTCCCCTGGAAATTTGGCTGACTAAAGGATATTCTTACATGGCTATTTACTCACAGTTCTCCAAATTCACGTGGCCTCTCACTTTGAAAAGACATCTATAGAAAAGCTGCAGAGAAGATGGAGAAGAGAGGAAGGCTGCTTAGAATGTCTAGTTTGACCAGCATCTGCCTCTCTGTCACTCAGACACACAACATCAGTGCCATCATTTTCTTGCCAGATTTTTTTTTAAATTCTATCTTCACAATGTCTCTTGGATACCTCCTACCATCTTTCTCTACTGACATAGCTGCCACACTGGTACAGGTCCTCACCACTTCATGGCTGGATTATTACAGATCTCCTTGCCTCAGTCTCTCTCCACTCCAGTCTATTCTCCATTCAACTATAATCTTCCTAAAGCACACAGGGCATTTAGATAGTGTACCTGATAAAGTAAGGAAGACTCATCTTCATGAGTTCAAATCCAGATTCAGATACTTTACTGATTGTATGACCCTGGGCAAGTCACTTAACCCTGCTTTCCTCAGTTTCCTCATCTATAAAATGAGCTGGAGAAGGATATGGAAAACCACTCCAGTATATTTGCCAAGAAAACCCTCAAAGGAGTTATGAAGAGTTGAACACGACTGAACAATAACAAGCACATTGTCTGACCATGCTACTCTCCTTTTCAATCGGTTCCATTGGATCAAATGCTTTGTTTGGCTTTTAAGGCCCTCCCTGGTCTGGCTCCTTCCTGTCTTGCTGGACTTCTTACACTTTACTTCTCTTCATGCCTTCAGTCCAGTAACACTGGCCTATGATATTCCTCCCATGTGACACAATATCTCCAAACTTTGGACCTTTTCCCTGGCTGTCCCCCATGATTGGAACGCGTTCACTTCTTGTTTCCACCTTCCTTCAAGCCTAAGCTATAATTCCATCTTCTTCAAAATAGACCCCCTTGATGCTAGTCCCTTCCCAGTCTATACTATTTCATGGTTTCCTTTAGAATATGAGCTCCCTGAAAACAGGAACTATTTTTGACTTTCTTTGTAGCCTCAGTGCCTTAGGACAGTGCCTGGCACATAGGAAGTGTTGATAAATTCTTGTCAACTTGTCAATTTGTATAGCACTTGTGAAGGGCATTTTTGTTGAATTAAACCAAAAAAAGGAAGACTGTAGTTAGATTGCAATGCACAGCTGCTCAAAGTGTCTGAATATGGGAATCATGTCATAAGTCCTTTGCATAAGAAAAATAGCTTCAGCAGTGGTGCAAAGGATGGATTGGACAGGGGCGAGACTAGAGGCAGAAGGGCCGATAAGGGATAGAGTGCAATAGTCCAGATTAGGGGTGATGGAATCCTAAAGAAGGTGATGCTCATGTGAATGGAGAAAACTGATATTGTAGAGGGAGAATTGACAAGACTTTGGAATGCATTGCATAGCTACAGGGAGAGGAGATTTGAAGAAGACACTGAGGTTTCAAGCCTGGGTGACTAGAAAGATGGCACTGCTTTTTACAGCAATAGGGAAGTTTGGGAGAAAAGTGGGTTTGCAGGGATCGGGGGTGTGTGTGTGTGTGTGTGTGTGTGTGTGTGTGTGTGTGTGTGTGTGTGTGTGTGTGTGAAAATAAAAAGTCCTGTTTTGAACATGTTGAGATTAAGATGCTTCTAGAATTTGAGCCGAAAGTTTAAGGAAGAATTCTGGTTTGGTCTTCTTCAGGTTGAGATCTAGACAGTTGGAGTAGAGTTCAGGAGAAAGACTACAGTTGGTTGAAAAAAGCTGGAAGTCATCTAAATAGAAATGGCAGTCAAACCATTGAGATTTGATGTCCTAACCAAGAGAGAGCAGAGAAACAAAAGAGAAGAGTGCTTGGGAGAGAACATGAAGGTATGCACTGACCTCACTGAGTGTCGCCTTTTGTCCTGATGATTTTAACCCCCCTCTCTGTTTAACTAGCTAACCCTTGGTGCACAGGAGGTACTCAACATGACTGAAACTTTTCATCAATTGACTAAGTGGTTATGCTGAAGGAAACCTGTACTTTCACTGGCTAAAGAAGAAAAGAGAGAGTAGTTTGTAGCCCTGGACATGCTTCCTAGTAGCTTGGCATCCTGGGCATTTTCCCAACCCACTATGTGGCTAGTCCCACCCTGACAATGAACGGTTGGTTGACAGGCTACAGTCTGGCACCCACAACAGTCTCTGGAAGGAAATGTGGCTATTTTCCCCTTGGGACTTATTTTTAAGCAGTGGCTTAGAAAGTTTGCTAGATGGCATGTCAGACAGAAGTCGAATGCCTCTAGTTACTGATAAATGATTGCCATCCTCCCCCAAGAGGCACAGTGTCAAGCTCCTAATTTCAGTTTTGTCTTATCCAAGGGGAAGGAATCGAGTCAAAGGGAAGGAAGAACTTGCCTGAAATGGATCAAAATTTCCGTTCAGGCACAACCCCATGGTCAGGCAGTGGTTTGCCTCGCACTAAGAGCAGCCCAGGTTCTGGGACAAGGCCAAAGGACTCAAAAGGGAGACACCACAGCCTCATAGACACACATTCATCTGTAAGTCCAAGGGGATAACCAAACATCTGTCCAGTGGTCTGTGGGAGAAACCTTGCCTTTGGGCATCTTTCCAGAGAAGAGAAGAGGTGGCAGTAGCCCAAGTTCCCAGCTTGATTTGGGGAGGTTTTCATCTTTGAATTTCATTGAAGTTCCTCAATGGGTAACAAGAAATTAATAATGTTAAGCGAGTTTCTATTATATGCCTAACTGTTGTAAGAGAAGGAAAGGGTCACAAGATACATGAGATTCTTCCTCTCTGTGCACTCTTCTCAGATCCCTGACTTTGCCCCTATACCTGAATTACACACTCAGAAAGTAGCTCTTACTGGAAAGGATTTCAAACCTGGGGTTTCTCACAGTGTGGTGCTTATAGGCTAAGGCCCTATCACTTAATCTCTCTGGCCTTGAGTTTTCTTATCTATCAAAGGAGTGTGAAAAGGAAGAGAGATTACATTCGAGATTAGGAATCACTTCTTAAGATGTTAGGCTGTCAATTAGCCAAAGAACAGAGATGAGCTATGGAGGATCAGAGCTGGCTCGGCAGCCCTGGGTTTACTTTTTGCCCGAGAGCTTGAAAATCAGAATTTGCTGTTATCCCACTTATTCACATGGCCATTGCTCAAGATTTCTAGAGTTCAAGGCATGGAGATATGGCATATTAGCAGTAAGTGGTACTGTGAAGAGTGTGATAGGCTTGAAGTCAGGAAAACTCATCTCCTTGTGTTCAAATCTGGTCTCAGACACTTACTAGCTGTGTGACCCTGAGTAGGACATTTAACCCTATTTGCCTCAGTTTCCTCATCTATTAAAATGAGCTGGAGAAAGAAATGGCAAACACCTCCAGCATCTTTGCCAAGAAAACTCCAAATGGTGTCACAACTGGGCACCACTGAAACAATTCAACCCCATCAAAAAGGGAAGTTAGGATCAAAGAGGAACTCTTCAGTTCCACAAATATTTATAAAGTGCCTACTGTGTGCATAGCATTGTGCTTGGACACTGAACATGCAAAGATGAAAAGTGATATTATCTCTACCCTCAATGAAGTTTTAATCTTACATACACAACTAAGTAAGGTTCAGGATATAATGTAATAAGCACAGGGAAGAGAGCCAGTGTTCTAAATTAATTTGAGGAAGGAGAGATCACATTCAAAAGGGAATAACGATGAGGATCAGGGAAGATTTCATTGAAGAGGTTACATCTGAGCCAGATCTTGAAAGAAATGTATTTCAACAGGTGGAAAGGAATGAATATTAAAGCATTTATGAAACAATTAACAAGTGACAAGGACTCTGCTAGGTACTGGGGATACAAACAGAAAAGCAAGACCCTGTTCTCAAGGAGTTCACCTTCTAGTAGGTAAAGATAATATGGATAGGATAAGGAGAGAGGGTGTACTCTAAGCACGGGGAATGCCCTAAAGTCAGAAGACAGAAAGAGGTGATCAGAAGACTGCTAGAAATCTAGTTTGGCTGAAGATATGAAATATGGTAAGAAAGGTAAGTTGAAGCATCTATAGAGGGCCTTTCAGGCCTGATTAAGGAGCTTCTATTAGTAACCGGAGCTCATACGAAGTTCTCTCATATCCCTCAAATGACTAGTTTGCCCCAGGGCCCGGGGTGATGGTAGTTTGGGGAATAGAGGGGGCACAATAGTGTGACAATGGCCATGCTTTCCCCACTCCCTCAACAGAGAGATTTTGTGAGAAGCATGCATGGCAGCTACATAGTGCAGGGAATGGAGTGCCAGGTCTGGAATTAGGACGATCCAAGTCCAAATCCAGCCTCAGAGAGACATTTACTAGCTTAACTCCATTTGCCTCAATTTTCTCAGCTATAACATGAGCTGGAGAAGGAAATGGGAAATCACTCCAGTATCACTGCCCAGAAAACTGCTCAGAAAAATGGCGGCACAGATCCATTTTTCACCACTGAACGAAGAAGAGCAACAAAATGGAATGGGTCTGTACTTTTCCCCCCTTTGTGTTTCTTTCCTTTTGTTCTTGACATAGGCTTTTGTCAACTATACCTTTGGGGCACGGGGAACAGAGAGAAACAGGAAAGTACTGTGGGCAGTAGTCACTGCTTGCTGTTGCTGTAGCCTAGGCAGTAGGAGAGATGAGACAAACCCTGGAGATCAGCTCTGTGGAGGCAGAGACCAGGGTGTGGAAGCTAGACCAAGATATTGCAGAGGTCACACTTAGCCTGGGCAAAAGCCAGTTTGGATCTAGCTTAGGGTGTTCCAGGCCCAAAGAGCAGCCAACTGGGCATAAAGGCCAGTTCAGACAGGGGAGCAAGACAGGTAGCTTAAAAGCCTCACCAGCTGATGAGAACAGGAATCTAAGCAAACTTCTGCACTCTGCCTTTTTCTCCTTGCTGGGCTCTGTACACCATAGCACCACCACACCCCAACTTACGAACTGCGGGTTGGGAAGTGAGTAAGATTCTGTATATGACTGGTATAAATTCGATGAAATTTCTGCCTTGAGTTTTTGATATGTTAAATAAGTCATTTAGCTACAGAAAGCTCATTGTTTCCTTAATACAAACAGAGTCAAAATGGCACCAGTGAGTCAGAAAAATGTCTCCAATTTTTTTATTTTATATATTTATTTTGAAAAAAACCTTACCTTCCATCTTTAACACTATGTATTGGTTACAAGGCAGAAGAGTGGTAAGGGCTAGGCAATTGGGGCTAAGTGACTTGCCCAGGGTCACACAGCTAAGAACTGTCTGAGGCCAGCTTTGAACTCCAGGCCTGGTTCTCAATTCACTGAGCCACCTCCCAAATTTTATATTTTTGAGCAATATTTAAGCATCAATCCCTATGCCAGAATTCAGATCTCGACTGTCAAGGCTCTCTTTCTTAACTGCTAATGGTTTGAAATTGTGTTGTGTGGCAGAGTAGGAAGCAAGCAAGGAGCTCCTGTGGAAATCATACAAGATACTACTACCTTGCTGGTCATAAAATAGTACACTGTCTTTCTTCCCTGTGATGGAGGTGGGCAGTGATAGAAATGGAACTTTCATGTTTTGAAATCTTGTATTTTTCACCAGTTAACACTAGTTACAAAATATGTATTATTAATCATCTACATTAGTCTTGTATTGTTTTGTATTTACATTAGTTTTGTACTGTTCTGTATTATTAATCACCTAGAGTGGTTTTGAATTGTTCTGTATTATCCTATACTGTTCTGTACCCTCCCTATGTTCCCCAACCTAGATAAGGACATTCCAGGACAGTAGCAAGATCTCCTATGATGGCAAATGATGGCAGGTGGAACAATGGAAGAAACACGAGACTTGCACTGAAGACTCTCACAGTCCAAAGGAATTCCCCAAACTTGCCCATGCCCCTTTTTGGAGTCCTTAAGTTTACCTATGATGTGTCATAACCCTAAAACACGCCTCTACCTAAACTTGTACCCTTCCTCCATTTCCCCTCTTTTTATGCCTTGCTCTCCTCCAGCTACTCTGACTGTGGAATACTGCTCTCTTTGCTATTCCAAGCACAACATATCCCATTGTCGACCTCTGTGACTATTCACTAACTGTACCACACACAGAAAACTCTCCATCTTCATCATCAACTCCTGGCTTTTATTAGCTTTCTTCATGTCTTAGTTAAAATCTCATCTACAGATTTTCCCATTCCCCTTAGTGCTGGTGCCTTCCCTCTGAGATGATCTCCAATCATCATATGATAGATTTTGTTTATAAATAGTTAATTGCATGTTATCTCTCCCATTAGACCATAAACTTTTTGAGAGGAGGTACTTATTATTATTATTATTTTGCCTTTTTTTGCATCTCCAAGAGCTTAACACAGTGCCTGGGGCTTCCTGGGATCTGAGCCAACAATGGTATGAAGTTAGGACACAGATCACAAAAGAGGAGTGTGTGTGTGTGTGTGTGTGTGTGTGTGTGTGAGAGAGAGAGAGAGAGAGAGAGAGAGAGAGAGAGAGAGAGTTTCTGACTTAGAGACACCAAATATTTATAAACTAATACAATTTTATGAAAGCATAGAATGTTGGAATGTGAAGTAACTTGATGGTTAACTAGTCCAACACAAGCTTGAACAGTAATCTTCCCCAAGACATCTCTGAAAAGATTTAGCTTTTGTGATCTTGAAGACTTCTTGTGATCCATCTTGCAATCTTTTGAAGATATTTAGTGATGAGAAACTCACTACTTCTTGAAGTAGCCCATATGCATACTTTGATATAACCCTAATGACTACAAAGTTTATATTGAATATAAATCTGCCTCTTGGCTACTTGTTATTCAGTTTTTTTCAGTCATGTCTGACTTCATGACTCCATTTGGGGTCTTCTTGGCAAAGAAACAGGAATGGTTTACCATTTCTTTCTCTAGTTCATTTTACAGATGAGGAAACTGAGGCAAATAGGGTTAAGTGACTTGCCCAGGGTCACACTGGTAGTAAGTATCTGAGGCTGGATTTGAACTCATGAAAATTAGTTTTCCCAATTCCAGCTCTGGAATTCTATTGACTATACCCCATAGCTGCCTTCTCCCACGTTACTTGACAACTTACATCTACTCTTATACTCAGTTTTATGGCTCTGGGACCAAGAAATGCAAGTCAAAACTTTCTGCATAACAGATCTTCAAATACTTCAACATGGCCATCATTTCCCCAATTCATATTCTCTTTACTAGGCTAAATATATATGGATAGGTAGGTAGAGAAATAGAAATACAGGTAGGTAGACGGATTGATCGATGGATAAAGTATTTAAGTGCTTTATTACATTCCAGACCCTGTCATAAGCACTGAAGGTGCCAATACAAATCAGCAATCTAGCTGCATTAGAAAGACCTACAGGCTAATGGAGAAAGACAACACTTAAAGGGGAACTGGTGAGAAATGGGGGAGAAGAGAGGGTGTGGGAGTGACAGCATAGCAAGGAAATGCCTTGGAAAGGGAATCGGAGGCCTGGAACCAGGTGGGATATGGCCAAATATGGCCTATCAGAGCTTTATCAGGGACAGAAACCAAGGTTCTAGTGAGAAAGAAGCTGTCTGATGATGAGTCTTAGTGGATACTGCTCCCCTCCACAAATTCTGTAATAATCCAACAAGTTTACCAGGTTTGACGTTGTATTTTCCACCATCTCCCATTTGAGGAGTCCTTTCTCAAGCTTGGAATTCATTTCTTCCTTATCTCCATTGCACAGAACACTTCTCTTCCTTTTGAGCTTAGCTTAAGTGACATCCCCTCAGTGGGGCTTTCCTTTGTCCTTCCCATTGAGTTGCCTCAAATTATACAAACCATTGATGTATTATATCACTCTAGTAAAATGGAGAGTTGGTGATTGAAATAACTGTTTTGGTTTTTGGTCTGTGTATCCTTAGCACCTTGTGTTTACTGGGAGTCTCATGTTGTTGAACCGAATGTCTCTCCTTCCTTACTTCTACATGTCCATGAACACATCACCTCATCACATACAGCCTTAATTTAAAAAAAAATTCTTATCTTTGGTCTTGGTATACTAAATATTGGTTCCAAAACAGAAAAGGTAAAGGCTAGGTAAGTGGGAGTTAAGTGATTTGCCAGTGTCACACAACTAAAAAGTGCTGGAAGTCATATTTAAACCCAGGATCCCCTGTTTTTCAGATTTTTTAATCTGAAAACCAAAGTGGATGGATTTGATGCTTTCTAAGGTCTACTGCAAAAAGAAGCATGGACATGTCTTGACTCTCCACATAAAGAAGAATCTTGCCATTTCCTTTCAACATTTCAATAAATATTTCTAAAATATTAAATATTTCCAATGTGTAAAGCACTGTCTGATAGAATCCTAGAACTTTAAAGGAGTGATTGGTGACTCAGTATCCTCATTTACTGGGGAATCAGAAGCCACCAGAAGTGAAATAACTTGCTCATAGTACTAAGTGATGGTGTAGTTAAAATCTGGGATGCCCTCAGTTCTGTCTTGCACAAGGTTAATACTTCTCTTTCTATTCTCTGAGTGCATAAACAGTGATAAATATATGAATAATAAATATTAGTTGAATGAATAGTTCAATATAATCTGGTTTGAACCACTGTCAGCTCTAATCTTTCAGCCTTAGAGATGTCAATTCCTAATCAGAGAATTGTCTTCCTCTTTGCCTATCCCCAACCTCCAACTCAAAGGATTATTGTCTTACTCTCCCTTAAACTACTAATTGTGGATTTTCTAACCATGTCACATGGAGCAAAGAGGGTACTGGGCTTAGAGTAGGTTGGCTTCCTTCAAATCTGGTTTCTTCCCTAAATAAAGCTTTGACCTTTTACCAGAGCTTAGCACATTGCCTGGCACATAGTAGATACTTAATAAATATTTATTGAATCAAATTCTTGCATCTAATGGGAATGTCTCTAGTGTCTCCACTTCCTTAGCCCAAATATTTTTTCCCCTTGAGAGTCTAGATTTTCTGCTACAACTATTACAGATAGCATTGCTCACCAATTCCCTTCCCCCTGGCCTCCTCCCCCATCACTTCAATACAGCATTCTTATTGTAATACTCTTATACGAATCTCCTTTTAAGGCTAGTGACCAAGCCAGCCATCTCTTCATTTCTTACCAGCTACACTTCTCTGGGCTTAAGTCTCCCCCACTTCTTCCCAAATCTCCCTCACACCTTGTCTTTCAGCTTCCTTTTGTGTGTTGTCTTCCCACATTAAATAGTGAGCTCCTTAAAGGCAGGATCTGGGTGGTTGTTCTTGTTTTTGTTGTTTTTTGCCTGTTTTTGCATTCCCAGTAAGTACCTGGGGAACATTGTAAATGCTTAAATCCATCCATCCTTCTTTCCATCCATCCTTCCTTCCTTCCTCATTTTTCAGAGAAAGAAGCTAGCAATTGGTTTAGGGATTTGCCAAGGTTATACAAATATATTATGGTACAGTTATGTCTAGAGACCTGTCCTCTCTGTTGAAGACTTTCCATTACACTATATTTCAGATTCCTTAAGTGTAGATTAGTAGGTTAATTAATGAGATGAAAGATCCTTGAAGCTTAACCTTACCTTAATTATGTTTTCTCTATTCTGTTTGTGCCTCTTGGACTTAATATTACATTCTAGTGCTTCAGTTAAGTTATCTGTAAAACAGAGGACCTCCACCATCCTTAGTGACAGAGAGTTTCTAAGAACATATGGATTTATAGCCAGTCAGAGCTCAAGACCATCTTTAGCATTATTAAGAACACCAGAACCAATAACTAACATTTATATTGTGCTTTATGTTTTACAAAACACTGTTCTTCCAACAAAGTTGTAAGATAGTATTGGCATTACTGTTTCCACTTTCCAAATTAGGAAACTGAGGCTCTAGGAAGTTATGACTTTCCTATGAGCATATAACTAGGAAATGCCAGAGTAGGAATTCAACCCAGATCTACTAGTTTCTAGTCAAACTAGTGTTCTTCCTAGATTACCATAAACTTTACTGATCATTCCAGTGTGGTTTCTGGCATCTAAATTTGTTCTTTGTAGATAAAGCAATTATTATGGTTGTCATAGAAGATATTCCCTATTCTTGGACTTGTCCCAGACTTGCTAATAATTGCAGAGCCCTAAGAGTTAGAATGAGAAATTCCATTTAAAATCACCCTAGACAATATAAAATATTTAGGAATCTATCTGCCAAGACAAATACAAGAATTACATGAACACAACTACAAAACAACTACAAAACACTTTTCACACAATTAAAACTAGATCTTAACAACTGGAAAAATATTAATTGCTCATAGGAAGGATGAGCTAACATAATAAAAATGGCAATCCTACCCAAACTAATTTACTTATTTGGTTCCATACCCATTGAATTACCAAAAAACTTTTTTACAGAATTAGAAGACCAAGCAAGAGATAGAGAATATTACAAAATGTAAAATGAATAATTTTGATTACATTAAATTAAAAAGGTTTTTTACAAATAGAACCAATGCAATCAAAATTAGAAGAGAAGCAACAAATTGGGAAAAAATCTTTATAATAAAAACCTCTGACAAAGATCTAATTACTCACATTTATAAGGAGCTAAATCAATTGTACAAAAAATTAAGCCATTCCCCAATTGATACTTGGGCAAGGGACATGAATAGGCAATTTTCAGATAAAGAAATCGGAATTATCAAACACATGAAAAAAGTGTTCTCTTATAAGTAGAGAAATGCAAATCAAAACAACCCTGAGGTACCACCTCACACCTAGCAGATTGGCTAATATGACAGCAAAGGAAAGTAATAAATGTTGGAGGGGAATGTGGCAAAATTGGGACATTAATGCATTGCTGGTGGAGCTGTGAATTGATCCAACCATTCTGGAAGGTAATTTGGAACTATGCCCAAAGTGCTTTAAAAGACTGCCTGCCCTTTGATCTAGCCATACCACTGCTGAGTTTATACACCAAAGACATAATAAGGAAAAAAGACTTAAATAAAAATATTTATAGACATGCTCTTTGTGGTGGCAAAAAAAAATTGGAAAATGAGGGGATGCCCTTTGATTGGGGAAAAGCTGAACAAATTGTGGTATCTGTTAGTGATGGAATACTATTGTGCTCAAAGGAATACTGAACTGGAGGAATTCCATGTGAATTGGAATGACCTCACAAAATTGATGCAGAGTGAAAAGAGCAGAAGTAGGAGAACATTATACACAGAGATGGATACACTGTGGCACAATCAAATATAATGGACTTTTCTACTAGCAGCAATGCAATGATCCAGGACAATTCTGAGGGTTTCATGGGAAAGAACTCTATCCACCTACGGAGAAAGAACTGTGGGAGTAGAAACACAGAAGAAAAACAACTGCTTGATCACATGGTTCAATGGGGATATGGTTGGGGATATAGGCTCTAAATGATCACCCTAGTACAAATATTAATAATATGAAAATAAGTCTTGATCATGTAAAACCCAGTGGAATTGCTCATTGGCTACTGGAGGGGGGTGGGAGGCATGGAGGGAAAGAACATGAATCATGTAACCATGGACAAATATTCTAAATTAATTAATTAAATAAATAAACTTAATAAAACATTAAAAAAAAAGAATTGCAGAATCCTCTCCCTCTCTATGTTTCTTGCACTTATTTTTTTACCTTTACTTTCTGTCTTAGAAACAATACTAAGTATTGTTTCTAAGACAGAAAGGTGGTAAGGACTAGGTAGTTGGAGTTAAAAGACTTATCCAGATCACATAGCTAGAAAGTATCTGAAGCCAGATTTGAGCCCAGGACCTCCTATCTCCAGGTCTGGTTCTCTATCCATTGAGCCACTTAGCTATCCCTCACACTTGAAAAAAAATTAATTTTAAATTAAATTTTATTTTATTTTAGCCTCTGAATTTTCTTCCTCCCATCTCCTACCACTGAGAAAAAAGAACAACAAATATTTTAGAAATAGGTAGAGTCAAGAAAAACAAATTACTGTATTAATCGTGTCTCAAAAATTCACATAAATACCTCAATATACACCATGTGTCGATTACTACTCTTTTTGAGGTTGGGTTACATGTTTCATCAAAAGTCCTCTGGAATGATTTTCACACTTTCAAGTGTCTTATGGAGTCATTAGTTTCCATTTGGCCAATTCCAATTTTCAGTGATTTTTTTCAGTAAAGTTTTCTACTTTTTTTTTTTTTAGCATTTCACTAATTCTAATTTTTAAGGAATTATTTTCTCCAATAATATTTTATTCTTCTTTTGCCAAATTTAATTCTCTTTATAACTTTTTTGCCTTGCTTTCATTTCTTTTCCCTTGTTTTCTTCTTTTGCTTTTATTTAGATTTTAATTTTTTTTTTTGCTTCTTTAATCTTTTTAATGCTTCTTTGGATTCTTTTTGGGCTTGTGTCCAATCTCCATTTTTCTTTGAGACTTTGCTTGTGGATATTATCAAGTTATAGTATTCTTCCCTGCTTGTGTCTTGAGCTTCTCTCACATTAAAATAGCTTCTAAAGATCAAGTTATTTTTTTGCTTGCACATTCTTCCAAACTACTTCTTGACTTTGGACTTTGTTGGTGTTATGCTCTGCTTACCTCAGGAAGTTGGGGGGAGAGTTGGACTGAGCTTCTATCTTTTTATGTCCAGGAGACTATAAGCATATCACATCTACAATAGCTTGCATCTTTCAAGTTTTGTTCTGTGATATTAACCTCTCACTTTGTTCTACTCAAACCATCCTACTAACTGTTCTCTACCCATACTTTCCAATTCCTTTCTCTATGTCTCTGAACAAATGGTTCTTTATGTGTGGAATGCACTCCTTCCTCACCCCCATCTTGTAGAATTCCTCATTTCCTTCAAAGCCCAACTTTTTCTAATCTTCCATTTGTTAATGATTGTCTCCTTTTGGGAAATACTTTGTATATACCTTATATTTATTTGTGAACCTGAAGAATTCCACTCCAAACAAATAGAAGATAAACTTTTCCTGGGTTGTTTCCTATATTTTTCTATCATGAATGTGCAACTGCAAATATTTTGGTATTAATGGGACTTCAAAAATCTTTGACTTATTTGGAGTATATATTCAGCAATGGTTACACAGCTCAATTTTCTTTCATAATTTCAAATGATTTCTCAGAAGAATTTATTCAATTCCCAGTTCCATCAGCAGCATATTAGTGTGATTGTCTTTCTTATTCCTCTAACACTAGTTTAATCTTTTACCATCTTTGTCAATTTAATGGGTATATAGTAAAACTTGAGGGGAGTGAGGAGAAATCTCTAATTCTATTTAAGATTTTTAAAAATTGATCAACAGCTCCAAAAATGATGTAGAAGAAATAATTATAAAAACTTATAGATGACATGAAACCAGGATAGTTAATACATTGGATTGGATAATTAAGATATGAAAAGATGTTTACAAAGTGGAGCAAGGATATATCTAATTAGACACAATATAAATAAATTGAAAGTTTTACTCTTTGGTTCAGATTTGGGAAGTATATCTCAGGGTTTTAGCAGACTGCAGAATCAATGTCAGTTCAGATAGCAGCCAAGAAAACAAACATAATATTTTTTTAAACATTTACCTTTCGTCTTAGAGTCAATAATGAGTATTAGTTCTAAGACAGAAGAGCAGTAAGGGCTAAGCAATGGGGATTAAGTGTTTGCCCAGTTTCACACAGCTAGGAAATATCTGAGGCTAGATTTGAACCCAGGACCTACCATCTCTGGGCCTGAATGCAATCTTAAGATGATGGATGAATAAGGAAGTTGTTCTTTAAAACTCTGTCTGGGTTAGCCCATATCTGGAGTGTTGTGTTTGGTTTGGAGCACCATAGTTGATGAAGGATCCTGATAATTTAGACCATTGGCAGAGAAGGATGACCAGGATGATGACTATATTGGAAACCATACTAAGTTGGGATTGTTTGGAGAAAAAACAACAACCAGGAAGCCTAGAGAAGACTTGGTAGTCACATGATGAAAGTTCTTAAATATTTGAAGAGATGACAAGTGAAAAAAGATTTAGCTTTGATTATTTTTACCAATTAATTAATGGTATTATTAATTAATTAATTAATGCCAATGAATATCAATGAGTTTTCCCATTACTGGAGGCAATGTATGGTAGGGAAGCGGAGGTTATTAGGAAATAACAATGATATAAAATAAAAAGAAAGTACATCAAAGTAAAACTTAAAGAACCACAATAAAGTCAAAGACAGAGCCCTGTGGCACTCCATTAGACACCTATATTCAAATGATAGACATTAATCACAAATCTCGGGGTCTAGTTATTCAACTAGACTATCTGACCACTTGTTGGGGATATCATAGAAGGAATTCAAAGCTTCAAGTAGTTTGGACAAGAGTGCTGGTGAAGTTCCTTCTAACCTCTCTAGTTTTATGTCATCTTAGCTCCCCACATAAATTGTAAACCCTTTGAACCCTTAGAGACCATGTCTTCTTTATGACTCCTTTGTTGCCTAGCACAGAATGAATCATGTAGTAGGTACTCAGGAAGCACATATAGATTAACTTCTGTCCCAATAAATTTCCTTCATTTTTTTTTTAATAAACCCTTACCTTCTGTCTTGGAGCCAATACCGTGTATTGGCTCCAAGGCAGAAGAGTGGTAAGGGCTAGGCAATGGGGGTCAAGTGACTTGCCCAGGGTCACACAACTGGGTAGTGTCTGAGGTCAGATTTGAACCTAGGACCTCCCATCTCTAGGCCTGGCTCTCAACACACTGAACTACCCAGCTGCCCCCACCTTCATTTTTTTAAAGCATTTCCTTCTGTCAATGCAAAAATATAACTGAAGATGGTCTATATTTTTGCCCCAATTAGACCATGCCTGGGGTATTGTGTCAGTTCTTGGTGCCGCATTTTAGAAGGGATATTGACAAGTTGGAGTACATCCAGAGGAGGGTGCCCAGAATGGTGATAGGACTTGAAACTATGCCATACAAGAATCAGTTAACAAGAGGAGGCTGGAGAGAACATGATAGCTATCTTCAAGTGTGTGAAAGGTTGCTGTGTGGAGGACAGATTAGAGTTATTCTGCTTTGCCCCAGAGGGCAGAACCAAGACCAATGGGTTTAAGTTGCAAGAAGACAGAATTTTGACTCTGTATAAGGATGCATTTCCTAGCAAATAAAGCTGTCCAATAATTAAAGGGGCTGCCTCTGGAAACAATCAGATGTCCATCAGTAGGAGTATTCAAGAGAATGTTTAAAGGCAATAGTAGTTGACATTTTACTTCAAAGTTTGCATATCACTTGAAATATATTACCCTAGTTGAGCCTCATAATATGAATGAGGAAGTTGAAGATCAGAGAGACTAAGTGACTTGCCTAAGGTCACAGCCAGAAGGTGGAAGAGGTAAAATTTGAACTCTGATCTTCTTGACTCTGAGTCTAGCATTCTCTCCACTATGGGCATTGATGTCTAATGCCCCATTCAACTTTGAGATCCCAGGGTTCTGTGGTTGCTGTAAGAATGGGTTACCTGAATGGAGGTATGAAATTTGGAGCATTTGATTTTCTGTTTCCATTCATAGTGTGACTGGCCAAAGCCTGCCCAACAGCATATTCCAAAACATGGAAGTTAATGATATGGAGCAATCAATCAATTAATAAACATTTATGAAGCACTTGCTCTGTGTTATGCATTATGCTAAGCACTGGGGATTTTTTGATAAGGCTAAAAACAATCCTTGCCCTCAAGGACTTCACAATAGAATGCAGGAGAAAACAAATAAATACATGCAAATAAGCTATCTAGAGGACAAGTATGAAACAACCAATAGAGAGAAGTCACTCACTCGCATGAGGGAGTTTGGGAAGGAAATCCTCTAGAAGATGGAATTTTAGAAAGGACTTAAAAGAAGACAGGAAGGACAGTAGTTGGACTAGAGGGAAAGTGTTCTAGACAGGGAGAGAGCCAGAGAAAACTCCCAGAGCCAAGAGATGAGTATCTTGTTCATAGAACAGCAAGGAGGAATGTATACTGGATTGAAGAGTGGTAGGGAGTAAGGCATAAGAAAACTGGAAAGGCAGGAGGAGGCTATATGATGAAGAGTTCTGAATGCCAAGCAGAGAATTTGGTATTTGATGTTGGAGGTGATCCAGAGTCACTGGAGTTTGAGTGGGGGGTGGGGGAGGGATGTATGGGGCATGGTTGGACCTGTGCTTTAGGAAAACTACTTAGGAAAAAAAGGCTGAATGGAGGATAGATCAGAGCAGAGAGAGTCTTAAATCAGGCAGAGCCATCAGCAAAATAGTCCATCATGAAATATGAAGTCCTGCCACTAGAGTGCTAGCAGTACAAAAGAGAACAGAGAACTTATTTCAAGTAACATCTCCATAGACCCTGGCAACAATTGGCTACAGGAGCATAAGAGATATGAAGAATAGAGAATGAGTCTTAGCTCATAAGCCAGAGAAGTTGGGAGAACAGTATACCCTCTACAGTAATTGTGAAGGGGGAGAACAGAGAGAGGGTTTTAAGGGGAAAGAGAATGAGTTCTTTGGCTTAAGATGTCTGAAAGGTAGATTCAAGATTTCTGAAAGGCAATTGGAGATATGAGATTGTAGGGGCAGGATAGGTTGACTTGAGAATCATCAGGATAGAAATAGTAACTAAATTTATGGAAGCTGATGAGATCACCAAGTGAAGTAATATAGAGGGAGAAGAGAAGAGGACCCAGGACAGAACCCTGTGAGACACCTGTGGTTAGGGGATGTAATATGGATTCGTATCTAGAGAAAGAAGAGTCAGATAGGCAGGGGGAGAACCAAGAGAGATGGTGTCCTGGAAAATCTAGAGATTAGAAAGCATTAAGAAGGAAAGAATGATGGGTGGTGTTAACGGCTACAGAAAGGTCAAGAAGAATTTAGAATTGAGGAAAGGCCATTGGATTTGGTAAATGGGAATTCATTGGTAACTGAAGAGAGCAGTTTCAATGGAAAGAAAATAGGAAGCCAGATTAGAAAGGTTTAAGAAGAGAGCGAGAGGAGAGAAAGTAGAAGCATTATTATTGGCAGCTTTTTCAAGGAGTTTACCTATAAAGGGCAGAAGAAATATGGGATAATAGATAATGGAGATGGAGGGATCAAATGAGGGTTTTGGGGGGGATGGAGAGACACAGTCATGTTTCTAGGCAGAAGGTAATGAGTAAGCTGACAGGAAGAGAGAAAATAAAGAGAGTGGAGATAACAGAAGAGGCAATTCGTTGGAGGAGATGGGAAGGAATGAAATCAACGGGGTGTGTAGAAGGGTTACTTTGCCTTCATAAGAAATAAGGACTTTTTAATCTCTTCCATAAAGGTGATTTTAAAAAATTTTAATTGAGTTGTTTATTTTGAGAACTTTAGTCAATTTAGAACATGATTCCTTGGGTACAAGAATCATATTATTTCCCTCTCACTGCTACGCCTAACCCTTTCTGTAGCCGACACACAATTCCACTGGGTTGTACATGTGTCCTTGATCAGAACCTATTTCCCTGTTGTTGATGTTTGCACTAGAATGATCATTTTGGGTCTACATCCACAATCATATTCCCCTCGACCCATGTAATCAAGCAGTTGTTTTTCTTCTCTTTCTGCTCCCACAGTTTTTCCTCTGGATGTGGATAGTGTTCTTCCTAGTAAATCCTCTAAGTTGTTCAGGATCATTGCATTGCCACTAATGGAGAAGTTCATTACATTCACTTGTACCACAGTGTATCAGTCTCTGTGTATAAAGTTCTCCTGGTTCTGCTCCTCTCACTCTGCATCACTTTCTGGAGGTTGTTCCAGTTCACATGGAATTCCTCCAGTTCATTATTCCTTTGAGCATAGTAGTATTCCATCACCAACATATACCACAATTTGTTCAGCCATTCCCCAATTGAAGGACATCCACTCATTTTCCAATTTTTTGCCACCACAAAGAGCACAGCTATGAATATTCTTTTTTTTAAGAAGGTAAGGATTTTTATTTTTATTTTTTTAAACACTATTTTATTTGGCCATTTCCAAACATTATTCATTGGAGACAGAGATCATTTTCTTTTCTCCCCCCCCACCCCCACCTCTCCCATAGCCGGCGTGTGATTCCACTGGGTATCACATGTGTTCTTGATTCGAACCCATTTCCATGTTGTTGGTATTTGCATTAGAGTATTCATTTAGAGTTTCTCCTCAGACATGTTCCCTCAACCCCTGTAGTCAAGCAGTTGCTTTTCCTCGATGTTTTTACTCCCACAGTTTGTCCTCTGCTTGTGAATAGTGTTTTTTTCCCTAGATCTCTGCAGATTGTTCATGGACATTGAATCATTGACACTCATGGAGAATTCCATTACGTTCGATTGTACCACAGTGTATCAGTCTCTGTGTACAATGTTTTCCTGGTTCTGCTCCTTTCACTCTGTATCACTTCCTGGAGGTTGTTCCAGTCTCCATGGAATTCCTCCACTTTATTATTCCTTTTAGCACAATAGTATTCCATCACCAACATATACCACAATTTGTTCAGCCATTCTCCAATTGAAGGGCATCCTTCATTTTCCAATTTTTAGCCACCACAAAGAGCGCAGCTATGAATATTCTTGTAAAAGTCTTTTTCCTTATTATCTCTTTGGGGTACAAACCCAGCAGTGTTATAGCTGGATCAAAGGGCAGACAGTCTTTTATCACCCTTTGGGCATAGCTCCAAATTGCCCTCCAGAATGGTTGGATCAATTCACAACTCCACCAGCAATGCATTAATGTCCCAACTTTGCCACATCCCCTCCAGCATTCATTACTTTCATTTGCTGTCATATTAGCCAATCTGCTAGTTGTGAGGTGATACCTCAGAGTTGTTTTGATTTGCATCTCTCTGATTATAAGAGATTTGGAACACTTCTTCATGTGCTTATTAATAGTTTTGATTTCTTTATCTGAAAACTGCCTATTCATGTCCCTTGCCCATTTATCAATTGGAGAATGGCTTGATTTTTGGTACAATTGATTTAGCTCATTATAAATTTGAGTAATTAAACCTTTGTCAGAGGTTTCTATGAAGATTGTTTCCCAATTTGTTGCTTCCCTTCTGATTTTAGTTACATTGGTTTTGTTTGTACAAAAATTTTTTTAATTTGATGTAGTCAAAATTATTTATTTTACTTTTTGTGACTCTTTCTAAGTCTTGCTTGGTTTTAAAATTTTTCCCTTCCCAAAGGTCTGACATGTATACTATTCTGTGTTTGCCTAATTTACTTATAGTTTCCTTCTTTATGTTCAAGTCATTCACCCATTTTGAATTTATTTTGGTGTAGGGTGTGAGGTGTTCATCCAAACCTAATCTCTCCCACACTGTCTTCTAATTTTCCCAGCAGTTTTTATTAAATACTGGATTTTTGTCTCAAAAGCTGGGATCTTTGGGTTTATCATATACTGTCTTGCTGAGGTCACTTGTCCCAAGTCTATTCCACTGATCCTCCTTTCTGTCTCTTAGCCAGTACTAAATTGTTTTGATGACCGCTGCTTTATAATATAGTTTGAGATCTGGGACTGCAAGGCCCCCTTCCTTTGTTTTTTTTTTTCATTATTTCCCTGGATATCCTTGATCCTTTGTTCTTCCAAATGAACTTTGTTATGTTTTTTTCTAAATCAGTAAAAAAATTTTTGGAAGTTCAATGGGTATGGCACTAAATAGATAAATAAGTTTGGGTAGGATGGTCATTGGCTCGTCCTACCCATGAGCAGTTAATGTTCTTCCAATTGCTCAAGTCTAGTTTTAGTTGTGTGGAGAGTGTTTTGCATTTGTGTTCATATAGTTTCTGTGTTTGTCTCGGGAGATAGATTCCTACATATTTTATTTTGTCTAAGGTGATTTTGAATGGGATTTCTCTTTCTAGTTCTTGCTGCTGAGCTGTGTTGGAAATATATAGAAATGCTGATGACTTATGTGGGTTTATTTTGTATCCTGCAACTTTGCTAAAGTTGTTGATTATTTTGATTAGCTTTTTGGTTGAATCTCTAGGATTCTTTAAGTAGACCATCATGTCATCCGCAAAGAGTGATAACTTGGTCTCCTCCTTGCCTATTTTAATGCCTTCAATTTCTTTTTCTTCTCTAATTGCTACTGCTAGTGTTTCTAATACAATGTCAAATAGTAGAGGTGATAATGGGCATCCTTGTTTCACTCCTGATTTCATTGAGAATACATCTAGTTTATCCCCATTGCAGATGATGTTTGCTGATGGTTTTAGATATATACTGTTTATTATTTTTAGGAACTACCCTTCTATTCCTATGCTTTCTAGTGTTTTTAATAGGAATGGGTGTTGTATTTTATCAAAGGCTTTTTCTGTGTCTATTGAAATAATCATGTGATTTTTGTTGGTTTGCTTGTTCATATGGTCAATTATGTGGATGGTTTTCCTAATATTGAATCAGCCTTGCATCCCTGGTGTAAATCCTACCTGATATGGTGAATGACCCTTCTGATCACTTGCTGGAGTCTCTTTGCTAGTATCCTATTTAGGATTTTTGCATCTATATTCATTAGGGAGATTTGGTCTATAATTTTCTTTTTCTGTTTTTGACCTGCCTGGCTTTGGAATCAGTACCATGTTTATGTATGAATAGTCTTATACAAGTTTTTTTTCCTTATTATCTCTTTGGGGTACAAACTCAGCAGTGCTGTGGCTGGATCAAAGGGCAGACAGTTTTAGCACCCTTTGAGTATAGTTCCAAATTGCACTCTAGAATGGTTGGATCAATTCACAACTCCACCAGCAGTGCATTAATGTCCCAACTTTGCCACATCTCCTCCAGCATTCATTACAGAAATACAAGTAGGTCCTTTCACTATTTTAAAAAATCTAGTAGTGATACTGATAGATCAAAGGGAATGCATAGTCTTATAGGCCTTTGGACATAGTTCCAGATTGTTCTCTAGAATGATTGGATCAGTTCGTAAGTCCACCAACAGTGTATTAGTGTTCCAATTTTCTCACATTCCTTCCAACATTTATCATTTTCCTTTTCTGTCAGATTAGCAAGTCTATTTGGTGGGAGGTGGTATCTCAAAGTTGTTTTAGTTTGCATCTTCTTTAATCATTAGTGATTTGGCAAACTTTGTCATATGACTATAGATAGCTATGATGTCTTTGTCTGAAAACTGCCTATTCATATCCCTTGGCCATTTATCCATTAGAGAATGACTGGTATTTTTATACATTTCAATCAGTTCTGCTGTAAAAATATTTCCCCAGTTTTTCATTTTCCTTCTAATCTTGGTTGTATTGTTCATTTGTGCAAAACCTTCTTGATTTAATATCATCAGAATTATACATTTTACATCTCAAAATGCTATCTATTATTTGGTAATAAATTCTTCCCTTATCCACAGATCTGACAGGTAAGCTATTCCAACCTTATTTCATTTGCTTATGGTATTATCATTTATGTCTAAATCATGTAGCCATTTTCACCTTATCTTGATAAATAGTGTGACACATTAGTCTCTGCCTAGTTTCTGGCATACTATTTTCAGTTTACCTAGCAGTTTTTAGAAAATAATGAGTTCTTATTCCAAAAGCTTAGATCTTTGGGTTTATCAAACAGTAGATTTACTATGTTGGGTTTTTTTTTTTCCCACTATGTTATGTGTACTTAATGTATTCCTCTGATCACCATTCTATTTCTTATCCAATACCAGATCATTTTGAAGATTACCACTTTATAATGAAGTTTGAGATCTGATATAGCTAGGCAACATTCCTTCACATTTTTAAAATTCCTTTGATATTATTGACCTTTTGTTCTTCCAGATGAATTTTATTAATATTTTTCTAGCTCTATGAAATAATTTTGGTCACTTGATTAGTATAGCACTGAATAAGTAACTTAAGTTAGAATTGCCATTTACATTATACTGGCTCAATCTACCCACAAGCAATAAATGTTTTCCATTTGTTTAGATCTGATTTTGTGTGAAGTGTTTTGTAATTGTGTTCATATAGTTTCTCTTGGCAGATAGACTCCTACGGATTTTATATTGCTTACAGGTTATTTATATGGAATTTCTCTATCTCTTGCTACTGGACTTTGTTGGTAGTATGTAGAAATGCTGATAATTTGAGTGGGTTTATTTAATATCTTGAAACTTTGCTAAAATTGTTAACTATTTCTATTAGTTTTTAAATTGATTCTATATAATTTTCTAAATATACCACCACATCATCTGCAAAAAGTGATACTTTTATTTGCTCATTGCTTATTCGAATTCCTTCAATTTCTTTTTCTTCTCTTAGTGCTATTTCTAGTACAATATTAAATAATAGTGATGATAATGGGCATTCCTGCTTCATTCCTGATCTTTTGGGGAAGGCTATTACCTTATTCCCCATTATAGATAATAGTTGCTGATGGTTTTAGATAGTTTCTATTTATCATTTTAAGGAAATTTCCATTTATTCCTATGTTCTTTAACTTTTAATAGGAATTTTAATTTTGTCAAAAGCTTTTTCTGCATTTATTGATATAATATAAATTCTATTGGTTTTATAAACAATGTGATCAATTATGATGATGGTTTCCCTAATAATAAACTATCTCTGCATTCCTTGTATAAATCCCAGCTGGTTATAATGACTGATCTTTGTGATATATGTTGTAATCTCCTTGCTAATATTTTATTTAAAATTTTTGCATCGATTTTCATTAAAGAACTTGATCAATGATTCTATTTCTGTTTTCTTTCTTCCTCATTTAGTTAGTGGCACCAACTTTGTCTCAAAAAAAGAATATGGTAGAACTCCATCTATTTTTCCATATAGTTTTTACAACATAGGAATAATTGTTATTTAAATGTTTGTTAGAATTCAATTGTAAATCCATCTGGTGCTAGGTATTTTTTCTTAGAGTATTCATTGCTGGCAAGTGTTTAATTTTTGTTTCTTATAGGGGTTATTTGAATTTTTTTCTCTTCTGTTAATCTGGGCAATTAATTTTTTTGTAAATATCCATTTTGTTTAGATTGCCAGTTTTATTGGTATATGATTGGGCAACACAGCTTTGATAACTAATTTCCTCTTTATTGGTAATAAATTTACCTTTTAAAATTTTGGTATTGATAATTTTATTTTCTCTCTTTTTAAAAATCAAATAAACCAATGATTTGCCTATTTTTTTTTTTCATAAAACTAGCTCCTACTTTTATTTACTAGTTCACTGGCTTTCTTACTTCAATTTTATTAATCTTTCCTTACATTTTCAGGCTGCCTAATTTGGTGTTTAATTGGGGATTTTAAATTTGTTCTTTTTCTAGTTTTTTTTAGTTACATGATTCATTGATTTGTTCTTCCTCTCTTTTATTAGTATATGGATTTAGAGATATTAATTTCCCCCTAAGTACTGCTTTGGTTGTATCTCATAAATTTTGGCATGTTGTCTTCTTAATGAAATTATTGTTTCTATGATTTGCTCTTTGACCCACTCATTCTTCAGGATTAGATTATTTTCTAATTTTTAATCTATCTTTTCATTACCCTTTACTAAATGCTTTTAATATTTCTGCTTTTCTTCATTTGGTTGTTAGGTCTTTATGCCCTTACACGTGGCCATTTTTGTGTAGGTGCCATGTACCCCTGAGAATGAGGTATACTCTTTTATATTCTCATCTAGTTTTCTCCAGAGGTCTATCATATTTAATTTTTCTAAAATTCTGTTCACTTCCTTAACTTCTTTCCTATTTATTCTTTGATTCAATTTATCTAGTTCTAAGAGTCAAAAATTGAGATCCCCTACTTGTGTACTTTTAATGTTTATTTCCTCTTGTAATGCATTAAATTTCTCTATGATTAGGTTCTTTATGTTTTACTCATTTTTACAGTCTATTTTGTTAACTTTACCCTTATGCCAAAGTTGGGCTTTCTACATGGGATAAATGAAGCACTCTCCCTAGCTTCTTGTGCATGGGGTCAGCTTGGCTGCCACATGGGCTTTTTGCTGGTGCCCAAGGGCAGCTTGGCTGCTGTTAAGGGCAAAATTATGGTTGTTGACTGAATATATTATATTAGTGGTCTCCAGGGATTTAAATTCAATCCCAATAAAATACTCAAGTCAGTTTGGGATTTTCATGGTGGTTTGATTACAATAGTAGGAATAAATTAAGAAGAAGAGAGAAGAAAGGGTATAAGATTTCTCCAGCCTAGCCTAAGTCAAGGGAAGTTCAAAGGCCTCAGCCAAGGGACCTTCTCAGAAGATTAAATCTAGCTCAGCTTCCAGCCATGAGGCCTCCTCCAAGATGAGGGGCTTCCTTGGAGGATAGTGCCTTTCAGGAGGTCAAGGAAAGAAGGAATCAGCCTTGTTTTACTCACCAAGGTTGCTCAGGAAAGACACCTCACCTAAACCATGCTATAGAGCCAAAACCCGCAAGCACACCAAATGCTGCCCAGAGCTCCCAATGCCGCCCAGAGCTCCCAAAGCCACTGAATGGAGAGAGAGGAAGTGATGAGAAATAAATAGGCAGTTCTTTACATCACTTACTGTGTCTCATATGTACCAATGGTTGCTTAAGCTTGGCTTAGGACAGCTTAGGGGGTTTGTCAGTTGTTTCTGATTTGTCACTTGCCAGCACATGTTGGTCATAGGCCATCTTCCTCACAGTTAATCCTTAAGTGAGGGTGTATACATTCCTGGTTGCTAGAATTCTAAAGACTAAGCAAGGTGGAGTAAATCTAAAATTCACACTTCTTGGTGGGCCTATTCCTGGGCTTAGAGTCAGCCTTAGTGCTTGGTAGGCTGCTGTTAGGGTGGCCTAGCTGTATTGTGAGCCTGTACTACGGAATAGGGAAAGCCTTGCTGGCTTGTTGTGGTGAGGTCTGTTGCAGCTTTCCTCAGAAGTTTGTGCTGGATTTCACTCCCCTCTTACCCTTGTGAGATAATTCTTTCCTACTGAACTTATATATTATCTTTGGAAGGAAAATTTTTTTGCCTTATCTTTTTTGTTGATTCCATTGCTGAAGAATTCACTTTGAGGCTTTTAAAACAGTGGTTTGGAGGTAAATTTGGGAGAGGAGGAGTAATTCTTTCCTTATTCCCCCATCTTGGCTCTGTCCCAGAAAAATGATTATATCATTAAAAAAAACACCTCCTTACCTTCCTTCTGAGAATCAATATTGTGTATTTGTTCATCATTAAAAGAAAAAAAATCTTTACCTTCCATTTTGGAATTGATACTGTGTATTGATTCCAAAGCAGAAGAGTTGTAAGGGTAGACAATGGGGGTTAAATGACATCTCAGGGTCACAGAACTAGGAAGTATCTGAGGCCAAATTTGAACCCAGGACCTTATGCCTCTAGGTCTGTCTTTCAATCCACTGAGCCATCTAGGTGCCCCCATATCATTCTTTCCTACCTTTTTTCAACAGCACATGAATAAAAATGAGGGCAGCAAATGATAGGAGTGATCTAAGGCTGAGGCTTGTCAGGGGTTAATTGGTAAAATGATAAGGGGGCTAAGTATTCAAGAAGTGACAGTGTAGAGTGGAATTGGTTCATCAAAGGGTCAAAAATCCCAGGGAAAACAGGAATCCTCAGAGGTAATTTTATACACATGCCTCTCTTTCCCTTATACCTTTAGAAAAATTTCCCTAATAAACAATAGAGAGGTGGGGATTGGTCTTGTTCCTAAAGATGTCCAGAGGAGATTGTATCACTTTCTTCAGAACCTCATTCTCTGAGAGTAATAGTACTGATGTTGTACCCAAATCGTTGCGAGGTACTCTAGGAAGAGAGATGCCTATTATGACATAATTCAGGAAATCTTTGCAACAAACCCAGCACCTTGTTCTTAGCTTGGTCTACAGGATGTTCTAAAAGAATTTCTGTAGTTTCAAACTATGAAAGCTTTGAAATTGCACTTCGACTTTTAGGATACTGTGTGTATCAGGAAATCTCTGATTATGTGGGAAATTGGAAAATCCCTTAGTTTTAGGATGGGAATTGGTGCCAAGGGAAGTAATTAGAGCCAGGAAACAATCTACCTGATGATTACAATATGTAAAAGGAAATGGAAAGAACTATCCCCCCAAAATAGCTCAAGTCACCCTTGCCATGGCTGCTCTAGTTTTGATTATCACCATAGGTATCAAGGTAACTTCCACATCCTTTGTCATAAGTCATCAAATCCCTAGTTACAGTTTGGATTCTTACTTCATTCATGACTATTAGTACCAGCTCATCCACAAGCTAGAGCTCCCCTTCCTCCATCCCATAATATATCTCTTTGAGTTGCAGAATTTTGATTTCACAGTTCCCAGAACTATTTTGATTATATTTGCCTTTTCAAAAAAACCATTATCTTCCATTCCATGGCCTCTCATCTCTAGGCTCGGCACTCAATCCACTGAGCCACTTAGCTGCCCCTTGTATTTGCCTTTTAATGAGTTATTTACTACTACTTCAACCTGTTTATATGGTAAAACAGAATCCTTCTTTGTCCATAGGAACTTCAAAGTTCTCAATCTCTCCAAATGCTTCCCAATATTCTTTGATCAGTTCTTCAGGTATATTTTGAGCTTAATCCACCCACAAATGTTGGCTTCAGAGGCAGAAGCTCTTCTCCAGTCCAAGTATTGTGTACTTTTTAAATTCCAGGAACTTATCAACATGTTTTAACATTAACCGCTTCTCCAAAAGGAGGAGGCAGCCATTCAGTCAGATCTCTCTTGCTCCTATCATAGCATAGTGCACCAGGACACATTTCACAATTGTCCTGCTGGGTTTTGGTCTTGCTGATTTTGGATTCTTCGGAGAACTCCCCAATCTTGCTGAACTTAGTCATGTCCTCTGTGGTTGGGAGAGCTGTCAGGGGCAAGTGGTGTAGAGATGGAGTCAACAGAGGCAGCACTTAATGTGGAGGAGGGGAAAAGGGGGCAGCTAGGTGGCTACATATATTGAGAGCCAGGCCTAGAGCTAGCAGGTTCTGGGTTCGAATCACTGAACTCCCATTGCCTGGCCCTTACCACTCTTCTGCTTTGGAACCAATTCATTGTATTCATTCTAAGATGCAAAGGATTTTAAAAAATGAAGGGGAAAAGAACCAAGTAAATTACTAAAGTGCTTTCCTATACCAGGAAGGATCTTATTAGACAGATGAGGAGCTAAAACTTGGGGAAATTGGGGAAATTGTCATTTGACAAAATCACTTAGCTAATGTTGACCAGATTACAAGGCAGGTCTTTCAGTAATTAGTTCAGTGCCCTCTGGAGGAGGAGGTATACTATATATCACCATATGGTCCCACAAAGATAACACTTTTCTGTATTCTCCAGTTGAGTAGAGTTGGTCCTGAAGTGGGAAAACCAATGCATATAATGGGGAAGCAATCTGATTCACAAGCAACTCAAGGGCCACAATCCCACTGAACCAATTGCCCCACTCCTCTATGGCCTAGCCTCATCATTGGTCCCAGGGTTCTTTCTCCTTTTTTCTTTTCTAAGACACATATAGTCTGGGGATAGATACATGTATACCCTCGCTCTCCTTTGGTTTATTGGGTATACCTTGGTATACTTTGGTTTATTGTGTACTGCAGATATGCATTTTTTTCCAAATTGAGATTTTTTTTTTTACATTTTATTTAATTGATTAATTTAGAACATTTTTCCTTGGTTACAAGAATCATGTTCTTTCCCTCCCCTTCCCTCAGGCCCTCCCATATCCAACACACAATTCCACTGGATTTTACATGTGTCTTTGATCAAAACCTATTTCCATATTACTAATATTTGCACTAAGGTGATTGTTTAGCGTCTACATCCCCAATCATATACCCCTCGACCCATGTGATTAAGCAGTCATTTTTCTTCTGTGTTTCTATTCCCACAGTTCTTCCTCTGAATGTGGACAGGGTTCTTTCTCATAAGTCCCTCAGAATTGTCCAAGCTCATTGCATTGCTGCTAGTAGAGAAGTCCATTACATTCGATTGTGCCACAGTGTATCAGTCTCTGTGTACAATGTTCTCCTGGTTCTGCTCCTTTTGCTCTGCATCACTTCCTGGAGGTTGTTCCAGTCTCCATGGAATTCCTCCAGTTCACTATTCCTTTGAACACAATAGTATTCCATCACCAACATATACCATAATTTGTTCAGCCATTCCCCAATTGAAGGGCATCCTCTCATTTTCCAATTTTTGCCACCACAAATAGTGCAGCTATGAATATGAGATTTATTTTAACATGGTATTATTTCATTTTCTAAGCTGAAGTTCAGCTATGTCCCTCAAACCTCTTTCCTTCATGTCCTCCTTCCCTAGAGTATCTTCCATTTTAGGGTGATTGAAAAGTGAGATTGTGGGTTCTATCTTACCTAATAAATAAGAACTAACTTAGCCCAGGTGTGTCTGCAAGCAACAGGACAGAGTCCTTGAGTCTCACATTGGAGCAACCAGACGATGTCACTCTTAATTGAGTAGGACCTGATTTCTTCTTCTAGACATTGGAATTCTAGGGTCACACATGTGATTTACCATTATCAATCAAGGAATTGGGAAAGGCTAAGAGAATGTTGGGCCACCTCCTCATTAGCTATTTACCAATTAGAGATATTGTGGGATGGACTAAGGGAGGACTGAATAATGAACTTTCAAAATTGTATATAATGACTCACAAAGCTGAATTTCTTTGTCTTTGATCACTGAGAAATCACTGACCAATTCATTTAGTGGTTACTGCTAGCTTGGTTAATAAGTTGAGCTTCTTATGTGGAACTCAGTCTCTCAAAATTTTAAATTCTCACAAAATTAAAAAAAAATTGTGACAACCTTGTGGCGAACAAGTCTTAATGGTACCATTTTCCCAACAGTATGTGCTCACATGGTGTCTCTCACTTTTTGGCAATTCTTGCAATATTTCAAACTTTGTCATTATTATATCTGTTCTGCTGATGTGTGATCAATGGTCTTTGATGTTACTATTGTCATTGTTTCAGGACACCATAAACTATGCCCATATAAAGTGGCAAATTTAATTCATAACTGTTGTGTGCTCTGCCTGCTCAGTCATTCTCCTCTCTCTCTCTCCTTCTCCTTGGGTATTGCTATTCCCAGAGCCATAACAATATTGAAGAATATTACGTAAACTTAATTGATAAAGCAGCAGCAGGGTTTGAGAAGGTAGGCTCCAATTTTGAGAAAAGTAAAATGCTAGCAAACAGAATTGCATATATGTATGGAGAAATTGTTCATAAAAGGAAGGGTTAAAAATTCAGCAAAGTTCATTGTTGCCTTATTCTAAGAAATTGCTGGGGGGGGGGCTAACTGGGGGGCAGCGGGGTGGCTTACTGGATTGCGAGTCAGGCCCAGAGATGGGAGGTCCTAAGTTCAAATCTGATCTCAGACACTTCCTAGCTGTGGGACCCTGGGCAAGTCACTTACCCCCCATTGCCTAGTCTTTACCACTCTTCTGCCTTAGAACCAATACATAGTATTGATTCCAAGATGGAAGGTAAGGATTAAAAAAACCCATCACCACCTCAATCAATTAGCAACATCAACGTCAAGGCAAGACTCTCCACTAGCAAAAAGATTACCACTTGCTGAAGACTCAGATGATGGTTAGCACTTTTTTTTTAATTCAATAAAGCATTTTAAAATTAAACTATATAATTTTAAAAGAAATAATATTATTGCACACTTGGTAGAGTATCAACATAACTTTTTTATGCATTGGGAAACCGAAAAATTCACTCACTTTATGGTGGTGGCCTGGAATTGAACCCGCAGTATCTCTGAGGTATGCCTATGTTTTTTTCCTCATGGAACAATCAGCTGGCTTCCAAAAGAAGTGACACAAACCAAACATTTTAGGCCAGCAAGAATACTAGCTTCCTTGCTCTTGAGACATGCCGATTCTTGAGCAAGCTAAGATGGCTTCATGTTTTCTCTTAATGCTGAACACAGAGCAGCAATTATATCACATTGCCTTGGGGCAGCCGGGCCCATACCTCTGGCTCCTTGTAATGCTTCTGTAATCCCTTGCTTTGTCTGGCATTTAGTAGAATGGAGGAGGGAAAGGGAAGAAGTAATAGATAGAAAGACCTCAGTGCTGTGTCCCTCCTTGGTACATGCCATTTTCAGAGAGTATTTTGAAGGCCTTGAGGACTGTGCTGTCAGCCATCCAAGGAATGCAGCATCGCTTATACAAATAGAAAACTTCATGCCCACTGAGTCATTCTCCTTTTAATGTTCAGACCTCACTAGGAATCCAAAAAAGGAACTCGTCTGTTTGAGCTATCTCAGCTTTTATGGTAAGTTTGTCCATCCCTGCGTCCCTTTACCCTATTCCTGTCCCCAAGCCTTCTAAGATTCCCCATCAGCCCAAAATACCCTTTGTGACCCTAACTTGCCAAGACCTCGCCTTTCCAGGAATCCAGGCAGCCCTTGACAATCCATCGCATTCCATGGAACCTTTCCAGATAACTTGGGAAACGATCATTTTCCCTATCATTTCTACCCTTTCAAACACAAAGCTCCTTTCTATACAGTGTGAACATTTACATTTCATCAAATATTTATTTTGCTCAACTTATTTATTATTTATTCTTATGCTTGTGTGCATATCAGTGCTATCTTATTTAGACATCCTTAAGGGATGTGGCTGGAACTATTTCTGGTCCTTATAGTGCCTGGTTACAATACTGTTCAGATTCCAGGTGCTTACTGAAGGTCTTTGAGTGGCGAAAGTGGCACCCTACGGTGGTCATTATTATAAGGCACTGTTCTGCTGAAGAGATTCACAAGCCAGTCCTTGGCAAGATCACTGAATTCATCTTCAGGAAGGCATGGCTACACAGCACAGACAGTTCTTGCTTTAAATACATTTGCGTGATGTGAATCTAACTCTGTAAAGAATTCAGAAAGAAATCTGCCTTCCCCAAATCCACCTTACCATACAGTGCCGTACTTTCTCCTGGGCTTGGTGCTCCTGGCCATCTGCCCCTCATTTCCCACCCAAAAAGAGCCTAAAAAATCCCCCTCCAAGTGAAAGCTGAAGGGTTCTGCTACAGGATCATATGGGAACTTGGCTTGAGGCTTCTGGTGCTCAGAAAGACCCTCATCCTGCTCTGCCCACTGCCAACCATGGGCACATATGGCCCTGCATCCATCTTCCCTTTGTGCTTGTGGACATGTCTGTCCAGGCAGCATGTGACCTCTTGTCTCCCAAGTGTCTGATCCCCCTCCCTACCTTGAGCATCTTTCTCTTGGTTCTCTGGATCCTAGTCAGGTCCCCACATGACCACGAAGCCCTCTCCACCTTCTTCCTCTTGCTCTGGGATCTGTCCCCAGCCCACATGTGTCCTTGAACCTAGGGATGGCCCCCTCTCTGTTTCTCTCCCTTTCAAATCCACAAGAAAATTTGCATTTTGCAAAAATGATTTTATGTAGAAATCTGTGGAAGAATCTCCTTATGTAAAGGGAGAACTGTTTGGACTCTATAATGGTTAAAGTGCTAGACCAGGAGTTTGGGGAACCAAGTTCTCCTCCACCCTGGGTATGTCATTTTCTGCTTCAGTTCCTTTGCATGTCTAGGACAATCCTATATCACACACAAGATGTGCACTTGTGAATAACAATGGAAGAAGAGAGCAAGAATTTTCAAAAATTTTATTTTCCTCCAAGTATAAGTAAAAATAATTTTTAGACATTCATTTTTTTTTTATTTTGAGGAGGAAGAGTAAAATAGTGAAATGCAGTCTGTGTTTCAGTCTGCGTTCAGGCTCCATCAGTTCTTTCTCGGAGGGCAGATGGCATTTTTTGTCAGAAGTCTCTGGGATTGTCTTGGAAGCTGCACTGCAGAGAATCCTGAGGTCATTCACAGTTCATTAAGCAACAGCCATTGTTGTTGTTGTGTTGTGTCCAACTCTACATGGCCTCATGGACTTTGTCCATTAGGTTTTCTTGGCAGAGATAGGGAGTGGTTTAGCATTCCCTTCTCCAGTGTGTCCTCATTTTACAGTTGAGGAACTAAGGTAAATAGAGGCTAAGTGACCTGCTCAGGGTCACATAGCAAGTAAGTATCTCGGGGCAGATCTGAACTGAGATCTCCTTGACTCCAGGCCTGGTGCTATATCTACTGCACTGCCTAATTGCTCATGACCATCATTACAAGAGCTTATTAAGAAAGTATTTTACTTCTTGAAATGAGAACACTGTCTATTTGTCAAAGCATCAATACATTGTGCTTGTCTTTAACACTTTATTTTCCTCCAGGGGAAAAAATACACTTTGGGAGTCTTTGTTTTACTCATTTGTCCAGTTATAAAGATGACAGCTAATAGCACTTTAAGGCTTGCAAAGTACATAATTTATTATAATCAATCGATCAGCATTAATTAATTAAGTGCCTACTAGGTGCCAGGTACTGTGCTAAAAAGAGATAAAAGACAGTCCCAGACCTCAAGGAGCTTATAATCTAATAGGGGAGACAACCTGCGACAAATCACATTAGATACAGGATAAAGAGGAATTATTTAGAATTATCAGAGGGAAGGCACTAGAATTAAGAGGGGTTGGGGAGGTGTTTTCATCCCTACCTTATAGATGCATCTGATTTGATCGAGCCCCCATTTATCTATTTGTTTGCTTAACAAGAGTGTTCAATGAGTTCCCCTTTCCTGATATGTCACAAATAGGGCAAATTATCTGTGAGAGGCAGCTGCTGGTCCCAGAGGCAGACAGTTGGAGAGGGCAAAGAAGGTGAAGAAATAAAGAAAAGTAGCAAAGGCAGAAGAGAAGGGTTGGGGAGAGTAGTAGGTGGGAAAGGAGGAAGCAGCAGATGAGCCTGAGGAAGTGGAGGCTATATACAATGAAGGAATAAAATTCCACAGGGGAAAAAATGGGAGTGGGCAGAGGGGCTGTGAAACCATGTAAAAGAAACGGGAAATTAAATCATGTAAACATAGCGACCTGATTGCCACTAGGTCACTAAGCCAGAAAATCCTACTGGGGATCAGTTTCAGATTGATTTACGTGAAGCTGCCAAATAACATACCTTATTAGCCTACCAAACAGACTATGTCAGGATGAGTCTCAAACCTCAGTTCCACAGAATGCTATACTTGGCAATATCATCCTGCAGAGCTGGCTACTGGACATCTCTAGAGCCCAGAACCTTTGGGCCCTGCTGGTTATTTCTTTGAGGATTCACTCCATTTCTCCTTCCCCTGAATTCAACATTGTGAGGCCTGTCTGGGAGAGAGATGCCTCCAGGACACCACAGGGCTGTATAGTGTTACCCCTGGGCCTAAGTGGGCCGGGTACAGATTCAGAACGTTTTAATCGCCTTTCTTCATCCATGCAACTTCTCCTGTTATTGATAATCTTCATGGACTTACTCTCTACCCTCTCTGACTCTCCCCTTCTAGTAGTGTTGAATTGCTCCTTCCCAATCTCTGTAGTTCAATCCCTCATTCCCATCGACTTCAATCCAAACTCCAGCCCCATATTTTGAGTCAGTTCCACGGTGCTCTCTGGAATCCTTATTCTGCAATCAACAACCTTTCTTTCATTTTACCTCTTCTTGTGGCACTCGATGAACAGACTCCACCATTGCCATGTCTGTGGTGATTCTTTCCAGCATTGGCTGTACCCTTTCTTAGCTGATACCCACTCCTCACAGGTCCTGGAATAGGAATTAAAGAGTACTCCTTGCTCTTTTATTTCTAGATTCTTCTTTCAGGTCATCACTCAGCAACCCCTCATTCTTTGAGGTCGACTCAGGATCGTGGTGCATATTCTCCTTTTCTCAATGTATTCAGTGCCTGCCCCAAAGTCTTCCTTCCTTTCTTCTTTTTTTAATTGAAAATTTTTATTTAATTTAGAATATTTTTCCATGGTTACCAAGCAATTCTACTGGGTCCAAAGTCTTCCTTTCTAACTAGCTCCTAACCTCCAATCTTGCCTTCTTCCTCTAGATCAGCGGTTCTCAACCTGTGGGTCGTGACCCTGGCGGGGGTCGAACAACCAAAACACAAGGGTCGCCTAAAGCCATCGGAAAATACACATTTCTGATGGCTTTAGCCGCTGAGAAATCGCGCTACTTTACAGCAAGATCTCGGAAAGAACGGGGACCCTGCTGCCCGTACATTGTACTAATATTGGTTACCTATCAGCAGCCCTCCCTCTATAAGGGGCGATGGATTTACCCTGTTGCCTGGAGACTGGAGAGCACTCCAGTGCTGGCTCCGGAGGGGTTAAGAATGAGTCCTGGAGCAGATAACTCGTGGAGTGGATAACGGAGCCAAGTAACCCCAGCAAAGTGAAGCCTCAGCTCGAGCTGGAGGGAGACGACAGGAAGAAGAAGGCAGTGTCTGTGGACCTCCTCCCTGGACAAGACTTACCTCCCACCCCAGCACTCAGGCTGCCTCCTGCTGGATTATTATTTCTCAACATATAATTAAATATTGTTTTTGTGATTAATCACTATGTTTAAATTTTATTTGATTTGTAGAAATGAAAATACATAATGTATATCAGGTATTTATATTCCGAATCATAACTGTAGCAAAATTACAGCTTTGAAGTAGCCACCAAAATAATTTTTTGGTTTGGGGTCACCACAACATGAGGAACTATATTGCTGGGCCACGGCATTAGAAAGGTTGAGAACCACTGCTCTAGACCAATTTGACTACTTTATCAGTTCTCATGTGTTCAGTTATCATTCCTATACATATGAATCCCAGTTCTACACATGTAGCTCTCATCTCTCTCCAGAGATTCAGACTCACATCAATTACTATATTCTAGCCAAATTTCCAACAGATTCTTTATAGCCACTGATAATTCAGTGAGTCGCCCAAAAGAACACATCTTTCCTCCCAAACCTACTTCTCTTCTGAAAGAGACTGCCAAGGTCATCACCATCCTCCCAGTTTAAACTTTGGTATCATCCTTGACCCCTCACTCCCATTCATCCTACTCATCCACTCAGTTGCCAAATCTTGTTTTTCTCCACACCTCTTATATGACTACAACACTAGTTCAGGCCCTTATCATCTCTTACCTGGCTACTCTGGTAGACCTAATTCATTTTCCTGATGGTGAAGGATGATAAATACAGCTTCAGATAGGGATGTGAGAACTTTTTTTGTTTGATTTTGCATATTGGTTAGAAGGGTTTTGTGCACTAGGCCTGGAGACAGGAGGTCCTGGATTCAAGTTTGACCTCATATACTTCCTAGCTGTGTGATCCTAGGCAAGTCATGTAACTCCAGTTGCCTAGCCCTTATTCCTCTTCTGCCTTGAAACAATACTTAAGTATCAATTTCAAGACAGAAGATAAAGTTTTTTAAAAAAAGAACTTGGGATTTCTCAATTTTTTTTTCCAGTTGGGGAGGTAGGAGGGAGAGGGGGAAGTTGGTGATTGAATTATTCAATTTTTTAAAAAAGGAAGTCATTGAAGTATTTTTTGAAAATGCACAGGACAAAAAAGATAGAGGAAATACAGCTTTGAAAGTCACAAGTTTAATTTACTATATATGTAAAAGGAAGAGTGAACTATGTGTGATATATTTACATTTTGATGTATAATCCTCATTTTCTAAGATCAGCTTTGTATATGGAAATGTTTGCTTTGTTTTGTGCCCAAATTTCCTTCAAGATTGGGCTTATGAACTGCAGATCTACAAGAGGCCTTTCCCAGTCATCCCAAGGACGAGTCCCTTCCCATTTAAGGCTACCTTGTACCTATATGGTATGTTGTTGTAATGCCAATATATGTACACATTGTGTCCTCCACGAGGATTTAAATTCCTTGAGGGAAGGACTGTTCACTTGTGTTTCTGTTTCTAGATCACTTATCACAGTGTGTGCACAAAACAGGTGATTACAAATAAATATTTGTTGATAGACTGAAATAGAAGACTATCATTTCTTTCTTTCTTTCTTTCTTTCTTTCTTTCTTTCTTTCTTTCTTTCTTTCTTTCTTTCTTTCTTTCTTTCTTTCTTTCTTTCTTTCTTTCTTTCTTTCTTTCTTTCTTTCTTTTCTTTCTTTCTTTTCTAAACCCTCACCTTCCATCTTAGACTCAATACTGTGTATTGGTTCCAAGGCAGAAGAGTGGTAAGGGCTAGGCAATGGGAGTTAAGTGACTTGCCCAGGGTCACACAGCTGGGAAGTGTCTGAGGTCAGATTTGAATCTAGGACCTCCTGTCTCTAGGTCTGACTCTCAATCCACTGAGCCACCCAGCTGCCCCCAGACTATCATTTCTATTATGAATTTTCACACAGACTCTATTTGTTGCTTTTATTTCAGTTTATTTTCATTTTCACATGATAAGTACTATATAAAGGGCATTTCCTTTTCAAATAAGCATTGCACATGACTGACATTTAAATGTTTTCCTATTTTATCAAGAAGGAAGGATCTAATGAATAACTAATAATTTAGATCTTCCCAAGGTCACAAAATGTTATGTCTCTGGAGTGTGAGTGTGTGTGTGTGTGTGTGTGTATGTGTATTTGTGTGTGATGCAACTAGTTTCCTACATGAAAGGTCCATGTGTAATAATAAGACTTTTAGCTGATGGATATAAAATGTGGCATATATATGCCCACAGATAAGGATTGGTCTCATTAAGATGATTTAGGGACTAAATGCCAACGTATGAATGAAAGCCTGAGCACTGGTTCATGTAGCAAATGGCCATTTGGCCAGCTTGACATGTAGCCCTTACAGTATGACTTAGGACAGTGCACTTAGTTGGCCTCTCATCATCTGTGCTTTCAGATTATTCCAGTGTTGCCTCAGTTACGGAATGTTTAACAGCCCACTTTCATCAACATGTTTGCCAGGAAGATTTTAATGCTTAGATGTCAGTGTGAGTGTGGATGACACTCGGAAGATTTGTGGGAGCATGTTACTCAACTGGTAGAACATTTCTTCAGAAATACTCTGTAAAAGGTAGAGAAAAGGCTTTTACATGTTACAATATCCTAACTTTAAAAATTAAAACAGTTGAATAATTTGACATATGGAAAACTTTCCATATAAGCAAAATTATTTTGATAATTAAATAATAGTTTAAGAACACACTGAGATATTTTATTCTTTGAAAATAAATGCTGTGATATTTACTGCCAATAAATATGGGTACTGCCAGGTAATTATGAAAGAGGCTATTTAATGAATAAGATCAAAACTTAAATTTGTGCCAAAGTCAGTCAAGAGAGAAAACAGAATGGAAAACCATACACAACGGGAAGATCTATATGAACTGATACAGAGTGAATAAACAGAACCATGAAAACATATGCATAATGAAAAATAAATGGAAAAAATAAAAAAACCTGAAACGCTGTTATCAATAAAATCAACATTGTTCAATAAAATTTGAAAAAAAAAGCACCTCCTCCTTTCTTTGCAGAGGTGGGAAACTACGAGAATGCATTTGGGTTATATATTGGTCAGTTTTGAACTGTTTTCCCTCTCATCGTTTCTTTCAAAATCTTTAATTCAAGGCAAGGCTAACTGGGTGAGAGAAAGAAGGTAGCTATTTGGAAATGAAGGTATAAAAACAAAACATATTGATAAAAATGAAGAATTTTTTAAAAGAAAAAATTATACTTGAGTATGGGATTGATTCTGGGCACTCTTATTTCAACTTAATAAAGAGAAAAAACACAAGCGCAAAGGATAGGAAAAGTTAGGGGCAATCAGTTCTCAAGAGATGGGGCAAATACACTGAGTGAAGTACTGAAATCTTAAGTGACTCTAAATTAAAACATTTTCCAACATTCAAATATTCCTTCTATTAAAGAAGAGGAAGCTACTAAGAATTATGTTTGCTCTCTGAGATGACTTGGGCCAGGATGCCTGGTTATAATCTAGAGGGTGCTTTATGAGAGATGCAGAGTGGGGTTATACTGACTCAATTAACATACCTGTGGCACCAAGAACTGTACAGTCCTAGAAATCCCTCCATCCCATGAAGCCATTTCCATCATGAAACCTGATATTGAAAAAAAAAACGAAATTTAAGGTAAATTATAAGCATTGATTTTTCAAATCTTCTGCTCATATACTGTGAGCCAGAGGTAAAGATTTCAAGCCTTCTTAGTGAGGCATCATCTCTCCTCACTTTCTAGGTTGCCACTTGCCTGATGGTTTTTCAGCTTTGTCTGACTCTTTGTGATCCCATTTAGGCTTTTCTTGGCAAAGATATTAGAGTGATTTGTCATTTCCTTCTCCAGCTTATTTCACAAATGATGAAAGGCAAATGAATCAAGAGACTGTCCAGGGTCACAAAGCTAGTATTTGAGGCCAGTTATGAACTCAGAAAGAGGAACCTTCCAGCATCCAGGTCTAGCTCTCTATGCACTTTGGCACCTAGCTGCCTTCTAGTCTCAAAGATAGATAAAAGCTTTTCTTAAGTTTCCTCAATTCCTTGTGCCATTTTGATGTGAAAATAGTTAAATACTATTCTGGCAACATATTCACTTCTTTCCTTCTTTTCCCTCAACTCTGTTAAAGTTCATAATGTTGTTGTCCAAACTGGGTTCTGTGGAACCTTGGTATTTCATGCCACCCTAGTAGGAGTTGCAAGAGAAAATTTCAATGCTTGCAATATTTTTCACTTAAAAATCTTAACTAATGTATCAAACCCAGAAATTTCTCACTGTGAAACTAAATTTAATTTTCTTAACTTAGTTCCAAAATTTACTCAATCCTTCTTAATCTCAAAGACACTAAATACACATGAATCTCTTCGATCAGCAATTGTCACTATCAACATTTTTTCGAGCCCCAAAGTCTCTGTGGCCAACTTAGCCTAGGAAATGCTCTTCACCAAAACACTATTATATATATTTTCTGAGGGCTAATTTAATAATATGTGGCTACATTTGTAAAGTAAATGTTTGACTGGAGAGGCAACATATGATGTCATAGAAAGGGCTCTCAACTAGAGTTAGAAGATTTGAGTCTAGTTCTAGTTCTACCATTACTAGCAAGCCACAATTTCCTCATCTCTCAGATGGTGATACCATTACTATCTTGCCTACCTTACAAGTTAAATTCAAACATGAGGTGATTTATCATGATCAATAGTCACAATAATAAAAGGCAGAAGTGAATAAGTAAGAATCAGACACAGGCATAAAGAACATATTATAGATGAGCTACAGAATTGCTCATACTTTATGACTGGCAAAGGGATAAGGAAGTTCTTTCTAAAATGGTTGTAAGCCATATCACCTGTACCAGATTGTGGTTGAAACTCCTTTTGGGTTGGTCTAAGTTGCCATAATTTATGAAGACAAATGGTGGACCATGTGGACTTTCTTTATGAAATACCAACCTTTTACACATTTAAACACAAGTTCTGCTCTCCTTAAACACCACGGTATAGTCATTTCCTGAAAATAAAACAAAACAAAATTGAAAGTTTCATCAGTATTATTTATTATTTTTTCTTAATTTGTTTTTCAGTTTCTATATTTTGCTTTTAAATTACACTCATTTTCAAGTATAATCTGCTCCTTGTCCCTTTACCAACAGACTCTCTCATGAACAAAGATCAAATGAGAAAAAAATATTTCAGCAAAAACAAATTAGCAACTTTGGTAGTGTGTTCAATATTTACCATGCTCTTTTAAAATAAAATTCAATCAACACTTGATTATCCTTGTTAGAGCATTACTCTGTTGACAACTGTAGGTGGTTAATCCGAGAATGTTTTTCTTCATCATCCACTATACCACATAATCTATTTCTGTTGTAGTAGTATGAAGTCTAGCGCATACATGAGGCCTTGTGCATACAGATGTCAGTTCAAACTTTCAGCTTCCAGTCTATCATCATGGTTCCCTGCTTTGGGGGGTACTCAAGGACCAGGTCACCTACTGGGAGACATGCCCAGGGTTTCCTTGGCTTTTCACTTGCTACTTACCAACATCTCCTAAATGTGTTTGTTGCTAGCTGATGCTTTTTAAGAAAAACTCTTACCTTCCATCTTAGAATTGACACTATTATCAGTTCCAAGGCAGAAGAATGGTAAGGACTAGGCAATTGGAATTTTGTGACTTGCCCAGGGTCACACATTTAGTAGGTTATATGAGGCCAGATTTGAACTCAAGACCTCTTGACTCCAGGCCTAACTCACGCACTGAGCCACATACCTATCCCTGTCCTTAATTTCTCAACAATGGCCAAACTATGGGGGTAGACATGTCTCATTAATATCACTTAATGATAAGTCATTAAGTATTACAGGGACACATCAAGTTAGGGAAGGGGAAAGAAGAATAAAGATGAAAAGGCTAGTAATTTATGAATGAATGAAAAGGTTAGCAAAGGTTCCTTCATTTAATTCTAATCCTTCATCACTATAGGATACTTGGCTACTCTCCTTAGCTCACTGAAAACTTTTTCTCCATCTAGACCTAAAATAATTCTATTTAGGCTTCAGAAACCTACTTTCCCAAACTCCAACATGGGGTTAGGGAGGAACTTCTTTCTTTCTAACTCCAAGTCCAGTCATGTTGGAGTTGCTGTATCTTTGACTCTAGCATCACAAATTCCAAGAAGATATTTCCTGTCTCTGGGTGTCAGAGTGCAGGTTATTTGGCTCCATTAGGAGCAGTTCTAATTCTCACCTGGTGCTTCTCTCTGTTCTGGCTGGTCCTCTGAAGCAGATTTTACAAGAAGAATTTTTCTAACAGGTCAGATCAGATTCTACCTTTCCCCCTTTCATCATCTCCTCCACCATAAGCTTCGTCCCATGGCTGCCTTTTCCAAGACTAATTTACTCTCTCAATCTGAACCTGATCTTCTAAATGCATCTGCTCCTAGCTTTGTGACACTGGCCAAACTAGTGGGACCAATACCTGCCAGGTACAAGAGGATCATCTATGCTTCTAATCTATCATATTGCTATAAATAAATTAAGACTGGAAGGCAGCTAGGTGGCACAGTGGATAGTGTCAGGTGTGGAGTCAGGAAGACTCATCTTCCTGAATTCAAATCTGACCTCAGGAGCTTACTAGCTATGTGACCTGGGATAAGTCACTTAACTCTATATTATTAGTTTCCTCATCTGTAAAGTGAGCTGAAGAGGGAAATGGCAAACCACTCCAGTATCTCTGCCAAGAAAACTCCAAATAGGGTCATAAAGAGGGACATAACTGAAAATGATTCAGTGGCAAAAAATTAAGATTAGACTATTAAGAATTTCTCAAAAGGGCAAAATGACTTCACATAAATGCTTTCTCTACTGTCTTCTTTTAGTTCTTCTTGGTGATAAATATGATCTCACTGAATGTCATCAAATGCCTTTTTGGATAATTCCATTCATGATTTTCCCCACATTCTGTAACATGTTTTTCCTTCTTTCAGATATGTTGAAAATTGTTAGTAATTTAATTCTCAAATGGATAGTGATTTTGATACCTTGAAAGAGCAATGGTTTCATTGATATGGATATTGCTTCCACCTAAAGAAATCCTAAATCATCTGTCTTTCAAGGATCTGCACAAGTTTCTCCAGATTTCCATGTTATACTTTTAGTATTTTAGGGTATCAATGTATCTTCTTAGTTTCAGGTTAATAAATATTCCAATTTAACCTCTAAACAAATACCTATATAACATAAATACTTTCAGAGGTATTGTAAACTTTCCATTTTTAAGTATACAATATGTTATCTACATATAATATGGTTTTAGTACAATTTTAAACTTAATAGCTTTATTAGCCTAAAACTGCACTAAGACCTTGGAGACACACCTCTAAATAACCTAATTCCATTGCAATTTCAAGATGTAAAATTACAATAGTATACAGTTCTAAGGCAAAGCAGTGTTGCTTGAGGGAATAACATATCATCCAAAGAAACAACTGTGGAGCTTTTCAAGGAGTTATTGTGTAGAAGTTTTACTAATATTAAGAAGTTGCCATAATGAGGAGGCAAAAAGTATCTAGAAACCACTAAGGCCAGAAAACACTTGACCTCCTTGCCAAGCAAACACCTGTGGTAGTCAAGGACGACACCAAGACAGAATATTAATTCATTTGCAAAATCTTAGATAGGAGAATGGTAAATTTAATAGGCTAGATTGCTTAATAAACTAGCTAAGAGTGGTAGAAGAAAAATGAATCTGCAGAAAGCTTCATGTGAAACCCAAATAACCCAGGCCATTCCAAAAGTATATATAGCTGAAACTGGAAGGAGAACAAACAAATCTATTAATATTTCTATAACAAATTATTTTAATCATCAATGATACTACATTTAGACTAAAGTCTTAGTCCCTAATGTGCTATATGAGGAAACAAAATTGGCACTAAAAGATATCCAGACAGGAAGAGTAGCTAGATTAGACTGAGGATACACAGAAGAAATCCATGTTAGAAGTAACAGTATTGAGAGCATTAGTATCAACTCTGAGATAGAAGAGCAGCAGGAATAGGCAAAGGGGATTAAGTGACCTGCCCAGGATAACACAGCTAGGAAGTTCTGAGGCCACATTTGAACCCAGGTCCTCCCAATTCCAGGCCTGATGCTCTATCAGGGATGCCTTAATTCTTATTTTACACAAATGATTCTTGGGGATCTGTTTATCTAGCCCTAAACTCTCTTGACCATCAGTCCTGTATTTCTAAATATCTATTGGTCTTCTTGAAATGGTTCCCACAGATATCTTAAATTCAATATTTCCCAAACTGAACTGTCTTTCTTTACAACCTTTCCCTCTTCCTAACTTCCTTTCTTAGTGTTGAGGTACCATCATCCTCCTAATTGCTCAGATTTCAAATCTAGGTATCATTTTCTAATTTGTTTCCAAGTACTAAATACCTTTGTATCCTTAAAATTTAAGCAAGTATTTAATAAATGCTTCTTGATTGACTAGACACTGGAGCAGCTAAAATTGTTCAACTGCCTAATGATAATGATAAGGCTGATGCCAATGGTAATATGTAACAGAACTCTCAGATCACAGAGTCAAAATTGATAGCCTATCATTTTCTGGATGGCAATGTTTATTGATTAAATAAATATGCATTTCCTTCCTTTTTCTTTTTTCTTAGCACTGTTTTTTTACCTTTGGGGTAATCAATTTCATTCAAAACTGTGCCCTAAGATATAAACCATGGCAGATCATAGCTGCTCATATTATAGGGCAGATCCTGGACTCAGACCCAGGTCTGGATCCATAGCAATAATGGATCTGCATTCAGTTAGCTTCTTTATTTTTTTAGGTGGCAAAACCCCCAAAACTGCTGTGTCTAGTAGACACGAATTATGACATGAAGGAGAAAAGGGCATGGGAAGTTGTCGTCACTGCAAATCAAGGTATTACGGCAAATTTCTAAATTCCTATTTATTGATGCAAAAAAAAATGTAAAATGGGTTAGGATTCTTACATAGGAAGCTAAGAAAAATTATCTTTATAGTCACTTTGCTGATTTATAGGTTTGCAGGATAAACTTCATGACCTGAATGAGAGGTTTAAATACAACTGGAGAATCATAGCTCAATATACTTATGTGAATTAAATTGAATGCTTTGGAAACCAGTTTAATGTTCTGCAGCTGGCTGTCCTAATTTAAAACATGCAACTTTTGTAACTCATTGTGGGAGAGGGAATGCGAACAGTATCAGATGTCTGGAAGTTAATCTGAACTGAGTGACTTTTGGAAACATTGTTTTTGAGGTTGTTTTCCACCTACATATAACCATTTTTATAAACTGGGTTAACCAGGACCACAGCTGCAGAAATGTTTGTATATTTTCTCGTGACTGTCATTCATCATAAACTTTCTTTGTTACTTTATTTTCCAAATACTCTTATAGATGGACAAGTGAGAGGCTGTGACTCAAAAACGGCAACAAGTTCATCAACGTCACTGAGGATCTCACTGCTGGAAGTGGGATTTTATAAAGGAACTGTGTGGGGAAGAAATGTAGGGTAACAGGGAGAAGTTATGAAAAACAAATCCATAATCTGATTTCTCCTGCTATCTTACAGTGTATAGTTTAAATTACATTAGTGATTGAAAGGGAAATTAGGTCCTCTGATTCATTTTCCATAAGGCAATGCCACAGTTTAAAGAAAAATTTAAAGATCAATGTAGTCTGGTTAAAAGATCAAAGAACTAGGCACGTCACTTAATTCATCTTGTGCAAAATAGAACTAATAATCCTTTGTGCTTATATAATAGTAACATTTATGTAGAACTTATAAAATTCACTTTGGAGAAATGATTTCATTTGAACCTCACAGCAAACTTGTGAAGTGCTATTCTGCTCATGTTATAGACAGGAAACTGAAGCTAAAAGGTTAAATGACCTCAGGTATTGCATGAGTAAATGCCTGAGGATGGATTCAAACTCAAGTCTTCCTGACTCTAAGTCCAGTGATTTGCAGCGGACTAACCCTAATCTAGTTAACATCCATTTCAAATTATGTCCCATGTAAAAACTATATAATGCCTATTCTTAAGCAGATCAAACTGTTTAGAGGGAAAAAAAGTTGAATCTTTTCTTTCACTCTACTGTATAATGTGGTATTGACTCAAAATTTACATATTTAATTAACACATTTTCAAATATTTTTCCACATAGCAGATGTTTGACCTCCTTATATCCCTTTCTTCCCTTTGTCCTTCCTCTCCTTTCTTCCCACTTCCCCTCTATCCTTCATTCCCTGTACTTAAAACTAAGGGTGAGAGGGCACATGAAGTAATTTGATAGACAGCTGGTCTCTGGGTCCACCTCTGACATAGACCAGCTTTGGGACCCTGTTGGTAAAGTCCCTTAAACTCTTACTGGTCTAGTTAAGTCTCTAAGACTATGCATTTGGGGGCATTAATGGCAATAGGAGTTTCTTAGCCAGTATGGTTCCCATCTGTATGAAATCACAGATCTGGACCAAAAGTACACTGTACATAGTTGTGGGCCCCCTTTTCTCCAGGATGGCAATTGAGTCTATGGCCTATTTTAGGTCTATTCTAGATCCTCGCTTCAGTTCTACACTCTGTAAATTTTTTGGCAGGAGAGAGGGGGAGGGAGGTTATGGAGTTGTAAGAAAAGGAAATGGATGTTGAAGAGGTGGTACGGAGAGAGCTTCAGAAAACACTCATATTAAAGAACAGTGAGGAATAGACAAATAAAGGTCTAGGACACTTTGAAGATCACAATACAATGCTTGCTACTCCAATGTACGAAGCAGTTCTTGGCAATTTGTTCATGGATTATCCCTGTTTCGTATTATCATCATCAAGATGTCATTTCTTCCCACCACCAACTTGTGTATGTGCTGAGAGAATCCAAGCTAATTTGAATACCTAAATAATAATTAGGCTAAATAATAATTAGGAAGGTAAATATGCTTCTCTACAAACAAAAAAGAAGTATTTTCTATTTCACTTCCCAACACTGTCAGTAATGCAGAGTTTATTATATATTCATGCAATCATAATAATTTTTCACTAGCTTACCTCTGACATATCATGCACCAATAAGAGAGGAATACTAATTGTTGTGATGTCATGAGTACAGCAAACCTTTAGAATATTTCGGAGACCCATGATGGCAGGATCTCGAGCTGTGATGTTACCAGATCTCACATTGTCATCCACACAGAGATGGAAAGCCACATGGATTTCGGAAAGATTGGAGTGCCGGGTAATATAAAATTCTCCTACAAGCAAGAGATAGGATGTTTTTCAAATCAATAAATCATGCTGAATTATATCCAATGTAATGGGCTAACAGAAATAACCAGTAAATAATAAAATGCTATAGCTGAATAAATACTATTAAACCATGTGTAATATAGGTTTCTATGAGAAGTCAAAAAGATGTGAACTCCCCAGAGATAAAAGAAAAGAAGAAAAATATGGAAAGGTAAAAAATATATATATTTATAGTGGCAAAGAACTGGAAACTAAAGAGTTGTCTGTCAATTAGGAATGGCTGAACAAACTATAGCATAGGAATATAATTGAATATTTTTTAAGAAATGACAAAAGGGATGGTTTCAGAGAAACTTGGAAAGATTTGTATGAAGAAATGCACAGTGAAGAACCAGAAGAATAATTTATCCAACACTATAATGACAAACAACTTGAAAGACTTAAGAACTGTGGTCATTCCAATGACTAACCATAATTGGAGGATTGATGACAGAGCATGCTAACTACTTCCTGACAGATAGGTGATGTATGGATTCAAGGTGAAGAAAGATGTATATTTTTAGACATGAATTTGCTTTACTTGACTATGCATAGCTATTAAAAGGGTTTTGATTTTCTTTTTTTCTTTTTCATTGTTGGGGGTGAAAATAAATTTTTGTTTATTGAAAAAATAAAAAGTAATGTTTGCTTCCTAATTTCTGCACAACTAATATGGTTCACACTATCTAGATGAGCAAAGAAACAGCTGGCAAGAGGGGTAAAGGTGGGGGAACAATAATCAATTTCATACTATACATGGACTCAACACTAGATCTGATTTGGTTAGGGAGAAGGGAATAAAACTTCATTTTCTAGAGGTACATTGATTTTTTTCCCTGGGTTCCTAGGGTTCTGCTTAGCAAATCTACATTTCTGGTACACTAAGAAATCTACAGAGCTCAATAGTCTTTAGTCCTAAGTATCATCAATGAATATAAGAAATATTCAAAGGAATCATTGTTGACCTGAGAAAAAAGCAAAATAGGAAGACAAAAAGGAGAAAACATGAAGAAAAAGAAAGGGAATGGGAGAGAATAAGGGAAGGGGAAGGAAAAGAAAATGACAGCAAAGAAGAGAGTATGGTAGGGAATTGAGCGTGGGTTCATTTAGTTCATCTAGACACCAGGGTGGTAGAATGAAAAGAATACGTCTTTTAAAATTAGATGACTTAAATACAAGTCACTGGTCTAACACAATTTGTGGGACCAGTGGCAAATCATTTAGCCCTGCTTTAGTCATATGCAAAATAGGAATGATAATTGTTGTATTAACCTATGCCAAGGATTGTTAAAAGAAAGACGCGCTGTAAACAGTACATTACTCTGACAATGTAAAAGTTGCCAGCAATATCAGTACTGGGCTTATTCCCCAAATAGAGCAAAGAAAATAGACAAAGGAGGAAAGGTAAAAAATATACTTATAGTGATCTATCACTACACTAGGAGAATGATGGACCCAATGTAGTTTCTGCAACAGATTTTACTCTGTATTTACTGTTATATTCAAAGCCTCCTCTGTTCTTTACTAACTTATCCTTGCAGATCTACCTGGGAGGCAAACAGAATTAAAAGATTCTAGTGTTGGTTGTATTGAGTGCTAAGTCCCAGAACTGCTCCTGACTTAGGTGACTCCAATAACTTCTCAATTAGTCTCATTTCCCTTTTCATTAAAATAGGAACAATATATGTGTCAACATTAAATTAAACTAAACATTGACTGGGATACTAAAGCAAAGTACCACATTAAATGCTATGAGAGAACACACAGAAATATAAGATATTGGCCATTTTAATCAATAAATTTGTCATTTCAGATAGGAAATCTTACAATATGAAAGCATTGTTCCCTTGAGATTTACTATGAGCAAAGTTATTATTTAGGGCAGCTAGGTGGTGCAGTGAGTCAGTTAGACCTGAGTTCAGATTGGACCTCAAACACCTACTGTTGTATGACCCTAGGCAAGTTATTTAATCCTGACTGCCTTAGCTTACAAAAACTGTAAAATGAGCTGGAGAAGGAAATGGCAAACCATGCTGGTATGTTTGCCAAGAAAACCCCAAAAAGGGATCATGAAAAGTCAAACACAACTGAAATAGCTATATGACAACAAAAAGCTATCATTTATATAGTTTAACATCTTTTACCATAATTTAGATCTACAATAAATCCCTGGGTAGAAAGCAATAACCAGTCCCTTAACTTACCAGGTTTTGCCAAAAAAAAAGAACAAGGAGTTCAAGAAAGGAAATACTGATACAACAAAAGAGTAAAGTTAAAAACAACCAAAAAATCTCAGATGTCAATGCCTCCGGAACAGATAAGACTGGCACAATTTAAGAAAGCCACAAAATTTGTTTTTTTTTAAATTATGGAGCTGATGGAAAGGAATATGATGAACCCTGTCTCAATGAAGGTATTTTTAGATGGAGTGGAAGAAAGCTTCCTGTTCCACAGTGGAGGAAACAGCATGAGATGATGTAATGCTGCTTCTAACATTATCCACCAAGGTACCAGATCTGAAGGTGGAAGGAAATTTGAAAGCTGACAACCACAAGTTAACCAGCTGGATTGTCAACAAGAATACAAGAAATGGATATGATGTTTACCTGACTAAAATGTAATGTGATTGACATGTAGAAAAATCTACTTTAAGATACAGCTGTAATGAAACTAACTAACCAAGGGAAGAATGGCCCCGCATTTAAGAGGCTAGATCCTATTCCAAATTCTGGTACTACCTTGGAGAATCTGGGCTTTAGTTTCTTCATTTGTTAATAAATAAGGAGGTGGGGACACTATTGAACTAGATAGGTATTTTCTAACTAGAAATCTACATTAAATTTTCATCAGTCTATAAAATTTATTACCTTAGGGTTAACATTTAAAAATTGTCTCCCTCTTCCTGTGTTTTGCTGTTCAGCCTCTTCTTTTCCCCCTAATTCTTAGTCTCTGACCCCTTGTTCAAAGGGCAGACTAGTTTATAGTAGAAAATTTAGACATTCTGACTGTTCTACAAGACAGTTTAGATCAGTGAACATTGAACTAGATGGTTTCCATTCTTTTTTTCCCTCTAAAATCCTATGACTATCATATTGTATTTGTGATATTTAAATATTATCAAATTCATAATTCAATTAAAAATTCTTCCAATAGCAAAATGCTTCATAAGTCCTTGCTGGTAATCTGTTACAAATGAGGAAACTGTAGCACATTATGGTTAACAGTGAAATCAGGTGAGTTAAGCCAGAATGAGAAATAAAAGTCTCTAAATTTCCAGTTGGTAAATGGATGAATAAATATATAGGAATACTACAGGAAGTGAAAGAAAGTGGAAATAAGTTAAACTGTTGGAAAATGAAAATAAGGACGGATTCTAAATCAGATGAACCATGTACTAGAAGGTCAATTCTTATTCTAGTTATATCTCAGAAAGAGCACATCTTTCAAGGTTCATCTTTCTAAGAAACTAAGAACAAATAGCAAGAAAATCTTAAAAGTGGCAATACCCACACAACTAAATGATAGAACTTTCTCCTATGGAATCAGGAGAATATCTATTGCAGCATAGTTTTTGGTGAAGTTGTTACTTAAATTGAGATATAAATAAAAGGTTAAATCATATGATACAAATGCAAGATTTTATTTCAACTAACAGATATTCCCTAAAGTATAGAATAAAAAGACTGTGTTTTAAATCTATTACTTCAATGTAACTGAACAAAAACATAAAGTAAAAAAAGTACTCACCAGGCAAAATATTTGAATAGTTTCGTTCAATATTCTTAGCCCTATCATCACTTCCTCCATTCTGGTTTCCTGAATCTGTATGAAGGATAGAATATTATCATTACCACAGCCAGTATCTTGTATTTATGTACTGTTTCATTTTTAAAGAGTCCAAGACACCATATATGTGTATATATGTGTTAAAGCTACATAATATTTTAAAAAAACTTTTACCTTCTGTCTTTGAATCAGAAACAAGTATCAGATTCAAGGCAGAAGAGTGGTAAAGGCTGGGCAGCTGGGGTCAAGTGACTCATCCAAGGTCACATAACTAGGAAGTGTTTAAATCAATCTGTATTTGAACCCAGAACCTCTTGTCTCTAAGACTGACTCTCTCTCTACTGAGCCATTGAGCTATCCCCTTTATATAAAATTTTAATGAGACATATATGGTGCAGTCATCCACATCTTTCAGAAGAAACTGAGGATCCAGAAGTGACAAAACTTGTACAAGATCACAGGAATGTATTGTGTGTTAGGAAGCATATTGGTCTAGAAATAAGATTTGCTTTTGAGTTCTAGTTCTAATAACCTGTCAAGTTACTTAATCTTCCTTGACCTCAGTTTCCTTATCTGTAAAATAAAGAACTTGAATTTAATGAATTCTAAGGTCCTTTCCAGTTCTAAATCTATGATCCTTTTCACCTTTAAAATGTAGCCCCAACTTTACTTCTTCATAACTTCTCAACCTCCCGTAGTCTATCATTTAATTCTATCATTCTGCTGAAACTGTGCCCTCAAAGGTCAACTTTATTCCTACATTTCAGTCCTCTTCTTCCTTGATTTCTCTGCATCTTTTAACCCTGTCAACTACCTCAGTTTCTTATGCACTTTCTCCTCCTTTGGCTTCTGTGGTCTTCTTTTCCTTGGTTCTTCTGCCTATATGATTATTTCTTCAGTCTCCTTTATTTGGGCCTAATCCAACTTCCACTAAGTGGAAATGTCCTCAAGATTTTGTACTTGGCCTTCTTTTCTTATCTTTGTACAGTCTCAGGAGTCTCACCAACTCCCATAGGTTCAAATATTATCTCTATGAAGATGATCCTCAAATCTATTATGAACAGTAAACACAATGGATGATGGTTTGGTTTGTGGGGGGTTTTTTGCACTTGATCTCTGATTTTCATGGAGTAAAGAACTCTTAGGAAGGAAACACACTTGACTATACCAAGGCAGATCTGTACCTTCTCTACCTAACAAGTTGCTTCTGGGCCCTGAGAAGTTAAGGGACTCGCCCACAGTTTCAGCTAGTATGTCTCAGAAGCAAAAAATGGGTCCAGGGCTCTCTATCCACTATGATGATACCACCTCTCCTCATCACCTTGTTAAAGTTAACATGCATAGTCATTATTTCCTTGATCAGTAAGAGTATAGTTACATGTGCTTCTTTTTTGTTTTGTTTAATCTATGATTATTTTTATAGGAATAGAGTATATTTTTGTTTGATGAAAGAAAGGAATTATTCTTGTTTATGTTCTCATCTTCAAAATCAAGAGGATGGACCAGAAAGTCCCTCCCAGCTCTAGATCTATGGCCTTTGATTTGGTCTGCCTGCCATTCATCAGTCTTATTCATTCAAATGTTTGAAAATTTGTATCTGGGAAGTAAAAACAAAACTAATGACTTGTTTCTCTCTCTACTGGCTCCTTCAGGGTTACCTGCAAAGATGTGATGTTCAAGTATTCCTATTCTTAAGAACTTTCACTTGGACATACCATTCTCTCAAGTTATTGTCTTCTCTTCTCAGTGATAGCCAAATGCCTAGAAAAAGCCAACTACACTTGTTGCCTACACTCCTATTTTATTTTACTAATGTTTTAACTTCTTGTAATGTGGGTTCTAATCTTATCACTCAACTAAAATTGCTCCTTCCCCTAAGCTATCAATGATCTCTTAATTATTAGATCCAATGGCCTTTTCTCAGTTCTTAGCTTTAGCCTCTGAAGCATCTGATACTGTTGAACACCTTCTCCATAGAGATAATCTCTCTTCCCTGGATTTTAGTGGCACTGATCTCTCCTGGTTCTTTCTTCTACCTATCTGGTCTTCCTCTTCAGTCTTCTTTACTAAATCATTATCCATGCACTGTATTCTCTACAAATACTATGGCTTTCTCCAAGGCTCCCTTCTCTTTCAACATCCTTTTTCTTGGTGAGATCATCAGCTCTCATGGGTTCAATGATCATTTCTATGCAGATGACTTCCAGATGTATCTTTCCAGCTAGTTTCTCTCCTGACCTTTAGTTTTTGCATTATCAATTGCCTACCATTTATTTCTCACTGAAGCTAAAATTGAAGTACCCAAAAAGAATTCATATTTCCTCCCAAACCCACTCCTTTTCCTAACTTCCTTATTTCTTCTGAAGGCACCTACCACCACCCGCTTCTCCACAACATTCTAGACACAACTTTCAAAGTGTTATTTTGAAAACACAGGTCTAACTATATCAAATCCATCCACGAGAGTATTTTTATAAGACTCTTCTATAACAACATGTGGGGTTCCTTTAGGAAAGTGGACTTTTATAACCCTACTTGTCTTACTGACTCACTCAAACCACAAAAGCAGTTGCTTGAACAAGAACAAAATAACATCATGATGTACATGCACTGACTGTGGTTTGAAAACTTCCTGTCATTTGCGGCACATATGCTGCCTTGTCAATATAGTTGAGTTCTCCCAAAGTCTCTACACCTGAAGAAGCTTCAAGCTTCATGTCTTTGTCATTTCTACAGCCTGAATGAGTAGAATAAGAGAGAGAGAACTGATGGAGGAAGAGGGAAGGCTGTAGTAAGGAATTTCTGTAGGATCTGTGGTGAAATAAATTTGCTTCCATTTTCTTCATATGGTCAGGTGTCCTGAAATGTTTCACAGAATGCCACGGCAAATCTTAAGACTGCTTAATTAGCTTTTTAGAGTCTCAGTAAACTAGAAAAGTTTTAATTGTAGTGAATATTCAATAATATGTGAAGATCCAGGGCAGAAAAGGTTCTTAGCTAAAAGAATCAAGGAGTGATTCCTAGAGGAAGTGGTATTTGATATGCACTTAAACATTTGGTAGGAATTCATCTGTTGAGTCAGAAGACTTGGATTTGAATCTTGATTCTACTACTTATCACCTCTGGCAAATCACTTAAGTTATAAGGTTTTTATAGGATTTAGAGCTCATCTAGCCCAACTGGCTTATTTTACACATGAGGGATTATACTGAAAGAAGTTAGCTTCATTGACTAGGTGAGTGCAAATATCATTGTTATGATTTATATTAGAAATGGAAAGGAAGACTATCCATGAAGTAAAAAAGTACAATAATTTCTTTTTACTTGTAATTTATTTCAAAAATAGTAGCTATAGAAGTGGCTAGATGGCTCAGGGGATAGAAAGCCAAGGCTAGAAAAGGGAAGTCCTAGCTTCAAATCTGACCTCAGACATTTCCTAGCTATGTGATCCTGAGTAAGTCACTTAACCCAATTGCCCAGCCCTTATCAGACTTTTGACTTGGAACTGATACTTGGTATCAATTTTAAGCCAGAAGGTCAGTGTTTAAAAAAAAAAATTAAAGAAAAGAATAGCCATAAGGAGGGATCATATATGCACGGAAGCATGTTTTTGTACATAAATTATTGTGTGCCTATAGAATAGACAGAGTATACAGAAATTTTGTGCCTAAATCATATAGCACTATAAAAATACACAATTTGTAAGAGACAGAAAGATAATTTTACATAAGATGTGATATTCATTTATCAAAAGTGATAAAAGCAACATTTAACCTTAAATTTTTAGCCAAAAAAGTGGTTCACCTCTACTTTGGCATGCATTTATGATACTTAATTTATGAAAATGTAAAGGAATATGAGGAGACTTAAAAGAAGTGATGTTAAGTAAGCAAAGCAAAAAAAGAACAATATGCACAATTTCAACCATACAGATAAATATAACAAAATTGCAATAAAACAGTTAAAAAACACTGGGCACATTGATACTAACTTACAGAACAAAAATCTATCCTTTCTTTTAACAAATAAAACAAATAAAGAATAAGATTACATGAACTATCTATCAGTTGTAATTGTTCTTTGATATTGTTTTACTTGTTGGGTAATTTTACATTGTGAATGATTGTACTGTATTTGGTCTTTGCATGATATATGAAAACCAATTTTGTTAATTTTTAAAAGAAAGGATTTTGGTGGACCTTAAAAAAATTAAGTTTCTGTATTTTACTGACCATTTGGCTCTTTTAATTTACTCCTGCGTTGGGTTCGAGCATAAAGTACCACCTGCTGGACAATTTCCAACTGTTCTTCAATCCGAGGAAAATGGAAATCCGTGCATTCTTGACAAACTGTGGCAAAATCTAAGAGACATTTTATATACAAATCTCAAAATGCAAGTTGTTCGATCTTGGGATTTTACTTATAGGAACTCTGACACAAAAATAAAATAACAAATTTATAATCCATTTCTTATACTTTCATCTTCAATTAATATATGAAATTAAACACTTTAAAAATCTATGATTTTGATTTTTGGCCAAGACGGCTACCTTAATGGAAGCAGACATTACAACTCCACCTATCTACTCCAACAAAAACCTGAAATTAGCATTAGTTCCAATTAATAATCAAGAAATTTAATGAGAAAATACAGTAATCTTTTCTACCACAGAACCTTGTAAGAGTCAGCAAGAAGACCAATGGCAGTAAGAAAGGGGGCTAAGAGCTAAACCAGCATCAGAGCAAGAAAATAGGTCTCTTGTCCAGAGAGGTCCAGAGATAGAGGTAGTTTGCAAGGATCTTTTTGTCTGGAGGCAGTAAGCCTCAAGGCTCCTCTTGGTTCAAGAAATTTCCAGGGAAGCCTGAACATCTCAGGGAGAGGATGGTAGAAGCCATGGTGAATGGTAGAGATCAGTGTGGCTCAGAAGTACTCAGATCAGGATAAAGCCTGGGTACACTGGAGCTACGAAGTCCAAAACTCTCCTGCTGAGACTACAGAGGGGCTATGAAGAAGAACTAATTCTCTGAATCTCAAAGATCTGGGTCAGGAAATGGAGTGTTGTTCAGTGTAGTATAACTCAGGTGATATAAGATGAGACCAAATGGGGCTCACTATATCAAAAGCTCTAAAACTATGCATGGGGAAGAGTTTGGTCCTGCACAAAGTTCCAATTTAGGAACTGTGACAAGGAAATCACTTTAAAAGACTGATATATATTAATTTAAGGTCGCCAAGGAATTCAGCTATGTAATTCCTAAATGAAAACTCAAGTCAGCAGTCAACCTTTTATGGAGTTCAATTACAAACAGGATGAAGAAAGGTATTAGAGATAGAGAGGGGGGGGGGAGGAGAGAAGGGAATAGGGCTTAAATACCCCTTCTGTTTAGGCTGGGCCAAAAGGCCCAAGCCCTTAGATAGCTGGGGCAAAGAAAGGAGATCAGTCCCTATTACTCACGTGACCAAAATGGAGAAACAGTCTCAGAGGCCCCCACCTTCAGCTTCCTTCAGAGCCGACTCTCAAAGCACCACCTCTCAGACCAAAAACCTCTCCAACCCTCCACCCCCAGTCCTCAGACCCCTCTATCTTTAAGGAAACCATCCAAGTTCCCTCCCCTCAGTTCTCACATCTACCAATCACTGTCCATGTCTTCCCTGTGCCAATGGTGGCTCTAGCTTAACCCAGGACCTCCCAGAGGTCTGTGGCTTTGCACATGTCTGTTGAAGGTCATATTCTCAATAATTAAATCTTGATCCTTTGCTGCAGCACTTCCTAAATCCTGTTAGGACTGAGTGGGGTGGAAATTGTATTTTCCAAGATCTGGTTCTGTCATTTCAAGTATCTCTATTGTATCAATTCTAAAATCAATCATGACTCAAAGAAATTCCTGTTCTATGCTTAAGCATAGGTCAAAGCCCTTTCCATTGTTCAGCAAAAGGTTTCTGTCCTAAAGTAATCTTAAGAAGGGAGGAGGAGGAACCTCCCATGCCAATGGGGTTCACATTCCAATAGAGTTCCCACTATCAATAGGAAATTTTTCAAGTATGAAATTTCCCAATGGTGAAATTTCCAACATTTATAAGTCTAAGAAATGTTAAGGTTTATAGAACTAAAGCTGGAAAGATGAGTAGACCATAGAAAATACCAAGAATATAAAAAATTATTCCAAATCTAAAATCACCCAAAAGAAAATGAAAATAATTTAACAATTGAAAACACAGATTCAAGGGAAAAATTGATTTTCCATAAAGACTTCATGAATACATAAAAGAAACAAACATATATAAAAATGAAATAAGAACTCTTAAAGTCAGAATACGGAAAAGAATAAATAGCTTCAAAGAGACAATGGTGAATCTTACCCAAGAAACAAACTCCTTGAACAACAGAAGAGTCCAAAGATAAATCAATAAATCCACAAGAAAGCAGAAAAAGAGATCAAAGAAAAATCAAAATAAAAAGATTTTTAAAAAAGATCAAAATAGAGACTGAAAAAAAACCAGGAGAAAAATATAAGAAGACATTAAAATAACCTAGAAAACAGATTGTTATATATAAATTTGATCTTGTTGATATAGATCTGGATATTTATGGTCAATGGATATTGATAGGCTAACACTGTCAGGGAGCTCAAGTGGACAGCAGTTGATAAACTTGCTAGATACAGCTTAATCCAATGTTGTTTATTAATTATGTCTAATAGAAGAAGTAGGTACAAAAAAAGGACATAGGAATAATGAAGGATTTCATAAATCTAAAACTAACGTTTCTATCTATAACCCAAAACCCCACTGTTCCGCAAGGGACTTCTTCATGTTCACCGGGGGTGATACTAATGTATTCTCACTATCTAAAGATGAATACAATATTACACAAAGTAAAATATGTAGGCTTACAATTAAAAGTAACTTAAGCAAAATTAGTACAGATCTATGGGGAAAAGGGACTTTTAATTAAGGAGGATAAGGGAAAGAAATAAGCATTTATACAGTATCTCATATATACCAGTCACTGGGAAAGGAATTTAAAAAAAAATCTTATTTGATTCACATAACTCTGTAAATTAGGTGCTAACTGAGGCAAACACCACTTAAGTGACTTGCCCAAGGTCACACTGGTAGACTAGATTTGAACTCGGATATTCCTGACTCTGGACCTAGTGCTCTGCCCACTATGTCACAAATTGCCTCAAGTAGAATAGAAAACTTCTGAACATTTCTAATCAAAAGGCCAGAGCCAAGTAGGAACTTTGAAATGCAAACACATGAGTCAAGACAAATCTAGAAAGACCAATTTGAGCAACTGGAAGGGTCTTTATGATATAGTGCTAACATTCTAATCAGAGGAGAAGAGACAAGGGTCCCTTATGAACTTTAATGTCTCCAAAATGTACTGAGAGAATTAATTAGGAAAAACGGAACACCAGGGATAACTTAGTACTGATCTGGGAGTTTTGAGAGGGGAAAAAGAAGGAAAAGTAAGAGGAATACAATGGAACAGAAAAGAGGAAAAAAAGTATAACTTGTTACTTGTAATTGGATGCATGAGAAAAGCAGTATATAAACATGGATGAGGGAGAAGAGGTGGAATTCAGATGAAGCTCATTCTTATTTGAAAAAACAAAGGAGCTAAACACATATACAAATAGAATGAAGACAAACTTAGTAAAGAAATAAGCAATGGCAGGGTTAGAATTAAGAGAGAGGATAAAATCAGGAAGGAAACATTAATAAAGAAGATGGAAGTGAGACTCAAATAAAGAGATATGAGAAGACACCCTCAACCTAAGCCTTTGGGAAGGTGGGAGGTCCCCAGGCACTATTCATTCTTGGTGTGTTGATGAATTGTGCTGACTATTTCCTTCCTCTCCAAAAAGATATTATTTGTTATATGGGATGGCTCTCAGGTAGAAGGAGAAGTAGGGATAGATGGGATAGTATGATGGTACAAGAAGCAGGAAATATCACTCAAAACTTATGCTTAAAAAAAATGAAAAAGTCAGGGCTAGCCCTAATGTAGTAGAAAGAAATCTGTCTTCAAATTAAAAAAAATAAAAAGTGAACTTGTCTAAAAGGGGGGAATAAATGGAAGGGGGAGGGGGAAGAACTGAAATTTCTCATTAATTGGGGAAAATGTTGAATAAATTGTGGTATATTAATTTAATGGAATATCTGTTTGTAAGAAATGATAAAACATGATTTTAGAGAATCTTGGATAGTATGAACTCAGGAAGAATGAAGGGGAAATGAGGAAAACAATTTATACAAGGATAACAAGATTGTAAGAAGACATACTTCTGAAGCATAGAAACTGATCAATTCTGTGATCAACCATGTTTCCAGAAGACCCATGGGCAAGCATGTTCTCTACCTCCTGACAGAAGTAGCAGACTAAACATGCAGAGAAGAGACATAAATTTCAGGATGTGGACACTGTAAGGATTCATTTTGCTTGATTATATTTATTTGTTAAAAGAGCTCCGACCCACCCCCACCCCTGTTTTTTAAGTTGAGGCTTGGGAGAAAGGAAGAATTGAACCAAAAGAGCTTGAAACATTTTTTTTAAATGCATGGAAAAAAAAGAAGCAAGTTCAGAAGGAAGCAAAAACAAGCAGGGCAATTTAAAAAGTAACTAACATTTATTTACATTTACATGGAATTTAAGCTTAACAAAATTCCCATGTTTCTGTTTCACTTTGAAAGTAACATGGGAAATGTATTATATACATATATATATATATATATATATATATATATAAAGCAATTGATATGAAATAGACATACATGGTTTCATTTACAATCCTCTTTTTGTTTTATTATGTTTTTGAAAATGCTTTTTTAAAGTGCTAAGGCTGGAAAATGTCATTATCTGGCAACCAGCTTTTCTTTGGACAAGTGGTTTAGCTGCCTGGGCCTCAATCCAATCAATATGCATTTATTAAGTGCCTACAATTTGTCAAGTACAACACTAAGGAATGAGGATACAAATACAAAAACAAATGTCCTCAAAGACTTTATATTCAAGGAGAAAACCAGCATGTACACTTATATATATATATATACACGTGTTATGTAAAATAAAAAAATTAAGAAAATTACAATTAAAAATATGTAAAATAAACTTTCAAGAAAGCAGTTATTCAAGGAACAAAGAGTGACAAAGAAAAAAAGTTGTATATGACTTTAATTTCTTCAAATACTTGTTACCCTTTAAATTACTACAATTCCTAAGGTGATCAAGGAAAAAGGAAAAGATCCTATATGTTCTAAAGAACTGGAAATTGAAGGAATGCCCATCAGCTGGGGAATGGATAAACAAATTATAGCATATAAATAAAATAGAATACTCAGTAAGAACTGAGAAGCAGGTTAAACTTTTTTTTAAGGCAAAGTTAATTTTTAAAAAATGGAAAGACCTAAATGAAATTATGAAGAGTGAAATGAGCAGAACCAACAGAACATTATATATAGAAACAAATATTGTTCAAAGAACATCTCCTAAAAAAAACAATTGATAAGCATGAGGTGATTTTATATATATGTATATATGTGTGAATATCTATATCTTTACTTTCTTTTTTGTCAAGTGATCTCTTCTCTACTATAGGGAAGGGAGGGAAGAAGGGAGATACATGATAAATTAACATAACAAATAAAAAAATTTAAACTGAATTTTTTTTTACCATGCAGTTTTAAAAGTAGAAAAGGGTACATGAGGGTTAAAATGGCATATGAACTCTAGTAAGCCTGACAGCTTAAAAAAAAGTGAAAGAATTGCAATGCTAGGTATAGTATGCAGGAGTTGGAATCGGGAACATATGAGTTCAAATCCTGCTCCCAGATACTTTGGAGCTATTTAGGTTATTTAAGTTATAAAATTCTATGACTTTAAGATAACTTTTATAGATGTTTTTTGTTTTTGCACCACAAACCCTAGACCTCCTTCCCCTCACCAAGCTTGAAATTGAACCTTTCCTTATAAAAAAGGAGGAATTAAATAAAAATAACATATAATGACCTAATCAAATATGACAATGCATGCGGTTTTCTGCCACCTAAATTTCTCATGTCTCTTCCTGCATAAGAGAGGTATGTTTCATTATTTATTCTTCAAGACCAAGATTGACCAGGATTAGTTATTATTGCTATTCAGTTCTAGCTTTCTATTAGTGTCCTTTTATATATACATACATACATACATACATATATATATATATATATATATGTGAAATCATTAAATCCAATCTCTAAATTTTATAGATGATGAAATTGAGACAGAGATGGGTCCTCAAGTGTCTTGCCCATATGCTCCCAAAGTAGTAAGTGACTGGGATTCTGACCAATGCACTCTGATTCCAAATCCCAAACTCTTTCTTTTGGTCAGCTTTCTATACATGATTTTAACAAGATATGTCTATTTTTAATATAATTATACTATAATTTCATTGTTAACCAATAAATAATTATAAATTAATATACATAATATATTAATATTATAAAATCAATAATAAAATAATAATGTATAACATTATACAATAATATGTAAATACCACAATAATAAAAATAATAAAATATAATAATACTAATATTATTATATAATATAACCAAAGTATAATAGAACTTTGATAAAGAAAAAATCAATCATGCTAATGGAGAAGCATGAAATCAGTGCTAAATAACTATGCTTTTGTTTCTGGTGTATTGTTTTGTCAATTGAGATAGGAGTGATATGTGAAAAAAAGAAATTTCTGAAAAGGATATATAAGAAGAAAATGAAAATACATCATAGGTTCAGCTCACCTCTTTTAATCCCACTGTATGAATTGATCCGATTATCTACCAATAAAACAAGGCCACAGAGAGATGCTGAATAGAGTGAGAGTGCCGTCTGCAGCCGATGGAGTTTCACACCACTTCGATGATTACGTTTGTGTTTGCAGAAGTCTAGCATGTCTGCTCTCAGCAATCTCAAATTATGCATGGTCTTCAGTTGGGCTCCTACAGTTAAGAAACAGCCCTACAATTATATATGTGCATATTTTAAATTAATTTTATCTTGAACTTGGCAAACACAATTACATATAAATATATCTGTAATGCAAGAAGAACAGAAAAGGATGATCCATGGCATCAATAAAAATATATAGATAACTTGCATATATGCAATATAACAGAAGGTTAAAGTGGTATAAGAGAAACCCAGAATATAGCCTGTGTTAAAACTGATGAAAGGGGCTTGGTCTGTACTGTAAACCTTCATATAGCTACTCTCCTATATTTAATAATTTTATATGTCAGGTAACTAAAATAAATTATAATGATGATCATGAGTATAATAATAACTAGCATCTATAAAGCTATTCCTATTATGTGCTAGACACTATGTCAAGTACTTTAAAAATATCATCTTATTTGATCATCATAACAACCATGGGAGGTAGGTGCCACTATTATCTCCATTTTACAACTGAGGAAATGGATGCAAACAGAGTTTAAGTGACTTGCCCAAAGACACACAACTAATAAGTTCAAATTGGAAACCAGATTTGAACTTAGAAATTCCTGACTCCAGGCCCAGCATTCAGTCCACTATGCCATCTAGCATCCTCAAGACTAATAGGTTTAATTGGGCCAGTAGGCAATTGAGATTTTAAAAAGTGAGTGAAAAAAAAATGCACCAGGGTAATATACTACAGTCTTTATCATATAAAAACACACACAAAAAATCAGCTATGATAATTATTACTTCACTAAGTTATTCACTTACCTAAGTGAATGGTAAAGCTTTCTTCTAACTTCCTTTGATCTTCATAAATTCTTCCATTTGCTTCCACAGATTCTCTAAACTGACTGGGTTGGACTTTAATTTCTTCACTGAAATTTGTTTTTTAAAAGGTTATTATCAAGTTCTAAACAAAAGCACGTTTGAAAATGAAAAAAGTAGAAACTGAACTAGAAAGGCACAATTAACTCATCCTTCAAACTAATCCTTAATGTATCCATGGAGACAAAACAGGACTACAATCATCCAATAAGTTCTAATTTTTAACATTCAATAGTTTTGTACACATATATTAGAGATGAGCCAATACTTGTCTATAGGCTTACTATGAACATCATGCAATTTGCACTAAAACTATGCATCACTATAATTATCTAATAATTTTACAAAGTGTTTTATAAAAGAATTCTTGACTTCTTGGTGAGTTCATTCAGTGCATTTAAAATACATTTATTATATTATAAAAAACATCAACTTTTTTCCTTTCTTAAATTTTATTTTTCAATTAACAAGCACTTCTTTTCCCCCCCTCAAACCATTCCTCCCAACTTAAGGGGAAAAAAGAAAAATATACATAATTAAGAAAAATAATTTCTTCAGCTGGATTCCTAGTGTAAAAAATAGTCTTATAATTAATGCATATTTTAAATGAATTTTATCCTGAACTTGACAAACATGTCCAGATCTGCTCCTGTCAAAAATGTAAAATAGGAACTTTTTAAATTATCTGGTGCATATAATGAGAACACGCTGCCAGGTATTCTATCTGATCCAATTAACCAAGTGCTTTTCTGATGCCTCACCATAGTGTGGAGATGGCCTAAATTCTTAAAGGCCTTACCCTGCATGCTAGGGTAGTGGAAGCTCTGGCATGTCCTATCATGATTGAAAGTCTCTGAGAATGACCCTGACAACACACTAATAGTTTGTTTTATGCAGATTAACCTAGCTAAGGAATAAGAAGCATGTGACCATTAGATTGGCCATCTAATTATTATTTTGGCCTTGGCAATCTCTGAAAACAAATAATCCTCCAACCGATGCAAGCCATGGTGTCACAGTGGTATAAAAGGGGCAAAGGGTACTAAAAATCAGTTTTTAGACCTTGAGTTGGCAGAATATTTTATCTTTATCAGAATATTTAAAGGATATTTGTCATCACACATTTCAGCACTAAGGATAAATATCTGAAATATCTACCATAAAAATAATTGCCAGCTGATAAAAATATGCAATTCCAATTATTTCAATGAGGAAATAAAAAATAAAAACAATTGAGGCAGAAAAACCAGGATGTCTCTGATATAAATGCATGGGAAATTTACCAACCAATTAAAATTTCAAAAGAAATGCAAAGAAGATGAAAGCAAGGACACGTAATATGATCATAAGAACAAGGTACAAAGAGTCAAGTCTAGAGCTGGGAGGTTCCTGGGTTCAAATATGACCATAGATACTTCCTTGCTGTGTGACCCCAGGCAAGTCACTTAATCCCAATTTCCTAGCCCTTACTATTCTTCTGCCTTGAAACCAATATATAGTACTGATTCTAAAACAGGAGGTAAGTGTTAAAAAAACAAAAGAGCAGAGGCAGCTGGGTGACTCAGTGGATTGAGAGCCAGGCCTAGAGACAGAAGGTCCTAGGTTCAAATTTGTCTTCAGATACTTCCTAGCTGTGTGACCCTGGGCAAGTCACTTAACCCCCATTGCCTAACCCTTATCACTCTTCTGCCTTAGAACCAATACACAGTATTGAAGGTAAGAGTTTAAAAAAAAAAAAGAGCATGGTATAATCCTGTAAAAATAATGCCAAGAATGTGCAGAAAGAGCTAAGGCTGATGAAGGAAGCTAATGGAAGAGGGCCTCTGAATGGAATAGATGAGAAAATGACGATTGACCATACAGAGAGAAGGCAAAGATGCTCACATTATTTTCCTTTTGTTTTCTCTGCTGAGGGAAATGAACTTTGTAATGGAAATGACAAAAAAAATGACTAACAGGGAGTTTCATATATTAGTAAGGAGGAGGAAATAAACTGAATTGCTTCTGGGAATTATAAACCCCCATTACTGTCCTGAGTTTTCCATGAATGCTGACTCACTTTTAAATTTTTTTAACAATTCTTACTTTTAAATTAAAAATAATTTTAAAAAAATTCTTACTTTCTGTCTTATAACCAATACTAAATATCAATTCTAAGGCAGAAGAGTGGTAAGGGCTAGACAAGTGGGGTCAAATGATTTGCTCAGGATCACACAGCTAGGAAATGTCTGAGAGGTCAGATTCGGACCCAGGTCCTCCTGTTCCCAGGCCAGACCCTTTATCCACTGAGCCATCTACCTGTCCTTACTCACTTTTAAATACTAACGTTCTACCAGTCTTGTTATATGGCAGTGAAACATAGAACCTTATGGGCAATAAGGAAGCCACCAATGAGAAACTGAAAAAAGGAGTAAAAGATATCATATCAAGGGGTTGGATAATAGGAAAAGAAAATGGAATAGTCATATTGAAGGAAGATGGGACAATAAGTGATTATCTGGAATGTTCCACTAGTATTTTTGCAGTCTCAGGGGAAAGAGAAGAAGGCCTTCAGCACGCTGGATGGCCTTCATGTAGTAAATGAGTTACAAACTCCACTCCTGGAAGGAAATCCCAAATCAATGAGATCAAATATCCATTTGAAAATCTGAGTAATAAAGTAGTGAAATACATCAACATAGCTAATTCCTTGATAGAAATGAAACAAAATATCTACAGGGACAGAAAAAGCCCCAACCACAAGAGGAATAGCAGATGCTAAAGGGAGTAAAGAAATTGAGAACCAAAATAAAAACCAAATTTCCTATTTGCCAGAACTGGGATTTTATCCGGCTTCAATATTATATCTAATATTTAATAATATCTAATTATCTAAAAATAATATCTAATAATAATTATATCTAAAAGAACTTTTACACACTACTTCCCACCCCTGAGATTAAGGCATAACATTTATTTCACAAGAGCAGTTAGTTTATTGATGTGAGTTCTTTTACACAGATTGATGTCACTATATAGATTTGAAACAACAATAATCCTCCCAACATGTAGCAATGTATTAAGCACAAGACCTGAGTCTGAAGACCCTATTTTCAAGTGTTACTGCTACTATTTCTTAGCCAGGTGACTTTGGCTATGTCATATCATCACTCTGAAGCTTAGTTTCCTTAAATGTGCCAGCTACCTCACAAAGTGTATCCTTATTTGGCTACTTCTTAGCCTTAGGACTGCTATAAGGCCAACTTAGCTAGAAGAAGCTGTATTAAGAAAAGTAGTGTCCAGGATCAGGAAGTGCTGGCCTCTCTGTATTCTGGTTCAGTTGTGCCATATCCCAAGCATTGTTTCATTTTGGGGGTATTATATTTTAGTTAGGACATTAACAAACTGGAGAGTAAACAGAGGACAATTAGAATGGTGCAGGCACCAGTAAGTCAAGCTATATGAATATCAGTTAAAGGAACAGAGAAATACTTGACCTGGAGAAGAAAGCCTTAGCCCAGAGAGAAGATAATAGCTGTCCATAAATAATTGAGAAGCTTTGTGAAATAAGAATTGGCTGGTTTTGTTTGGCCTTAGAGGGCAAAACCAGGAGCAATGAATGGAAATTGAAAAGAGATAATATTTAAGCTTGATATGGGATGGGACTGAAGGGATATTTTTAAGAGATGCTGGATTCCCCCTCTTTGAAAGGATGGATGACCACCTGTTAGGGATTCTTGTTCAGGAAAGAGACAGTCTGGATTGCCTTTAAGATTCTTTCCAAATCTAAAATTCTATGGTTCTTATTCTTGTGCCTCTGTTATGCTCTGGTAGAAAGGGAAGTATATTAATTTTCTCAGGAACTCTCTCACCAATTGGTTTAGGAAGTGACTGATTCACCAACAAGAAAAACTTGCATTTTATATAACACTGTTTTAATGACAACATTGGTTTTATAGAATTAATTTAATTCTCATTGAGCTTGTATAAATTCTAACTAAGAGGAAAAGGAAGTATACACAACTTACTCCCATTATTGCTTAAATATATTATATAATATTTAAATGTATTATTTAAACATTTTTACAGGATGCCTTATCCATTACCAAAAATAATAAACAGCTCTTCTCTATCATTTTGAGATTTATGCAAAATTTGGAAAATAAAGCCTAACATCAAATGAAGATAACAAATCATAGAATTTCCATTGAAAGAGAACTCAGAGATAATACAAGCTATACTTTAAATATGAAATTGTTTTACAACATTCCAAACAATTGGTCATGCAGGCTCTATCTGAAGTCCTCAAGTGACAGAGAATTCATTGCCTTATAAAGCAATCCCTTCCCACTTTTGGATAGTTCTAAATGTTGGGAAACTTTTCTTTATATCAACCTAAAATCTGCTTCCTTACTGCTTCCAGTCACTGATCCTAATTCTGCCTTCCACAGATAAGCAGAACTAATCTGTGATACTGACTCCCACCTATCTAATTGATAAGATTAGACATATTAAAGAATGCTTTTAAAATGGCTAAATGCTTAATAAATATATCCAACACTGTCCCATAATATTATACTTTTGTAGAAATATATTTCTATTTCATTAAATATTTCCCAATTACATTTTTAAAAACTTTTAACAGTCATTTTAAAAAATTTGGATTCTAAATTTTCTTCCTCCTACCTTCCTCCTATCCTTTAAGATGAAATGATGTGATATATTATAAATAATCATGTCAACTTAAATACCAATTTTTTACTTTCTCTTTTTTTGGCATTATTCAGAACTACTATGCTTCTTAGGTAAAATAATTGTATGTTTCCTAGTAATGTTAGAAAACAAGTAATGGTGTTGTGAACATAGAGGCTCAAAAATAGTATTCTAAATTAATCTGCAATAATAAATGTGTTTTAATGACATAAATATAGCTATCTGTGTAAGCCCTAAAGCAGTTAACATTACTAGAAAATACATATATTTCAAAATTGTTAACACTAGATGTATACATTTTCTTTCTACTTTTAGCTCTCTCTTTTTTTAATCTGGAAAAAAACTCCAATGTTGGAGGTAACAAATTTAAGTGCCTCTATCAAGTTACTGCTTGCCTAAATTCAGATCTCATGCCCATCATTGCTTCAGAGGTATGCGATTCAAATACGAGCCATTACCAGGCTGCTTCAGAACACATATGGACAGGCTACAAAGTACATTTGACCAATTTGTCCTGTAGGTCAGGGATAGCACTTGGCAAAAATGGAAAGTAGGTTGCTCTTGTATCCCTTTCCATCCAATCCTCATCAAACACCCAATCAGGTTGCAAATATAACCTTCTCACAAAAGGAAGCAAAATGATAAACATTTATAATAAGGTCTAATACTTAAAAATAGGAACTTCATAAAATACAATGCTGAACTCAAAGGAACGAACATCATTCAGTTCATTTTAAAGTATATTAGGAATTGAATTTTGGGTCAAATGGTATCTTAAAAGGAGAAATATTTTGTGATAGGATCTTTCTTATCACCCTACATATCACAGTAGGTGTGCAATGCCTCACCAGTAAGACAGACAGGCCCTGCCTGCTTGGTGCTCACTGTTCTTTAAATAGGCAATGACATTTACATTCCCCAAATAGCAACTCTCAGGGATGCCATTTCACTTCTAATCACTGACAAATGACCTGACTTTGTTCTGCATGGAGATATGAAAACATGGGTAAGAGGCCAATTTTAGGAGATAAAAATACTAAACAGACAAAAACTTTTAAGATTCAGATTAGAAATGATTTGGATACAAAGTGACTATATGAACGTATGAATGAAGTATATAATTACCTCTAAATGTATATAGTATATCTCTACACACAGAAAGAAGTCACTATTGCATTAAGTAAATACCTAATTCAATGTATTCTGGCAGCTTTAAAAAATTGAAAATAGCTTGGACGTCTTAAAAAAATTGAAGATAGTTTGAGAGAAAAAAGTTTGAGCCCAAGAGGTGACACAGGGGATATTTTTTGTATTGCAATTAGTCATATATTTTAAACTAACTTAAGCATATGCCAATTCAAAAGAAAAAGTGATATAATGAAGATAGGTGGTATTAAGGTTTATGGACTTAAAATATTTTTGAAGTTTGCTCCAAGGAACAAAACAAATACCAACAACAAGAAAACCCAACCTCTCCCAGAAAACCCTCCACACCACACAAATCAAGCAAAAACTGCCAATAATTTAAGAGATGTTAAAAGAAAAAACAATTATTTTGAAATTCCACCTCTCAGGGATTTTATAGTAAAAAAGACATTTTCCCCAAAAGATTCAATATCTACACCAGTTGAGTTAACAACAATAAATGTTCAATATGTCAGATGATCAATACCTGATGGAGCTGTTGTTTGGATTTTTTAGGTCTTGGTGAAGTTTTATCACCCATTCCTGATATTCCTGTTTTTGGATGGCGGTTGACTGTTTTAGCTCATTGGTCCATTTATTCTCTAAGACCTAATAACAGTATCCCAAACAATTAATTTTATTTTAAAAAGAAACATAAAATACAGCTACATGAATGAAAGGCATTTCTTTTTTACTTACCTGTTGGGATTCAAAATGCTGAGCAGCCAATGAGTTTACATCCTGATCTGTTAGTGACTTTCCCAGTTCCTGCATTACTTTATCCATTTCTGCACCTTGTCTGAAGAGAGAGGAACCCAAAAATTAGTTGAGGTAGTAAACCTTCTAGTCTGAGGCCTAGGGTGGAAGTCAAAAGACTCAGTTCCAATTTCTGAGAGCTTCTCATGTACCTGAGCAGTTTCATTGTTCTTATTTCCTCATATGTAAAATAAGGATAATAATGCCTGTTATACTCTTCCCTCTCAGAATGAAGAACTACTTTGTTAAAAAAAAAAAAAGCATTTGGGGGAAGCAAGGTGGCTTAGTGGATAGAGAGCCAGGCCTAGAGTCTGGAGGTCCTGGGTTCAAATGTGGTCTCAGATACTTCCTAGCTGTGTGACCCTGGGCATTACCTAGTCCTTACCATTCTTCTGCCTCAAAACCAATACTTAGTGTCAATTCTAAAACAGAAGGCTTGAGTTTGGGGGGAGGAGGGGGAGAAAAAGCATTTGGTGATTTACAAAACTGACACTGATAATTTTTATAAGTTATCAGAAACTTTGCTGCAAGAGAGATGTGTGTCTCAAATTAATGTATTAGAGGACATATTCAAATCTAATTTTTTTACTAGAATTTCATTAGGATAATTCTTATAAATAAAAGCACAAGGCCTTTTACATCTTTAGATTTTTTGAAGCACATACCCTGCAATCTATATTTAAAATACATTTTTCATAGAATAAAGTGATTTTCTTTTTTATCATCAGAGACACAAAGCACTGTGGAACTCAGCAGACTTAGACTGAAATAAGACTTTCCCTAAGTGCCCTTTTTAAAAAAAAATAAAATGAAGGGATTAGACAATAGTATTCTTAAGGTTCCATCTAGGTCAGAGAATAATGGCAAGAAACTGAAATCCACAGGAGTACAGGGTACTTTTCCCTCAATGTTTTCCACTGAAGGCAAGAGAAGCAAAAAAGAGAAATTAATTTGGAAAGTGACAAGCTGGCTAGAAGAGTTTGTATGTTAGGACCATAGTTTAAGAAACAGGAATGAGAAACTGAAGGCCAGAGATAAAGTATACTTTATAAAGGTTTGCAGGAGTGTATTTGCCAGTTTGGCAAATATAATCAATGGTGCTTTAAAAGAAATGAGTCAATTACCTACGTATAGCTCCCAAGCTAGATACTATAGAGAGTAGCTTCAATGAAGAAAAAGGAGCAAATGAGACATTCAGAAATCCTTAGGAGATAAAAGCCCAAAAAATTCACTAATAATATCCATAGCTTCCAATATCTATACACAAATGCCCAAAGTTTAGGCAACAATCAAGGAAACATGGAGATTTAAAGCAAGAAGGCAAATTTAAGTTTATAGGTATAAGATTTGGAGCAACAGAACCCATGGCTGAATTATGGTTCTAGATAATTGTACCTTAATGAAAAGATGTTAAAGAGAGGAGTGGAGTGAGGAGGGTTATATGCATTTGGATAAAAGTATCTATAATTTCTTTACTTGCCTTAGTAATAATTTCCATCGTTCAAAAAGTGGAGGGCCCCCATAAGGGGAAATTCTAATCTGGATTTAATTCTCACTATAAATGAGAAATCACTTAACAGTGAAAATGATGGGAACAGTAAAGAAAAATCATCATTCCATCTTAAGAATCTATGATAGAAGAGAAGAAATCAGGGCATAATTTCATATGTACAAAAGATTTGAAGAAAATAGATTTCAAAGGGTTCAAAAGAAAGATTATAGGAAAGGTGGATGCTCAAGAATGATATTCTGAAGACACAATGAAAAACAAATCCAGTACAGAAAAAAGTCACCAACTTAAGATGACTTCTTTTTTTTTTAAACCCTTACCTTTTGTCTTGGAATCAATACTATGTATTGGTTTCAAGGCAGAAAAGTGGTAAGGGCTAGGCAATGGGGGTTAAGTGATTTGTCCAGGGTCACACAGCTAGGAAGTGTCTGAGGCCAGATTTGAACCCAGGACTTCTAGTCTCTGGGCCTGACTCTCAATCCACTGAGCCACCTTGCTGCCTCCCAACTTAAGACTTCTTAAAAAGAAATGCACAAAAATGGAAGAGAGTAATGGAGAATAACAATAATAACTAACATACTAAAGCTTTAAGGTTTGGAAAATACTTTACAAAATATCTCATTTTATCCTCATATTATCCAGGGATGTAGGTACTATATTATCATTACTATTTTACAGATAAGGAAATGGAGGCAGAGGCTAAGTGATATAATAAATATAAGAATGGGTAAATTAATATGTGGGAGAGGTAGAAATTGAATACAAGTCCTCTTGACTCCAAGGCCAGTTTCCATCTAGTATGCCTTGCTGTCTCACACACACTTCCACTGCACTTTCCAAAATATAGTTTTAATATCAATTAATGTCTAATTCACTATACATTTCACACACTCTCCAAGAACCTCCATTTCAACCTGTACCTGAAGAGAAATCCCCTCTACAATATGCCTGACAAGTAGCCATCTAGTAATCTGCTTGAAGACTTCCAGTAATGGATAATCCACTATTGCCTGGGATGGCTACTTCTGGACAGCTCTAATTGTAAGGGATATTTCCTTACACTGAGTTGAAATTTGCCTTTTTGTCTTCTCCCTATTTCTCTTTGTTTTACAAACCTTTGGAGACATACTGTGTTGTTATCATTTTAGTGCTAAACGATTCAGTCCTTACAATGCTATGAGATAAATGTCATTGGATCTTCATTTTATAGATGAGGAAACTGAGACTGAGACAGGCTCAGTAACTTGCACAGACCCCACAATTAGTAATCCTCTTTGATGTAGGATTCAATCTTAGGTCTCCTGTCTTCAAGGTCCAGCACTCCTATGCTACCTAGATTCCACAGAACAAGTCTTGTCCCTCTTCCCCACTGCAGGCATTTGACTGTCTTCTTACTATATTTTTATTCATTCTGGGAACTATCCTGGCTAATTTGGAGATTTTTCTGAAAAGAAGAGGCAGACTAGGTCAGTGTAGGAGAGCTGGCTACATGACTTAGTCTCTCAGTGGTTTTAGAGACAAATTACAGAACTAATTGCTAATGAGCACTGGCAGAGAGTTTTCTCACATGAACTCATAGGTGTGACAAAATGAATATGAAATAATGAAATAAGGTTTCATTTGTTAGAGATATGAGATTTGTATGCAAAAATCACACATACATGTACAACTATACATGATATAAGTTCCCCCTGGTGGATGATGCATGTTGTTGCAGATTTTAAAGTTTAAAGAGAATTACTGAAAACAAAGCTTTAATAAATAATTGAACTATCGAGATTCTCAGAACCTTTCTTCTAAATTTAAATGGGAACTATGAGTGCAGACAGATATTTAAATATAAAATCTAGAGCAGTGGTGTCAAATTTAATAGAAATGGGACCCACTAAATTGTACACTAAGCTCTCAACAGGGTGCATATTGACTTAGTTTTTAGGCTATTAGTATGTAATCTACATTTTATTTTAGTTTTACATTTATTTTGTTAAATATTTCCCAACTAGATTTTAATTTGGTTTAGGTAGCAAGAGGAAGTATATTGAAGGTCGCATGCTTGACACTTTTGATCTAGAGGTTTCCTTTGGTTAGTCACTGAGATCAGAGAGATTTTATTACATTCATTTTAGGCATTAAAATATATCAGTTTGACAGGTCAGGCTGGTTAACTCTAGTTTTGTGCAGTCCTTAAAATAAAATGAAGGAAAAAAAATTATATTGAATTGTGAATTAAGGTATTATCATATTCTCTTAAATGTTTAAAAGGCAGTGAGAGAGACAGTGAGGTATAATGGATAAAGAGTCAGTCTCGGAACTGGGAAGCTCTGGTTTCAAACTCTATCATTAACACATACAATTGTGTGGCCACAGGTAATCCATTCAAACTAAGATAAGCTGTAAAAAGAGTTGGTGATTATATCCAATAGGGGGAGCTTTGACACTTGCAATTCCTCATAGTGATGAAATCATAGGTCCAGGCACAAACCAAAAAACCTAAAGTGATATTGAAATGAATAAATGGAAGAATAATGCAAAAATCTGTAAGCTCTACTTGGAATGGTACCTGGATTGCTAAATTTTGAATAATAAAAACACACAACAGCTATCACAGCTCTTTGACCATTACACTGGATGCCTGCAATACTAAGTCTTCCACTGTGTTATAAAAAAACAAGAAGTTTTTGAACTAATATCTTTAGTTGGGTAGTCCTTGCTTTCCTTAACTCAAGGGCCATATCAAAGTAGAAATTGAACTTATTTCCCAAAGAAGTAAGAGTGGACTTGATTAGGCAGCTCATATAACAAAGATGTCAGAGCTAGTGAATAAATCAACAGAGGAATGTCCTTTTATAAACTGAATTACAACAGGAGGTGTTCCTTCTTTTTATCATGAATCAAAATTAAGAGGAGGTATCCTTTTCTTTTTTTTTTTTAAACCAAAGACAAAACAAAAAGAAGAATTCACATACTTTTCTGGGAAGACAGATGTTGCTATCTTGTTCATTTTGGCATATAGGTCAAAGACCTGAACTGAAGAATTTCTTCTTTTGGGGGGCATTTCTCCATTTTTAAATTTCACTATTACCCATTAGTCTGACTCAGAAATTGCTCATGTCAGAGAGTTGTCTATTTAGTAGGAGAAACTGGCCTCAAATCTCACAACAAGCATAGTATTTATAAATTTAATTTTTTAAAAAGGGGTCCCTGATTTTGCTTAAGTGTGGAATCTAGGTTCTTTCTCTTCCACAGCACCAATATGGATCAGGCTGGCTCCATGGGGACCCAGCTGCAATGACCCCTCTTGAACTAAACTGTTCCCTCATTTGAACTCATAGGACTTTGTACTTCTGCTGAATACTCATTCCTCTCTTAGCTCTCCTGTCTGACTGCTCTCTCTCAGTCTTCTTTGCTGGATCTCCCTCCAGGTCACATCTACTACATGGGGTAGTGGAGACCAAGGATATCTCCAAAGAGTTTACATTTGGCTCTCTTCTTTTCTACTATACCAGAGATTTTTAAGCTAGGGTCTGTGATCTCATTTTAAAAAAATTGTTTTTGATCACTGTATTTCCTTTGCAGTTCTATAATTTTTATTTTATGAATTTCAAAGTCAATAGATATCATGAGACTATCAAAGAAGTTGATGACACAAAAAAGTTTAACAACTCCTACTCTATACTATTTCACATGGTAATTTCATTGGCTTTCATGGGTTTAATTATCATCTCTATGCAGATGCTGTTCAGGTCCACCTATTCATTTCTGCTTATGTAGATATCTCAAATGGATGTCCGAGAGACATCTCAAACACATTTCTAATAAAGAATTCATTATCTTTTCCTCTAAATCCTCTCTCTTCCCAGCTTCCTAATTAATGTTGAAGATACTACCATTTTTCCAATCACTCAGGCTCACAGCCTCAGTATCATCCTTGACTCTTCATTTAAACTCACTCCACATATCCAGTCTGTTGCCAAATCTTATATTTCTACCTTCCACATTCTCTTCTCTATACTTGCACTTCCAAAATCATACTAGAGCAGGCCTTCTTCACTTCTAGTTTAGACTACAACAGCCTACTAGTTGGGCAATTTGCCCAACTAGTTTCTCCCTACTTTGGTCCATTGTCCATTTGGCTTGCCAAATGGATATTTCTATAGCACAAGTCTGACCATGCCACCCTATACTCAATAAACACCAAGGGCTACCTATTACTTTCAGGATCAAATATAAAATTCCCTTGCTTTTCAAGCCTTTCACAACCCATCCCTTTCCCACCTTTCCAGTTTTCTCACACTCGACTCTTTGATATTCCTCTTAGATGTTATTCCATCTTCTAACTCTACCTTTTCAATAGCTATCATCCATGCCTAGAATGTCCTTCCATTTTGTCTCTTGGGTTTCCTGGCTTCCATGAAGTCTCAATTCAAAATGCATCTTCTGCATATATCTTAAATGTACTTAGTTGTTTGCATGTTGTCTCTCCCACTTTGAATGCAAACTCCTTGAAAGCAGAGACTATGTTTTTTTGCCAATCTTTGTAAACCAATTGCTTAGCACGAGAGTCAACACACACACAGAGAACTTATTAAATGCTTACTGACACCTTGCCTGCAAACAGCACCTTGGACAGCACCACCAGCCAAAAAGCAGAAAGAGCAGTGACACCCTGCTTTATTCATTATTTATTTATTGGAGCTGGCCTTGCTAGCCTTTGTTACTGTCTTGATGAGGCCCCCTCAGCTCATTATGGCTAAAGATGGGAGGATTAGGTATTATTTTGAAGTGAAGCTGATTTTTGTGACTTTGGCTGCAGAGGAGGATTGTTGTGGGCCAGAACATTAATGGAATTAGAATAGCTGAAGTTAATTCTCATACACCCAAATAACTAAATGGTTTGGTTGTGAGCCAAGATGCTGTGGAGTAGACCTAGGGTAATGTAAATGAACTTTTCCCCAGGCAAGTTAACTTGGGACCTAGTTGTGGGTCTTTTAGGTAAAGAGTATATGAGGTAAGGGGCAGCTACGTGGCTCAGTAAATAGAGCACCAGGTCTAGAAACGAGAGGTTCTGGGTTCAAATCTAACTTTAGATACTTCCTAGTTGTGTGACCTTGGACAAGTTACTTCACTCCCATTGCCTAGCTCTCACAACTCTTCTGTCTTGTAATCAATAACTTAGTATCAATTCTAAGACAGAAGATAAGGTCTTTTTTTTTTAAAAAGAGTATATAAGGATAGCTCTAGGACACTGAAGAGGAAATTTTCTTGCAGACTGCTTTTATCTCCTTATGGAAGATGGTATAGATTTTGATTTTGTTAATAATAGGAGCTGCAAGTGTGAAAATTCCCTCCACTGAGATAGTCTGACACCTTATCTATAATTTACGGACTTATAGTGTCTATGGGAAAGGCGTGATTGAAAGAACCTGCATCTTCCTGATTCCAAGGCTGGTCCTTTATCAATTCTAATACATAGCTCCTTATGACTGGAAAAATGAGAAAATTTAGGGGAACATAATTTATTATATTCTGAATGTAAGTGTGGATTAGGGAACAATTTAAACAAACACTTCCCATACCTTAGTTCATGTGACCACATTCCTGAAAAAGGCAGAGAAAACAATGTACCAGAGCAAGTAACCATAGCAGTTTTCTTGCCATGGAGGCACATGGTCAATAAAACAGTCTTTTGCCCTCTGGATCAAACAGTTTATGTGACACAAATTGAAATGTTTTTTTTAATATTATTTTTTCCCAATATTAATAAGTATCAAAGAGTATTCTGGACTTAAAAAGAATAGATTTGACAACAAATGAGCAATGAAAATAGGATTTAAACTAAGGATCAACAAGCTTAAAATGCAACCACTGATGGCATATTTGAGAGAAACTACATAAATCAACGTGGACCTGCAACTTTAATTTTAAGAACTGGATTTAAATACAACAGGAAATTATTTGCATTTGTAAGAAGGAAGGTTTTTCTAATTTATTGCTTCAATTTTCTAAAAGTTCCTAATATTCTTCCTCTGGACAAGTGTATCTAACTGTACTGAAATATGGCAATTAAGAATAAGAAGTGAAATTGAAATACCTTTCTCGTAACTTTTTCAGCTCTACATCTCTTTCCCCAATAAGTTCTGAGATACTAACAAAGTAATTGTGCTCCAAGTTTAAGAGAGTTTCAGAGGCTGGAGAATGGATTAGGTCATGGTAGACATCTGCAAAATCTTCATCCCAGCTTGGCTCTTCAGGTCTTGCATGCTCCAATGTGGTCTATCAGATAAAACAGACACACAAAAAATCACATGGAATGTTTTCTTTTAAAATTTTGTTGTTCAATTGTGGTATATGATGGTGATGGAATACTATTGTGCTATAAAGAATAATGAATAGGATGATTTCAGAAAGAACTGGAAAGACCTATGTGAAATGATACGGAGGGAAATAAGCAGAACCAGGAAAACACTATACACAGTAACTGAAACATCATGGGACAATCAAATGTGGCAGATTTTGCTAACAGCAACACAATGATCCAAGACAATTCTGAGGAAATTGTGAAAAAGGATGCTATCCACAGCTAGAGAAAAAACTGTTAGAGTAGAAATGCAGATGAAAACATATAATTTATAACTTGTGTATTTGGGTATATGACTTGGGGTTTTGGTTTTATAAGATTATTCTCTTACAAAAATGAATAATATGGAAATATGTTTTGAGTGATAATACATATAAAACCCAGTGGAATTGCTTGTCAAATCCGGGAACAGGAAGGGAAGAGGGGAGGGAGACAACACAAATCATATAACTTTGGAAAACATGTGTAAATTTGTTATTTAAATAAAATTTATAATAAAATAAATGAAATTTTGTTGTTCAGTCAGTTATGATTGTGTCCAACTTTTTATGACTCCATTTGGGGTTTTCTTCACAAAGATACTGGAATGGTTTGCCATTTCCTTCTCCATCTCATTTTACAGGTAAGGAACTGAAGCAGTTAAATGACTTGCCCAGAGTCACACAGCTAGTTAAGTGTCTGAGGCTAGATTTGAACCTAGGAAGTTGAGTCTTCCTGATTCCAAGCCTGCCTGGCCCTCTATTAATTGTGCCAATTAGCTGTCCATTCCTTTTAAAATATAATACTAAGATTATATTTTAAAAAAACTCCTTTCCTTCCTATTGTGGCTTTTCTACCTGTTTTCCCTCAAATTTTCTTGTAAGTAAATTGTGATACAAATGTGCAATACAATGTACGATTTAAACTTTCTATCTATTCTTTTATCTTTAATATATAACCAGTTGAATTCACTTTTTATTCATACACGTCCTTAACATTTATTTCCTCTAAAAATTGCTTCAAATAACCTTTAGAAACAGACTAATATGAGGGAGCTTATAACCCCCTGGCTGGATCCCTCCATCCAAGTCTCAGGTCCCTGCCTCAGGGCACACTCAATTCAACCCAGGGAAAGCTAATCTTCTTATCTGGAGCCCTCGCCCAGAGCTCGGGGAAGCCGCGGCCCCTCCCCCTCAGAGAGCAGGGTCTTCGGAAACAACAGCAACCCTCAGGACTGGCAAAAAGGCCTCGGGAGCCGGCTATTCTGAAGGCCACATCCTGAAAACAACCTGACCCAGTCGAGGGGGCACCCAGACAGCAGGGAAACAGAGAGAGAGGGGGGAACTTGTAACCCCCTGGCTGGATCCTTCCATCGGAGTCTCACGAAAAAAGTCCCTGCCTCAAGGCATACTAAATTCAACCCAGGGAAAGCTAATCTCATTAGGAGCCCTCAGAGCTCCCGGAAGCCGCGGCCCCTCCCCCCACAGAGTGTAGGCGCTGGCTGGCTAAGGCACAGGAACAAGGGCAAAGCTAGGCTTAGAGTGTGGAAGTAAGGCAACGGAGAAGCATCAGGAGGGTGCCGAGGAGAGGAGGGCAGTAACAGGGACACACCAGCGACTCCTGGCTTCCCGGAAAGACAGAACAACAACTGCATAGAACTGAAAATCTGCCTAGGGCTAAAACCTCTGAACATCAGACAGAGATAAGAAAAGCTAATCCCCCCCACTCAGATAGAGATGGCAAACTCCAAAGAAGCACAAAAGTCCCAAAATTAAAAAAAAAAACAAGAAGAAGGGGGTGACTTTGGACACATTTTATGGAGAAAAAATACAAAACACAGAGGAGATAGAAGAGGAAACACAAGCAAATGCCCCGAAACATTCCAAAGGAAATGGAAACTCTTCACAAACCCATGAAGAATTTGAATCTGAAATGAGCAAAAAGATGGAAGCCTTCTGGGAGGAAAAGTGGGAAATAATGCAAAAGAAATTCACGCATCTACAAAACCAGTTTGACCAAACTGTAAAAGAAAACCAGGCTTTAAAGCAAGAACTAATAAAGTAAAGCCAAAAGAGCAAGAAATTAGAAGAGAACATAAAATATCTCACTGACAAAGTGACAGATTTGGAAAATAGAGGGAGAAGAGATAATTTAAGAATAATTGGACTTCCAGAAAAGCCAGAAATAAACAGCAAACTCAACATCATAATACAAGAGATAATCAAAGAAAATTGCCCAGAGATTCTAGAACAAGGGGGCAATACAGCCACTGACAGAGCTCACAGAACACCCTCTACACTAAACCCCCAAAAGACAACTCCCAGGAATGTAATTGCCAAATTCCAAAACTCTCAAACAAAAGAAAAAATCCTCCAAGAAGCCAGAAAAAGACAATTTAGATATAAAGGAATGCCAATCAGGGTCACACAAGACCTTGCAAGTTCTACTCTAAATGATCGTAAGGCATGGAACATGATCTTCAGAAAGGCAAGAGAGCTGGGTCTTCAACCAAGAATCAGCTACCCAGCAAAACTGACTATATACTTCCAAGGGAAAGTATGGGCATTCAACAAAATAGAAGATTTCCAACTTTTTGCAATGAAAAGACCAGAGCTCTGTGGAAAGTTCGATATCGAAAATCAAAGAGCATGGAATACCTGAAAAGGTAAATATGAAGGAAAGGGAAAAGGAGAAAAATGTTATCTTCTTCTTTTACTCAAACTCTCTTCTATAAGGACTACATTTATATCAATCTATGTATACTAACGTGGGGAAAATGTAATGTGTAAATAGGGGGAAAAGAAAGACCAAATAGAATAATCGCTCTCACACAAAGATTCACATGGGAAGGAGAGGGGAAGAAAACTCCTATAAGAAGGAGAGGAAGAGAGTTTTTACTTAAACCTTACTCTCAGGGGAATCAACGCTGAGAGGGAAAAACATCCAGATCCATTGGGATCTTTTTTTTTTTTTTTAAACCCTTACCTTCAGTCTTGGAGTCAATACTGTGTATTGGCTCCAAGGCAGAAGAGTGGTAAGGGCTAGGCAATGGGGGTTAAGTGACTTGCCCAAGGTCACACAGCTAGGAAGTGTCTGAGGCCAGATTTGAACCTAGGACCTCCCGTCTCTAGGACTGGCTCTTAATCCACTGAGCTACCCAGCTCCCCCCCCCCCCCCATTGGGATCTTGAATTCTATCTTACCCAGCAAGGGAGGGAGAAGGGAAAACCAAGGGGGGAGGGGGAGAGGGAAAACAAAAGGGGAGGGAAAGAGAGGGGGGGAAGGGGAGGGAACAAAAAGGGAGGGACTAAAAAGGGAAACATATCAAGGGAGGGGACAAGGGGGACCAATTTAAAGTAAATCACTGGTCTAAAAGGTAGAGCCAAAGAAGAAAAGGTTAGAACCAGGGAAGGATATCAAAATGCCAGGGAGTCCACAAATGACAGTCATAACTTTGAACGTGAATGGGATGAACTCACCCATAAAACATTGACGAACAGCAGAATGGATTAGAATCCAAAACCCTACCATATGTTGTCTTCAAGAAACACACATGAGGCGGGTTGACACCCACAAGGTCAGAATTAAAGGATGGTGTAAGACCTTCTGGGCCTCAACCGACAGAAAGAAGGCAGGAGTGGTAATCATGATATCTGATAAACCCAAAGCAAAAATAGACCTGATCAAAAGGGATAGGGAAGGTAATTATATTTTGTTAAAAGGGACTTTAGATAATGAGGAACTATCACTAATTAACATGTATGCACCAAATAATATAGCACCCAAATTTCTAATGGAGAAACTAGGAGAATTGAAGGAAGAAATAGACAGTAAAACCATATTAGTGGGAGACTTAAACCAACCATTATCAAATTTAGATAAATCAAACCAAAAAACAAATAAGAAAGAGTTCGTGAAAGAAGTGAATGAAATCTTAGAAAAATTAGAATTAATAGACATATGGAGAAAAATAAATAGGGATAAAAAGGAATACACCTTCTTCTCAGCACCACATGGCACATTCACAAAAATTGACCATACATTAGGTCACAGAAACATAGCACACAAATGCAGAAAAGCAGAAATAATAAATGCAGCCTTCTCAGATCACAAGGCAATAAAAATAATGATCAGTAAAGGTACATGGAAAACCAAATCAAAAATTAATTGGAAATTAAACAATATGATACTCCAAAATCGTTTAGTTAGAGAAGAAATCATAGAAACAATTAATAATTTTATCGAGGAAAATGACAATGGCGAGACATCCTTTCAAACCTTTTCAGATGCAGCCAAAGCAGTAATCAGAGGTAAATTCATATCCCTGAGTGCATATATCAACAAACTAGGGAGAGCAGAGATCAATCAAATGGAAATGCAAATAAAAAAACTCGAAAGCGATCAAATTAAAAACCCCCAGCAGAAAACCAAACTAGAAATCCTAAAAATTAAGGGAGAAATTAATAAAATCGGAAGTGATAGAACTATTGATTTAATAAATAAGACAAGAAGATGGTACTTTGAAAAAACAAACAAAATAGACAAAGTACTGGTCAATCTAATTAAAAAAAGGAAGGAAGAAAAGCAAATTAACAGCATCAAAGATGAAAAGGGGGACAGCACCTCCGATGAAGATGAAATTAAGGCAATCATTAGAAATTACTTTGCCCAATTATATGGCAATAAATACACCAATTTAGGTGATATGGATGAACATATACAAAAATACAAACTGCCTAGACTAACAGAAGAGGAAATAGAATTCTTAAATAATCCCATATCAGAAAATGAAATCCAACAAGCCATCAAAGAACTTCCTAAGAAAAAATCCCCAGGGCCTGATGGATTCACCAGTGAATTTTATCAAACATTCAGAGAACAGTTAATCCCAATACTATACAAACTATTTGACATAATAAGCAAAGAGGGAGTTCTACCAAACTCCTTTTATGACACAAACATGGTACTGATTCCAAAACCAGGCAGGTCAAAAACAGAGAAAGAAAACTATAGACCAATCTCCCTAATGAATATAGATGCAAAAATCTTAAATAGGATAGTAGCAAAAAGACTCCAGCAAGTGATCAGAAGGGTCATCCACCATGATCAAGTAGGATTTATACCAGGGATGCAGGGCTGGTTCAATATTAGGAAAACCATCCACATAATTGACCACATAAACAGACAAACCAACAAGAATCACATGATTATCTCAATAGACGCAGAAAAAGCCTTTGATAAAATACAACACCCATTCCTATTAAAAACACTAGAAAGCATAGGAATAGAAGGGTCATTCCTAAAAATAATAAACAGTATATATCTAAAACCATCAGCTAATATCATCTGCAATGGGGATAAACTAGATGCATTCCCAATAAGATCAGGAGTGAAACAAGGATGCCCATTATCACCTCTACTATTTGACATTGTACTAGAAACACTAGCAGTAGCAATTAGAGAAGAAAAAGAAATTGAAGGCATCAAAATAGGCAAGGAGGAGACCAAGTTATCACTCATTGCAGATGACATGATGGTCTACTTAAAGAATCCTAGAAATTCAACCAAAAAGATAATTGAAATGATCAACAACTTCAGCAAAGTTGCAGGATACAAAATAAACCCACATAAGTCATCAGCTTTTCTATATATCTCCAACACAGCTCAGCAGCAAAAACTAGAAAGAGAAATCCCATTCAAAATCACCTTAGACAAAATAAAATACCTAGGAATCTATCTCCCGAGACAAACACAGGAACTATATGAACACAACTACAAAACACTCTCCACACAACTGAAACTAGACTTGAACAATTGGAAAAACATTAACTGCTCATGGATAGGATGAGCCAATATAATAAAAATGACCATCCTACCCAAACTTATTTATCTATTTAGTGCCATACCCATTGAACTCCCAAAATATTTCTTTACTGATTTAGAAAAAACCATAACAAAATTCATTTGGAATAACAAAAGATCAAGGATATCCAGGGAAATAATGAAAAAAAAAACACATATGATGGGGGCCTTGCAGTCCCAGACCTTAAATTATATTACAAAGCAGCAGTCATCAAAACAATTTGGTACTGGCTAAGAAACAGAAAGGAAGATCAGTGGAATAGACTGGGGGCAAGCAACCTCAGCACGACAGTATATGATAAACCCAAAGATCCCAGCTTTTGGGACAAAAATCCACTATTCGATAAAAACTGCTGGGAAAATTGGAAGACAGTGTGGGAGAGACTAGGAATAGATCAACACCTCACACCCTACACCAAGATAAATTCAAAATGGGTGAGTGACTTAAACATAAAGAAGGAAACCATAAGTAAATTGGGTAAACACAGAATAGTATACATGTCAGACCTTTGGGAGGGGAAAGGCTTTAAAACCATGCAAGACATAGAAAGAATCACAAAATGTAAAATAAATAATTTTGACTACATCAAATTAAAAAGCTTTTGTACAAACAAAACCAATGTAACTAAAATCAGAAGGGAAGCAACAAATTGGGAAACAATCTTCATAGAAACCTCTGACAAAGGTTTAATTACTCAAATTTATAAAGAGCTAAATCAATTGTACCAAAAATCAAGCCATTCTCCAATTGATAAATGGGCAAGGGACATGGATAGGCAGTTCTCAGATAAAGAAATCAAAACTATTAACAAGCACATGAAGAAGTGTTCTACATCTCTTATAATCAGAGAGATGCAAATCAAAACAACTCTGAGGTATCACCTTACACCAAGCAGACTGGCTACCATGATAGCAAAGGAAAGTAATGAATGCTGGAGGGGATGTGGAAAAGTAGGGACATTAATTCATTGCTGGTGGAGTTGTGAAGTGATCCAACCATTCTGGAGGGCAATTTGGAACTATGCCCAAAGGGCGACAAAAGAATGTCTACCCTTTGATCCAGCCATAGCACTGCTGGGTCTGTACCCCAAAGAGATAATGGACAAAAAGACTTGTACAAAAATATTCATAGCTGCGCTCTTTGTGGTGGCCAAAAACTGGAAAGAGAGGGTATGCCCATCAATTGGGAAATGGCTGAGCAAATTGTGGTATATGTTGGTGATGGAATACTATTGTGCTAAAAGGAATAATAAAGTGGAGGAATTCCATGGAGACTGGAAAGACCTCCAGGAAGTGATGCAGAGTGAGAGGAGCAGAACCAGGAGAACATTGTACACAGAGACTAATACACTGTGGTATAATCGAATGTAATGGACTTCTCCATTGGTGGTGGTGTAATGTCCCAGAAAAATCTGCAGGGATCTAGGAGAAAAAAGACTATTCATAAGCAAAGGATAAACTATGGGAGTGGAAACACCGAGGAAAAGCAACTGCCTGACTACAGAGGTTGAGGGGATATGACAGAGGAGAGACTCTAAACGAAACTCTAATGCAAATATTGACATCATAGAAATGGGTTCGAATCAAGAACACATGTGACACCCAGTGGAATCACGCGTTGGCTATAGGGGGTGGGGGGAGGAAAGAAAATGATCTTTGTCTTTAATGAATAATGCTTGGAAATGATCAAATAAAATATTATTTTAAAAAAACAGACTAATATACTGTTATAGTGCTCTGAATTGGTCTATACATTCTGAAGAACAATTATGAATTATGAAAAAAATTTGTGCCCTTTGACCTGGTGATAGATACCACAGCATATACCCTTAAGGAGATCAAAGACAAGAAAGAAGGCACCATGTACATAAAAATATTTATATAGTAGCACTTTTCATGGTAGCAAAAAACTAGAATTTACTGGGTATGGATAAATACATCAACATGAACTTGATGAAATACTATTGTACCAAAAGAAATAACAAATATGAGGAATTCACAGAAACATGGCAAAAGTTATATAAACTGATATAGAGCTAAGTAAGCAGAATTAGGGGAACAATATCTAGATAAAATTATATAAATTTTTTAAAATGATAAAAAGCAGTTGAACCCCAATCATCTGTAATGATTAATCTTAGTTGGAAGGAACTAATGATGATACTTCCCTTCTCTCAGTAGAGGTAAGAAAACAATGAATGTGGACTGGGGGATAAGCCATTAGACTCAATCAATATGTCTTTTGGTTTTTCTAAGATATTTTTCTTTGTTACAACTTAAGTGTTTAATTTGGGAAGGAGGTGTTATTTAAAGAAGAGTGCTATAAAAACAAAAAGTAACTATAAAACTTTAAAAATAAAACTGTAATAGAAGTTTTAAGTATCAAAATATTACTAAAATTCTCTCTCTCTTTCTCTCTCTCACACACACACACACACACACACACACACACACACAGAGGGATCTAGGGGTTGCAGTGGATAGAGTGCCAGGTCTGGAGTCAAGAAGACTCATCTTTTTCAGTTCAGATATGGCCTCCGACATTTACTACCTGTGTGACCCCTAGGCAAGTCACTTACTCTTATTTACCTCAGTTCTTCATCTGTAAATCTGTAAAATCAACTAGAGAAGGAAATGATAAATCACATGAGTATTCTTGCCAAGAAAATCTCAAATAGAGTCACAAAGAGTCAGACATAATTGAAAATTACTGAACAGCATACACACCTACATATATACATATATACATATATATATGTATATATATATATGTCTATAAACAGAGAAGTCACAAAATGTCTATTACTCTAATAAGGGCAAATCATTGAATAGTAAAAAGATCTGCCTTATAATTAACTATTTCAATATTGACAAGTACCTCCATTATATTTTCTTTAAATCACATGGAGCTCTATTATAAGGATTTGTCATCTAATTTTTTTTTACTATCTAGAATACTACATACTAAGGATCCCTTCTTGTTAGGATTAGTTGGATGAAGTTTTAAAATAATTTAACACAAGTTTCTTGGTGATTCCAAAAGAAATGTGTATTTTTGGAAACAAATTAACTCTCATCACACATATGAATATCTGAGACTATCTAGGGTCTATTATTTCTTCACTCCTTGGTAAATGTTTAATTTAAGGAAACAGAGAGCACAGGATATTTTCAACATCTAAAATAAAATATTTGAGAGTAAAAAATAAATAAATAAAAGGAGGATTTTCAAAGTAAGCATGGAAGGGGGATTAATAGTACTGCCTTAAGATGACTACATCAGAAAAAAAAATTCTTCACATTCTAGGAAAACAGGGACATGATGAGAAATTCTAGAGGAAGGCTACTAAGATGGTGAAGGGGTTGGAAATCATGTCATATAAGGATTAGTTGAAGGAGTTTGGAATATTTATCCTAAAGAAGAGAAAGAACATTATATTTATTTTCAAAAACTGAGGAGGCTATTATCAGGAAAAAGAAATTGGCTTATTCTTCCTAGCTTTAGAAAGTAGAGCTAAGCATGGTGGGATATAAGAACACTCTTTTGATTCTACATTCTTTCATCAATTAGTGATTGCTCTCTCCAAAGTGTTCCAGGTGGTACTAAAAGTCAGGAAGAGAATGGATACATACCAGCATGCAATGACCAAGAGGAGATTCCTGGCCAGTTTAATAAATGTTGAACTACTTGTTCTGGATGCACAAAATACACTTGAAAGTTTAAGCTGCATTATTAATAATTTCTCCTTTGCTTTCTAAGTCTAGACAATCAACAACAAAACAATAAATCAAAAGCTGGTTTGTGGATGCCAATTTCTTTTTTATTTAATTTTATTTAAACCCTTATCTTCTCTCTTAGAATCAATATTAAGTATCAGTTCCAAGATAGAAGAGAGTTGATGACTAAGTAATCAGGTTTAAGTGACTTGCTGAGGGTCACATAGCTAGGAAGTATCTAAGGCCAGACTGGGTTCAACCTTAATTCTAACATTTATGATCTGTTTGACTGGGGACAAGTCACAACATCTCTGAGTATGCTTCCTCATTGGGGATAATGGGGATAATAATACTTGTACTACTTACTTCCCGAAGCAGAACTTTACAAATTGCTTTGTAAACTTTAAAGTCCTACAAAGTATGTTAATATTTATTCACAAGACCAATGAAAATAGATAAGGAAAGGAAAATAGAAGGCAGAAGAGAGAAATTATAGACTGGCCATATTCTCACCTCAGTATAAGTTTTTGCCCACGCACTTGTTAGCTGGTGCACATCAACTTCTCCATTTTTCAAAGCTTCTAGTGAAGTCTCAGCTTCTCTGTCATAGTCTCTTAGAGATTCTTCTTCTACAAAGTGGCTCAGGGATTCTTTTAAGTCTGGGACAGGAATAAAACAAATCCATTTTCAATTGATCAACAAGCATTTATTGATCACCTATTATGTGCTAGGCACAGGCAATGGGGAATATGTAATCAAGTAAAGTCCAAGAAGCATAGCAATCAAACAATAAGCAAAATGAGTTCTCACCATTTTCTATGAAGCAAGGTAAATTGTGAAGAAGCATGAGACGTCCATGCAGGTTATTTGGGTTCTCTTGAACAGGAAATTTCAGAGGTACCTTAAGTTCACAGCACTGGCTTCCTACATTGAATTTATATACAAATTCTCTTTCTCTCCCACAAAATTTCTCTTGGTTTGCTTTCATCTTTTCTGGTGCCAGAATAGCTGTCATCTAAATTGTCCTATATTAAAAAAAATACACCATCATATTTTATTAAATAGAGTTGCTATTCTGAGTAGTAGTAACACTTCAATTAAAGTTCTTTCTCCTGCTATTGATTCTTGCATGGTACAGTGACAGATTCAGAGTTGGAAGATCATTCAAATTCTGTCTGTCATTTACTACTTGTATGACCTTGGGCAAAGCCAATTAATGTCTCTTGGGGTCAGTTTCCTCAGCTGTAAAAGGAGGTAGACCGGATGATATAAAAGACTCCTTCTATCTAAATTTATGGCTTCATGACAATACAACTTTTTATTTTTTTAATTTTTTTAAAATTAATTTATTTAGTTAATTTAGAACATTATTCCTTGGTTACAATAATAACATTATTTCCCTCCCTCCACTCCACCCACCCCTTCCCGCAGTCAATGCGCAATTTCATTGGGTATTACTTGTGTCCTTGATCAAAACCTATTTCCATGTGGTTGGTGTTCGCATTAGGATTTTCATTTAGAGTCTACCTCCCCAGCCATATCCCCTGGACCCATGTATTCAAGCAGTTGTTTTTCTTCTGTGTTTCTACTCCCAGTTTTTCCTCTGAATGTGAATAGTGGTTCCCTCCAAGTTGTTCAGTATCACTGCACTGCCACTAATGGAGAAGTCCATTACATTCGATTGTACCACAGTTGTATCCGTGTACAATGTTCTCCTGGTTCTGCTCTTCTCACTCTGCATCAATTCCTGGAGGTTGTTCCAGTCCCCATGGAATTCCTCCACTTTATTATTCCTTTGAGCACAACAGTACTCCATCACCAACATATACCACAATTTGTTCAGCCATTCCCCATTTGAAAGACATCCCCTCATTTTCCACTTTTTTGCCACCACAAAGAGCACAGTTATGAATATTTTTGTACATATCTTTTTCCTTATTATCTCTTTGGGGCACAAACCCAGCAGTGCTTTGGCTGGATCAAAGGGCAGTCAATCTTTTAGTGCCCTTTTGGCATAGTTCCAAATTGTCCTCCAGAATGGTTGGATTAATTCACAACTCCACCAGCAATGAATTAATGTCCCTACTTTTCCACATCCCCTCCATCATTCATTACTTTCCTTTGCTATCATGCTAGCCAGTCTGCTTGGTGTGAGGTGATACCTCAGAGTTGTTTTGATTTGCATCTCTCTGATTATAAGAGATTTAGAACACTTTTTCATGTGCTCATTTATAGTTTTGATTTCTTTATCTGAGAACTGCCTATCCATGTCCCTTGCCCATTTATCAATTGGAGAATGGCTTGATTTTTTTGTACAATTGGTTTAGCTCTTTATAAATTTGAGTAATTAGACCTTTGTCAAAAGTTTTTGTTATGAAAATTGTTTCCCAATTGGTAGCTTCCCTTCTAATTTTGGTTGCATTGGTTTTGTTTGTACAAAAACTTTTTAATTTGATATAATCAAAATTATTGATTTTACATTTTATGATTTTTTTTCTAGCTCTTGCTTGGTTTTAAAGTCTTTCCTTTCCCAAAGATCAGACATGTATACTATTCTGTGTTCACCTAAGTTGCTTATAGTTTCCTTCTTTATATTCAGATCATTCACCCATTCTGAGTTTATCTTGGTGTAGGGTGTGAGATGTTGATGCAAACCTAATCTCTCCCATACTATCTTCCAATCTTCCCAGCAGTTTTCGTCAAATAGGGGATTTGGGTCCCAAAAGCTGGGATCTTTGGACTTATCATAGACTGTCTTGCTGAGGTTACTTACCCAAAGTCTATTCCACTGATTCTCCTTTCTGTCTCTTAGCCAGACAAACAACTTTTTTAAAAAATTTCTTCAGTTGGTCAAGTTAACACACAAATAAATATTAAGCAATTGTAGTTGTTTGTTTTCTTGACACATCTGTGAAAAGGAAAATTGGAGAGTTGGAATCAGAGCAGGGTGATCCTGAAGGGTTTAAAAAAGAAAATTATTAAAGCAGAATTTATTGTCTGCATAGCAAAAATGATCACACACACAAAACCTTGAATCCACAGTAGTAAAACTTACTGAAGGATTCTCCTAACCCCAAAGGTCAGAATTTTTTCATGATCCCCTTGCATTCTCTGTATAATTATATACACACACCTTTAAACTATTCTTTCTTCCTCCAGCACATAGAGGGAGTGGGATTTATATTTCACATATAGTCAACTGAGTCTCGATCATCAGAGTTCTTGGTGCTGTGGTGTGATAAAATGAAATAAGCAAAGTCCTTGCCCTTGGGGAACATTGCACCCTATTGAAGAAAACTAGATAAATATGATAAATACTTAAGAATGCAAAGAAAAGAATAAAAAAAGTATCCAACTATTCCAAGATCTAATGAAATTTTTTTCATGTGTTTGCCATGAAGGTGGTCTAGGGGTAGATAGAATTCAAATGACATACAAATAGTTAACATTTGAGTCCATCATCTTATATTAAATTTGCTACCTGGTCCCCTAACTATGCCCTGTACATTAGCATCAATTACAGCTTTGTTCAAACTTTGTGGATTATATTACTTCTTCTGTTGTTAAAATCCTATTAAAATGTTAGCCTCTCTAAAGTTTTTCTTTTTAGAGACTATATTTCTTCTAGAAGTCTATAACATCTTTTTATGGGGATACATTTCTAAAGTGTTATTTTGTCTTGTTCCCCTACTATAAGCTCCTAAGGTCAGGTATCCACTTGCCTTGTCTGAACTTCACTTCTACTCTAACTCCTATTATTTAAGTATCATCATCAATGCATATCTGTTGAATTAAAGTGGTATACAAAGGAAAAGGAAGCCTCTGCTCCCAAGGAGCTTATAGCTTTGGGGAGCCCAATGAAACCCTTCTATTTATGAAAGATTACATCATCACAGAAGAGAGAATACAAACTGGGTATGAACAAAGAGCTTTGGTGTCAGACAATAAGGGTTCACGGTATAGCTTTGAAGCTGAAAACACCTTTGGGAGGCCATCATTTATAACAAACAACTCATTTGTTTTTCAGTTGAGGAAACTGAAGGTCAGGGAGGATATGTGACTTGCCAAGGATAAATGACTTGCCCAAAGTTATATAGGCATAAATAACAGTTAGGATTTGAACACAGATCCTTTGTTCCTTAGTGGTTTACTATAAATGTGATTTTGGATAAATCATTCCTTGGGTCTAACTTTCTCCATCTGAAAAAAATGAGAAGGGGGTTGGACTAGGATAGCTTCTTAAGTTTCATCCAGCCCTCTATATATGCTTCTATGAGCACATATATTGAAGGACTGAAGAAGGAACCTAGAAAATAAAATATTTGTTCAGACAACATGGTTTAGTGTAAATAGGGCTGGATATGAACTAGATGACCTCTAAAGCTCTCTTCATTTTAATGAATATTTTTATATTCTAATTTAAAAATTTTACAAGTTACAAACCCTCCTGTTCCAGGTTTAACAAATTCTTTGGTTCTTCTGCCCTTTTCAATGGTTCCACTAGTAATTTTTAAAAAAATCTGGGCAGCTAGGTAGTGCAGTGGATAGTTTGCCAGGCCTGGAGTCTCCTGACTCATCCTCTGGGAGTTCAAATTTGGCCTCATATACTAACTGGATGACTGAGCAAGTCATTTAACCGTGTTTGCCTCAGTTTCCTCATCTGTAAAATGAGTTGGAGAAGGAAATGGCAAATCACTTCAGTATCATTGCCAAGAAAACCCTAATGGGGTCACAAAAAGTCAGACACGACCGGTTCGGGGGCTTACGGTTTATCAAATTAGTAAGGTTGCTTCCAGTTCTCGTTAAAAGTTTGGATTAATCTCTTCGATTAGCAATGTCGGAGGCGGGCGGGGGGTTATTCGTATTTTCTTGCAAGGGGCGAACTTTGCCAAGGGGTTGGGGACTGGGCTCTGGGAAGAAGTTGAAGAGGGTGGCTGAAGAGCAATGGTTTGGGTACTTTGTGGGGTTCAGAGCTGTAAAGAGGAAGGGGGAGAGAAAATTAAAGGTCGGGATTGAGGGTAGCGCGATTGGTACAGAAATATGGGGCCGGGAGGCAAGGTCCACAAAGGTATGAGTCCCTCAAGGCCCTCTGTTTGCACCACACCTCACCTGCGGTCTATAGGATCAGGGCCAGGAGAAGGCAGGGTCCTTCAGCTCAACTCTCAGAACCGATCAGCTGACAGACAGACTGCAGCAGCCTCTCCTAATACACTGCCGCAGATTCGCCGTTCTCATTGTCTTCAACCTTAAAGAAAGAGCTACTAGACACAGTCTTACTGAGTTTTTTCTATTGTATGCCCATTTATTAGTTGGAAAGATTTTTCCTTCTCCACTTTTTTCTTCCAAGCCAGTACAAACGGGGAGGACTACAGCGAATGTGTAATTTGAAAATAGAAGGCTGAGTACGCCGCAGGTCCCAGCGGAACTGGGGCTCAACTTCCAGGTTTCGAGTTCCGGGGTAGGTGGGGCTCCTAGGCTCTTGATCTTTGGCGGGAATCGTTACTGCGGCAAAGTTGACACTGGCTTCTGGAGTCTCTAGAGGTCCAGACTCCCTGACCGACCTCGGCAGCTTCGACCATGCCAAGGCCGGTGCGGTGAGTAAATAACTATAACTGACACTCGCGGTATTGGGGGGTGGGGTGATGGTGAGAACCGGGCGAGTTTGAAAAGAGAGGAAAGGGCCAAGGGCGACGGGCCGCTACTGAGCTTGCCTCGGAAACAAAATTGAAGGGAAAGAATTGGAGATGTGGAGGAGAAAAGCTCCTGTCATATGACCCGTAAGATAGTAGTAATAATAGCATTTGTAGAGCTCTTTAAGATTTTCAAAGTTAGCTTGTAAGAATATTTGTTATAAATATTTGTTTCTGTTAAAAATTTTTCAATGAAAATATTTTCTTTGTGTCTCACCCACATTCCATTGGGGGGGAAAGAAAACCAAGTTGCTACAGTGAAACAAAACCTATCCCTGCGTTGGCCCCGCCTAAATATACACATTTATGTGTATGCATGTACACTTGTTTACACATATACACACCATTATGTTTTATTCTGCATCTTGAGTCGGTCACTTCTCTGACAGGAGGTGAATAGTCTGCTTCATTCTGAGTTCTCTGGGGTACTGGGTAATGCCATGATCAGAGTTCTTAAGTCTTTCAGAATTGTATCCATAACAGTAGTGTTGTTATTGTACAACTTGGTTTCCACAGCATCAGTTCATACAAGTCTTTCCAGATTTTGCTGAAGCTACCACTTTAATGATTTCTCACTGCATAATAGTGTTCCATTGAGTCCATATTGCCATAATTTGTCAGCCCTTGCTCAAATTGATAGGCACTCCTTTGCCCCTAATTTCCAGGGGTTGTTTTTTTAACTACAAAATTTTTTATCCATTAGTTCTTTCCTTTTTTTTTTCAAAGGACTTGTACAGTTCCTGGAAAATAGTTAAGTGCTTAATAAATGCTTATTGACTAGGTCACTTCATAACATTTTATTTGAAAAGGAAATGTATTTAAACTGTTCTCTGGAAATAGAAAATTGAAATTCATATGACTGTAAAATAATTGTATTTGTAATAGGAATAAGAAACCAGTCAATTATTCACAGTCTTTGGACTCTGACATTGAGGGTAAGTACAGTTTCATATTTCTATATCAAGAGTTGCAAGTTATTTAATTTTTTCCTTGGTATTTGCAGAATGTATATGCTCTATTATGCTCTTGTTAAATAAATCTGCCATGAAAATAATTCATCTTTATGTTGTTTACAAAACATTTATCACAACATTCCTGAGATGATACAAGTAGTATTATTATCCCTTTTTCCAGATTAGGAATTTGCCTACAGTTTAATTAAGGGGCAGAACTGGTACACAAATTCATATTTTCTGACTTTAAACATCAGTGCTTTTTTGCTATACCA